>NC_134557.1:2085265-3285265 GCF_025594145.1 Primulina tabacum
AACCTAGGGGATGTATTGTGGGGTGAGACCACCTGGGCTATCTCCGGAGTCTCGGTTCCGTAACATTTCACCTTCTAAAAACTTGCCTTTTTTATGATTGAAAACTAAATTTCTTTTCTTATCTGATTCATGAAAATCTCCATGGTACTTGTGTAGACAATGGACACGGAAGTAATATTATTGACATAGAAATCAAGTAATGTGAATGAAAATTTATCTGTGTCGCTGGAGATTTATTGGTTATAACAGATAAAGGTAACAAGTAATTAGAGAATTGCGAATATGAATAATCTTCTACAGAGTGGGCCAAGAAATCGAAGCCCATTTATATATAATATCATCCTTGCCACTGGAGCAAGAAATCTTTGGCGGAATCATTATAATGCTACTACTAGTACGTTATTACTCATTTTTACTTTCATAAAAAATTTCGTGAGACCGTCTATTATTTGATAAATGTATTTTATTTAGATCTTTCATGAAAAAAATATTATTTTTTATGTTAAAATTATTGTTCTCTTTTAAATAATGTGTATACAAAGTAAAATAGTAGAGTTCTCTTTTAATCAATTAATAATTTGTCGATATACGACATGGTCGATTGACCATATATCCATTTTCTTGGTGTTCGTAAGTTGGCGAAATGAAGAGTATAATAGGCCATAGGGAGTAAGAATGTAATTATGTACGGTTCCTGCGTCGTGAAATTGCAATAAAATTGAACGGACTTTAAATATTTGCAAAATCAAAATCAAAATCAAAATCAAAATCTAGATTTACTCTACAAATTCTATAAAGTAACATTTTTATCACTTTTACATTATCAAAATATTCATATTCTTTGGAAACAAATAACTCTAGTCCAAAAACCATATAATAAAAAGTAGATTTCTTAAGAGACGATCTCATGGATATTTATTTATGAGACGAGTCAATCATGTTTATATTTACCATAAAAAAATAATATTTTTGATACAAAAGTAATATTTTTTCATTGATGACCCAAATAGAGAATATTCATTTCATAAAATTGACTCGAGACCTTCTGGAGTTTTTGTACATAATAAATAATTATTTTATCTCGTATCTAAAATTTTATTACTAACAAATTCAGTTATAAGATTGGTAATTATATATTTCTCAAATTACCCTTGCTTTTATCTCTTATTTATAATCTAAAAACCTATGATTTTATGACTCCCAAAAACAAAAACTTTTTAGATTTCGGCTAATTTGGCCAATGTATCACTGGAAAATTCATTTTTTCTCAGAAAACGCTGGTTAGATGATGGCTAAAGGTGACGTAGCAAAAAATTTGGAGATTTCTTGATTTTGAAGAAAAATCAATTTATTTAGAAGCAGCTTAACATAAAAAAATGTTTAACAAATCAAACAAATTTTATAATTTATATGCATTCTACTAGAAAAGATCAACGATTGTGACACCAAAATGTGCTTTACCATCAGTGTTTTTTGGCGAAAATTAAACATTCCGATGATAAATAGATCAAAATAGCCGAAATTAAAAAGTTATTATACCAAAACCAAAAATTCAAAATATAGTGAACCAAAACCAAAAAATTGATAATTTACTAGACCAAAAAAATATTTCCCTCGCTATATACTATTTATAAAAGTTGAGATTCTTAGTGGTCCGATTTTGTGACACCAATTAGTTTTTATGAAAATATCATATTCATTTAGATAAGTTAATATTTTTCATACAAATTACATATTTAATATAATTGTATTATCGTTATCAAAATAATAATTAAAAACTATAACAAAATTTTATAAATCAATGCTATCTATTAATGATAATAATAATTATTTAGATATATAATAGTAATTTATTTTAAACAGGCATCGTCGTTCACTAGTATTAATTAATAATTATCATGTGATGCAATATCTTATACAAATGTAATTATATAGAATATTAAAAGTTAATTATCAGTAAAAAAAAATTGACGTGATATGATAGGATGCATTTAAAAACATAATCTGAAACAAACTTTCAGACCACCGAAAATAAACCCTACTATTTTAATTTGTATACACATTATTTAAAAGAGAAAAAAAAAGTGGTTGTGACCAAGCCTCGTGCATTAAGTAGTGCTCAATTCAAATCTAACCCCAACAGCTGCGTACTTTTATCGAGAGTCGTGGTAGTTGGAACATGGAATACAAGGCAAAATCACACATCAGATTTCCATGTGAATAATTGAAGTGAACATGCTAATTTCTCATACATGAAATCACTTCATAATGTAATTTTTTCAGGGTAGGGTGAGAATAATATTAGGTAAGGGAAAAAAAAAATTCTTGAATCAATTTAATTCAATAGTTTGTGTATGATCAAATGCTTGCCGTTTTATCAAAAAATTTAACTAATGGTAATAATGCAATTCAAATATTTTAAAATGTATAAAAGCTCAATCGTCACGTTTCGATTGCACTATCCATGATATAAAAGTATTACAACCAAAAATTGGGATGCCTTTATTTAATATACATTATTAATGGAAACGTTTTACATTTCTCTGTTTGGATGTGTTTAGTGTACGTTAATTTTGTACGATTATTTTAAACCGAGGTCACGTGGTAGTTAATCAAGTGTTTTCTTTCTATAAAAATTATGTAAATTTACCATTGGTTCTCTCTAATACAATATTGCAAAAAAAGAAATAGAGTAAATCAGAAAACGTAAAGAATTAGTCAGTTTTGGCGATTGATATTTATATATTTTCTGCCGTCACATTTTGTCAAATTCTAAATGCTTCTGAAATGTTACGCTTATGCGGAGTTCACATGAATAGAGAGTTATATATTTTTTAGGGAATCGAGGAAAAATGTTCACATTTATATGTACTCTTAAATTATCAACTAATGATAGTATGAAATTTCTCAAAAAAAAAAAAAAAAAAAAAAGAGTTAGACTAATTGCTTTTAATTAAAAATTTGTGTTTTAATTTCTTCCATTTTCTTGGATTATGGGTGTAAAATAATGAATTGGGTCGATTTTGAAGAAAATTTTAAAGTTTTAATTTTGATATAAATATATATATTTGAACTCGAGTTCGATTCAAAAGTTCTAATTTTTTGTTCGTATATGTTCGAATAAAAGCTTGAGTTCGAATTAGATGCGAAATATTCGAACATGTCTGCGAACTATTCTAAAACAAAAACACACAATATATTTATTTCATATATAATTATATTATATTAATAAATATTAATGATCTTTTGTTGTTCGTAAACTATCGAACAAAATAATTTGAGATCGACTTTTGATGGGAAAAAGTTCGAATATGTTCAAATTTAGCTCAAATTTGATATTTAAAAAACGAGACAAATATTTTTTGAAATGATCATTTGTTTACACCCTGTTTTGGACCTTAAATCAAACAATTTTTTTAACATAAAATAATGTACAAAAGTCTAGCTACCTACCCAAGCGAAGCCAAAACAAGAACAAAAACAAGAAAGAGCGAGAGCCGCCAAGCTTTGCCCGACTGTTAGCGACACCAAATCGCCAACCTCATAGGGAATGAAAGAGACGCCGCTCTTGATTTCTTTGAAATGAAATATCCCTTTCTCATGTTATTTTTCTCCTAACAACTCGATTGCGTCCAGGATTATACAACTGCCCAATTCGCATCTCGATTTCCATGGATTTATCAGTCGATTATTTAGTTTTTTCAGCTCAAAACAATTGTTGAATGGAAACCATGCGATGCATAAAAGCGCCGATGCAATAAAGTTGATGCCAAAGCCATTTTTTTCTCCGTCAAGAATCCTCGGAATAAGCTCTGCCTCGGTTTAGTCGCAACCATCTTGAGATTCTTCCTTTCATTTTGCCATAGCATTTGCATATATAGCTGTAAGATCTATCTTTATTTCTCTATGATAGTATTTGCATTGCTACGTACGTTTCTTAACATTTTTGCACTCTGTAATATTTTTATTGGAAATTTATTAGTGTAAGTTGCATTTTTCTTTTGATTTTATTTTCTGGGCTCTTCTTTTCTTTTTTTGCTTTTAATTTTTTGCTGTTTATCGTATACCGTTAATTTTGTCGATTCGTATTTCATATTTGTTAATTAAACATCGGTTATGGATGTTTAGATTTGGGCTTCTTTTTACTGGAAGGTGTAAACGTTAATCTATTGTAAGATCTTTATTTATCTGTTAGATCTTTTTTTGTATCTCCCGAGTATATAGCTTTCTTGACTTGTTCAAATCATCGCTGTCGAGCTAAGCAGTTTGCATTCGTTAGGAAATATTCGTAGCTTTGCACCTCTTCTTGATAGAGAATGAAAGGGTTTCTTTCTCTGGTTCTCTCCACTTTAGATGCACTCATGTAAATGGCCAGAGTAATTAGTGAGATTAATGAATTATTTAGACCTTAACATTGAACCTGAACCTATGTTGATATATTTCTTCCTTTTAACAAAACCTATGCGATGTGCCAGAATAGATGTTTGAATGCTTTACTGATCACTAGGTGAAAAAAAAAAAAAACTTTATTGAGTAGGTGTCTTATGAAACGGTTTCACGAATATTTATTTATGATTCGTGTCAACTGTGCACATATTTGCAATAAAAATTAATACTTTTCATGGTGACCATATAGCATATTTGTTTATCAAAATTGACGCGTGAGACTGTATCAAATGAGTTTTTGTGAACTTTTTATCATGCAAATAGTCAATACACTTGTACTTAAACTTATTTGATTACCTTGGTTCAGATTTAAAATGGCCGTGACGTCATTTCACCCAACAATGGGTACTATACCATCTTTTGGTTACTTCAATAATACCTGCGGCAATCAAGAGAATGGAAATGCTTCTTTGAAGTTGATCTCAAAAGGTTTCAGGCTAGATGTCGCAATGTTGAGAACAGGAACTTATCGCTCTAAAAAGCAAAGTTTTTGTGTGATACAAGCCACGGGCTCTCAGACTACAGTGTTTGACCCTGTTTTATCCCCGTCGAATGGCACGCCAAGTGACTCCAAAAAAAAATCGAGTAATGTGAATCTTGCTGAAGATGAGATAGCTAACAATACTTGATAAGATTTTCTTCAAGTAGAATCTTAAAGGGTGTAAATTTCAATTATGTTTCCAGACGAAGCTGCATTGATCCTGATTCGGCATGGAGAGTCTATGTGGAATGAAAAGAATCTATTCACGGGTTGTGTTGATGTGCCACTAACCAAGAAAGGTGTGGACGAGGCTATCGAAGCTGGTAAAAGAATCAGCAATATACCAGTCGACGTGATCTACACTTCTTCTCTTATTCGAGCGCAGATGACTGCCATGCTTGCCATGACTGAACACAGACGTAAGAAGGTAAATTATCAAATATTTTACTGGGAGCGACAATTTAATGCTCTTTTTCTGATGGGTCTCACTGTTTTGAATCTGCATTGCTGTCGATTACCTTTTTAAACCTCGAAAAGAATAACATAGCCATTTAAATACCTTTGTCTTGACTGTTATTCATGTTCAAATATTGAGGAAATTAGTACTTTTGCAAGACGTTGACTTGTCAAAACACATTAATCTCCATATAGGTTCCAATTATTTTGCATGATGAGAGCGAGCAAGCGAGAGCTTGGAGTCAAATCTTTAGTGAAGAAACAAACAAGCAGTGTATTCCAGTTGTAATGGCTTGGCAGCTAAATGAAAGAATGTAGGTGTTTTGACTTCTGTAACATGCTATTTTAGAAATATTATTCGCCCCTTTTTGCTATCTGTTTGTTACCTTGGTGATCGACCTATACAGGTACGGAGAATTACAGGGTCTTAACAAGCAGGAAACAGCAGACAGATATGGAAAAGAGCAAGTTCATGAGTGGAGACGTAGCTATGATGTGCCTCCTCCTAATGGTGAAAGTTTGGAAATGTGTGCTGAGAGAGCCGTTGCCTACTTTAGAGAAAATGTAAGATTGATATGAATCATGTCTCTCATGTTATTTTATGCTGATTTATGGAAGTACGATAATGAATATCTTGTTAAACAGATTGAACCACAGCTTCTTCTGGGGAAAAATGTCATGATTGCCGCTCATGGGAATTCGCTTAGATCTATTATTATGTATCTAGACAAACTGACTTCTCAAGAGGTGCAATTTTTCGGCTGAATTATTTAGACCATCACGTTTTGTTTGTTTCTTTGTAATGAAAAAAGGTCACATCTTTCTCTTCATCAGGTTATTAGCTTGGAACTATCGACTGGGATACCAATGCTTTACATTTTTAAAGAAGGGAGATTTATTCGTCGGGGTAGTCCAGTGGCACCAACTGAAGCAAGTGTTTATGCTTACACAAAGGTATACGACTCTTTTGGTGAAAAGAAGAAATATTGTTTTATAAATGCGTACCATAACTACTTTTTAGAGATGTGTATCTGACTCGAATTCTTGTCCGGGAATTCTGTACTTGGCACACAAAACAACTTTCTGATCAAATCATAATTTGATTGAACATTGATGCGCTAAATTTGTTAGTCCTGTAAAATCACAACTGTCCGATTTCATAAATCTCGTGCTAATGAACTAGTGTAATGAGGAATAGCTATGTACTTGATACTTCATCGTCAAATTAGTTGGAGTTCACTAAGATATCATCTCCATTGTAGTGATGAGTTTGAGCTTAAAATCTACATCATTCCCGAATCATTTGAAATCATGCATGATAGTCTCGCGCTAAATTATTTATGGTCCCTTCTCCTTTTCTCCGAGTCTTCTATTCATTCATTTGATTTCTGCTTTCCGCATTTGGTTGAATTAACTAAGTTTTTTGAGTCTGTCTGTCTTTGGATTCACAGGGTTTGGCCCTGTACAGGCAAAAGTTGGATGAGAAGCTCTCATAAATTTAAAAAGCTGTGTTGTTCAATACTATTGAAAACTCCAAATGAACATAAATATATTCGTAGCTTGTATTTTTGTGTCCTTGATTATATCTTGTACGTTTGTAACAGCTTGTGTGTGTGTACTCTGTGAAGGACCTCCTCGTTTGATAATATTTTTCCATGTGTCTGAAGATCTTAAACAATCTTTAATAATAAATTTCTTGGGTCATATTCTAATAATATGTATATATATATATATATATATATATATAGTTTTGCTATGATATCTACCAATGATTTTATTTTGTTATTACTAAAATTAGTTACTAAAGTGAGTTGATTTTTTTCTAATTAATATTTAATATTTCTATTTTATCTTATATTGTTGATTTATTTTTTTTTTATTTTACATATAAATATGTCACTTTTGTTTGTTGATTTTTAAATATGAACTAAGAAACAAATACATTTTTAATTGTGATCATAAATGAAGTTACATTTACTTATTAGGTATGATAAAATATATTAAAATTGTATATCTAATAGGCGAGTATCACCTAATTGGTGGGCTTATAAGTTGGCATGGTTGTTGGGCACGGTTGGTGAGAGTCCAGATGGGAAAAATTGCAGCAGATTTAAAATTCTACAAATATTAGAGTTTTAGTTATCAAAAGATTCTACTCACATAGGGATTCTTCTCTATAAATATCAAGTTCCGGTGATTGTTTATTCATTCATATATTCACTCATTCAAAACACATAAAGTACTCTCTCTATTTTCATATTATCTGACTTGAGCTTCGGAGGGGCTACGCTGAACAATCTTTCAGCCCCCTTCTTAACATTCATGTTTGTGTTTCAAGATCCGAAGATTCCACCCGAGTTTCCAAGACGAGATCTGATCTCCCGGAAGGTCATTTACCCATTAAAATCTGATATCTCAACGGATCTCACGATTTATATCAACATCATACACTATAAAAATGTAAGACTTACACAATTAAATATATTTAAAAATATATAACTTCTTGATCCTAACACATAAAAATGACTTATGAATTACTGTGGCAATAATATACTCTGCCCAAAAAAAATTTATTCACATCTCGAATCCGATAAAAGTTTTTCTTGCTTGAACATATCTTCAGTGTTGTGCATATTATCTATTGTGTGGTTTGTTTGCTGTTACATATATCTGACGTTTACCCATTACACATCCAAAGAATAATGAACGAGTTTCTCGGCCACAAAACACTAATCGTGATAAACTATTTGTCAGATTCGTGTAGTTTTAATTTTACTATCAAAGTAGTCAATCATAAAAACATTTGAATTAAGTATTCTATCAACAAATATGAAAGGTCGGCACGCAATACAATGACATTTGATAATACATGGGTTGGTTGTGTGGGCGTGTATCAATATTATTGCAACACATTTCAGGACAGTTGTTTCTTTCTTGTAAAAACAGATTTTCTCCATTTCGTTATCTGCTCACCCTTGTGATTATTACTTTTACCAAACCTATATAGAGTAAAATAACCCTACAGCTCGGGCTGAGACTTCTTGTTTTGCTAATCCTGTGGGCGATGGCTTATATACTCCATAACCGATGTCATATATCTTAAAATATAATGTTTTATACAAGATTTTGACTTGAGCTAGATGATAAAAAGTGAGATTTCTAATCATACGATTAGGGTTTTTCCCCAAGCCTAAGATCAACGACCATGTTTAGTTGAGTATGTGGGATATATCATAAGCTGTACATAAAATTTCTTAATGTATTTCCTTTAAATAAAAAAATGTATCCCTTCGACGTACACTAAGACTGTCGCTTGGCTCATGCATGAGATGATGAATGATTCATACTGTAAAGATGATAAATCATTGTACTCGGATGAGATAATGGTTAATTACATTACTTCTGTAAAACTTGATGCGATTTAATCATTGAATAAATCAATTATGGATAATCAGTCAATGTTTTATCATCTACATTGAGTGGTATCTAAATGAGTTCGCGTTATGATAGATTCGGCTAATAAATCTAATAAAAAAAAATTACGTGTGATCATATTCCTTAATAATCTTTGTATTCGATAAGTATCAAGTCCTCGTCCATTTCATGGTTGCTCTCTTCATCTACACCGTCATGTCACAAAGAAATGAGCATAGATATTTCGTTTCTTATTTATCCGAACAGCAATTGCGACGCTTAAAATTGTCTTCGGACTATCCGAATGATATATAATATATTTATTGTGATGAAAATAAAATGGTGGTTGTATTACTAATATATTTTAAGGAAAGTTGGTAATTGTGGACAATTAAATATAAATACAGATCAACATTTGACAAAAGCTTCTTCAAGTTTCCATATATTCTCTCCACTTAATATCTTATACAAAGGCTACTGTTTCTCTATAATCATCATAATAATACACAGAGAATAAAACTCTCGATGCAATCGATATCATTGATATGCACGCTTGTCTCCACATGAAATCATTCATCTGGTTGCTCTCACAGTCTCACCCCACTAGGTGTAAGCATAGGTTTTCCCGGTGGGCCATTTTGAAATCTTGTAAAAAAATGATTAAATTTGGCAGAGCATTACAATCCAAGATATCTAAGCTAGCTGGTGATACACTTATCAACATGATAATTATAATTTATTCAAGCAATTTAATGATAAGATAGCTTTTGCACTTTTTTGGCAAGTGTTTTGATTGATGATAACTCGAGTGGATCCCCCCACGTTTCCGTGGATGCTTTCAGGGGCCATGAAAGCTAAACACCACAATATGTATGCTTGTTTTTACATATATATACTGGCTAATTGTTAGGTTAGAGAGGATCAAATATAGCTCTACTTCAAATTAAACAAGTAGGGATAATCAAGTTTGTAAGATGAAACAATAATAATTTTAAATCTTATGTATATTTTAAAATATTTTGAGTTTTGTCTTGTGTAAAAGTCGAAGTTTACGATAGTATGTCGATCACCGTGTTATTTGAACGAGCGTCCACGAGTTCCTTTATTTTTTTTACATTTCCTTTAACACTAAACAGTTTTTTTAGTGAAAAAAAAAAAAGAAGAATATACAAACTATGAGAAAACGATTGAGCTGTTTAGTTCTTGTCCCTACCGAATCCTTACTGTAAGTGATTACACACTTGATAATCTTGTCTTATGATGTAGAGTTTTAAAAAATACCAAAAAAATCTATACACTTGGTCTAATTTTTTTATTAATTGATGATGTTCGGCAAAACGGGTAGAGTTAGTGTTGTCTCCTCGAGCTGGGAGCTTTCGTGTCTTCGCGGATGTTTCTCGAGTTGGAGTGACCGAGCTTCTAGCTAGAGAAGTAGCTTGACAACAACTAAGTTCTAAGGGTCGAGCCTCAGTAGTTGGATACTTGGCAGCAATTTCTACACAAACCCAAACATCAAATTTGTGAATGGTGCGCATCGAAAGAATTTTTTGGTGTGACCACTCCGAACTCAATTCATTATTGTGCAAAATTTGTTAGATATAAGTGCACACATGATGCAATACTGTTCTATCATCCTCCCATCCACCAGACCTCTTAGCTCGTGCCCGAGCTCGACAACTCCCCAAATTCAACTTACACCCACCTCGGGATACTTTCACTTCAACTACCTCTTGCCTTGGTTTTTCCTTCAGACCCCAGGGTGTCGTGAATCATGTTAGTGTGAGTATGATAACCCATGTTGTGAACCCAACCTCCACTACCGTAGTATTTAGCCCAAAACTACCAACTCTTCGAGCCTGGGCGCTGCATCCTCTAATCTATATTTTTGCCCTGACCCATAAGTTGTCCGACCTCGGATAAGGATTACCCCGATCACTTTCTTTGCCGGTACCAAGAATTCGTTCTAGTTTTTAGTTGGGTCGGCAACTATCCAGAGCATAATTCATGTTATTAAATACTCAATTTAGGTAGTTATTTTAAATTTTAGTTTTAATTTATTTAATAAACAAAATATTTAAATCGTTCTTTGATGGATTCGAAATCAATCTAACCACGGCAGTGTAAAGGATAAAAAGTAACTAGCGGAAGAATACCCGTGATCGCATGTTTGCAAATTCCGAATGGAAACATACAAAAGTGAATAGCAAAAAAAAAATTAAAATGGAATAAAGTCGTGAAATCATTAATTCCTGATGTCTCCATCTACTTTTGTAAGTGGGGCATTTATCGCATATCCGAATATATTATTTAAAGGCAAAAAAAAGAATATATAAGTCGAATAAAGGTGGACTTGACTGTCTCTTCCAAAATCGAGCATAAGTTCTTGCCATTATTTTAATTAATTTTTATATTTTATACAGGTGAAAAAAAAGGTACAAGTTAATTTATTTTTCCTCCCAAAGATGTTGGTAAATAAAATACGAGAAAAAAAAAAAGTAAAAGCTCACTTTTGGTGGTGCTTTAGCCTTTTTAATCAACACCTCGTCGCGTGGATTTTACCCAAAGAAAAAGCGAAATACTAACCAACCTGAAAAAGTGCGATTTCTGCACCGAATACAACATCCATCTCCAATCCATTTAATTCAAATCTTACACCAAAAAGAATATTCTCGAAATATTCTCTTTATTTTACATTATTAATTATTATTTTTTATTTAATATATTTTTAATTATGAATAATGTTGATATTACATATATTAATTTATTGTATTTGTATTTATATTTAAATTATGTATTTCAATTTACATATGTATTTCAATTATGTGTTTTAATTTAGTTATGAATTGTATTGTTATATTAATTTTTTATATTTGTATTTAATTATATTATTTATGAATCATTAAATCAAATTATTCTTTAATTATTAATAATTAACATAAATAAATAAATTTTAAAAAAATCAATAATTATTATTCTTTAATTTTTATTATTAAATATCTATTTATTAAAATAATAAAATATATATTATACTATTATTTAAATAATCTTTATATTTTTTAATATAAATATTTATAATTTCAATAATATTATGACAATGATTCTAAAATCAAATGGTTTGAATTGAAGCTATTTTTTTGTTTTAAAACAATTATATATATTGTATTATTATATTATATAAAGTGTTGTGCGTGTTTGTTCGTAAATTCTAGGAGTATTTCCTTTTTGACTTCGTCCGACTAAAAAAATTTCTCATATTTTATTTAGATTTTAATAAATAATTAAAATACAATTTTATTCATATAAATACAAAATAAAAATAGTGAACTTGGTAGAAGGTGGAAGATTCATGTATGTGTATCATTTTATATATACCTTTTTTTTCTGTAGTGGGACCAAAAAATAAATTGCGTGCCCAGTTGGTCAATATTTTCATAATTTTAATTTATTTATACCTTCCGTTTGTGAACGCACGACATTGGATTCAAAACACATGAATCCAGAACAATTAAATATATTTAAGTGTGATCGCATCGTGTCATCTTTTTGATAATTACGTGATTTAGTAAAACTATTTAATCTAAATAAATAAATGTCATTTATTTCTCCACACCCCACCAAATAGACCTGGTTACATGTCGGCAAAATCACGATCTATAATCAATTACATGCAACAATGTGTAAAACTAATTAAGAAATATTATAATAAATACCAGATAATTGGTCAGTAGCATCATAAAAAACTTTTTAAATTTCATAAATATCAGTGCATATGTTCTGTTGATAATAATTGAGTTCCTAATTGGTTGAATATGCGATGATAAATTTTTTAGTCCATCTTGAACAAACAAATTTAAAATAATATATGCGAACCTCATATAAAAAAAATATTATCACCTAAGATTGATTTACATATTTCAATAAGCTCACTAATATTAAAATTATTTGCGCTAACATTAACAAAAAAAAAATTGAAAAAACTTGAGAAGTTAGACCATATTATTCTAAAATAATAAATATAAGTTGATAAATATTTTGTGACGTGTTTGTTGAGCCTCTTGTTTATGTTCTTGATGTTCTTCATGGGAAATAATTAAGATCATAGTTTTCAATATTAAATGAAGAAGAATCGCGATACTTGAACTCGGGTGGGACGATGATGCCTTTTCCCTTTCCTTTGCCACCCTATGACTCATTCCGACTTTGCTATTTGTATAAATATGAAATTGGAATAATGATGAAAATAAAGCAACAATTGATAATAAACTAATATTCGAGACTTGCTATTTTGATAATCAAGAAACAAATGAGAATTAGAGATTGTGAGAAAATTATGTGGAAAATACTGAAGGGATGTGGGAAATTTTCGAGGGAAAAAAAATTTTGTGCAATAATCGATCGTCGATTCGCTTCGAGATCCTAATTTGAGCCAGCCAAGGGCCGGGTCTACCACCAAACCATATCTCAGTAATCTAAAAAAAACTATACTTATTTACCAATAAAAAATATATAAATTTTAATAATGACAACATGATATTATATTGATTACTGGGCCATCTCAAAAAAAAATTAGAAACAAGATATTTATTATGGTTGTCACAATAATAATATTTTTTTGTGTATTTTGGCATCGCAAGCCCACTTGGCTTTGAACCAACCAACTGCCCTAACCACGGTTTAGCTTAACGCCCTCATTGACGCCGTCAAGAGTTACTGCAGCATTGCTTTGTCGGTTATCAAAGCCAGGCGGTCGAATACTTGCACAGAAAGCGCACATGACCTGCAATTTTATATTTTGACACGTGGCCCAGTTATTATAGTAACTGGAATAAAATATTTTATTTTTATTTTTCTGAAAAATAATGATCTTACCATTATATTAAATGATATTTTTAAATGACTTCTTTATTCAAATCAACTCAGGTGAGATAAAAATCGAGATTAGCTTACTAAAAAATTTCTTGATATAGATTTAAATTAATTCTTTGCCTTTGCTTACTATAAAATTTATTGATATAGATTTAAATTAATTCTTTGCCTTTATCACATAATATATATATGTGTATATATATATATATATATATGTATGTATGTATGTATGTATGTATATATAAATGATTCATATTGAAATAGTCAACAATCTAGAGTATACTTTATGAATTAAATTTGTTATCAACAACTATTTTTAAGTAATATCCAACATAGGACAAATAGTGTTTGCCAACTAATTCAGTAGAAATATAATTATTTATTTCCCGAGAGAGATGTTAGGACCATTTGTTTACATTTTTATGTATTGATGACGATGATTAATCCACAAAACAAAATTTTCAAACTTACTATACAAGTTAGGGCAGTTTGAGCAGTTCAATATTTTTTAGAAAAATATATGACTCAAAATCACTGTGTGTGCATAAAATAATGTTTCGTTAATAGTTATAGCTTTTGTTTACATGTAAGTATTTGATAATAAAAATAAGTATCAGAGCGAGGTCATGAGCTCAAGTCTTCTAAAAAGCACATTTCTATACTTTTTGGAGAAGAATTCTGGGTTAAACGTACATGAATGAGAGTGGGTAATACTATCTTTGCTGAGAAAAAAATGACAGTAAAGAAAGAGTAAGACTAATCTTTAAGGGATAGGATACTTGACAACACAAGTAGACAAACACTCACCCTCCAAACTCATGGTCAAACATCCCGACCTATTATCACCCAAATATGTACACTATGTGCTGTCACAAGTATAAGGAAATAAAGTTGCATTTTGGCTGACCTAATAGGAAGCGTTTGATCCCAACATGAGTAATTTTATATTCATTCTACTTTTTGGAACTAATATGTAAATAAGTATAAGAAAATAAAGTTGCGTTTTGGCTGACCAAATAAGAAACGTTTGATCATAACATGAGTAATTTGATATTCATTCTACTTTTTGAAACTAATATGTAAATAAGTAATATATGAATTTAAGATTTCATATATATTGTTTCATTATTAATAATAAAACAATAACAGAAATACATGTATTTCAAATCCATCTATTTAAATACAACCTAAATATCTGAGGATGAATTTTAAAAGTTATACAATTGTACGAAGAATATGAAAATTCACACACATATACATATATAGACAAAAACATAGGTATCGATGGCAAAGACTTTTTTTTTTTTTTTTGGGAAATTGCTGGAGGAGACATTTGAGTCAACAGTAATGTTAAGAGAAGAAGCAATGTTTGATGTCGTTAACTCATTTTCTCGGATGGAAGGAATTGTTCAACAATGGTGGATTTAGCGACACAATATATAAATCATTTGTAATTTAATATTAAATTTTTTATATATATTCCCCATAAATCATTAACTTCCACAATATGTACGCACACGAATAAACCAAACCAATTAGGGTTTAGCAACATAATATTCAGAGACGTACATAATCGGGCACTTCGCCGACTTCAGACAACAAAGATTTTTACATTTCACAATTAATTAATTATAATAATCCAACACTTTGTCTTACATACTAAACTAAATATTTTATATTAACTATTACACAAATTAACCACTTCTTAGTATAATCCAAGAGAATATAGGATTTCTACAATATAGAGATATGATTAAACTTATTAAATTATAATTTGTTTCTTTAAATACATTTTATTTTATTTACGACTACAATAATATCTTTGTTTTTGAAATATATGTTTATATACGTAAAATATTGATAGTTCGTAAATAAAAAAAGTAACATATTAATTACAATTTAAGATAATCTAAATTGAAAAAATAATTATAATATAAAAATATTTTAAGCAATATTTAATTATGGATACCAATATTTATATTTCTTATTCAAAAAAATTAAATCAAACATTTAAAAAAAAACCATCTTCTTCCATCAAAATCTCAAATTCTTGTTCAATTTTTAAAATATACTATTAAATTGCATAGAAGTTGAGATATGAAAATACTTTTAAATTGATGTATAGAGAGGTTTTTTCAAAATGTTAATTTAAGATGTTTTAATAACAAATAAAAATATCGATATGCATAACCAAATAATTCTTATAATATTTATTATAAGTTTAATTACAACAATTTAGTTTAGTTAAAAAAAGTTTGATATTGTTCAATTATGCGGAAAAGTTATTTTTTACCTACAAAAATTCATTTGAGACGGTATCACAAGTCAATTTTATGAGGCATATATTATATTTGGATCATTCATGAAAAGTATTACGATAGAAAACAATTTTGGTGAATTTTTTTTGTCCATAATGGAGGTACAAAAATGGATATACATATTTTGAGGTATTTGGCGATTTCTATCGTATACTCAACTTTAATAAAATAGAATAGACATTGAAATCTATCCACACAAGGTAGGTAGGAGATGAACTCATAAGGTGTAGTAGATTAACAACAATGCCTTTATTTGATATGAACTATATTTTGTTGTCGTTAGCTTTGTTTTTATTCCAAAAACATTTTCAACTCAATCTCTATATAAAACAAAACATAATTTGTGTTTAACTTCACTCATATATTTATTTATATTCATGATATAGATCTACGTGGTACATATCTAAAATAAAAAATAATATTTTTGATATAAATAATAATAATAAAATATATAGGTATTTACATACCGGTTTATGTGTATATGCATCACATTTTATTGTGATGTATAGTGTGATGTTCATGGAAAACTTTTTTTATATAAAGAATAATATTATAATTTTTTATATTTTTTATTATTTCATTTTATTTGATCATGTAAAAAATATAAAAAAATTATTCAGAATGTGTAGTTTTCGAAAAATATCGCGATATTTTTCTTACACAAATATATATATATATATATATTATAAGGCGAATTAAATACATAAATATTTATATATAATAAGCATAAAATAAATGATATACTTAGATTTTTATTATAAAAAGGAATCCGGATCAAACGGGAGTCTTAACGGCGGTTAAGTCCCGTTACGCAAAAACTGGGTCCCACAAGGAGCTTCACCATCTATAAGTACCGGACAAAGGGCTTAGCGGTTCTTGCTCTTCTACAATCACAGTAAAAAATTCCTCTTTTCGCTTTCTTGTCTTTGTAATTTCCTCCAATTCTCCAGAAATTTCCTTTTTCTTTTCATAATTCTCGACCGAAAAATTCTGAGAATCGAAAATTCAAGCAGTTAATCATTGAAATCATTGGAAATTTATTTTCTTTGATTGGTGGCCTTTTTCTTGAGGTAATCTATTGAATTTCCGAGAATTTGTTTGTTTTATGCTTGATTTTTTCGTACGATTTTTTTTGTTTTGTATGTTGGATGTTTAGCGCATGGAATGTTTGCTCGATGTATTTCGTATAATTTATTTTATTTATTTTTATTTAGTGGCGAATCGCAATCATTGTTCTTCGTTGATGTGCCTTTCTTTGTTATTCGGGTTTTTCGTTCCCAATTATGTTGTAAATTTGTGTAATTGATACGTTTTTATGGAATTGTTTTTTCTTGTTATTACACTACTTTTTGGAACTGGAATTGCTTTGTAGCTTTTCTCAAGGCTATTTGTAATATATGGTGCAGAGATCTCTATATCGATGGAGCAGTTTCAGAACAATGAGCTGATGTATGTCGATGAAGACCACTTTGATGTAAATAGCTTTGAAGAAGACGGTGGCTTTTCTCCTCGAAGCGGGAGCACTTTCTTTGATGATGATTCCGTCGACTCTGACTTTGACGACGACTTCGAACTGGTACTGCATTATTCAAGAATTTTATTCCGTGCTAAAATTTCATGCCTTTTCTTTTATTTTCTCTTATTTTTTTAATTATATCATTTTTTGATGGAGGATATATTTATGGTTTCTTTGAAAGAACTTGAACCTGGTACAGTAATTGTATATTGGAAGTGTTAGAGAATTTACCTTTTCTTTTAATTATGTTTTACATGAAAATATTCGACGATAGTGAATTCTTTTTGTTCAACAGAGTAAGCCGAAGACTGATACATCAGCCTTAGAAGCCAAGAATGGTAAAGATATACAGGGTATTCCATGGGAGAGGCTGAATTTTACTAGAGAGAAATATCGTGAATCCAGATTGAAGCAATATAAGAACTACGAGAATCTTTCGCTCCCCCACGAAGACCTTGAGAAGGTATTGTATTTTTGTGTTGGAATATCTGCATTAGATGGTTTTCACACTTCTTATTTGTATAGAGTCTCACTTTCATCTCTTGTATTCTGATGGACTTTTTAATATGAAAAAATATATATTATAGGAGTGTAAAGAAGTGGAGAAAGACCACAACTTCTACAAGTTTCAATTCAACACGAGGCTTGTGAAATCAACAATAGTACATTTTCAGGTACATTTATATCCAGCCTTCTCGTCTTCTATTATGTTAATCTTTTGAAAGAAAGTCGTTTTTAATATTTAAAATCACGTAAATACGTGCTTCAATTAACGCTCATACGCTCCTCAAATTGATATTTTGAAAAATCAATGTACGTTGATCTGTTTGTGATCGTCAAATAAATCTGTCGTTCTAAGTCTAATGAAATACCTCACCCGCATCACAATCTTTGCATTGCATCCTTTAACATTTCAAGCTCCGGCATGCATTACTGGCCTTGAGCCCTTGACTAAAATAGAGTCACTACTGGGGTTTGTTTCTCGGTTTGACTTTTCTGTCTGTTATTTCCGTTTCTTTATCCGTGTGATTCAAGGACTTTAGTTTTTCAGAGCATAGACTGATGTTTGATTGCTTAATTTCTTCCCTCCATCTCTAGCTGAGCACGTAAAGATTTTTTAAAGGTATGGACTTTATGAATGCTGTTTTTTTTTCGAAGTCCATGGGATTTTCACTCACTTGATGTTTGTTAGCATTGTCCCATGAAAATTCCATGACAGACTTATGTGTGCCACTATCTTTGCTTCTAACCACAGATTTCCAAAGTAAAAACGATTATCTATCTTTTTTTACTTACGTTACTGATGAAGTTAGGGACTTTTGCCAGTCGTGTAGGGGCTTTTGCCAGTCGAGGTGTTGTTCTAAAAAATGCACAAGAATTTTTCAGATAATTCTCTTTATCAGCTTTTGAGGGAGCGACAAGAATTGTGACGGCATTAACCTCTCCCCTCCCGATATAATAGCTCAATGGGATAATTTTAATTTGATTGGCGATTTTGTTTCTGCCCAGTTCTAGTAGCATTGAGCTGGGCTTGTATTCACAGAATCCTTTTTGTGCAGATGATTAACACTTGCCAAGAGTCGCTTGAATAATACCTATTTTAGAAGATTCTTGGAAGGTACAATATTGAATGTTTGTTGCCACGCTGTCTAACCAAAAGATTTATGAACCAAGTTTTGGTAATCGACGCATGTGGTGAATAACTTGGCTTTACCAATATATACAAATTGGTAGCTATACAGAATACAGGCTTGCCTTTATAAAATGCCCGTTTCAATTCAATAGCGTGCTACAGCACAAGACCATATCTTTAGAACATTCTTGACTGTAAGATATGACTGTTGCATGCTCTGACTAATTTGTGAGACAACTCGAGTGCTATTCTATAGTTATAGTTTTTAATCATGAGTTAAACCTGACACTGAGTGAAGGAGTCGAAGGTGAATAACCTAGTGAGTGCCGTGTATGAAATATGAATTATTGTGTTTTTTGGCTCTCAGATATGGGAGCTAATGCACTTTCGGTCTCTGTCTATATTTACCGGAGTTCCTTTGTTCTTGTTGACTTTGTTTTATCTTCATCTTACTTTACTGCACTATGCAGCCTTGGGATATGACATTTTATTTTGCATTTGTCTTAGATTAACGTTGTTTTTCATCGAATTCATTTTCACTTGAGTTAATATCCTATTTCAACTCATATTTTTTGTTAATATGTTGGAGTATTTGATATATTAGTTCGTCTTACTTTGAAGCACCAGCATTTACAAATATCAGTTTCCATGTGATATGCAAGACTATAGTATATAGTATATGACAATTTTTTCTTGAAATGCATTTGTTATATTCTTATTCCTTCGTAGTTTATCGAACTGCTATTTTATATTTATTTCAGCAGATTGCAGTTTTGTCTGAGCACCAGCAAGACATGGATTCGTTTTCGTATGGTATGATAGGACATTGATCATTAAGAGACATTGTACATGCGTGTGTTGATTTTTAGGATTATGTTTCTTTTGTTCTTTACGCAAGTCTGGTTTGGTATGCATGCAATGCACTCAAAACACATGTTTTTTTTTATTGGTTCTTAGTTGGCATACCCTTGTTTTTCTCCTCTGTTGGGTGAATCTGTTACGAGGATTAGACAATTTGTTTAATTTATAATTGAGTACCCATGTGTGTGGTTATAATTTGTGAAAGTGTTTTGAACTTTCATCTTGTAGGTTTTCAATACCCAACATTTCGTGATTTTTCTCTTATTGCTCCTTGACTAGAGCAATGTCGAGAGGCGTTTGCGATCATTGTGTAGAACAAAACTAACAGCCTTTTCATTAACAATTTGCTTAGGCGCATAGATGTCTTTCTTTTTTGTTCTCTGTCAGCGATTATTATTGTGCATATTTATTATTTTGTCTCTGCGATGTTTGGTTTTGTGCCTTCTCTTGTCGTGCCAAATTGTTCTGCTGATAATGGGTCGTATTTAACCTGTGTTTCATCATAAACGACTCATAATTGGTTATTTAATTTTTTAAAATGTCTGTTGACTCTGTTCTCACTCAAAGTCAACCAACCGCATTTGACCTGGTTCATTTCTGTTGTTTTCTTGCGCCACTTTCAAATGAAAGCAGCAGTGATCATAGTTTTATAGGTTGAAGTGATCTGACGATAAAACAGATTAAGTTTGAGTTTTTGTACCTATTATTGACCCATAGATATTCTTTTAGTTTTGAATTGTGTGTTACCACCTTTTCTAATCTTCTTCTAACATTGGACCATAAGGGAGTCATGAAAAGATTACTGTTCTGGAAAACGGTCTGTCTTTTTATCTATATATATGTTTGTCGAGTCCTTTCGTTGGGTTTATCCATCATAATTATCTCGTTAAATTATATTTTCAGTGTTTCATTGTTTAGACTCTTCAGATCTGGAGCGTTTCGTTTATTCGTTTCATTTCTGATCACGTTTTTAATCTCTGTTTCCTTGTCGTACCATCTTGACTGGATTTTACTTGATTCTCTGTATGATTCGTGATTTTATAAACTTTAAGAGCACCTTTTAACTGGATCTTCATACATTTCAGTTGAGGAATCTTTTGTGGGCAACCTCCAAACATGATGTGTATCTTATGCAAAACTATTCTGTAATGCACTGGTCTCCTCTGCTTAGGAGAGGTAAAGAGGTTCTTAATGCTGCTAAACCTATCGTGCCAGCCTTGGTGAGTCCCCTCATTCCAGCTATTTTGTCGTGTGTATCATGAATTTAATGAGATTTCGGAGTATTGAATGTATTAGTCTTCATGCAGAAACATCCTAATAGTCAAACCGTGAAAAGGGTTCAGATAAGCACCATGACTGTTAAGGACAATCTGATGGTGGCTGGTGGTTTTCAAGGAGAGCTTATCTGCAAGGTAGGATTGCTGGCTACCTTATTTTGACAAGTTAAACATTGTTTGCCATTGTAATCAAAGAGTTACATAAGCTTATACTTGTTACATTTTTTGGCAGTATATAGATCAACCTGGAGTTGCATTTGCCACAAAAATATCAACCGACGAGAATGCCATTACCAATGCAGTGGACATTTTTCGCAATCCTAGGTAATCAATGCATTTGATAGCAAATATTACCTTTTCTGTGATTTGAGGCCAGCATCTTTGACGGTATTTGGTGAACTTTTTCGACAGTGGTTCAACAAGAGTGATGGCGGCAAACAATGATGCTCAAGTCAGGGTCTTCGATGCGTCAAATTTTGTGTGCCTAAATCAGTTTACCTTCCCGTGGTCTGTAAATGTAAGTGATAAGATACTGAGAAACATCTAATTTTGCCTTGAAGCAACTAGTAGTAACTTCTATCCATTGACTGCAGAATACGTCTGTCAGTCCCGATGGCAGATTTCTTGCCGTGCTTGGAGACAGTGCAGAATGTCTGATTGCCGATGCACAATCGGGCAAGGTCAGTCTTACTGTGACTCGCCTTTGACATTAGTTTGAGGTTTATGATTCAGTTTAGTTTTGACAATACTCGACTCATGATGCAGGTTGTTAGCAATCTAAAGGGTCACATTGATTATTCGTTCGCATCTGCTTGGCATCCAAACGGCCAGGTCCTGGCTACTGGAAACCAGGACACTACATGCCGATTATGGGACATAAGGAACTTATCAGAGTCATTTGCCATACTTAAAGGAAGAATGGGTGCAATCAGGACCATCCGTTTCACGTCAGATGGCCGGTTCATGGCGATGGCTGAACCAGCAGACTTTGTTCACATCTTTGACACTAGTTCCGACTACTCTAGGGGTCAAGAGATCGATCTGTTTGGAGAAATTGCCGGAATTTCCTTCAGTCCTGATACTGAAGCTTTGTTTGTGGGAGTTTCCGATAGAACGTATGGCAGCTTATTGGAGTTAAATCGAAAACGTTACGACCCTTACTCAAACTGCATATTTTAGTTTAGCAGAGTCTTGAAATAGTAGGTGCACAATATTTTTGTATATTATGTCCCATCTTATTTTCATTTTTTTGAACTTTTGTTTTGTTTTGTTTTTTTTACATGTATTTTGGGAGTCGGTGACAAAAGTGTGTAATTTTCAAAGCTATTTTTACTGAGTTAGTTTTTATACTCAGAAAGAGCAAATATTGTAGTCGTAATCAATGGTTGTAATGTAACTCAATATTTTTAGTACTCTTTTGTCAATATTTTTAGTACTTCTTTCGTTCACTTTATCGTATTCCAAGTGTTTTTAACTTTGTTAGGACAGTGTAAATGCAATGTACAGTGGTCCGAATGTGCTTGTTTGAATTTCGAGGATGTACAAATTGAATTTCCAAGAGTAGACTAGAGAGCGCCGCCTCATATTAGTTTCTGTGTTGCCTTATGTTTATATAGCAAACGAGACATATTTTGACCGACACTTGGCATTTAAATGATTTAGGATTCAACTTTGAATTGAAGCCCGGTTATAGATTTGTATTCAAACAGACAATGAATTTGAAAACAAGTTTATTTGCAAATTATTTTTTAATTCTTTTTCTAAATATTATTACAAATCTTGAATTTTATGATTTAATTGATTCGAGAAACTCTCTCCCCAACTTACTGTAATTACTTCAAAAATATGCAAATATAAGATTTTATATTTAAAAAATCAAACTCCTATTTAAAAATCTAATTAAAATATATAGACTTCTTCTTCCACATTTAAGCATTTATTTTTATAAACCAATCACCTAGAATATCGGTCCAAATTATCAGGCTTGTCATTCAGAAATCAATTTTTCAACAATATTAAAATTACTATTGCGATTATAACAAAATTTAAGAGAAAATTTACAACAACTGCAGATAATTCATCGACTCAAAAATGTATAATTAATTTTTATACATGGTTAATAATGATAGTAATATGACTGCGTTGCCGAAAACATCATTTTATTCAATTTGATGATAATAAATAAGTGAAGTTACACGAATTTGGGTCTTGAAATTTTTTAAAAAAATTTGGGACCCCATTTGACACCCAACCACCTGAGCTCCAACACCTCCGGGAAAGAAGGAAATTTATTTAAATCAAATGAGAAAAAATTCAACATTGCCTCCTAATTGAATTGGACAATTTCAAATTTTATGTAAATTAAATAATTAATTATCACTATCATCAACAAAGACACGTTCTTTTGCGTTAACTAACTAAACCAACTTTCCTGGTTAGTTGAACTCTGGTTTTCTGAATTTCAAACACTTAAAATTCTGATTTATTTTCAAACATTATCGGCTTATCTATTTGAGTTCGAAAAATACCTATATAACATTTTCTATAAATACTCGACAACGAGGTATGACCTAAACGAATTGTCCTCCAATTTGAATCAATTCGAGCACTACACTTCTGATTCATTTTCGAACTTCGAATCGACATACAAAACTCTTGTAATAATGTCGGAGCTCAAATTCATCGTACATATGTAAAACAGAGTTAAGAAATTAATACAGGTTAAACTTTTTTTAAAAAAAAAAACGAATCATCTCCAATATAATTCATTATGTACATCTTTTCCTAAAAAAATTCGACCAAAATTATTATCCCAAATTTCACCTAAAAACGAAATAGTATTCTATTATCTAGTTCGATTTATTTGAAAACATGGGAGTATTCTTCACGATCGGGCTCTCAAAGTATATTTTTGTTTTAAATAATTTAAAACCTCGGCTAATGCTTAAAAAATGATGAAATAAAATCTAAAACTCGGTTGAGACAGTAGATCTGCTACATACTCTTCAACTATTTGGAATTTAATGAATTTTTTTTAATAATAGGAGAATTCACGGTTGTTAGTATTTGATGAGCGTTGAGTAAAATTTCATACTAATGCAATATTCTACAAACTATATTAGTCAGTTAAATCACAAGTGAACAAATATTATGTGACAAGCTCGTTCGATAAGGTCGAAATCATTATGATTATCGGTTAAACGTTCGCCTACTTCACCAAGTCAAACACCACATTTAACATATTTAATGAATAATTTTGTTTTACGTATTCGTTGCATTGGGTCCTCCTCTTCAATCAGTATAGATACATATATAAAACGCATACTTGCTTTAAAAAATTCATATATTTATTCTTGAGATACAAAACACACACATTAAATAACCTTAAAACGAAATTTCTTCCCTCGGGCTAAAGTTGATTCCAAAATTAACTAATACTCAACCGATTTAATTTAATTCTTCGTTTTAATACAATGCAGGAGATGAATTGTCATATAGATTTGAATTCATGCATCTTCTTTAATTGAGAAAACATTATTTCAGTACATCACGTGAAGTTTTGACTAAAATTTCATTTATTTAGTTAAATCAATGTATATTATTCACCCTTACACGTGCCTGCGTCAAACCTGCTCCCTAATCAATTCCAACGGCGTGATATTTTTATAATAAATATTTTTTTATTCATATACTATCTGAGAATTATACTATAATATTTTAAAGTTTTTTTATATTATATTAAATTATAGACAGAAAATTGTGTGAGACGGTCTCACATGTTGTATTTTTTGAGATAGATCTTTTATTTGGGTCATGCATGAAGAAATATTACTTTTTATTGTGAATATCGATAGGGTTAACCCGTCTCACAGATAAAAATTCGTAAGACTTTCTTACGAGAGACTTACTCCAAATTATATTACATAAGAGTCGTTAAAATCAGTAACATCTTTTTTGTTTGGAAAGACGTCAACTGCATACAAAACCATACATTTGTCAACTGAAAACAAAACCATACATTTGTTCGATACTCCTTGAGTTAATTCATCCAACCAGGATTCATAAATCCTACGAAATAATTTAATCAATCTTAAAAAAAACGTGACACGGGTAAACGCGTGCCCTTTTGATCAAATGTTAAGATTAGGTGAATGACAAATTTAATTTCAAATTTTGTAAAATCAAGATTTGAATCAACTTCTCATAAATTGCGTGACTTGGCATGTGGGGAAGGGATACATTCAGCAAGTGTCGCAGGGGATTCAAGCCGAAGATTATGGCGGTACACGTGTGAACCACGTGGTTTGAGTATTACTTCAGCCGTTCTCCGCCGCAGGTCCCGCCGAGAGAATAATAAACGAATATTCTTTTCTCGGTCAAAAAAAAGAGAGAGCTTCAATTTTGGGACAAATTCCATTTTTCTTGCTTGAAAATCTGGTAGCTGGTTGCTTTCTACACATACAATTAGTACATAAATAAAATAATCTATCCTTTAGGAATATTTATGAACGTTCTTTTTTTAAAAAAAAAAAATTTAAATGTTCGTGAGAACATTGAATTCAGACCAGGTATAAATTATTGATTATCCGATGAATTACTAGTTAAATGAAATCGATAATTGCGAATTATTATTGTTTAATCTCACAACATTAATGTTTAGTGACATTTCCAAAGAAAAAAAATACACCATAGTCAACGGACACAAATATTGTATTTCAACATCATGTGACTTGAACTTTTAGAATAGCTTGTAAGTCGGGTTAGTAAGATAAACCGCATGGAACAAGGTCATCGAATAAGATGTTAATATGATCTCGAACTCTGAATATCGGTCAAACGATCACCTACTCGATCAATTCAAACAAAAATCATTAATTTTATTGTTCTATTTCTTGTAAGTAAACATTAATGATCATAACACGAAAGTTTTACTTCAACGGGGGGGGAGTCATTTATATGGCCTACGATTTTTTGTTTTTAACCACCGATATTGGAAACTATTCGTTCCTCGAAATAGTTGCTTGTTCTCGTGAAGGTTTCAACTTTTACCATCTTTTCAGCTAAATATTTTTTGGGGATACGTCTCCCTCGAAATTAATGTTGCCTTATGTAAGATTTATCTGCTTAAGTTGTCTTTAATTTGATAGATTAAGAAAATTTTGTTTAGCAGTGTGATACCTCATGGATGGGTCCACTGCCCTGGCTCATCCGGTATTCTCCTATAAATACCAGGTTTGAGTGTTCAGTTAATTAATTCAATATATACTATTTTTCAGCAGCATCCCTAACTGCTCTACATTTATATCCTCAGTCTCTGACTTGAGCGTCGGAGGAGCTACGCCAGGACACCCTCCTGGCCCCCTTCTAAAGGTCTTATTCATGAATTCAGGCTCAGGACAATTCCAAAACCTGCGTCTGGACTAGTGACACTTGCTGAAATCGGACCCTAAATTTCCCGTGAGTATCACGGTGCATTTATTGTCCTCATTTTAGATACAAACTATATGTTTGATCTCATATAATAAATATTTTTTTAATATAATGATGATAATTTGATATACTACGAAGATAATACTTTTTTTATGTAAAGTTGAACTAAACGTTATCTTAATCCCAAAGCAGAAAATTTTGTACATTGGAAACTCAATAATAATTTTTTTTGTAGTTATGTTTTGATGGTGAGTTTGAATAATTTTACGAAAACGAGCATTCAATAGTTTTCTCGGGGAAAAAATAAGAATAATAATAATAATAATAATAATAATATTTCTTTGAAAACGAAAAGAGAAGCAACATCGAGAGGCAGCAATGTGTGTGTGAACTCAGTTGCCCGAAAGTCAACAGACCAGCAAAAGATTTCATTCAATTCAAACGACACCTGCCAATTGAAGCAACTGCCACGTTTTGGCCTTTCATTGGCTAAAGGCAACCTGACAAATTCTTGCAATACGCACCGCAAAATTTGAGCAAGGTTTAATTTAGAATCCTTGGAAATTTCCCTATTTTATTGTTATATTCTTTGAATTATTTATTATTAATTTGGAATTATATTAATTTATCTTTGACGTGGATACAAGTGGTAGATTAATTTTGAATCTTGGTTACAATTAAATTTTAGCATCTCACTAATTACGAGGCGGTTGAGTGTGAAAATGAATGGGGTGCCACCATTATATAAAGAGAGGCGGGCGAAGGGACGAACGGCAGAAAAAAGCAAAAAGTGAGTTAAAAGAGAGAGATATATACTTCGCATTTCTTCTTCTTCTTCTTCTCATTTGCACACACTTCACCTTTTGTATTTCCCCCCTTCTCATTCGCCCCTCGTCTTTGGTCCCTTTCTGTAAATCATCTGTTTTTCAAGGATTTGATTTATGGGTTTGTTTTTAGTTCTTCCATCCTGTAGATTAATGAACTCTAAGCAAACTTAGAACAATACTTTCAAGAAAGCCAGGTGTTTTCAGAGCGAGATCTGCTTCTTTTGATCGGTCTTCTGTCGTTTTAATCAGCCAAAATATGTTGTTTTGTTTAAGTAATTGATATTTATTCTTTTTTGTTTTTTGTTTGATAGTCTTTTGAGGCTTATTAGTTGTTCCCTCAAGATTGGTTTATACTTTAGTCACGGGATATAAGGGGTTGTCTATTTTCGAAATCCACTTTATTCCTCCATATATTCAAGAAAAATAACCCCAAAAAAAAAATTTGCATATTCATTCGTTAGGGTCCTTTATTTTATTTTTTTCAAGAAAAAAATGCAATCTTTGTTCATATTATCTACTTGTGTTTGTAAAATACCTCCTGTTCTTTAATTTTACCTAAGAAACAGGTCTTCTTTTGTCTAGTTCAATTGTATTTATTATTTAAGAAAATATTTTTATATATTAAAGAAGAGAAAAACTAATTTAATGGCAGCTGCAATGGATTTTTGGAACAATGCAGCAGCGGCTACCGTAGGAGAGCCCTTTAGGGGTGATGAGTTGATGGAAGCACTTGAACCTTTTATGAAAAGTTCTTCCTCAATTCTGTCTCCAAATCTTCCTTCCAATTCTTCTTTTTATTCTTCTACTTTAACTAATGACGACTGTTACTATGATTCCACCTCCAGTTCCTATTCCTACAATTCTTACTTCCCCTCTGACCAGCTTGACTATCCAGAGAATGGGCTGTCAGGGGCCCATCATTATCAAACTGGGCTAACCGAACAGTATCCATCTATTGGACTCAACCCAATAAGCGAAGCACAAATGGAAGAAATACAAGCCCAGATGGCTTCGGGTCTATATCAGGCCCAGGATATGATGATTCATGACTCAAGTCCAGTCTCTATGAACCCAGTGGGCACCACACCCTCAAAGCCCACGAAGCTTTATCGGGGAGTGAGGCAACGTCACTGGGGAAAATGGGTGGCGGAGATCCGTTTGCCGAAGAACCGTTCCCGGTTGTGGCTTGGTACCTTCGACACAGCGGAGGAGGCGGCGCTGGCTTATGACAAGGCGGCTTACAAGCTGAGAGGAGACCTCGCGAAGCTCAACTTTCCACATCTTCGCCACAGTGGGTCTCATATAGGTGGGAATTTAGGGGAGTACCAGGCTCTCCATGCCAGCGTCGACGCCAAGCTGGAAACCATCTGCCAGAGCCTTGCAGAAGGCAAGAAAATTGATACCAAGAAATCAAAGAGTTCCAGGACCAAGAAGGCGGTTGCAGCTTCGGCGGCGGAGAGTGACGAGTCCAGTGGGTCACCCGTATCTGATCTGATGTTTCAAAGATTTGCGGAGGAGGAGCAACCCGACTGGGAAATGTCCTACTTGGAGAAGTACCCTTCGTACGAGATTGATTGGTCTTCATTATAAATTCGAAAATCGAGTTCACCATATTATTTTATTTCCTGCAATGAAGTTTTTGGCATTTGCAGGTGGGCAGTTCCTTCAATAATTCTTTGTGTTCAAAGGTAGTTGGAATGGTGTATTAGGTTCCCCCGTCTGGTTATTTAGCTAGTTTTTACATGGTTAGACCAGGGTTTGGGGATATGCTCTTTTTCTATGTCTATTATTATTATCAGTGTACTTGATATGGCTTGTGTTACAGATATCTCAAGTTTAAATTCAAGAACAAAACAGCAGCACTACTACTACATGGTTTGAACAGTAAATAAATTTTGATTCTGTTATTGAACGAGATGATAGGAAATCGAGGTGTATAAGCTATATAATTACATCCCATTGGTTTTCAGACAATTACGAATACTAATTGTAAAATAAATAGGATATCAAAATCTGAAATATACACAGCTTGTTCATGCGGAAACAATAAATATTCTAGATCATGGTAATTTGCAAAATAGTTGCTCTAATGAAGAAATCATTCTAACTAATTACAAGCAAGTTCAATAAAAAAAAAAATCAACGCTAAAATTCATTATTAGTTTTTCATAATTAATATTATTAAACGACCGGACCAATATTTCTTTAAGAAGCGTGTCGCACAAAGACAAAGAAAATATCACGAATGGTCGCTTCTTGTCAATGCAGTGCACAGTCCAATTAAGCTGAAGGAAAACTAAAATAAATCCGACCATCGTCGGTCTAACCCCTTTCCGGCTTGGTCAGTCCAACCAGTCAAGATTCTCAACACCCAAGTTCGTTTCCGCAGCTGCCACCATTTTGGTACATATAGAGTACCATTCTAGATGAATTGTATAAGCAACTGGAGATTCATTGCCCAGTTAAAGCAATCTACATCCTTTGCCGATGATAACGACGAAGTAGATGAGGTCAAATCATCGGCAGAAAAGCCTGGAAGATCGTCAGATTTGGCCCCTTGTATGACACCAATATTCCATTCGATCAGTCGGCCTCCAAGAAGCAGGCCTGGCAGCATCTTCTTGGAACGACCCCAGAAAATGAATCGGAAGTCATCAGCGCCTACATGGCTGCAGTAAGGGGAATACAAGACGAAGCACGTGATCGAGGCTTACGATGATAACCTTGGAGAGATCAAAAGGTCCGATTTCCGTTGGATAATGGTGCAAGTTGGTTGCTTTTTCCTCCAATTAGTTCTAGAAGAGTAGTCACGGATAAGCACCACCGCCCTTGCGATGTGATCCAGGCCATCCGAGACCTAGTTCTTGGTCCTAAACCTGAACGGGATGAATCAGATGATGACGATGATTTTGATTTACAAGCCAATGGGTGTGGAACACTAGCGCTGCTGTAGATGATCAAAGAAGAATTCTGAAAGCTACCAAGTTGAGACAGAAAGGTATCAAAATCAAACAGAAAATTAGCAAGGATGGTCGAAACGTGGGGTGCAGAGGAATTTACTTCAAGAAAGCTTTTTCGGCGCTCGTCTCTACTTGCCTCACATAAAAGTCACAGTTGATGCGGAGATTGTACCCCAAGACTTAAAATTTTATGAGATGAATCAACCTCCGATAGAAAAACATCAACGAGAGCTTGCATTCAGTTTATGAGCGAAATTATCCGCACACCGAAAGACGTCCAGCTTCTTGCCAAGGAAAGGATTATTCTTGGAACTCAACAAAATAGAGACAAGTTGCGCGGAATATTGAGAAGGCTCGGATGCGAGGACGTTGTTACCAAGCATCTCTACTTTGTGAAGCTCCAAATCACTGATTACTCTGGCCCCGAATGGCAGGGAAGGCTTAAGATACTTCCTACTGTGGTTGTGTTTCTTACATTGGTTCAAACGGTTTATTTAATCCTCAATTGTCATCATCCTACGTCCAAAAAATGGTCACTAGTTAGTTGGAAGGTGATCCCAATAGTTCCTTCGAAGTTTTTATGCATCGATACAATTATATAGTATTTAATTCATTCAGAGTTCTCGTATTCATCAATTCAATAGGGGCCATTGCTAATTTGTTGCAGCCCTTGATCACCAAAAGAGAAAGACTTGCCATTGCACCTTTCTCCACTATCCCAATCCTCCAAAAGCCTCAAATTTAAAAGCTCCGAGCGTCTCAATTTAATTGAGGACTCTCATGTTGTTAAGTTCAGATAATTCAAAGTTTAAATATATGACAACTCGATGTACCGAAGATGATATCTCTGCTTCACAACTTGAATTGGTGACATGGAAAAAGTTTTCCTTCGCCTCAATGTGACATGCACGTAAAATGCATTAAACCCTGGAGCTGACGGGATCTAAAACTTCTAATAGCTGACTCGTTCTTAGTTTCAGCTATAACCAGGCTTGTGAAAATAAGTTTCTTCAAATATTCCTCAGGCAACATCCGTTCTTCAGTTTCCATGCAAATTTTATTTTGGTATAAGCCCTTCAGCCATCCACAATGGTAATAGTTTCTCCACTGGCATCACTTGGATAAAGAAAACAAGGCTTCAAATGTAATGGTAAGTGATTGCAGCTTAAACAAAGGACACTCATTACTATATCACAGGCTTCCTGTAGTCTTTCAAGCACCCGCTTCCATTAATCCAAATTCTTTCCCCTCAAGATACGGCCGGTGACGGCTATAGGCAAAGGTATTCTCCCCCACAAGCACCTGGTATTTGAGCTCCAATCTCCATTTGATTCGGACGTCTGAAAGAAGATTCTGAAGCATTTCCCTCATTTGTGACTCCCATTTGGTCATAGGAGCTCCTTCCCCCTCCAACAGCAATTGCTCAGTCCTGGCTATAACAGCAGGTACCATGGCGATTGCACCTGCATAATGAAAACATTTAGGGTTAGGATGGATTTGTATGTGCTAAAAATTGTAACATGTGCAGGAATGAACAAAATATGCGCGCAGATTAAGACACAACGACCAAGTCAATGATGCTCGTTGACGAAACACGGTCTATTATTAGGTCTTTGTTTATTGAGGATATTTTCTAAATAACAAAATTTGATGTGTACATCGATCGTCGTAAACTTGTAATAACTCAATATTTTAATTATTTAATAAACATACATTATTCTAAAAATTTAACAAACAAAATATTTAAACATTTATATATTTTAGAAATGTGAACGATTGTGGTGGACGTAAACAAAACGAACTGATTTACGAACTTTTTAATTTGATTCAAAAAATATTTGATTGATATTTGAGTTTATTGAATTCAAGTCGAATTCGAACATGTTTAAACTTTTTTCAAGCCGAATTTGAGCTCAAAATTATATTTTTCGATAGTTCGCAAGCCTATCACGAACCTTGATATTTATTAATATAACATAAATTTATTAAATAAAAAAATTTCGAGTCTTTCGAGCCGAACTCGAATCCGAACATTTATTCGAATCGAAATCGAACACAAAATTTAAATTTGAGTTTCGAATCGAACTCAAGCTCAAATATATTTATTTCAAGCCGAATTCAGCATTTCCGATTCCCCTGCCATGGATCCCTCGCTGATTTGGATCAAATTATTAAATCTTTCTTGAGACACGAAAAAAAAAATAATGAGCGAAGTTATGTATATGCCAACAATATTACCAAATTATACGTAATTTAAAAATTAGTACAAATAAAGTAAACAATGAGCAACAAAGTCCGAGTGGATTTCCCAGTGAGAAAAAATGGGAGGATTTTGGGTAGCATATGCTTATAAGTTACATAAATTTGAAAATTATTTCAAATATAATTTAAACTCTAATTAGCCCACCAATATATAGGTTTGGCCCAAAACTTAGCTAACTCATTTGTTTTTTATTGGATCGAATGTGGCCCAATGATCCAAAGCCTAACCCAGATAACAAAATTAATTCCAGACATTTTATTTGTTGTTGTTTCAACACGATATATACGTTTTATACGAATACTATTCAATTTTTTAATATTGGAGCTCAAACTCATCAAAGTTATCGAGCTAGCTCGAAACGTACAAGAAATTCTTTTCGAAAACTTAATTAGCTTACTTATCGACTTCTATCAAACAAAATGATTCGAATAGTAATATTCCAAACCTTTTAATCGAATTGTATTTAAGAAATATAAATTTGATTAGGCAGCCATTACACCAAGAAACAGACAAATATATGGTTTTTTTAAATAAAAAAAATAGAATTTTTTATTTTATTTTTAAAGATACCATTTGTTCCACTCTTAAATCTACTGTGGATCGAACACATATTATTAGTTTTGAAAAATATATACTAATTCATCATTTCATCTGTATTCTAATCGATTGGTTGGCGACCAAAAAAATAATTATTTTTAGCGTTTAGGAGAAATCTAATTAAGTATATTATTTAGTCGGGTTTCTATTTTTTTCAAGCTAGACAAAAAAATTTCAATTTCCAACGTATTAATCATTACCTGTTAAAAAATTGATCCCATGATTATTATTTCTTCATCCAACCCTATTCTATATATATTTTCACATGGGACATATGGGTCAATTGGAAGTTTCATGTTTCAACGATAATATGAGGTATATATACATACATTTATACTATTCCATACAATAGACAAAAACTTCTGTTAGACGATCTCACGGATCATATTTTGTGATATGAATATCTTATTTGGGTCATCCATGAAAAATCATTACTTTTTATGCTAAGAGTACATGTAGGTTTGATCCGTCTCACAGATAATTATTCGTGAGACCGTCTCACAAGTGACCTACTCCTATACTATATTATTAAGTGTGAGACTTTTAGAGTAACTATCCAAGAGGAAACCAAAATACTTAATTCTATAATTACCCTTCTTATCCTACCAAAAACTTCCTTAAGTTATTCCATATTTTACATATATAGAAAAAAATATAAACAAAACTTCTCTTTTAAATCGAACAACTCTTCTAAATTTAAAATAATTTCGTGTTAATTGTTTAATATTATTTTATCAAATTAAAAATAATAATAACATATGCAATGCATGTGCATCTTTTACTTGTACATATTATGTATATGTGTATAAATCACATTTGTCTACATACCTCTTATTATCCTTGAAACTAATATGAGTGTTCAATATCTACGTGTGATGGTAGATGCCTCACATTGAGTGGACTAAGTCTTAGAATATATATATATAGACTTGGACAATTTTCTTCGTTTGAATTAGCTTTTGGAGTTGAATTATATCCAAATCTGATATCAGAGCATAAGCTCACCATTATGTATTAGAACTGTCCTATGGGCCATCCAATAATGTCTGGTAAATTTCAAGCTTCAAATGTTCATTCTTATGGGCGTGAAGGAGTATATTACATGTCATACCTCAGTCGAATTAATGTCATGTGAATTGTATGTATGGAGTTAATCAAAGTGTGTTAGATGTCTTATATATGTTGAATTCTAGTTTTTTTTAATATGAAAAGATGGACCATTTTCTGTTCACCGTTAAGCTGGTTCATGTACATTTATTTTGGCCACATCCGCATGCTCGACATAAAGTTTGTTATCTATAAGTAGGGGTGGGAAAAAATACCGAAATATCGAAAAACCGTACCGAAAAAAATACCGAACTTACCGAAAAAATCGGTATACCAAACTGATACCGTACCGAAATTTTCAATATCGGTATCGGTATCGGTATGAAATATTTTTTTCGGTATATACCGAAATACCGAAAATAATTTATTATTATTATTATTTTTTAAATTTAAGTTCGGTATACCGAAAAAATATCGGTATACCGAAAACACGGTACCGGTATGAAATTTTTCCATACCGAAAATTCGGTATACCGAATGTGCGGTATACCGAATTTTCGGTATCGGTATCGGTATGAAAAAATCTCATACCGATATTTTCGGTACGGTATACGGTACCGTAGTTTGTTACAGTATACCGTACCGTACTCACCCCTATCTACAAGGTATGACTTGGAAAGAAGAGTGAAAACAAAATTGAAGTCATTTAATTCATCCCAAGATAAGAAAATGGATATATTTAGGTTGGATAAACTGAAGTGCGTTATTTTAATAATCAGACACAAAAACTATCTCAAGATATTGAACACGCGTTGGAAAGAAAAATTTCATGATATCTTTAGGATATTATGAACGTATGTTGGACTAATTTATTTGTCAGTACATGAATCCTTTTTGACAAATTTGAAATTTAATTCAAGTGATTTCTATAAGACATTTGTTGTATATACAATTATCACTATAATTACTATCATTTTTGCGATGCGATCGTATATATTCTCATTTATTAGTTGTCACGTATCGATTGAATAAAATATCTGGAAGTTACATATATAGACTTATACAATCATCCCCCTTGAGCTAGCTTTTGAGTTTGAGTTAGATCTTAGTTTCAATCTTAACATGATATCAGAGCTCAGGTTCCACTGTTACGTGTTAATGGACTGCCCAACCACCCGTTCTGCCCATAATTGTGTTATTTGTAAACTTCAAGCTCCATATGTTCATTCATAGACGTGATTATGGTGAGTTATTGTCCACATCGGTTAAATAAAATATCTGAGAGTTATATATATGGACTTAGACAATCATTCACTCTTGAGCTAAATTTTGATGTTGAGTTATGTCAAAGTCTCAATCTTAAAATCATTATTATTATCATTGTGAGTTCCTTAATACGAATCGCTTAAAAAACTAATTGCATTACTATATTTATATTCTTCACCGTACTTTATTATGTTGCATGTTGAGCATATAAATATTAAGACCCTACACTAACTATACAGGTTTATTAAATGTTGAACACTGAAAATATGTTCTAATAACATTAAAAATTTAAAATGCAGTAAAAATAATAATCTAATTCTTTATATAAAATTGATTTTAAAATAAATATTCAATTTATTTACACATATAAACGAAGAGTTTGAACCTATCTTGACACCCTGACCACATTTTTTTTCCTTGTCATGATAACATTATTGAATCCAGTTTTGTTGAGAGTTGCTATTCTAGTTGTTAGAAAGCGTGTTTCTTATTTTAGGATTGTACTGGTATAAATAGAGCAAATAACAGAACAATAGACAGTTGAGTTGAAGATTTTTTGTTTGGCTTGGTGACATATGCTACAATGTGAAAGATGTAAATTGCGAGAAATAAAAGACAGTAACTTCATACGTGTTAAGGAAATATGACCAAGTCTTTGGTGCCAAAGAGTTTCTATAGAAGGTTTACATACATTGTCTTGATCTGAATTAAAATTGCTAGAAGGCAAGACATTATTACAACTGATATTACAGGTTGTTTGGAGCTGCGAAGGAAAGCTAGATGAATCAAAAAAATATAATCCATTGCGTTCTTTACCAATCCCCAGAATCTTCCCATGATGTAGGTCCTGAAAGACACAAAAATGGGGATAAAAAATAACTGAGCACTGATGTTCTTTTGTAAAACGAGAAATGGACTGTAGATTGTGATTGAAAGCAGGGACTTGAAGGACATTATGAAGAATAATGGAATCAGGTATGGCTATGGATCCTAAGGTGGAAACATTTGTGGTATTGCCATCAGGCATCTTAACCGAACCTCGAGGAGAACCACATGAATGAGAGGGAAGCAAAACAGAATGTCGTCCCACCATATGATCATTAGCACCGCTATCAATGATCCATTGTGAATTCAAAGAAGAAGGTGAGATAGATGAGGTACCTGCCATATTCACTTCAGGAGTATTAGAAATGTCCAAAACGCGGTCCTTGTTGAGGAGTTTCAAGATCTCAGCATATTGCTCCGGGGTAAACAAAGCAGCATGAGAGCTGACAGTGGATTCTGTTTGAGGTGCACAGTTGTTAGACATATTAGCATTTCTGTTTTTGTATCCATCCTTCTGAAATTGTGAAGACTGATTCTTATTCCCAGGTTTGTGTAAACGATGACCAACTGGATATCCAATTATCTTGAAGCAATTCTCCTTTGAATGGCCAATCATGTGACAATGCTCACATGTAAGCAAGTCTCGCCTCTGATCAAGGAATCTTCCTTTAGCAGAATAAAAAACAGAAGTTGCTGGTTCAATGACTTGTGGTGTTGCTGCCATTAAGGAGCGATGAGATTCCTCATGAGCAACCATGGAATATGCTTGACCAACTGAAGGCAGCAGAGTCATTAGTAAGATCTGGCTTCGAACAAGTGCATAACTCTCATTAAGTCCCATAAGAAATTGCAAGAGCTTATGTTGCTGGTCATGTTCCAGATATTTTCGAGCAGATTCACAATCACATCGAGGCAAAATAACAAGCGAAGCATACTCATCCCAGAGTTGACGCAATTTTGAATAATAGACTGAAACGGTAGTAGGACCTTGCACAAGGCGTGCAATATCACGGTGAATCGAGAAGATTCGAGATCCATTGATGGTGTCAAAACGATCTTTCAAGTCAGTCCAAACCGTAACTGCATCAGTGGAGTAAACAATTCCTCCTAAGATTTCTTTAGAAACCGCATTCATAATCCAGGACATGACCATCTCATTGCACCTTTCCCACTGCGGCATCATGTTGGAGGTGGCTTCAGGTCGCCTACAGCTACCATCAATGAATGGCAATTTGTTCTTAGCTCGCAATCCGATCAACATTACACTGCTCCTTTTCAATTGCTCCATCTAGATTTGTGGGGACCTTTCCGTAATGCCACTTACAACGGTGAACGCTATTTTCTCACCATAGTTGATGAGTTTACTCGGATCACCTGGACTTTTTTGATGCAATCCAAACTTGACCTCTTCCCGATCATAAGAAATTTTATTGCACTCATTCATAATCAGTTCTCCACCACAATCAAGATTATCCGAACTGATAATGCCCTTGATTTCTTCAAATCTGAATGTACTTCTTATTTCTCTTCCCTTGGTATCGTTCATCAGAACTCATGTGCCTATACACCACAACAAAATGGGCTTGTTGAACGAAAACATCGTCACATTCTTGAAGTTGCTCATGCTCTTAAATTCCAGGCTTCTCTTCCTCATCGTTTTTGGGGAGATTGTGTTCTTACGGCCTGTTACCTCATTAATCGCATCCCGACTCCCTTATTATCCAATAAAACTCCTTTTGAGATGCTGTATCATCTTCCTCCTTCCTATAATCATCTTCGAGTGCATGGATGTCTATGTTATGCCTCAGTTTTACCTCGTGGCGATAAATTTTCTCCCCGCGCTCAAGCTTGTGTTTTTCTTGGCTATTCCCTTCACAAAAAAAAAAGGGTATAAACTGATGAATCTTACAAATGGAAAATTCTTGGTTTCACGTGACGTTCAATTTTATGAACACATATTTCCCTTTGCCACACCTGCCATTTCCCCTCCCCTATTCACTTCTTCTCCTCCATCTCTTGAGAATCCTGATGTTCCTCCCTTGGTTTCCCCAACCCATGTTGAACCTCTGCCACCTCCTATACGGCGTTCATCAAGGACCACTCAACCTCCTGCTTGGTCCAAAGATTTTGTTTGTTCATCTCTCCATCAGTCTACCCACACTCCTTACCATATGTCCCGTTTTTTGTCATACTCCAAATTGTCTCCCACATACCAACATTTTCTTGCATCTATTTCTGCCGATAAAGAACCTTCTACTTACCATGAGGCTATTACCGATCCTGCGATGGAAAGCTGCCATGGATCAAGAGTTAGAAGCTCTTCGGGCTAATGGAACATGGGTTCTTTGTCCACTTCCTCCTGGCAAATCTGCCATTGGCAATAAATGGGTCTTCAAGATCAAGTATAATTCTGATGGTAGTGTGGATCGCTTCAAGGCCCGTCTTGTTGCAAAAGGGTACACACAACAGCCAGGGTATCGATTATCATGATACGTTCTCCCATGTTGCTAAGATCGTTACTGTCCGCTGCATGTTAAGTATGGCAGCTCATATGCATTGGCCACTCCACCAAATGGATGTTACTAACGCCTTCCTTCAAGGTGCTTTAGATGAGGAGATCTACATGCACCTTCCTCAAGGATTTCGCACTCAGGGGGAGCCTATGGTTTGTAGACTGCTAAAATCCTTATACGGCCTTAAACAAGTCTCAAGACAGTGGAATATCAAGTTCGCAAGCTTAATGCAACATGCTGGACTGATACAGTCTCAAAATGATCATTCCCTATTTGTTAAGAAGGCAGGTAAGGTCGTCACTATTTTACTAGTGTATGTGGACGATATAGTGATAACAGGAAATTCTGAAGCATCCATTGCAGCTCTTAAGGCTTACCTACACTCCAAAATCAAAGTAAAGGATTTAGGACCACTCAAATATTTCCTAGGCATTGAAGTGGCTCGCTCAAAGCAAGGTATCTGCCTGAATCAAAGGAAATACACTCTGGAATTGATTTCAGAAGCAGGTTTATTTGATGGGAAGGTTTGTGAAACGCCTATGGAACAAAACATCAAGTTGACATCCGTTGAATTTGATCAGACTGACAATCAGAACACATCACACGACAAATTACTTCAAGATCCGAGTGTTTACAGAAGACTGATAGGAAGGCCGATATACTTGACAGTAACAAGACCAGACATCTGTTTTGCTGTGCAAACTTTGAGTCAATTCATGCAAAACCCAAAGACATATCACATGGATGCAGCAAGGAAGGTCCTGCGATATCTGAAGACGGCCCCAGGTCTTGGGATTTTTTTGCCAGCAGATGGCACACTTCAATTAACAACTTATTGTGACTCAGATTGGGGGACTTGTCCCATGAGCAGAAAGTCAGTTACAGGGTATTGCATCAAGCTTGGAGATGCCTTAATATCATGGAGAACAAAGAAGCAAAGCACTGTCTCAAGGTCTTCGGCTGAAGCAGAGTATAGAGCCATGGCAAACACGACTTGTGAAATAATGTGGATTATGGGACTGATGAAGGATATACGGATAGAACTCACACAACCGACGGTGCTATATTGTGATAACATGGCAGCCATACATATAGCGGCAAACCCCATATATCATGAAAGAACGAAACATATAGAAATTGATTGTCACATAGTGCGAGAGAAGATTCAAGAGAAGAAGATTGCAACAACCTATCTTCCAACCAAGCAACAACAAGCAGACATTTTTACGAAAGCTTTAGGAAAATCACAACACCATTATTTGTTGTCCAAGCTTGGAATAATAAATCTTTATCAAGCTTGAGGGGGAGTGTTGAGAGTTGCTATTCTAGTTGTTAGAAAGCGTGTTTCTTATTTTATGATTGTACTGGTATAAATAGAGCAAATAACAGAACAATAGACAGTTGAGTTGAAGATTTTTTCGGTCAATTCATCTCCTTCAACAAGTTTCAACTCTAAGAAGCCCATTCCCATTCTTCGCCGTGTCGATATTTTGGTCTTTTCAGTTCCACTTTATTTATAAATTATATCACTGCAATAAACAGTACATATATATATATAGTAGAAGAAATGAATATATATATATATATATATATAATTTCATTAAACACTTGAAAATCTTCTATTTATTGAGCTACAAATCACTTTTTACTTCTCAGTGGTCCTTGGGCATGCGAGGGATCTTATCAAACTCTGATATAAAGTTGGCATCAAATCAAGAATCGGCTTTAGTTTATTTTCTTGATGCCGATTGATTTTCCCATTTCAAATTTATTTATTGAAGTATTTTTAATGAAAAAATCAGTTGCCAATTTGGCTTTGACAATACAATTTGCTAGTAGAATATTTTGTTGTCTCGAGACCGAAGTTTAGCTCTAATGATCTCATTTTGTTTTTCTTTTGCAGTGAATCAGATTTGAGTCCTCTCACCCCGAGAATAGGATTTCAAAAAAAAAAAAAAAGAATATTTTTGTTGTCTTTGATATATCCTTGCATCTTTAATTATATTTATTGATAAGGACTTTTATTGCATCTCTATGTATATAAACTTTTTTAAAAAATAAAAATATAAAATCCGAGCAAATTTGAGGCCCATGAGGCACCGAAGAGCTGTGGACCTTCGTTGTCGCAAAAGGTTAATGTGGCCTTGGATTGTAGCGCAGCCAACATTGTACACAAGTACCATTATATTCAATCTATTATTCATTTGAATAAGAAAAAAGAAATAAAAAAAATACTTGTAGTGGTTTAGGATAGGACAACTTAATTCTTAATTAATTTGGGGATTTTGAAGTGGTACATTGTTGTTACTTTTTGCCAAGTGAGAAAAGAGAAATCTATGGGATAGTACATTGTTGTTACTTTTTGCCAGAGTGTGGTACATACCGAATTTGTTAAAAATGTGAGTTGTGATATTCTTGATATTACTTATTGTTGCTTTTTTGGTCGAAAGGAAATCATCTGTTCCATTTTGTACCATATTTTATGCTATATATACGTTTATATGTCTATCTTATCTTGTAAGATATGCTACACAGCGGGAAAAATGATTTTATTCTGCTTATAACTCATATTTTTTTGCACGGATAAGAGTGTCCTCTAAATATTTTATTTTATTTTCAGTAAATAAAACGAATTATATAGATGACAGTTTGTTAAATCGATCGCTAGCAAATTGTTTCTTGTTTCTAAGCTAAAACTAGAAAAAAATGTCTAAAAATGTCTAAAAATGGTGTCTATTTCTTCACCTAGCTCATATTCAATCCCGTCACTTAATTTGATGGGAACGAAAATTCTACGTCACACCGGTATCCACCGTTCACCTCAACCACATTGTAACATAGAATATATTCTTGGAAGAGACGAGTATATGTTACATCTTTCTTTTCATATATTTTTAAAATATATTATTCTTGTTAAAATGTGGCAACAATATTAAAAATATAAAGAATAACAATATAGAGTTTTCTGGATGGTCATGATCACATTTTGTTTTAAAGTGTCATATCAAAGAAAGAAAGAAAGAAAGAAAGAATGCGTACGAGATATTCCATGAAGAGGAAGAAACAAAACGAGCTCGATTAAAGCCTGAAAACCATGGCAATCATTGATACCGTATCAAAGCACTCGTGCTTTCAAGAAAGACAGATTAAAAAATTGAGATTAGAGGAAAAAATAAGCGATTTACTAATCATATCGAGGAGTGAATATATGATATTTGAGTATGTCTCTTGTGAGACGGTTTCACGAATTTTTATCTGTGAGACGATTCAACCCTACCGATATTCAAAATAAAAAATAATTCTCTTAGCATAAAAAGTAATATTTTTTCATGTATGACCCAAATAAGAGATCTGTCTCACAAAATAAGACTCGTGAGACCCCGTCTCACACAAGTTTTTGCCATGATATTTAACTGTTAAATAGATTTACCAGAAATCCTTAGCTCTCACGATTTAAAGATTGTGAATATGTATATGAAATTATTAAAAAAGTTCTCCATGTAATATTAAATTGTAATTCGTACTGTTGCCTAACTAGGACCATATCTAAATAAAATATGCTTTTTTCACCGATCGTACGTGATAGATTGAACCTATTCCCACTCACAAATTATATACAACTAAAAATATCTAAAGAAAATGAATTAAAATGTAGAATTAATCGGGGGAAGGTGGCGAGTGGGTTGTTTTGGGTGCAAATAGTATTTTGGTGGAAGCTGTGTATTAATTAGTGGGTCGAGCATTTTGGGCTGAGGGGCCATGATTAGTGGGCCCAGATGAATCATTGCCTACTTGTATACTAAGTGAATATGGGCCCACTACTCTGGCAGTTGTTACGGTTGGATTAGTGCCAATTAACCTGGACTTAATTAGATTGACAAGACTGATAAGACGCTACAAATCTGAGCAAAATCTTGGGTTTATTTTACATAAAATTTTGGATTATGTACTTGTACGATCAAATTAGGGTTTGGTTCATGGACTAGTTAAGTTAAATCCTACCGTACAAATTAGGGTTAGGTAATCCCCACAAAAATATTAATTAAAAATGATTCCATTCTGCCTAATTCTAATTGAAGAAGCAAAAACTACTAACATCTTAGAATCTAATTTCCCTAACTTTCTTTTTGACAATCTTCTTACTTAAAGATTCGAATTTATTCCTCAAAAAAAAAAAAAAAAAATTATCTCAGAATTTAGCTTTAGTTTATTTCTAAAAACCAAGGGCTGGCGAAGTCATATCAACAATCATAAATAAAGTTACATGAAAATCTACACTTTTCTTATGTGTACTAAGAAATATTAAATATAGACACAAAAACTCTTATGAAAGTGTCTACGTGTCAATTTTGTGATACAAATTTTCAACCCGATCTGGTTCATAAAAAAATATTACTTTTTATGTCAAAAATATTTTTCATTTTTGTAAATATAGACATCGTCAACCCGTCCCACCTCACATGAAACTTAATCAAATTTGGAATATAACGATGAATCTATTCCTTGTTCTCAAATTCGTGTAAATGAACTTGGACAGTATTTGAAGAGGAAAATACTTCAGATTTTTAGGTACTTAATAACCTTTGCCTTTTTGACTGAATCACTTGGAAACACAAAAGTCTTTGTAATTCACCTTCCACGTAACTACGTACGAGGATTTCTTATTATACAATTCAAAATTTAAATTTAAATTTCAATGTGTATATATATATATGTGTGTGCGTGTGCGTGTGCGCGTGCGTGTGTGTGAAAAGTTAGTAAAATATTCCCAGTAATGTGGATTTATTCTACACTAATTTGAACAAATGTTCAATATATTCCACGAGACTCTTCTCGCATTTCTAGAAAGTTTGATTGATTCACACAAGTATACAATATTAAAGTTTAAAGGTTTTTGGTTTTACACTGAATTATATCAGTTGATTCTGTTCTAAATTTAATGTTATCGATGCATGCATGTGATGCAATCAAAGCTTTGAACTTGCTCACTAAGAAAAGGTATTTTATACAAAACGAAACTGAATTTTAAATTTTAATCGACCATCAATTTTTTTAAAGATATTAGGACACGAGTTTTACGCTTAAAAGAAATATGTATGGAACCTATCATTTTCCAAATCCTTTGAAAACGAGGCATTCAAAGGATCGAAGATGATATTTTTCAGCTAATAAAGTTCCTAAATCTTTATAATTCATATATTCTCATTCTTTTTTTTCTAAATTATCGTGGAATCTCTCTGTGGAACTTGGCCGGAAAGCATTTTGATATTTGGTCACGGACGTATATATACTTACAAACTTCGAACCATTAAGCGTAAACTATTTGTATTATCTAAATATTTACCTTCATTTTCACCACTGAAAAAATCAGTACATTCAAAAAACAAATTAATTTTAAAAAATACCACTTATAATAAAAGAAAAGAAAACGTAAAACTTCGCATTGAATTTTAAATTTTTTAAACACGTACAGTTTCAAAATTTCCGAGTCAGAGTTGATTAAGAATGAGTCAAAAGTCGCAAAAACTATTAAACTAAGTTGGGACCTCAACTAAACTAAAATTTTAATTTGCTAGCGGTTTGTACCAATTGAGATAGAACATTTAAGTGGAAGAAAGGACATCATACGATCACCTATATATCTGTCTGAATAAAATCCAAATAATATACATTAATGCAGCTTGTTTTGAGCCAACAGTTTAGGTTGAAAGCTGTTGGTTTTAATTAAAAAATAAATAAAGGGTCGCTCGAAATACATTAATTCTTAGATTTTTATGATGTAATTTTGTATATGCTGGTCAAGAAACATCAATTCCCACGTAAGATCACCTCGCCTGAAATATATGAGCGCCACTTCATTGGTGGACAAAAATGTAAACACGATTGGTGAACAGCATAACAAAATTTAGCGATCTGATTTAAAATTTTGAAACGAAACAATGTATCAGATATCACATTTTAATCATTACATCTCATCAGATACCTAATATGCATTCTGTAAAAAAAATGTAATGAAAACAAATATCGAATATGTGATAATGCAACTTGTTTCATTCCAGGAAAAGGGCTTAATAATGCATAATCACAGTTAGTTCCCACTAGTAATAATTGGGTCGTTTAATTTGCATCTTCCTCTCGCATGATTGATAATAACACAAATCCAATAATTTGTTTAAAAATTTCTCGTTCAGGAAAAATCTAGCAGTACACTACATTATAATCAAAGTAATATAATTGATGTCATAATTGAATGGCTTAAAAATCCATTTAACTTGAAAGTATTGCCAAATCTTACATCAGTTTTCCCCCCAAAAAAAGAAATGAAAATCCAAGCATTAGTCAGTTTAAATACGTATTTGAGTCAGATATTCATGTTTTAAATCCGTTAATGATGATTTTTTTTTTTTTTGCTCAAATGAATGCTTTCAATCATGCAAATAAATATAATAATTATTTTAAGAAAATTAAATGTTACATGAAAGACATTAATGTTACAAGAGTCAAGAAGAATTGAAAGTGGAAATATTGTTTAATAATTTATCGAGCAAAACGATACACATAACTTATTAATAATATAAAAATTAACGTGATAGTGAGTGTGTGTGTATATTTGGGTTGGATATAATGTTACAAAAAGTTAATGTAGGTATTTAACATAATTGAAGGAAAATTTGATTTGACACGCAAAAAGACCTGAAAAAAGGAAAATTTTTTAATTATTTTGAAAAAAAAGAAAAAGAAAAAGGAATATTAAAGAGGGCGGATAAAATGACTCCAAAAGAGTACTTGTAAAATATGAATTTACCCACTCTTAATTATTAGGGACTGAATTGTACTAGAAGAGTTGGAAAAATAAAAGTCGGTCTCTTTTTTGCTGTGGAGTTACTTATAAATTCAACCACAAATCCATTCATTTGTCACTTGTAACATTTGCCTCGTGTCTTGTTGGCTTGTTTGTTTCTTCTCTCTTTCTCTGTCTCTATTCTCCCTGTTTTTCATTTCGTTTCCTGCAAAACTTCGAGCCCTTTTCTAGGTAGTTTACATTCCTTATATATTCTGTAATTTATTTGACGATATCGGTGGGTCATATGACAAACTACTACTATTATTTTGACCCTTGACGTCAATGCAGGCTTGCAAGGTAGCTGCTATATATACAGTTGAAGAGATTTGAAAGAGTATTTACTATATCATTTGATCATGACCAACCAAAATATGGTTATTTCTGATGCAAAATCCTGCCTCACCATGGCAATCGCAGTTGCCAAGTCCGACTCGACTATGTTCCAACAGACGGTGCCAAAGCCACTCATTTCGCAGAACGGATACTTGTCGCGCAAAAAGCTGTTAAAGAAACTCGAAACCTGTGGGAATGGAGCAAGGATCAATGCCTTGCTTGATTCAATGCGAGCTTCTTCGCCCACCAGAAGGGCCTCAGATACCAAGGATCAAAGTTCTTGGACTGTAAGTTCACACGCACGAAAAAAAAAGACCAATATTTTGATTCGGGTTTTGTTGGAAATCACTTGACTTTAGCGTGGGTGATTGACACATGATTTTTAATACCAAATTAAACAGCTTCACCATCCCTCTGCTTTGAGCATGTTTGAAGAGATGATGAGTGTTTCAAAGGGGAAACAGATAGTGGTTTTCTTGGATTATGATGGCACATTATCACCTATCGTGGAGGATCCGGACCGTGCTTTCATGACGAACGAGGTTCGACATATTTACCATGAAAATTCTTACTCCCCCGATTCAAATACGAAAACAAAATAATAATATGCAACTCTTTTTATATCGAATAATCAGATGAGAGACGCTGTAAAATGCGTAGCCAAGTTTTTCCCGACTGCCATTGTTAGCGGGAGGAGCCGAGCTAAGGTACATTATTTTTGTGTTTCAAGATCATTATTAAATTTTGAAACAAGTGATTGTATTTAATATTGGAGTCGTAATCTGGGAAATTTTATTACAGGTACATAGTTTCGTGAGATTATCAGAGCTTTATTACGCCGGTAGCCACGGAATGGACATCAAGGGACCAACAAAAGGACACAAACAAGGAAGAGTGAGTATGATATAATAAATCATACATTCGTATTTAATTTTCTCGAGCACGAGAAATATTAGTATTTTTTCCAAGAAAATAAAATCTGTTTATGCTATTAATAATTGTTCAGGAAGATCAAACTGTCATCTGTCAACCGGCCAGAGAGTTTCTGCCAATAATCAATGAAGTTAGTGTCACTTCTCTTAAAATTATCAATATATAATTGTGAAAACTTTGTCACTAAAAATGCCGAAAATATGGCTTTAATTCTTAGGTATACAAAACTTTGATAGAGAAAATCAAACACATCCCAGGCGCTAAAGTTGAGAACAATAAATTCTGTCTGTCGGTACACTACCGTCGCGTTGAAGAAAAGGTACTAATTATATCCTGCCATTTAAATGAAAAAAAAATATATTTAAAACTGAGAATTTTATATTTTTTTACTTGCAGAACTGGGGAGAATTGGGTGATCAGGTTAAATCAATAATGAAGGGGTACCAGCAGCTTCGATTAACTCAAGGAAGGAAAGTTATAGAGATTCGCCCCACTATCAAATGGGACAAAGGCAATGCACTTGAATTCTTGTTGGAATCTTTGGGTAAGCAAAGGGAATTACTGTATACATTTATGTACCGATCGAGTCAAACATAATTTATACAAAACTAGAAAGGAAAAAAAAAAAATTCATGCACGTATGTTTATCAATCTTTAGGCTACGCGGAGTCGAACGACGATATTTTTCCGATTTACATAGGAGATGATCGCACCGATGAAGATGCATTCAAGGTAAGTTTGTGATTTCGTATCTCCGTCCGACCCTTTCGAATTTATAATAAACAATGATCAGCAGGTTCTACGGAGGAAGGGACAAGGTTTAGGAATTCTGGTATCGAAGACTCCGAAAGAAACCTATGCATCATATTCTTTAAAAGAACCATCCGAGGTAAGTACGAGGAAATTCAATTTTGTGCGTATTGAACATAGAAGTGGTGTAACACGTGATTGTTTGATATTCGGCAGGTCATGAACTTCTTAACACGTTTAGTGGGGTGGAAGCAATCCCTATTAAGGAACTAACTGCGGGAACCAAACTTGCCCTACCCCAGATGTTTTATTGGAGATGGGGTTGATACTAATTACATAATTCTGCATGTACTTTGTTTTGTAATTTAGCCCCCAAGGGATTATTTCGTTTTCCAAAAGAAATAGTACTGGAATAGTCTCTTTCCCATTATTTCTCAATTTTTGTTTAAATTTATCTTATGTTATTAAATGAAGAACACGAAAGTCGATAAACCCATAATTTACATAGAATTCATATATTAACTCACATTTTTTACAATCGCCGAATTTTTATTTATACAATAATAATTAAGATTAAGACACACGTATATATATATACATACATGTAAACTATATATATTGATCCTTAATATGTGTCATTAGTATTTGAGAATTGGCACAAAAGGAACAAATTGAAATCGATGCATATTTATATCGCACGTGCAATCCTTTTGTTCGGTTTCAAGTTGTAGATAATGAAAGTTCTTGGGGACCTTTGTGAATATGATTATATATGGAAAGTCTTCCAATTGAGCATAATTCTATTCTTTGCTTTTGTTGTGTTTTCAAGGCATTCACATTTAAGCGTGTTTAAAATATGTTGCAAGTTTTTTTCTTCCCTTTTAAAATTATTATATCCACGATTATACAGCATAAAACGAGTTAGTACGCGACTGTATTTGCATGTTTAGGACAAGTTTCCGGACATTATTTGACTTTTAGGCCCAACATTTGAGTTGGGATAATAATTTCAAGTGAATTTCATAAATATATCTCCTACATTTTCAGAATATTTCACTCTCTCTCTCTCTCTCATTCATATATACATATATACATATATACATATATATACATATGTGTATATATGTGTGTGTGTGTGTGTGAGAGAGAGAGATTGCACATGCCTTGATTCTCTGAAACATTAAAGGTGGAGACCTTTAGCCGGTCAAAACACAGGATTCTTTGATTGTCTTTTCACTTTTTTTAGGTAAAGTTTTGGTAAGAGTATATTTAACTAAATTTACAAGGATGTGAGATATTTATAAGTAAATTGGTTCACAAGATTTAAGCTTTAAAATAAAATGTTTATAAGCCATCAAAATATCTAATAAGTTTCAAAATCTTGAAAGTGAAGAAAAATTTAATCAAATCTTTATAATTATAATAATTACGGGATCTCAAAAGTTCCATTATAATTGCAATTGCACAAATTCCACTGTACATTTTTTGGGTATATATATCATTACATGTATCGATGGATAGAAATATTTATATTTTTAAAATGGCGTTCCAAATTTCTTTATGTCATATTACTATAATTATTATAATTATATTATATGCTGCACTAAATTTTTACGCTGCATTTTTTTATTACGTTTATGCGAAAAATATTTATGTCATAATCAAATTCTCGACTAAAGCCTCACCCAGTACTATACAATAATTGACGACATGTATTAATTATAGATGAGAACAAATTATGGAAGATGTCTTAGCATGACCAACTTCAGCACAAAAATGGCAAAGGCACTCATTCATATTGCTGATAAAATCATGTGAAATTCACAGCAAGATTCCTAAAAGACTTTCCAATTTACAAATAGAATGATTCAAAACTATGTAATGAAATAATGATGCATACATCAAGGATAGCTCCGCTCCATATACAAGATCTTAAACTATGAACAATGACAACTAATTAAGGTGGAAATTATACTAGGAACATGATCATATATATATATATATATATATAATAATAATAATAATAATAATAATAATAATAATAATAATAATAATAATAATAAAAATAATAAATTTTGTAAATAACCAATAGATGATGGAAACTTGGAAGTAAACCAATATTGGTCTTTAAGCAACACACTATTGGGCGCTTGGATTTGTGAGTGCCCACTTCAAAAGATGAAAAGGAATCTCAAAGTGTGTATGGATTCCATGCCTCCTTTTACTTTATTGGTATCATTATTTTTTTAGGAAGAGTGTTAGGTGGTGAAAGTGAAAACCCCCCACTTCCTTTGAATTTAGAGGAAAACCCATGAATATTTGTTGGAAGAAGAGTTGGATTCCACTTACAGTGTTTGATTTATGCGAACGATACATGGGTTTATCGACACCAACATGCTCCCAATTCATATAAATAAAGGAAATCGATGCTCAAGAACTATCAACTTTTTTTTTTTTTAAAAAAAAATCTAGACGTGTAAAGAAGGAATCAATTCAATCAGTGTGTGTGTATATATAAATATATACACATATAATTGATGGCATGGACAATCAGTGTGTGTGTGTGTGTGTGTATATCTATACATATAATTGATGGCATGGACGTACACAAAAATAGAGGTGGTAAGAACAATATAGTGTGTGTGGCATGATTTATTTATTATATAATTGGTGGCCTAATCAAATAATTTGAAGTAAAAAATAATGCTATATAGACACCAATAATTGGTGGAAAAGGCGCATATCCCCCCTAAGTACCACATTAACCTCATTAAGTAATCACTAATTCATTAAACAATTGACATTTAGTTCTTGAACACATAAAAAAAAGTGCAACTAAGAATATTATAAGCCTAATCTTTCTTATTGGCCTTAATGTAAGGAATATCTCAATAATATTCAATTTAGACATATTAAAAAGCTTCTAACATGCAGCAACAATAATGTGAAACACTTGGACCTTGCTACTGATCCCCTTTCTTTATAAAAATAAATTATTCGAGCATTTAAGGGCTAAATTTCATGGAACGTGTCACGTAAAGAATTAGGTCCCCACATCGATGCTCGAGCCGAGGTTCGTACTGTTGATTATCGGTTGTGTGTTACTTGTCCTATGGACAGTTTCATCTCCATGTGATCAAAAGTGACCAGGTTGGAGGCGACAATGCAAAATAATGTTGGGATGCTGGAAGAGTTGCCCTTTTACTATGAAGATTCTCGGTTTTCAAAAAATTTGCTTTTAGTATGGTAACATGGACACATGTACGATTTACTTTGTGTAAGTTTACTGTGAATCTTGGTGAATACTAGCTTTGGATTGACAAGGATCCTTGGAACATGTACAATATAGTAGGACAACTTCTGTTTTTAGTTTATTCTATAAAAATTATTATTTTTAAGAAAAAATTAATCTTAAATACGTGCGCCGAACATCTAATCATTCATTGACGACTACTTTTCTATGTCATGTAAATAAAAACTCAAGATCATTAATATAATAGAGAATATTGAAGGATTTTTAACATGATATTTTTTCCCTAAAATTCTCTCTTAAAATGCTATTATGGGATTAAGGGATATATATGTGTGTGTGATCCGGATTCTAACTAGGAATCTGGATTTTTGGGTTGGTGGGCTGATTCTATTTGGGCCTGGACCAGATTTGATGGAATCGATGAGCAATGGATGTGCCTGATTTTGTTGGGCTGATGTTGTGGATTCTAGGTGTACAACTGAGTCGAGTAGAATTAAAGTGTCACGCTACTCGAATTCGGCTCAAAAAAATTTGAAATACTCCGACTAAAGCTCAACCCGATTTGAGTATTAATTTCAGAGCTCGATTTCGAAAAACTCGATTTAATTTTTTAAAATTTTAAATACAATATATATATATATATTGTCGAGTAGCTCGCGAACTACTTGATCAGACTTACTAACTACTCGAGCTCCACTCGATTACGAGCAACTCGAACTCGACTCGATATTTAACCTAACTCGAGTAGTTCGACTCGTTTGCAGTCCTTTGAGTTATTGTCCTTTTTTTTTTTTCCTTTTTTTTACCGAGTAAAGAATTGGTGTATTAGTATAGTATATGACAAATTATATATTTTTAAAACACAATGAAATAGTTGTACCAAATAAACGTTCAATACTCACAATATTAGCTGGTGGCTATTTCTACGATGATTTGTTAAACGAAGAGCCCTCAAACTTGATTTATACATAGAAATTTATTTAAACATAAAAAATTTACCATATACAATTAGAAAATCGCTACATGTTCGGATAAAATAGACAAAATTATAAACGATGATATGGAAAGTGTCATTTTTGTTCCTCGGTGCATTCCTATATTATTGTCTATTCTTGAAGTACGCCTTCTTTCTATTGCAATGGCCATAGTTACAATATAGTGATTCAAATTAAAACAGGAGACAATTTCAAATTTATTTATTTAAAAAAAAACACACAAAAAATTTAAAGAGAGCAGGAAGATGAGTATAGTTCTGTCCAGAACCCGCAGGATCCACGCATTGCATTGTGAAATCAACCAACTCCGCAATAACTGTTTTCACCAATTTTTTGAGCCCACCAAATCTTTAGCATAGAACTTAGACATCGCTATCAGGTATTCGAGTCGGTGCACTCTCTTTTCTTCGCCATCGTCCGAGCTGCACGTGATGCAAGCCAAGTTTATGGAATGCATTTAAATGAATTGAAAGGTTATGTTCTAAAGTTTAGGATACTTACTGGGAAGAAGGAACAGCAAGCTTGACCAGACAAACAACAAGATCCCTTTTGCTTCTTTTGATTGGCATGACGTTCAGCCAATATAAAGGCGTGTTCGGGTGGAGGGACACGGTAGATTTGATCTTTGGGAACTTGAACCACATAAGTTGCTGGTTGAATAGCGGGTTGAGATGATACGGGTAAGGGGTCGTCGTCATCTTTTGTAGGTGATCCATTTCTGGTGGATTCGGGCAAAGGGCCGTCTTTCGTATGTGAGGTGGCTTTTGTGATTTCATGACTTCGGATGGTTTCTTGAGTATCATTTCCATCGTGAAGTGGTCCATTTTTTTCATCTGAAAGAGACCTCTCCCGCTCCTCCATGGACGTGAGAAGGGGAGAGAAGGAAGGTTATTGGTGAAATGGTGGGTAAGGGTGTGCATGTATCATTTACAAGGGAAAGAATGTGAGGAGCAGCATAGAATTAGGTGTCTCTAAAGTGAAACAAATCTTGAAAATTGAATAGTCCAGGAAAATTTTGATAACTCGATATAGCATGGGCCGTTGGTAGCTCATGACACTTGGACCCCAATATATTGTCATATTACTTGACCTTAGTTTATCACACCAGAGCTCCTAACAAAGCCTGAGAAAATAAATTTTGGAAGTTGCACTTTACAACACTCCAACAAGAAAACTGCAATGCGATTAATAATGATCACACAATTTCACTGACCTCTAATAATTTCATTATCCGGGGATAACAAAAAACTCACGGTGAATTTACTGATTTAAATAAAAGGCCACATATAAAATAGATAATCGGGAAAATTTAGACCCATGACAACTTTGAGTTCAAGTATAGTTGAATAATCATAGCTCATGATCTTGGCTTCAATATGCCTTAAAGTATTTGCAAAGTCTCGTGTTTCACATTCTGTCAATCATATATTATAACATTCCAAGAATCTTATATTGCAGCAATGAGCAGAACATAGAGTCCATACCAAAATGATCAAATAGTTCAACAATCTACAAGAAAAAGCAAAGAAACCAGCAGCGGAATAATTGAAGGAAGAAGATGACGAAGGTTTTATCATCTTTGAACTCACAACATAATCAAACATAATCTTATCCAATGGTCTTAATATGTTTTCTCAAAAAATGTACTCTTCTGCAAACTGAATATAAAGAACTATGAAGAAATATTATCAGGCATATAACAGACGCTCTCTGTCCTCACAAATACCGAGTGACAGATTTGAACATGCAATTTACTTTTGCAAATTACTCGAGTAACCCATTCAACAAATGTACTATTTTAGTTCAAGAAAACGGCGCGTACAATTGCAATCGACTTAAATTTTTACCATGTCAAATTCTTTTTGAAGAAAGAGACAAATACGAAATATTAAGCTGTGATAGCTCAAGCCAATCAACATGTGGTTAAGTCAGTAGACTTCGGTCGATGTAATCCAAACATGAATTCCACTGTACAAAATTATGCAATCATCACAGTGAGTATGAAATAGACCATATACAGCAACAACAGGTGTGAAAATCAAAATAATTAAGCTTGAAGGATCGATGACGAATTGTTCGGGACGTTTGGCTGCGGACTCCTGTGAATATTGTCTAACGTGCATTATATGGGAGCTGGGAATATAAAAAGGTTGAATGTATGAAAAGTGTGGAGTCATATGTGCAAATTGTACATGGTTCGAACGAAAGGGAAACGGACATTTAATGGTTTGAAAACAAAAAAAGCTTATAATCAATTTCCTATATATACAGGGCAAGGACCACATAGTTCGTAACATACTTCAGAAAGATCTGTATTACTCAACTCGGGAGAGAAAAATATCTAGAGCCATCGTGTAAATATTAGTACTACTGTAAATGTTTTTTCAGATTAGCTTCCACGGGTCATAGAACTAACTACCCACAAGTGAATTAGGAAAAGACTTAATCCCCCCATTTTGTAAGAAAAGTTTCTAAGGTCTTTTGAGCCCGCGATAGCACTCAGGGTTACATCAACACATTTCCTCAAACTTCCGGTTTATGTAAAAGAAAAAACGATTTATTGGGCCCTAACTTGGCTCACTACCAAAATAATATAAATTTATAAATTCGACATGTATTTTTTAAAATTATTCAATTTTAATGGAAAAAAGTTTAATGTTTCTTTTGTAGATGTTGGATCATCCTTCGAGTAATACGAGTCGAACTAACCCTATAATAATAATAATAATAATGATAATAATAATATATGACTATCTAAATCGGATTCCAATAAATATATATCGAAATGAATCTCAAAATGAGTTAAATAGTTCTCTTGTGAGACGGTCTCACGAATCTTTATCTGTGAGACGGGTCAACCCTATCGATATTCACAATAAAAAATAATACTCTTAGCATAAAAAGTAATACATTTTCATGTATGACCCAAATAAGAGATATGTCTCACAAAATACGACCAATAAGACTGTCATACACACAAAATCCGATACCCCTTACATTTTTTAATATAATAAATTAAAATTTAAAGGGGAAATGTATTAAAAAGAAGTAAAGAAAAAATTAAATCTAAATATATTTTGGACTAAAATAAATAAATAAATAAATCGAAAGATTTTTTTATTCTAAAACATACAAATCTCAAAAAATTAACTGTACACGATGAGCCCCAGCCCCTCCAGTTCTTCGTGTCTTTTCACCTCAGAGCTGTAGATCCCTAATCGGCATTCTGATAGAAATCTACCAGAGAGCTGTTTCTTTTACGTTGATGCGATTGCAGGCTAGTGATTTCATCTTTTCGAAGTACTTTGATTCGAACACAATTGCAACTTTTTGTTCATGATGTCTGTGATATACAGGAGTCGTATTTTCTTGCTTTCGAGAATTTATGCACCTGCGTCTCTACGCCATGTTTCTTTCTCTTTTTCTCACCTTCATTTCTTCTCTACCTCAAGGGAGGCGCAACCTCCAGACAGTCTTTCCGTTTCTGATTACTTGATTCAAAGGCACCAATTCTCTCACGAAACGGCGTCACGAATCGCCTCTAATTTAACTCGTCTACGCAACCCAGAAAAATATGATTCAATTATCTCAACCCTGAAAGAGAGTGGATTTTCGAAAACCCAATTGGAGAGAGTTTTGAGCTGTAGACCTTATTTGCTCTCGGCGAGTACCGAGAAAGTTATCAACCCTAAAATTAAGATTTTTCAGGAATTAGGCCTTTCGAAAACTGAAATTGCCATTATGATCTCAAAAGATCCTGGGATTTTGGGTTGCAGTGCAAAGAAAAGAGTCATCCCTTCATTATCTGTGCTAAAGAGTCTTTTGGGGTCCGACGCGAAGGTGGCGAAGCTGTTGAAGGTTTCTGGGTGGTTCTTTACAATGGATTTGGAAAAGACTCTGGTGCCCAATGTCAAATTCTTGCAGAGCTGTGGTATTCCCTTGAACCAAATTGTGAATCATATCTACTTTTTTCCGAGATTTCTTTTACATAAACCAGAAGTTTTAAGGAAATGTGTAGATAAGGTTGATCAATTGGGAGTCAGTAGGAGCTCTAAAAGTTTTATTTATGCTGTTAGGATTGTGCGTTCATTGAGCAATGTGAATTGGGAGCTCAAGTTGAAGGCTTTTCGGGATTTGGGTTTTTCTGAAACTGATATATTGAAAATGTTTCGGACCTCAAGTCCGGCGTTTACCATATCGAAGGAGAAGATGAAGATGGTAAAAGAGGTTCTTCTGGCCTCTGGAAAGTACGATATGTCAACTATTGTTAATTACCCTGTTTCACTCATGTACAGCGTGGAGAAGAGATATAAGCCCCGGCTTGAAGTCCTAAGGATTTTGGAAACAAAGAAACTTATAGAGAATTGGCCTAGCCTTGGAGTGCTTTGCACGATCTCAGATGCTCAGTTTTCTGAGAGATTTGTTGCCCCTTATTTCAAGGAGTTCGGTAAAGTATACATAGACGAACCCATTGATAAAGATAAAATAAACATGAAACAATTAGCATTTTTTTGGGGAAAATCTAGATGAGATTTTGGCATGTATTTTCCGGGACGGTGTTGGTGCCTATGGTGGGAACTGATTGAACCTAATAGGTTCCTTGCTTTTCCACTGCTTGAATAGTATCTCTCATGTGTTGCCCCGTCTTTCAAAACATATGTTTTTTATTGTCATCAGACTTGATTTAGATTTGATTTACACCATCCTCTATAGCTGAGGTGTCGTAGCTCATTTCATGTTCATTGGAAATTAATATTTTTATCGGTAGCTCTACTCATTTATGGAAAAAATTCAGACATTTTATTGATATCAAAACTCGTTCTGAACATGATATACCTCTGTTCTTGAAATCTTGGAGTTTGTTCATAGCGAGCACATAATACACCTTTGGAGACTTATGTTTATGGTTGGACTTTAAAAACACACTGCAGAGGTAAAAAGAAGTTTGTATGCCTGATGTTCCTCATGGTTGTTCCAGAAATTTTAAAGATTTTGACGTCATGTTAGGTCATTGCTGTACGAGGTGATGAAACATTTTCAAAATGAGCACATAATCATTTTGATTTGTTCTTTTTCTTTAGATAGCCGTGGATACCAATTTGTTAACTTTTCTTTCTATGAAGTTTAACACCAGTTAACCTAGCTACAGTCTATTCTGGTGGAGGAAGTTTTTCTTCTTGGTGAATTTCATCACCTTTTCTCTTCAGTTAATGTGGTGTTTCTCTGATCGAGAGAGAGAACTGTGGATGTCGTACTAACGACTGTAGGGGAGTATATATTAAAAAGAGAATTTCTTGCAACTTACTTAGAATGCTAATTTGTTGGTGCTTTGGTACTGCTGAAGTGTTCTGCCACAATGTTGTTAGCCGCAACAAAATCCTTCTTTGTTCCTTTAGCTGTGAACATACCAGATATGTGTGAAGGTTCTAAGTTTCTAGATTTCAGTTTCTCGCCTCGCTTGCAATGAATAAGCAGATACCTGAATTCCTTGTAATGATTCTGTCTTCTATCATAATCTCCGGAGAATCCAATCAAGAAGATCCGCACACCGTCTATGGAAACCGAATGATGCAATATTGATCTCTTTTTTCTTTTTCTTTTTTCTTGTACAAGGACTCTGGTTGACATGTCTTAGCAGATACTGCTTCTGCAGCATGGAAATGACAAATACTTAGTTGTTTGAGTAACTACTACCACTAAATCCAAGGAAAAAGCCTATGCACACAGCAAGCTAATTCATCGGAGGTGATACATGAAACACTAAATTTCAAGTTCGACTGATTGATATGGATATATGAAGAATGAGTTGAAGTACTTTATTATACAATGTATTCTACATAATAATAATTACAATAAAAATGACATGTCTTCGTCCGCCATTGATTTAAAACCGCAAATGATACTTTGATTTGAAATGAGATGACCAGACATGCGGCCTACTTCAGGAAGAAATGAAAAGGGGGTGAATTGTATTTGGCATAATGTTACAAACGATTGGTCGTGCATGATTTGCTTCCTTCTTAATTTTCCAAGTATTTTTTTTCCAAATTTGGATTTTATTTTATTTTTTATGAAAACAAAAACTATTGTGAGATAGTCTCACAGTGTCAATTTTGTGAATCATGAATCTATTTGAGTTATTTATGAAAAAATATACATATATATGTAGAGATGGAGATGGATTAACATATTATTATAAATAAAGCCATGGATATTACATTCCCTTTTAGGTTTGTTTGAATCGATAGCATTCATTTTCTTGGAAAATCAAATATATTTCTTCAACTATTTGTAATTTTCAAAATTATCTAAGTGGTGGTTGAAAAATATTGAAATGATAGCATCAAATTAATCTATTTAGAATAAAGTTAGAGGTTATGTCCAAAATAAAGTTTTGCAAACGTTCACGGGAACATGTTGTTTCTCATTATATTTATAACTTTTTGATTTACCAAAAACAATTTATCATTTATGGGAAATGGGAATATCAATTTAGGAATATCTCAAAATTGGAAATTATTAAAGCTTCCAAATTTTGGAAGACTTGGATTTCTGCAAAGGAAAATTAATTAATTGCATCAGATTACACATATCGAAAGTGTGAAGGGCATTATTATGTCGACGCGTATATAAAGCATGAATCTTTCCATGAAAGGGTGTTTAAACTTTAGTGCTACACTTTTCTAATATTGTCGCCAATTATTAAAGTAATCTACCCAAGACCTAACTTTATTATTAGATAATATAATATAATAATTATAATTGATCCAATATCAATGGGGATGGGACTCTCTATTTATTCATGACACGCTCATTTTGTAGCATACGAGATATATTAAAGTTTATAACAATTAATTAAACTCTTTGGTTGGTTACAAGCTTGTATTTTTATATCGGAAATTAAAGATTTACGCACTTGAAGTCTTCTTTATATATGACCATTTTCGTGCTCACTAATGAGATGATACTCATTTATTGTATATACAATTTGGATATACTTCATCATATCCAATAAATGAGTGTCATTTAATCGATAAACACGGATGAATACATGATAGGTGAACAACATATCAAAACTGTATATATACTTAATATTTAACCACTATATATACTAGTTCCAAAACTCAACTTCTCGATTTCCTCCATCAATGAATTTGTCTGCCAACCCTAATACAAGAAGCAAAGACAAAAGATCATGCACTAAGTTGAAACTTTACATCCTTTATGCATTAAATTCAACTTTCAAGTCTTTTCCTAATATTGGTATAGGTCCACACGACATAGGTTTAGTTAGGAATCTCCCGCTATCCGAAAAGAAAGTTTCGTTACTCAACATATATAGCGAGGATTTTTGGCCAAAAAATTATTGAAAATCATAGAAGTTGAGACAAAATATTGTATATATGAGTTTATATATTCATTAATAATTAATGTGATATGCCATTGATAGATTTTGTTAAGTTTAAACACCAAACTTCACCTAACTATGATTATTATTAATTATGTTTCCAAAATCTTATAATATAAGGACCACTTATAATATATAAAAGTTGGTAAAATTCATCTTTAAAAAAAAGTTAGCAAAATTATTTATGGGAGGTTCAAATTTAGCAAGACCCACAATTTTTTGTCCTGTTTTATTTCTTACATGGATTAATCAGAAATTATTTAGACTTTAAAAATCAAATACTCAAATAAAAAAAAAACTAATGATGTAGGAAACAAAGAGACTGACGAAGCAAAGATACAGAAATGAACTCATTGATTGAATAATTAACTTCCAAATCATTAGCGACAGCTTTATTGATGTGAAGCAAATTAAAAGGGAAATCAATAATCAAATTGTTAATTTTTGTCTTCATAATTTTGATGATGCATGCATGTGGCACTGCCCATCAGCTTAAAATTCCACTATTTACATGTAAGTTTGTTAGTCGCCATTTTTAAAATTCAAGAATGTAGAGAAATCCGAGTCTTGAAAATAAGAGTTGATGAAGCGGAAAGTTGATGAGGAATATATAATATTTCGTAATAGCAATTTGTGGTGATAATGGAGGGCCCGTTTTGGCCGATGCTCTCGAGTGCCCAACTCCCTTCATAATGTCCTACTAACAACTTTAATTAATTTAACTAAAACTTTTTCACATTGGTGATCACTTTCGGTGTATATATCTATCTCCACTGGAAAAATGAATTTTATACTTAATTGGGATCGGTGCGAGCACGATTGTGAACTTAGAATTCCGATCTTGTTTTTTTTATGGACAAATTTAGCATAATTAATTATAGAATAAAGCACACGCATTATTAATAACAATGGGTTTTGTTTGGTAGTTTCAACTTTTATTTATGCGGGCCAGTGGCATCATAGGTTGAGAATTATATCTGGCTGGCATGGGCTCACCAAAGTTTTTGATAGGCTCGTGGGCACCAACTTTACTTCTCCCCTATCCGTGTTATATAATATGTTTGGCTAAAAGTAGAGGCCGAGAAAGTAAATTGGCCACTCGCTTGTGATTTGTGACCCCATTTCAAGCAGAGAGAGCGAAAAGGTGTGTGAATTTTTTTATAAAAAAGGAGCCACTAAGAAAAACTGGCCCCATAATATATATGAAGTACTTCTTGCAAAATCAAAAACTAATCTTCTTTTGATATATAAATGAACTATACTATCTATGCTTTGTTATTACTTCATTTTTTTCTGGTTAACTAAGTGATGTTAATGATATGCTTGGGCGAGTGGTGGCCCCTCGTTTCCTTCTAATATAACGTAACTCATCCAAACTCAAATCAATATGAGAGATCTGAAACCACCGAGGAGCTGAAGGCAAGGAACATTACACCATGAAAGGTGGTAGAGATGGCAAAGGGCCTCCTTCCGCAGATTTACTCATCTGTTTTCCGTCTAGAGCTCACTTGACTCTGATGCCCAAACCAATCTGTAGCCCCGCGAGGCCATCAGAGCCCAGAAATTGCCACAATCACCGCCCCAACCGAAGCCGTCACATGAGGAGACTTAGTGGTGGCGGCAATACCGCAGCCCGCGGCCACGCCAGCCCACTCTTTTGGGCAAAGACTAAGCCTACTAATTCAGATATATCGGAGCCCACATCCCCAAAGGTCACTTGTGCGGGGCAAATCAAAGTTCGGCCAAAGCCCAGCTCTTGCAAGAACTGGCAGTCGGTTATGGAAGAGATTGAGAGGCTGCACAATAACAAGAAGCATAAAAAAAAAGCTGCTTGGATGGATGCGCTGGGGTTCAAGAAAGATGTTATGCAATTCTTGACATGCTTGCGCAGTCTCCGGTTCGACTTCCGGTGCTTCGGGTCGTTTCCTTCGGCTGAGATAACATCAGATGACGATGACGAAGACGACGATGAAGATCAATTCGAAGATGCAGAGTGCACAAATGGAGAAAAGAACATTCAAAGCACTGGGAAAATGAATGATCAGTGCGACGAGAATGATGAATCCAGAACGATCTTCTCCAAATGGTTTATGATTTTACAGCAAAATACTGATCGAAATAATGAACTGATCACAGAAATTAAAGAAAGCAAAAGAAAGACAATCAAATCTTTGTTTGATGAAGAGTTGAAGGAAGATGATGATGAAGCACCGCCTTGCGCGCCTCCATCCAATGCGCTGTTACTAATGCGGTGTCGATCGGCTCCGGCAAAAAGCTGGCAAGAAGAGAAAGAAGAAGAGAAAAAAGATGAGGAAAAAGAAGAGGAAAGTGAAGAGAAATGTGAGAAAACAGGTAACGCAGAGAGTAAAGAAAGCTTAGTGGTTATGGCGTATGGAGCAGATTTGTCGAAATTTTCATCTGATATTGTGAAGGAAACCTGGGTCGTCGGAGGAATCGGAGATTTACTGTCGAGAAGTCGCAGTTGGAAGAGATGAGATATAAATTTGATGATGATGATGATCGTATGTCCTAATTCAATTATTTGGGTTGTTTTTGTTTTCTTTTTTGCTTTTAAATATAACTTCTGTTGATATTATATGAATAATTGTTGTGAACTGGATTTGTTTTGTTATTATTATGTGTTCAGATTTTAAGAACATCATGATCTCTATGTTTTGAAATTGTATCGGTACATTTGTATATATCAATAAAGTCTTCGTATTTTCTCTCTACTAAGTTTTACGTGAAACATCTCACATGTCAATTATGCTCATATTAAAATATATATCTCACAAAATTGACTCACGATATTTTCTCACTGAATTTTTTCTTTTTCTAAGAATGAATTTTTTTTTCTTTAATTTAGTTCCATAGACCGACCAAGTGAATGAAATGGTTGCATAAATTGTTTATTTGGTTTATTATACTTGTGGTGAAGTTATCATCATATTAAATAAAATTTACACCACCTCCGGCCACTTTTTAGACTATGGTGGGTCAACTAGTCAAGTGTAACTATAAAATTTCTTATTTTTAAATGTTTTTCTACAAAACTTTTTATATAAATTTCATTTTTATCCCAAAATATTAATAAATATTATCGAAAGAAGTATGTGTATTTTAGAGATTTAAAAAAACAGATCATAACACTATTTTCTCAGTTCAACTTTGACAATAATATATAAGATGAATAGGTGAATTTATTTAAAATTAAAAAGCTTTAGAAATACCAAACTATAAAAAAAATGTTGGCATTTCAATATTTGTTTGAATAAAAATAAAAATTTATAGATAATTAATCAACAATAACATAGTGACTGACACATGCTCTGATAAAGGGATAGAATTAGTAAATAACTATTTATTTATTATTATATAGAAAAGCATGAAAAAACATCCAACAGATTCCTGAAAGCCCAATTAGTTTTACAATGTGGGCCTGCCTTGGTCATTATTAGGCCCAATCACTGTTGCCGGCACAAGTTTATGTGTCTTTCCAACCAATCTATTCTGTCTCCTGGAATTTCCTTTGCTTTTGAACCGTTCTTGTATACTATGAAAACAGGTACGGCCTTCACACCTTGTGATTTGATTACGCCTGCATTGTCTTCGATTTCAACCTGAAATCTTATAAATGTCAGCCAGTCCGCATTGTAGTATATATACAGTGTTTATGATATAAGTACGATAGCAAACATACATGGATAATATAATAATATTAATCTTTTATAGAATTTGAACAAAAAATCAGACGAACAAGAAAACATAATGTTTCATCCTTCACACCAAACGTTGTCTGAATAGATTTCATCCGCATTAGATAATGTGTATTCTATCATTTGTGGTGCATATGTGCAGAAGAACAGAGAAAAAATTAACCTTGAGAAAATTGACCGACGGGAATTTTCGGGAAACGTGTTGCAACAGCTGCAAGTCTTGCTTGCTGCTTAACTTGCTGCAGAACAGCACCACACATAACCCTGCAACTTGAGCGACAGATATTACTTGACAAATTCTGTTAGTTGTTATTTGTCAATTTCAACGACACCAACAATGTTTCTGTAATTAGTCTAAATAAATTTAAGAATAAAGAGATTGCATAATAATTTACCCGGTTGAGATAAAAAGTAGGTGAAATGCTTGTTTCCTGATACTAATACAAGATCTGTCGCCTCTGTGCTAATATTGTGTGATATATTATTAGTGAGCTGCGTTTTTGCTTTCAGCAGCCCGGTTTTCACGTCTTGGTCGTCAGGGATTTGTTGCATCAACACCTCGAAATCTTCAATCGCGGCCTCCCATCTTTCCAACTAATTACAAGTAAGTGCATGAAACTTGAAATCAGAATATTTTCCATTGAAGTTGATAGAATTTAGTATTTTGGTGAGAGAGAGAGAGATTACCTCGACATTGCAATGGGCTCTACGCAATCTGGGCTTGCTGTAATTCGGTCGGACACTGAGGGATTCCGTGCAATCTTCGACCGCTTTCTCGTACTGTCCTAACTTGGCACAGCAAGCGGCTCTGTTGCAAAGTAGAATGGAGTTGTATGGATCATTCTCCAATCCTTTTGTGTATGCATACGTTGCCTCTGTGAACCTGGATGTCTTAAATAGCCTGTTACCGTTTAATCGAGCTAATGTCACGGACTTCACCCTTTCGAAGATCGACTTCACTTTGCTGCTGGAATCGAGTTTCATTGCATGTTGAGCCGCAGTCATAGCATCCTCAAACCTGTCAATAGATTAGAGTGTTCGAAATCATTTGACAGCACTTAATTAAACACGAAGCAAACGAAATTGGATTAAAAACGAATTTATTAACCTGCCATTAGCCATGTAAACGAGGGCATGAACTAACAGTAAACCAGCCGTAGCAGAGCAGCCAAAAAACTTGTCATTGAGCTCAATGTCGAAACTCGGTTGATTTTGAATGATGGAGTGTGCCTCTTCGTGTCTCTTTAGTTTCAGCAGAGACTCTGCCTTCATTGCGTGTATCTACATTTATATCAGCCAAGCCAAGTGCATTTTGTGACAATGTGTATGAGAAAAGCTTGCAATGATACTGCAATGTTAATTAACAATGGTTTATTAATTGTATATCAGTGTATCTAAGCTTCAAGTTTGGGACCATCAATATCGCTTAATTCACACGATTTATTATTTCTTTGTTCGTGTTTATAATCTCGAGACATGATATAGAAAGTGGGGAGCTGTGTGTAACCTGTGGAGCTGAATCTGCACCCATGGATAACGCAGCCTGGCTCTCACGAAGCAATTTGCTCCAATCTCCAAGCCTCTGCGCATCATTGCACCTATCAACACAACTCTTTAGAGCTTGGGCTTGAGTGAAGTCCTCGAAGCTAGCCTTCCGTCCCGATGACTTGTAGTGCCAGATAGCTTTCTCTGCTACTCCCAATCTGAAAACAAAGGGCTAGTTAAGCAATAAAAATTAAAACATTCAAATATTTTGAATTAATATCAATAAATTAATGTATAACCTTAAATACAGTTTCCCCAGACGATAATGTGCATTATGATACAAAGGGTCAATTCTTATCGCCTCTCTGCACTCGACGATGGCCTCTAAATGGCGGCCTAACGCCATCAATGCCGCACTCTTGTTGCTATAATAGCAAGCCTTGCACGGATCAATAGCAATTGCTTGATTGTATAAGGCCAATGCTTCTTCAAACTGCCCTTTCTTATATTTGTCATTTCCGAGGTACTTCATAGCATCCGAATCCATTTTATTTGCACAACTTCTAACTACATTCCCGAACCCATGGCTAGCTTGTGCCGATTTCTCCACGACAGTACCATTGATAACATGCTTAGTAACCATTTTATCGCCATTGAACGACTTCTCTACAGCATGTCGCTTCAAGTTACCTAAATGGCCAATGAGCATGACGTTACCTGTGGAAGCCCGATACATGTCTCCATTTGCATTGAATTTCGGCTGATCACTAGAAACGGTGAAACTCAAGTCACTTGAGGTGAAATTCGGTTCTTTGTTCATCTGTTCATAGTAGGATAAATTCACTACTTGCGACATTCTTTGGGAGCGCAAATCGCCGGGGGACAGCCTCTGGATTCTTGCGGCAAGTGGAACTCTGGTTTCTTGATGTTGTAAAGGTGTCGGGTTTATCAGGGGTTTTCCTGAAGGAGAATTAGCAAAATCCGAGGAGTCCAGGATTGATTTTCTTGGCTTCAAGCTTCTTAAATGAAGGATTGAGCTCAGAAAACCACAACCCTTCTTATTTTCCACTCTACATTCAGCAGTTCTTGCCATTATTAATTATTGCAACTGTTTGATGCGTTGTTTGCAATGTAACACAGAAAAAAACACATCGAACACTAGAGAAGTTTTCATGAAAGCGAAGGGTTTCAATGGGATAAGTCTATACAATGGAAGTCAATTTATAAATCTTGCAGGCCACGGACCATGTCGAACATCAAATGGGATCAGCCAATGGAGAAACTGCACCTTTTTTTAACCCTAAAAAATGGAGTTGGTATACCAACTGTATTTGGAACAAGCTTACTCTTCATAATTTTAACATTCTTTGAAACAAAACGAGCATGCCTATTATGATACATTTCTTTCTCTCTTTTTGTTTCTTTCTAAAACCAAAAGTGTATTACTTCAAAGTAGAGTACTGTACAAATACACCAAAATTCTAGTACACAGAAACATATGCAATTTAATTTGAAAATAGATCTTGTCCAAATCTCGAAGTGAGTGTAAGAGTAGGAATCTAGCAAGCCAATTTTCTTAAATATATAAAAAGCATCATGAGGTCTGACTTTCAACGTAAGATCATGAAACTCACAAGGAAGCGTACTGTATATTCTAAACAGGTTCCTAGTCGATTCAGCTGCCTAAAATAAAAGTAAATGTTATAGTTGGACCTCATTAGTCCTTTAACACGGGACAACATGTATGGAGTCATCAAGTGGCAAGATTGGGTGTAATTTCGAAATACATATGAGTCAATGCATTGTCGTCAGTGATTCACCTCTCACCAACATGTGAAGATATCCTATATGATCTGATGAGTTAATAGTGCAGAGAATATGTAGCCAGAGTAAGATGTGTGCATTTTAGAAAGGTGTTTCTCAGTTGTACATACCATGTCACTATTGTTACTCAAAAATATATCACATCATTATCGAATTCATTTGCAACTCTCAGTATACCATGCAGATTCGGTCGGGATATATGAGTTGAAGAGACCATACTGTATGTTAATCATAACTTAAGGTTCTTGGAGGTACTGTCGGTGATACATAGGAGATCATAAAGTGATGCTACTAGAGGCTTTTACCATGATCCGATAGGAGAAATCAGATTTGAGTTTGACGTTCTTGATCAAGGGATCAATGAAAAGAATGAGGTTAACTAGGGTAAGTTCGAATAAAAATAAATGTTATTCTGAATCACATTAAGTTATGAACTCACGACTTTACGAGGAGTCAACTTTCTTATCATAAACATGATTAGACAATCGAAGAAGAAAGGAGATTCGTTCGTATAGATTTGCTAGAAGGACTATCTCCGTTTAAATTCAGACTAGTTTAAGCTGATATTATATACACGAAGATAAACTATTCTAGAACGCCCTGTAAATGATTTAAATCATATGTCACCCAAAGAACGTTTTGAACTCCAAAACAATTTTTTAAAAAAAATTTCTTGTTTTTTGAGCGTGAGAAAACGATATATGAACGGTGAGTACTCAAAAATCTTGGCTAGCTGTTCACATGTGGTAGACAATTCGTGATCAGAGAGGTGTAGGTTACTTTTTGCTTATCCAGTGAAAGAGTTTAGAAGTCTAAAAAGGACTCTATTGTGATATCCTACATGTCCAGTTAAAAATTTTCATCACATGAAAAAGCATGCTAGCTGTAAACTACTGCCATTCAAGCGATCTGGGTCGTCAATGGGTAGGGCAAAGGTCTACTTTTCGACCAAACAGGCATTTTGTTTTGACCCGACCGTATAAAAATTAATTCTTTTTTATCTATTCAAACTCTTGCCATGAAATCGAGTAAAATAAAAGATTACACATAGTCGAACAAATCACACTAAATTTTAAATTTTTAAATTTCGAATAAGTGGTTGTAGCCGAACTATTGTGAATATTAATGTAAGGACCTGAAGATGACTAGTTGTTGACCGATGGTGGCAGTGGCACACATAGCCGGTGCAGTGTATGATTGAGACATTAAATATAACGAAATCAAGTTTGTGTCGGGGAATAGGATGGAGAACTGTTTCCTAAGTCAAATAACACCAACGATATGAATTGTTTGAGTTGGCCTGCTTCATATTTTGTTTTAAGACCATGAAAATGTAAGGGTCGGAGCCGGCTTCAAGGGGTTGCTTCATGGGTCTTGTGGTTGGCTCCTTCTAAAGTCTTCTCTCACGAACTTTCTCATGCCGTCACTCATATAACATCCTCGTATCTAGAACGATCTTTGAGAGAGTCCGTTTAAGGGAGAAAGTTCCAAAAAAAGTCTGTTTACATAATAAAATCCAGAGAAAACCCAAAATCGGAATAGTCAATGATCGTATCTTAGTTAGTAGTGTTGAGATAGAGTCGGGATGTCTCTCAAAGTAATGCTACATACAAGTCAATGGGAGTTTAAAAGAAACCATAGACTTTGGCTCACTGAAGGGATCAATCAGTTGAGGAAGTTGAAAGCAGTTGCTTTGGGGAGTTGGATAAGCTGTGGAGAATGAAACACAGGTGAAAACGGTTGCCTATAAAAGGGAACTCTCGGCTGAAAGATCTCAGATGAAAAAAAATATACAGAAGAGTGGTGAGGGTAAAGAACACGACAGAAGAAGAGATCAAGGAATTAAGGCTTGATTGATATGTTCTAGAGTGTGATTCATCATTGCTGTATTTTTTTGTAAATCCTCCCTGATCATTCAATAAAGAACTTGTCATCTTTCTTCCCGTGGATGTAGGCTTATCAAGGCCGAACCACGTAAACCATTTGTCTTGTGCTGTTTACTTTCGTGTGTGCATGATTATCAATAGAGTTCGTCGAGTGGCCATACTATAACAAAGTCTCTGTGAATTGCCTAAAAGCTACCATCAAGTGGCGCCGTCTGTGGGAAGCTAATCCACCATTGATCGACAAATCAAGAAAATGGGATCAATGAAATTCGACATTGAAAAATTCACAGGTAATAATGATTTTGGGTTATGGAGAATCAAGATGCGAGCCATCTTGATTCAGCAAGGCCTTGTCGAATCGCTGAAGGAAGAAGAATCATCACAAGAAGACTCGAAAGAGAGGATGATCAATGCCTCCAAGGCACTAAGTGCCTTAATTCTATGCTTGGGTGATAAACCTCTTCGGGAGGTCTCAAAAGAAACCACAGCTGCTGGGATGTGGGGAAAACTCGAGAAGTTGTACATGACAAAGTCTCTTGCCAATCGTCTGTACATGAAACAAAGATTGTACTCGTTTAAAATCGAAGATGGCAAGGGAATCTCGGACCAAATGGATGAATTTATCAAGATTCTTGATGATCTTGAAAATATCGAAGTAAAATTAGAAGAAGACGATAAGGCTTTCATACTGATGAACTCCCTACCAAGGATTTACGAGCATTTTAGAGATACCTTATTGTATGGAAAGGAACAATCCATCACTCTTGAAGAGGTCCAATCTGCCATTAAATCAAAGGAGTTACAGAGGAGAAATCAGACTCAAGGTCAGCAAGCACAGGGTGAAAGTTTGAACACTCGGTGAAGGAATGAAAAATTCCAATACAAAGGCAAGAGGGGATGGTCAAGATCGAAGAGCCATACAAGATTCAAGTGCTATATATGTCATAAAGAAGGGCACTTCAAACGTGAATGCCCAAAACGAAAGAATAAGGGCCCTGACAGAACAAAAGATGATGGTGAGGCTTCAGTGACTTCTGATGGGTATGGATCAGCAGAGGCTCTTGCTATTGTAGACCAAGATACAACGAATGAATGGATACTGGACTCAGGGTGCACATTTCACATGTGTCCAACAAAATCTTGGTTCGAATCAATACAAGAATCAGATTCAGGCTTGGTTGTGTTGGGTAATAACAAGTCATGTAGAGTAAAAGGGATTGGAACCATAAGACTAAGGATGCATGATGGTGCTGATAGAATCTTGCAACAAGTCAGGTATGTCCCTGAACTCAAGAGGAATCTTATATCGTTAGGCACTCTTGAGTTCAATGTATATTCCTTCAAATCAGATAATGGAAACATGAAAATTCTCAAAGGGTCTCTGGTAGTTATGAGAGCTGTAAGAAAGAATTCATTATACATCCTCTCAGGGAATACATTCCTAGGTGGAGCAGCCAACATTGAAAACCGAGACATGAAGACAAAACTATGGCATTTGAGACTTGGTCATGTCAATGAAAAAGGCCTCCATGAATTGGCCAAACAGAACCTTTTATGTGGAGACAAGATTCAGGGTTTGGAAACTTGTGAGTACTGCATCCTTGGGAAATCAAAGCGAGTAAGCTTTGGACCAGGAAACCATACAACCACCCGACAATTTGAATATGTGCACTCTGATGTGTGGGGGCCTTCAAGTACAATCACACATGGTGGGGGAAGATATTTTATGACCATAGTGGATGACTATTCAAGGCGTCTGTGGGTCTATGTCCTGAAAACAAAAGATGAAGCCTTCCCAAGGTTCAAGGAGTGGGTCATACTGATTGAGAATCAGTTGAATAAAAGGCTAAAACATTTAAGAACAGACAATGGCCTTGAATACTGCTCCGAGATTTTCAATATGTACTGCCGAGAGAAAGGAATTTTCAGGCACAAGTCCACTCCTGGAACACCACAACAGAACGGTCTAGCAGAACGAATGAATAGGACCCTACTTGAAAGAGTAAGGTCCATGTTATTGAATGCTGGATTGCCAAAAAGCTTCTGGGGAGAAGCTGTAACCACTGCCAGCTACTTAATCAACAGATGCCCATCCAGTGCCTTGAAGCTCAAGACACTCAGACACCCATGGAGTACTGGTATGGCAAGCCGGCTGATTACTCAAATCTAAAAGTGTTTGGATGTTTGGCATATGCTCATGTCAAACAAGATAAGCTTGAAGCTAGAGCACTAAGGTGCATATTCATTGGTTACCCCCTAGGAGTTAAAAGCTACAAAGTGTGGAACTTAGAGCGAACTGGCCCAAGGTGCTTCAACACAAGGGATATTACATTTGATGAAGAAAAGATGGGATACACTCGATAAGGGATATATTCGACCGAGTGTATCACCTTGGGGAGCTCCAGTTTTATTTGTTCGAAAGAAAGATGGTACGATGCGAATGTGTATTGATTATAGGCAATTGAATCGGGCTACTGTGAAAAACAAGTACCCACTTCCTCGTATTGATGATTTGTTTGATCAGCTTCAAGGTACTTCTGTATACTCGAAGATTGACCTTCGTTCTGGGTATCATCAAGTACGAGTTCGAGACGAAGATGTGCCCAAAACTGCTTTTCGTACGAGGTATGGCCACTATGAATTTCTGGTTATGCCTTTCGGTATTACGAATGCTCCTGCTATTTTTATGGACTTAATGAATCGTGTCTTCCGAGATTATCTGGACCGATTCGTTATTGTATTTATCGATGATATTCTTGTATATTCGAAATCGAAAAAGGAGCATGCTGAACATTTGAGACTGGTACTTCAAACTCTTCGTACTAGTCATTTATATGCCAAATTGTCCAAATGTGAATTTTGGATGGACAGAGTGGTATTTTTGGGCCACGTCATTTCAAGACATGGCATATCTGTTGATCCTGCTAAGGTCGAAGCTGTATTGAATTGGCCGAGACCTACGAATGTTCCTGAGATCCGTAGCTTCATGGGTTTGGCTGGATATTATCGACGTTTTATCGAGGGATTTTCGAAAATAGCTAAACCTATTACTCAACTGACACAGAAGAATCAGCGATTCATTTGGTCAGATGAATGTGAAGCTAGTTTTCTTGAATTGAAGACGAGATTGACCACAGCACATGTGCTTACTATTCCCTCAGGTACCGGAGGATTTGTTGTATGTACAGATGCGTCTGGTAAAGGTTTGGGCTGTGTTTTGATGCAACATGGAAAAGTGGTTGCTTATGCATCTCGTCAATTGAAATCTCATGAAACACATTATCCTGTTCATGATCTCGAATTGGCCGCCATTGTGTTTGCTCTGAAAATTTGGCGTCATTATTTGTACGGAGAAAAGTTTGTTATATATTCGGACCACAAGAGTCTGAAATATCTCTTTTCTCAATCTGATTTGAATATGAGGCAACGCAGGTGGATGGATCTCTTGAAGGACTTTGATTGTGAGATTCAATATCACCCTGGATCGGTGAATGTTACTGCGGATGCCCTTAGTCGGAAAGTTTATGATTCTGTTTTAACTTCTGTTTGTGTCGCCAAGGTACATGAGAATATTTGTACTTCTGGTTGGACTTTTCACTCGAATTGGAATTTTGTTACTGTCTCAGCATTGCAAATTGAGCCGAATTTGATATCGAAGATAAGAAAGGCCCAACGAAGCGATGCTCAGATCCAAAAGTCGAAAGAACTGGTATCGGCAGGACATCAATCTGGATTCCAGATTTCTTCTGATGGTTCTTTACGACTTAATGGTCGGCTGGTAGTCCCTAATGATTCTGATTTGAAAACTGCTCTTCTTCGTGAAGCACATTGTAGCAAATACAGTATTCACCCTGGAGGTCGGAAAATGTATTTGACATTGAGACCTCAATTCTGGTGGAAACGTATGAAGAAGGACATTGCTGAGTTTATTTCGAAATGTCTCGTCTGCCAGCAAGTAAAAGCCGAGAGAATGAAACCGGGAGGATTGCTCCATAGTCTTGAAATCACGAAATGGAATTGGGAACATATCGCTATGGATATTGTGACTTAGTTACCTCGTTCGCCCAAGGGCTGTGATGCTATTTGGGTGATTATTGATCGGCTTTCGAAATCTGCGCATTTTATTCCGTATGAACGGACTTATCCTTATAAGAGAATGGCCCGTTTATACATTGAAAATGTTGTGAGACTGCACGGTGTGCCAGTCTCGATTGTATCTTATCGTGATCCCAGATTTGATTTTAAATTCTGGGGTAGTTTTCAGGAAGCGATGAGTACGCGTTTGGCTATGAGTACTGATTATCATCCTCAAAATGATGGCCAAACCGAGCGTACGATTCAGACTCTAGAGGATATGTTGCGTGCGATTGTGATGGACTTCAGAATGGGATGGCAAGATGCCTTACCATTGGTCGAATTTTCTTATAATAATAGCTTTCAGACGAGTATCGGTATGGCACCGTTTGAAGCTCTATATGGGAGACGATGTAGATCACCGTTATTCTGGGATGAGATTGGTGAGAGACAATTGACTGGACCTGAAATGATACAGGAAATGAACGATAAGGTTCAGTTGATTCGGCAGCGGATGAAAGCTGCTCAGGATCGTCAAACGAGTTATGCGAATAAACGAAGACGACCCTTGGAATTCCAGAAAGGTGACAGAGTATTTTTGAAAATATCTCCCTTTAGAGGCACTGTTCGATTTGGCATGCGAGGGAAATTATCTCCTCGTTATGTTGGTCCATACGAGATTCTGGATCGAGTTGGTGATCTTGCGTATCGATTGGCATTGCCACCAGCTCTATCTGCTATTCATGATGTGTTTCATGTTTCTATGTTGAGGAAATATGAACCAAATCCATCACATGTGCTTGCACCTGACGAGGTTGAACTTGATCCTTTTCTTTCCTATGTCGAACAACCTGTTCGTATTATGGATCGAAAGGAAAAGATATTGAGAAATAAATCGATTCCTCTAGTTCGAGTGCAATGGACACGGCATGGTGTTGAAGAGTCGACGTGGGAATTGGAGAACAAGATGCGAGTTTCGTATCCGCATTTGTTTGACTCTATGACATCTGTTCCATTGTATTCGATATATTCTGATCCGTTTACAGATTTTAGTTTTGATATGTACTATAACTGGTGACATATATCTGTTTGCCAATGTTATGTATATTGAGAAGTTTGAGATTTTGAGGACGAAATCTTTTAAGAGGGAGAGAAATGTAAGGACCGTGTATCGTATTATCGTAAATCCTATATGATTATCGATAATTCATGAATTTGATATGTGATTATACATTTGATGTATATTATGATAATGAAATTGAGAAATGAATATTTAATATGAATTGACGTTGTAAGAGCTCGAGGGGAGAGGCCGGACGCCAATAAGTACGAAAATCAAATATTTATACAGAACGTGTGGCGCCCGGGCAGTAGAAAATGAGCGCCCGAGCGCCAGGATATGTAAAATGAGTATGCGGGCAGAACACTTCGCGCCCGAGCGGTAGTTTGTGATCGCCCGAGCGCGATGTAAATAATGTTCTCGGACAGAACATGCCGCGCCCGAGCGGTAGTTTGTGACCGCCCGAGCGCGGTACTAGTGATAGCCGGGGGCAGAATGTCTCGCGCTCGGGCGCGAGAATTCTATCGCCCGAGCGCCGAAGCGGTGAAGATAAGAGCAACTTTTCTTCTCTTTCTTTCTTCATTTCTTATACGATAACTTCGAGGGAATTCGAGAGATTTCGATTTTCTTTCTTCCAAATCGACTTCGAGACGCTGTCTAAACGCGAAACAAATTATATATTTGTGATCGTCGCGTTGAGGGCTTCTGACTAAGGTAATTTTCTTCTAGTTCCAGCAGCTCTAAATATCAAAGTACTGGAATAGCATGTATTTGAAGTTGAATTTCCTATATGTAGCAGAATTACCGACAAGAAACTCATATTCAAAGTCGGAATTGAATTATGATATGATTTGGATTTGATATGAATTTTTGAAGTTTCAAATATTAATAATTTTGGAATATGTTATTGATTGGAATGAGTATGTTATTGATGTAGATAAAGTGTAATATCAATATCTTCAGACTACATCAACTGGAAACGGAGAATTGAGGTATGTTGCGACCGGGTAACATACGACAGGTATCTGTGTTATATGATATATGTCGGATTGATTTGATTGATTGGAATGAGATTATGTGTCTATATGCCTTATTTGTTGATTGATGTGGCATACATGACATTGAGATTGAGATATCGATATATAAAATAAATGTTTTGTTAACACACATCATTTTATGCATACATCGATACATGACATGCACGTTGAGCTATGATCCTTGGATACCTTGATATGATTGGATTGGATTCCGGGGTTTGTGAACACAATCGCTATGCCGGTATTATATGACCCGTAAAGCATAGACAATTGTGGCCCCATATGATTGGATATGAGATTTGGGACTTGATGGCGCTTTGCCGACGCTATCATACGAGTATCCCATATTGGCCGGTGTGCCAGCTCGAGCATTGATTTGATAGCGATTCGATTGATTCTGACATGTGCTCAGTGGATGGGCATTTGACCCGATACCTCCACGACATACATGCATTGCATACCATATATCATTGCTTAGATATCTGTGGTATATATGATTGGTTGTTCCATACGGAGCTTTGCTCACCCCCAAGAGGGGCTGTTGTTGTCTTTGTGTGTGGACAATGGCAGGTACTCCAGGATATCAGGAGACCGGAGAGGGTGCTTCTGGAGGGAGCCACAGCTTGGGCTGAGGTTTTATGTTTATGTCTTGTTCTCAGTATATATGTATATGTATTTATATACCGGGGCATGTCCCGAGGATATGAGTTGTTTGTATATGATTGGTGTTGATTACGTGTGGGCATGTTTTATGAATTGAGATGAAATACTATTTTTAGTATTCAAATAAAATGATTTGGGCTCATTGTAAAGAAAATTTAAACTCGTTTTCCGCTGTAATTAATTAACCCTAATCAGATTGCATTGTAATAACGATTAGGAGCTAAGGGCCCCACAGAAGCTGAATATATAGCTCTAACTGAAGGAGTAAAGGAGGCATTGTGGCTTAAAAAAATACTGACTGAACTTGGAATAGTGCAAGAAAGTGTATCAGTACATTGTGATAGCCAAAGTGCCATTCACCTAACCAAACATCTTGTATATCATGAACGGTGCAAACATATTGATGTAAAGTTACATTTTATACGGGATGTCATTGTAGGGGGGAATGTCAAGGTTGAAAAGATTTCAACGCATGATAATCCAGCGGATATGCTAACCAAAGGGCTGCCACAAGCTAAGTTCAAGCAATGCTTGAACTTAGTAAATCTGGTGACAGTATACTAATCCCTTAGGGGAGATGGAAGCAAGAGGACACGTTCTTTGTGAGACAAGGTGGAGATTGTTGAGATAGAGTCGGGGTGTCTCTCAAAGTAATGCTACATACAAGTCAATGGGAGTTTAAAAGAAACCATAGACTTTGGCTCACTGAAGGGATCAATCAGTTGAGGAAGTTGAAAGCAGTTGTTTTGGGGAGTTGGATAAGCTGTGGAGAATGAAACACAGGTGAAAACGGTTGCCTATAAAAGGGAACTCTCGGCTGAAAGATCTCAGATGAAAAAAAATATACAGAAGAGTGGTGAGGGTAAAGAACACGACAGAAGAAGAGATCAAGGAATTAAGGCTTGATTGATATGTTCTAGAGTGTGATTCATCATTGCTGTATTTTTTTTAAATCCTCTCTGATCATTCAATAAAGAACTTGTCATCTTTCTTCCCGTGGATGTAGGCTTATCAAGGCCGAACCACGTAAACCATTTGTCTTGTGCTGTTTACTTTCGTGTGTGCATGATTATCAACAGAGTTCGTCGAGTGGCCATACTATAACAAAGTCTCTGTGAATTGCCTAAAAGCTACCATCAAGTAGTATAAGTTATTTTATAAATAGAGAATATGATTGCAAATTAAAAATTTATAAAGTAATATATTTGAAATTGTATGATACGTAGTAATATGAACAAATTATACTGTGTTTTAAGATCAAGAGGAGTCGGCAGCGACCAGTCATAATAAGGAATCTTTGAGATAGTAATGCTGAGTGATCCATGCATCATCGTGTCTCACAGAATTTTGAAAATAATTAATAATTTGGATTTAACGAAAGAAACACTGTATATACATATATATTAATGTTGGACAACATCGCCTTCTAATTAATTTTGCCTAATGCTTCCAACCAAATGTGGCCACACAAAACGATTAATTATTTGATCTCTTATCTAAACTATGTTACTAAATAAATAAATAAAAATTACGCACCTTTTTTTTTATAATCTGAGAACGAATTTTACAAATTCAATATGAATTCTTCTTTTTTATGTTTTTTTTAAAATAAAAAAATAGAACTATTATTGGGTAGCATAGTTGAGATATGATCACCTTTTAATTGGTTTATTTTTTCAATTAAATCTGCTTTTTAACAACACAAAGATTGTGCATTATGTTTTGCTTTATTTACCGACATAATTGGACGAAACTTTCTCATTAAATATTTGGAGATTGTGATAGATTCACCCCCACCCGGCCGCACTGTTTGAATTATTATCTTTTTATTGATGATTATATAATCTTTTATGGGAAAAATGATGATGTTTGATTAATTTAAATTTTTCTTTAATATCCTAAAGTTTAAAATAATAATAAATTAAACAAATTTAATAATATTTAAATATAATTTTTAATTAGACTAACATTATAAATAATTTAATTATTATTGATCATATTATAATTATTATTATATTATTTATAACCATAATATTATAATTGTTGTTAATCATTATTTTATATTCAAATTTGTATTATTATTTAATTATCACGATAAATGTATATTTATGTTATTATCAAATTTTAATTATTTTTTAATAATATTAATCAATTTTTTAGTTGTTTTCGGAAATTTAAATTAATGAAAATTTAATAAAATATAATATTTTAATTTTATTTATACATTTTTAAATAAATTAATTCTAAAAATTTTATTTATTTATTTAATCATTTTAAGAATATATTATTAATTAGTATATGAGGATGAAATTTTAGTAATCGTAATATAATTAATAAAAATAATCAAGGAAGTTAAATCATGTAAAATATCATATAATTTATCATAACGTGTTATTTATTATTATTTTTTATTTTATAATAATTCTTATTATATAATATAATTTACTTATCTTATAACACCAATCAAACGATGTCTAATTACTATACTAAATTAAGCTTTCAAGGCCTTCTTTGGTCGGCCCAAAGTGGAACTATATAATCCCTCGCCACCTCAGCCCAAAGGCCCAATACCACTTGACGCAATTGAGATAATATTTTGTTGAACAATTTAAATTAATTTGTTAATATTTCATATGAATATAATATTTATATAACTCAGCACTGTAAATAAATCAGCTCTATTATTATCTATATTAGCGACAATCACACATATCCTTTTCCAATTTACAATATCATCCTTTATTTTACCATAAATTTAAAAATGTAAATAGTTTATACCTTACGAGAATAATATATTTTATATAACCATATTTATTGTTTCAAAATCGATTGTATGTCTTAATTCTGTATAATTTAATTTGGTAATTGTCAATAAATTAAATTGCTCTTTTGCATGCCTTGTTGAAATTACAATCACTCTTTTATTTTATAAATAATATGCCAACGAATAATTTCGAGTACGATATATATTTATTTTCCAAAATTTAGTGGGGGTTGGCCATATTGGATTTTTGTTCAAGTCATGACATCATTTTAGTTATAATATGGCATTATCTTTTTTATTTAATTCGGCACACTTCAGTGTTCACTTAAAATTATATATCTAATAAACATATATCATCTTATCGATATTTATATAAGTGAATATTAAAAATGTGCATCATAATAAAACTATATATATATATATGTTTTGGATTTAACGCACAATAATAATAATTGATTGGAGTTCAAATCGGATTATTGTTCAAACCATTCCAAGTTATTCATTAAATATTTAATAATATATATCTTATTAAAATCAAAGGTTTTTCTTAAAAAAGTTAATGTTTCGTCTAAAATTTATTTTTTAAAGATATAAATTATATATATACACACACACACACACAAACACACTAAAACACATACATACATATATGTACACATACGTGTGTGTTTTGTTATTTGATACACACAAGTCGTTTTGTGTCTTGCTATATGGTTGTGTGAGAAAAACGTGTAATATTCATATCTTTATATTATTATATATATTATATTATCCGTGCAATATGCCAAACTTAAAATTTTGAAATTACATATTAATGCAATTATAATTTTTTTACAGGATATATGTGAAAGGTAAAAGTTTTAGAGTAGGTCTCTTGTGAGAGGTCTCACGAATCTTAATATGTGAGACGGATTAATCATAACGATATTCACAATAAAAAGTAATACTCTTAGCATAAAAAATAATAATTTTTCATAGATGACCCAAATAAGAGATCTGTCTCACACAAGTTTTTGCCAAAGCTTTATTTATACACGGATGCATCAGCTTTTGATTAAGTTCCTAGCTAGCACCTGTGAATCAATATATAAATTAGCCTAAGCTCCTTGATTAAGGTTGTTTGTTAACCTAACCACCAATACTAATAACTAATCCCCTCAATAATTACTAATTATGTTTTACTAGTTTTCTTGGTTTCACACTGAAACAATGGCCAACCATCTTCTCTCACTTTCTTGCGTGTGCGGCTGTGTGAGTTGTACGTGATTGAGTTTGACCCGTCGCCACCTACCCCAGCGGGCCAGCGGCTTTCATCTTCTCCACTGCCTCCATATACCCCACAATATTCACCATATTCACCAAATCTATACTGACAATCTTTTTTAATAATAATCATCCTCAACTACCAGCTTCTGCTTCGATTTCTTCCCGATTCTCACACACATATGTATCACTCTTTTGTCTCACCTCCTTTCTTTCTTTTTCTGTTTCTTCTTTAAACCCTACTACTGCGAGGGGCAGGCAAGTACCCTCGATCTTCCTCCAAATTATCAATGATATTTGACTTCTTGTTTTCTTTCCTTCTATCTGTTCATGGTATTCTGTGTGATCACTTTTGTTTTCCCTTTGGGATTCGAACCCTTCATGCATTTACTTTGTTAGCTAGCTAATTTTACCATGATCTATTATTTGTCGTAAATCTATTTTCTTCGGTTGTTAAAGATAAAAGGGTGCTACTGTTGGATGGCTTCTGGAAACAGTGGTGGCAGTATTCAATCCTCAAGCAGTGGTGGAGGTGATGAAGAATACGATTCCCGCTCCGAATCCATTTCTTCTTTCTACAATAAAAACCCACCAAATTTTACTTCATTAACCTCGAGTCCACACCCACCGTCTCTCCCTCAACAAAATCCTGCTTCTTATTATAATAATTCTCATATAATTCCATCTGCGCAAAATCTTTATCTCTACCCACCATCAACTCCCAATTTTCAGTACAATAATATAAATATTAGTGATGGTATGATTTGGCCTGCAGGCTTAAGATCTGAAGCCAATAGTACTGACACCTTAAGAAACCAGTCCCTGCAGGCAAGCTCACAAGCCAACGCCGCGCGGCCCTCTTCGCTGCCCGAGGTTACCAAGAACCCGAAAAAGAGGACTCGGGCCTCGCGTCGAGCTCCTACTACTGTTCTAACCACTGATACCACCAACTTTCGGCAAATGGTGCAGGAATTTACCGGGATCCCTACGGCTCCCTTTCCGGGTTCCCCATATTCTCGTCGAATGAATCTTCTTTCTGGCGCCTCGGCTCTCAGGCCTACCGCTCATTTTGATGGACTCGGCCCTCTTTATTCTCTCAGGCCCCCAATACCACAGAATATCGTACCAGCGTTCTCTTCCTCTTCTTCTTCTCCGTCTATATTTAATGCCACGATGATTGATGCTATAGTTTCCACCACTAATATAGTCACCACTATTAACAAAACCAACTCTGCTGCTGTTCTTGGTGATATAAGTTCAAATAATCCAAACAATTCTCCACTACTTAATTCTGACCAAGCTCTATTGAACCTGCAACATCATCATAATTCTAGCTTAAATCCTTCCCTCCACGGTCATCGATTCGAAGCCAATGGATCCATCGATTTTGGAAATTATCTTAGTGATTTTCGTAATCAAGAGATTACATCAGCTGCAGCAGCAGGTGATTTGAAGATTAATGACGGTAACATTACAGTATGGAGAAGCGGTGAATCTGTGAAGAATGATGATGGGATTCAAGAAAAGTTTATGCCTTTTGATGGGAAGATTTAATTAATGGGGAATGTTTTCAAGAATTGAATTGTTCTTGAAAGTGTTTCTTCCGGGGTTCGTAAGGTAGAGTTGCTTCGTGGAATTGTCTTTAAATTGACTTTTTATTTTTTAATTTTTAATGTGGAGTTATCAAGATTACATTAATTTACTTGATTAGGATCATACGTATGTTAGTGTAAACGAATAATTCATTTTTGGGTTTTCTTTGTCCTTTTAATACCTTAGCCAATAAGGAATTCTAGGCATAGTTTCTAATAATTCATTTTGGGACATTTGGGGATTTGTTTTTTAATTTAAAAATGTGCTTTTAGAAAACAAATAATGATACATTGATGTTTGCTCTTACATTGAAAAAACAGCAGTTCTCTACGATCTTACTAATCTTTATCCGTGAGACGAGTCAATTTTAACTATATTCACAATAAAAAGTAATACTCTTAGCATAAAAAGTAATACTTTTTCATGGATTACTAAAATAAAAAATTTGTCTCACAAAATATGACACGTGAAATCGTTTCACACAAATTTTTGCCTTGAAAAAAATTCATTGATTTTAATGCTTTGCAAATATTTTAAAATTTTAAAAATCTAGTGTATTATATGATTAAAGGACAATAGAATAATTAAATATTTTTGATTGACAATGGAAAATTCGAGTTTGTTTGGAATATTAGGCACATGAAACGTGAAAACTAAATTAAATTTAATATATTTCAGGATATATGTTGTATTCAATGGACTAACAACCCGACCCATAAGGACGTGTGATTTTTCTGTAGCAAATATAATTTACTTAATTACATTTGGATGTGATTCTTCTGTTGGCTGGTAATTGGAGGCTGTTTCCTTATATTTATGAATTCTTAAAAAGAGTTTAATTTTTGAATATTATCGGATAAAAAGATATAAAGGAACTTATAAGATTAGAAAATAAGTAATTAAGTCTTCTGATAATTTGTTTAGTTTAATGCTTCTAATATTTTTCTACTATTTTTGTAGTGTTAAGAAAGTAATTTTGGGATAAATCATAAATGACATTTTCAGGGGTTGTGAATAATAAATATATCGTGTGCGTATGTATGTATAATGATTTGATCAATATATTTGATTAAACGATAGTTTTCTTCTACTTTATCTATAAATTAACTAAATATGAGTTCATCTATCTATGAACATCTTAACAATATTAAAATAATTATAAATTAAATAAAATAATAAAGAGAGAAAAACTATATTTTTAATATTTTTATAGGCACAAGAATAAAATGTAGAAACTCACAAATATGCAATAATAAATCAATTTATATAACAGACATATATATATATATATATATATATATATATATATATATAAATTTACGTGAGATTGTCTCACATATCAATTTTTTGAGGCAAATATTCTATTTAGGTCATCTATGAAAAATATTATTTTTTATCTTAAAAATATTAATTTTTAATGTAAATATTGAGATAGATGACCCGTCTCACAAATAAAAACATATTAGATCATCCTGATCATATATATATATATATATATATATATATACACACACACTATGAAGATGTACGTGCGTTGCACGTGTGATAATAAGGAAACCGAGATTTTTTTAAGACAATAGAACAAAATATTTTTATAACTAATTATATGATATCAGATGTTGAATTCATACCAATAAGACAAAGAGTATAAAAAGTAGTTAAATAAAAAGTGAAACGAGTACTATAAAAAAGTTAAATGAGTGTTGATAACACAATAAGAAATCTCATAACGTCTCCTTTATTTAGTTGTCATAGAAGCAGTGTTCGTTTTTTTGCATGAAGTCCGTCACTTAATTCGTTTTGTATACTCCTTAAGAAGCTCGTCGTCCTCACATTCTATATTGATGTCGTGTGATTCACTTGTAATGGGAACGTTTCTCTTCGAAGATGTGGAAGCATAGCTCTTTGCTCTATCTTTGCTTGCATTATTTAGCCGTCTTAACGATCTCTGTTTTTTTGTTGGGATATTTTTGGAGTTAATCGAGCGTGGTTTTTGAACACTTTCAGCAATTATTGAAATCATGTCTTCACTGTTTGTGACAGTCCTGTCCAATTTTAACAGAAATCTATGGCTTTCTATGTTAGGAGTGATGATATCATCGATGTTCTGCACCATATGTGAGATTTATAAACATTATATTACATACTTGCAAATGATATGATGATGTAAAAATGTTTTTTTCATTTCTGATAAGTAGTAAACGTATTTTATACGTATTATTTCCTACCTTATTGCGGGTTTTGATGAATTCTTCAACAGGACAGCCAATGAACATTGTAACAATTTCTCCAAACATAATTACTTTTGCGATGACAGTTCCATCTTCAATAAACACACTAAGTTTATACCTGAGATCGTATATAATAGATGCATCATTGTATGTAGTAATCAGGATATATTTAACAAAGATTGAAAGTAGAGTTAATTAAAACCTTGGAACTATTTCAATGGGTATATTTGTACAGTCAAAGCAAGACATTCCACTTGTTGTCTTTGTGGTAGATTTGTTACAATGGTTGCACGCATCATAAAATAGAGATGAGTTGTTTTCGAACTTCTTTATTCTTCCCTGAACACAGTAGTAGTTGTTCTAAAAAAAAAAGAGAGAGCATATTTAGTTATTTTGTTCATATATTTTTTTATGATGTTTTATATTTTCATGCATAATATTTCGAGAGCACAAAGTTGATATAAGTGAACAAGGGTCATCATAAACGTTGAAGAATTAATGAAAGTACGTAGAAATTTGGTTCTTATTCTTGGTGATCTATAATGTAATTTAAATAGTTAAAATAGAATTGATAAACGCAAGTACATAAAAAATGAGATTGACCAAGTCAGTAGCTGAATTTCCCCGCTGCTTTGTACAAACTCGTCAACATATTTTTATTCTTTATGTGCAGTAATGTAGTTGTAGTATTCGTTGATTTCATAGTTAAGATATAAGAAGTGGTTAATATTGTGAGGCCTGGGGCCGAAGATGGCGAGGGGTGATCGCCGGTGCCATGAGGTTGCACGGACAATGAGCGGCTCCTGACAGGCTTCTAGGTGGAGGGAACATGAATGAACCGATCCCACACGAGAATGAGAGAGATTCCGAGACTGTTCAATGTAATGGACTGTACAGTTGAAGAAGGCTTAAAAGATTTGATTGGTACTACTCATATCACGAAGGTGCATTTTCTTTTCGGTAGCTCATCACATAAGAACTCCAAAGTTAAGCGTGCTTGACTTGGGGAAATTTTGGGATGGGTGACCTCCTGGGAAGTTTTCCAGGGTGCTTGTGAGTGAGGACATAAACACGCTGGAAAGACTCGTCTTGGTACAGTGAGGACAGTCGTCAAATCTAGGGCGTTACAGTTGGTATCAGAGCCGACCTCTCTTAGTACGGTGTGGTTCGGGGACGAACCAAGCGGAAGCTGGTGGGCTTGTAAGGCCTGGGGCCGAAGATGGCGAGGGGTGATCGCCGGTGCCATGAGGTTGCACGGACAATGAGCGGCTCCTGGCAGGCTTCTAGGTGGAGGGAACATGAACCGATCCCACACGGGAATGAGAGGGATTCCGAGACTGTTCAATGTAATGAACTGTACAGTTGAAGAAAGCTTAAAAGATTTGATTGGTAGTACTCATATCACGAAGGTGCATCTTCTTTTCGGTAGCTCATCACATAAAAACTCCAAAGTTAAGTGTGCTTGACTTGGGAAAATTTTAGGGATGGGTGACCTCCTGGGAAGTTTCCCAGGGTGCGTGTGAGTGAGGACATAAGCACGCTGGAAAGACTCATCTTGGTACAGTGAGGACAGTCGTCAAATCTAGGGCATTACAAATATGATGCAATGAATCTGAAACAAATAATACCTCAGTCAGCATGTTCCTTTTTTTGGCAAGTTGTTCTAGAGTTACTTCGACTGCTTCAGCAAACTTTTTCTTGGTCCAAAGTTCATTCACTCCATGTATAGTGTCAGTCGCGTGCAACCTGATATTTATATCCCGTTATGTAATAACATAAATGAAGACCGGGAATATATCATTGAGTAACAAAATATAAATGTTCTAAATCTTCTACATGACACGCGAAAGAATCGTTTCTTTTAGATACATATATTAGCTCGGCGCAAAAGAATATGAGCTTGAAACATAGCTAAAATAGATGCAATGCTTCACGATGAAGAGATATTAAAAGTGATCTTACCATTCGGTAAGTTCAATTGCTCTGGAGCATTGTGGATTGAGTATAACATATGTTGTTGGTGTAGATTTCAATTGAGAAACATCTAACATCGAGAGTATAAATGAAAGTTATTATTTGTAAGCATGATGAAACAATAAAGAGAGTCGATGGTTAGTATAACTATTGTGTGTTTGCATTCTAAGGTTGCATATAGCCGCAATAGGTGCAAGATCCTCATTTTTTTTCATCAACTGGCCTTCATTGACAGCTAAATCATCCCACAAGCCAATATCTATAGTTTCGTACCTGTTGAAAATATAACCATTATAAGTGTGCACCTGAAAATGGGTAAAGAACAGTAGCAAAGAAAAGGATTTTTGTAGGTGTATTTAGTCATCGTTTATCATCAATAACCGTTCATTCATGAGGACAATATCTCTTAAATGTCCAATTGTTCCGTTCTTCGGTCTCGTGAAATTACGAAGTGGTCGAACGTTTTTGACAAAACCAATTATATCTGCAAAGTTAGCACAAAGTTAATGAAGCATTTTTTTGAAAACAATTCGAAATAATTGTGGAATATGAATCTTATGTTGGTCTTCATTTGCATTAAGCTTAGGAGTGATTTCATTAAATCTCTTGAAGTTGATACCCATTGGCAGTGTTGGTCGAATAGCTTGAAATTCAGTAATCACAGAGCTTGTTTGGATAGTAAGTTCGATGCTCGGGTTGACATTAACATAGTTGAAGTTTATTTTCTTCACCAGTGGATTACAAATCAAGTAGGTTTTATTGGTGTGCAACAAGGTCTTAAATTGAGAGATCACATTCGAGAACATAATAGCGTAAATCATATTTCCCTACAAATAAACAGAAAGCAAATGATAACACAAATAAAGGATAAAGTATTGTTACCAAAAATATATATTAAGATGATGTTGATATCAGTTAAGCGAAGATGAAAAAGATTGTGAAGATGTTCCTATTTTGATATAGGTGACGATATTACGATGTGTGGTCGGAATCATATTTAAATTACATACCTGCTTGTCAATGAGTATCGACTTTCTGATTCCTGTGGAACCTTTATTTGTTTCGGTTTCATAGCCTTGTCGAAGAACGAGAGCTTCGATGACGACATCAGATTGATTTTCCTTAAGATCTTTAATCATGACAACGTTGGGTGTAGCCATATGCGTTTCTTGTATGTGTTTGGAGCTGTTGGGTTTGACCATGTGAGAATAAATTGGATGTTTGCAATGAATCGAATGGGATGCTGTAATTGGTGCCAACTTATAATTGATATTTATATGTAGCAGGGTTGCGAACACAATGGTTAATCAATTCCACAAAATAAAGTAGCATAAATGTATTAATTATGTAAATAAACGTTTTCTACATAACGTTAAAAATTGTATGTAATACATATATTTATTGATTGTTGGGACCATCCAATTCCAATAATTGAGCAACGGTCAATGTTTTTAAGTAAACTTCATTCATTGTTTGGTTTTGCATCCAAGAGTCCCATTAACTTTGTTTAATGTTTTGAATATGTACCAATCTTCTACATAAGTATAATTTATATATAGGATGTGAATAGACATTATATTGAAGTAGAGATTATGCATAATTTATGTTTAATTAGTATCAAATATAGGTTTTAAAAGAAGAGTTAAAAAAATGAAAGGGGAAAAAAAATGAAGCGACGTTAATGTAGGCAAGTACTCGAGATGAGCGGAACCGATGTTTATAATGTTTGAGTTTGATTCATTTATAAGCGTGCTGAAGTCAAACTTTGTTTTAAGAATATATCATGGCTCAAAATGAGCTTAAGAAATATAAATCATAAATTTAAATAGATATTTATTTTATTAAAACAGAATCATATTTTTGAAAAGAAATATAATTTTCCTATTTTAATTTGTAAATTTTTTAAAATAAATTTAATTAATTCTGTTATATTTTTATGCCAAATATATAAATGAAATATCGGTGTATTTATTATTATTTTTATCTAATACTTGGATCTTGAGATAACAACGAACATGTGAAAAATCATATATAGAATTTAAAAGAGGAGGCAAAATGTTAACAAATAAAGCATCGGACGAGTAGGCAAGTAATCAAACTGATTCTAGCTGAATTATTGAATTATGATTTTGATTCGTTTATAATGTAGTTGATCTGATCATTTATTTAAAGAAAATATTCATGACTTTCGAGATTTTTAAGATTTTATCGGGACTAAATTAGCGTAACAAATATAAATCATAAATTTAATAGCCATTAAAATTTGAATTAAATGTAGCGAAAATAGTATTCTTAGTTAAATTCATAATTTTAGTATAATATATAAATTTTACAAATTATTATATAATTGTTATAAATAAAAGTGTAAAATATATATAAAATATAACAGATGATTAAATAGCCTACGAACGAACCATTGAACGATAAAATATAAGTTTAAAAAAAGAATATAAAAATGTATAAATAAAGGAACATACAAGTAGATAAGTAATCGAGATGAGCTAAATGAACCGAACTATGAGTATTTGAGTTGTATGTATTTATAATCAAGATTAAATCATTTTTTGTTTAAAGAATATATTCATGGATCACGATTTTCTTTGAGTTGTTGTCAAGCCTAAATGAGATTAAGAAATATAAATAAATAATAATTTAAATAGTCATCTAATCATTAAAAATTGTATTACATATTTAGAATAAAAATATTATAATTTTATTTAATTTGTAATTTTATTCTAATAAATAAATTTAATAGATTTTTTTAAATTTGTTATAAGTAAAAGCGTGAAATATACAAAGCAAATATCAAAACTATAAAAAAAATAATTTTCTAATAGTTGACCCATGAGCTTACTAACATACATTTTAGTGATAAATTATTTATTTTAAAAGAAGCGTAAGAAATAGATAAATAAAGTTACATACAAGTAGCCACGCAATCGAGCTTAGGCGAGCCAGATTATTGAATCTTTGAATTTGATGTGTTTATAATCGAGTCGAGGTAAAAATATTGTTTAATATAGTAATGGCTCATTAAAATTGTATTATATTTCTAGGGAAAAAATTGTATTCTTATTATTTGTAATATTGAAATCAAACAAATGGACATGACAAGAATATAGTTATTTTTTGAAAAATAGAAGGTAAATTTCATTATTTTTCTATTCATTATAAATTTCAATAAAAATATAGTTATTTAAAAAAACATAGAGTGTGAATTTCATTTCAATAAGTAGTGAACGGAGTTTTTTTATTCAATTTATTTTAGAATTCACTAATAGATGAGAGAACAAAAAAATATGTATTTATTATTAATATTATTTTAAATTTTATTAAAGAAGTACAAATATTTTTAAAATAAAAATGAATGCAAATTTATTTAAAAATAATGGAAGATAAATTTACATTTCATTCTAAAAAAATGATAGCTAAATTTTTAACGCTAAAAAGGTAAATACATATCATTTTACTTCAATATATTTTAGAAATCATTAATATCTAGGGAAAAAAAATTATTATTGTCATCATTTTAAATTTCATTAAAGATATAAGGTTATTAAAATAATGGAGTGCAAATTTTATCATAATAAATGGAATCTAAATTTTTTTTCTTCAAATTAGTTTAGATTCCATTAAATAACAGATGGAAAAAAACAAATAAAGTTACATGTATTTATGAATATTATTTAATGAAGATAAGGACATAGATGTAAATTCACAATTTGAAGTCATAATTATTGTTACAATAAACAATAATGACATTAGTGACAAAGGTTTTGGCAATTTAGTAACTATTTGAACACTATATAATAATCTGGTATATTACAATTTTTAAATATTAGATGACAATTTATATTATGATTTATATTTCTTAATCTCAGTTAGGCTTGACAACAACTATAACAAACTCGTAGCCATGAATATATTCTTTAAACAAAAAATGAACTCATCTTGATTATAAATACATCCAACTCATATACTCGATAATCCATTTCGGCTCAGCTCACCTCGATTACTTGCCTACTTGTATGTGCCTTTATTTATTAATTTATATTCTCTTTTTTAATACTTATATTTTATCCTTCAATGGTTCATTCGTAGTCTAATTAATCATCTATATATATATATATATATATTTTAAACTTTTATTTATAACAATTATAAATTAATTTACAAAATTTCTTTATTCCACTAAAATTATGGATTTAACTAAGAATACTATTTTCCCTACATTTAATTCAAATTTTAATAGCTATTTAAATTTTAGCTTTATTTTTGTTAAGCTATTTTAGACTCAATAAAATCTGAATAAGCTCGTAAATCACGAATCTATTCTTTAAATAAAGCTTCAGTTCAACTCGATTATAATGCGTTAAAATCATATATTCAAGAGTTCAGCTAGAATCAGTTTTATTACTTGCGTACTTGTCTGATGCTTTATTTGTTAATCTTTTACCTCTTCTGTTAAAATCTATATATGATTTTTCACATGTTTGCTTTTATCTCAAGATCCAAGTTTTAGATAAAAATAAGAATAATAACTTCGATTTTTTATTTATAAATTTAGCAAAAAAATATTAATATAATTACGAATTAAAATAAAAATATTACATTTTTTTTGCAAAAACATATTTCGGTTTTAATAAAATAAATAGCTATTAATATTTATGCTCTATATATCTTAAGCTCATTTTAAGCCATAATGTTTTCTTAAAACAAAGTTTGACCTCTGCATGATTATAAATGAGTCTCGATTACTTGCCTACATTCACGCGGCTCATTTTTTTTTCTTTACATTTCAATTTTATTAACGCTTATTTTAAAACCTATATTTGATACTGATTTAAATAAAATATGCATAATATCTACTTCAAATTAATTTCTTTTCAAATCGTATATAAAAATGTTATTTATGCAAAAGAATGGTACATATTCAAAACGGTAAAAAAAAATAGTGGGACGGCTGGATGCAAAACCAAATAATGAATAAGGTTTACTTAAAATAATTGCCCTTTCAAATACTGTATATGAAAGATGCTCAATAATAGACGGTTCCAAATATTAATAGCAATATGTATTACATACCCTTCATACCGTTATATATGCAGTAAACAACACATGATGAGAAATAATCATCACGTCACTGCTAAGTTTAAATCTTGATCTAAGTCGGCACGAGCTTTAAAGTATGCAGATAATTATAATATTATGCTTATATTGAATTAAAACATAACTACAATGATGATGATATAAATAAGTTTAAAAAAATATACACGTAATTTATTATTTTATTTTACTTAAAAAATAATATATTATATTATTATAAGCATTTATATGACAAATCCGTTAACTTTAAAATTAAATATACTATTTTTCAAAAGTTTCATATATGTGCAACTGTCAACTGATCTCATTCATAAGTTAAATAATATGAGCATTCAAAATTTTCTCATATGATAAGGAACATAAATATGAGCTAAAAAAATTTAACCAATACAATTTTTTTTTTTTATTTTGAATGTGGCATATAGCTTATAACCATAATTTATGTGCTCGAAGACATTCACATTTTCTCTCGCTCCCATAATACATTGTGAAACTAAAATAGTAATAACGTAACCAAAATGTATTGATAAAACGATTTTTTAATTTGTTGGTTGTTTTATTTTAATATTTATTAAAAAATTTTCCTTTACATATATAAAATTAGACTAATTAGAACCGATTCTTCAAATTTAATATACTATGGTGGAAATTGTAAGATAGACATATGTTTAAAATAAGAATATATAATTTTAAATTTAGTTGTTATGAATGTAAGTCTTATGCAAGTATCTGAGTATGTATATATAATTTTCAAAAGTAATAGTTTTGTTCCCTAATAACTTTAAAATTTTTTAAAAAAAATTTATATTTCACCATTTCTGAATCGGTACAATTAGAAATAGTTAGCAAGTTAATGTTAATATCAACAATTTGATTGTAGACATTTTTGTCCCGCAAAAGTTTAGTGTTCAAAGTACTACGTCTAATATTTAATTGATTAAAAATTAAAACACAATTTATACTATTAGTATATAGCTAATCATATATATGACATTAATTATACTTTTCTTTAAAAGCACCGAATTTTTTTGAAAGCTCAACTAATCCACAATGTAAATTTTTGCAAAAAAAAAAAAAAGAATTCTAATTTTCAATTTTTTATAACAAACTTACTGTTTAATCCAAAAAAAAACATATTCTTTTTCGATACAACTAATAATTAGAATACTTCTCACAAAACATAAGACAAATTCAGAAATGAAATACAGCAAAATTCAAGTCAAGATTAATATTCTCTAAGATGCTAAGTGCTCCCGGGCCTCTTTAGAGCATTAACCAGCGCATTCTCCAACTTTCTTCTCTGCTCCTCTTGTATCTCCACAGGACAAAGTTACCCACTTAGAAGCTTCTGCGAATGACTCTACAACTGTAAGACTGAGCTCAAGCTTCCGTGCGAATGCTCGCGACCTCTCTTTTCTTCTTCTTTCACGATTCTTTCATAACAACGACGTGAGACTTTTTGGTCCCCGCACAAGACTTCATCTCCTTTTCCCACAGGAAACTTAAGCTTCTGATAATAAGTGAAAGCTACGACTCTAAAATCCTTTAAGGCTGGCTGCCCTAGGATTCCATTATACGATGAGGGAGTAGTCACTACGGTAAATGTTATCATCTTTGTCACCCGCCGAGAGTCACGTCCCAAAGATAGGGGAAGAGTAATCTGACCCAGCGGCGGGATGGCATGTCCTGCAAACCCATACAGCGGGGTGGAGACCGGCTCAAACTCAAATTCTTCAACCTTCATTTGATCCAACGTGCTCTTGAACAAGACGTTCAAGGAGCTTCCATTATCAATAAATATCATTGCCACATCATAATTGGTAATGGTGGCCGTCACCACCAAGGCATCGTTATGTGGATTTACAACGCCTCGGAGGTCTTTCGGCCCAAAGCTGATGACGGGATCTTGTGGTAAGTCTGCACCACTATATATCCCAAAGTTCTCCAATCTTCTCCCATGTGCTTTCCGAGCTCGCCCATAGCCTCCATAAGTAGCACCGTCCGAGATCATATGAATCATTCCTCTCGTAGGGTGATTATCGTCATTCGTTCCCCTCCTTGGTTCGACGGGCTCCTGAAGGACATCTTGACCTCGACCTTCCCCTCTCTGCTCCCCAACCCCCTGATTTATCCATGGAGGGCCTTGACCACGTCTAGGGGACGGGTGAGACCTCGGTCGACTCCCGGATGCGGATCCTTCTCGTCTGTCCCGCGAAGGAAATCTAGCACTGCACTCAACCCTTCGTGACTTCTCCCACCTCCTCGCGGGCTCCCTCACCTCCATCACCTCGTCACGACTCCTATCCAGGGGAAAATGTGATGAGAATTGTCCTCTACTTCTAGTTCTATCTTCTTCTCTTTCCCCCGCACCCCTCTTCCTTCCTCCTTTCTCCACTCCCTCAACTCTACTTCCTCCGTGCCGGTTATCCATCCTTCTGTACCGTTGGGCATCTTCCAAGTTTACATATTTCTCAGCTCGAGCCAACAGTTCATCATAGCTTGACGGGGGCTTCTTGACCAGCGACTTGAAAAACTCTTCTCCCCTCAATCCATGTGTGAAGGCACTTATCATGATGTCAGGAGTAGCCGCTGGTATTTCCAGCGCTGGACTGTTGAAACGCTGGACAAATTATCGTAAAGTTTCATTCTCTTGCTATTTCTTCACGAACAGGCTCAAATAATTCTTCTGATGCCTCTTGCTGCTAGCAAATCGGTGCAAAAAGACAGCTGAGAAGTCCTCAAAAGAACGTATAGAGTTGGGCTGCAAAGTGTTAAACCACTGCTGGGCTGACCTCACCAACGTGCCCAGAAAAACCCTACACCTGACTCCATCTGAATATTGGTGCAACAGAGCCATATTCTCAAATCTCCCCAAATGCTCTTCGGGGTCGGTATGTCCATCATATTCTCCAACATTCGGTTGTCGGAAACTCGGGGGAAGTCCTTCTTTCAGAATGGAAAGCGAAAAAGGACTTCCTTTCTTGGGGGCCGGCGCTCTACTTCCCACCTGTTGTCTCAACATCCGTATTTCCTTCCACATCTCTCCAATCTCTGCATTCCCTTCGCTTGGGAGGGGCTGGGTCTCTTCAATTCTGCTCTGCTGGCCCTCAACATTTTTCTCTCGCTCCTGGCGAGTGGCCTGCTCTTCAATGAACACAGCTTCTTGGTTCCTCTTCATAGCCTCATCTACTGTCCGAGTGATAAATTGACCCAACTGCTCCAGGGTCAAGTTCCCCACATTTTCATTAGGACGGGGTTGCTCGACCCTGGTCTCTTGACGAGGTTGTTCAGTTCTTGTCTCCTGATGGGGTTGTTCCTGCCTCGTCTCAGCTTGAGACTGTTCGGGTCCCCTCTGAGGACGCGATGACGCTGAGTTAACTCTTCTACTCCCTCTCCTCCCTACCATCTCTACGTCTCAACTCAAATATTCTCACAGACGGCGCCAAATGATACTCACGGAAAATTTAGGGTCCGCTTCCAGCAAGTGTCACTAGTCCAGACGCAGGTTTTGCAATTGCCCTGAGCCTGAAATCACGAATAAGACCGTTAGGAGGGTGCCAGGAGGGTGTCCTGGCGTAGCCCCTCCGACGCTCAAGTCAGTGACTGAGGATATATGGGGAGAGCAGCTAAGGGTGCTGCTGAAAAAAATAGTGAATCCATAATCATACGCTCAAACCTGGTATTTATAGGAGAATACCTGGGCTTGTTATGGGCCATTCACCTGCGGGCCTTAGATATGGGCCGAGAGTTTGGGCCGGATCTTGATGGGTTCTTCCCTGAGGTATCAACGTATATAACTCGATATTCACAGTGATGTTAGTAAATTGTTTCAAACTGAAAAACAAAAAAAGAAGAAGAAGATATTTTAGGTCAAGATTGGCCGAATTTCAATTAAAATTCCCTAATTAACTATTCAATTAAACAGATAGGCGTTCATGCATTGAAGCAAAATGTAAGTTGTTAATGCATTTAATCCCACAATTATTTTCAACAGTTGAACTAAATTTCCATATTTGCGAACATCAATTAAAGCCCGATAATTTAACAATATGTATACGAGATATTTGCATGAATGGATGAATGAAAATTACGGGTTTAGCTTTGACATAGGAAATGAATGATGCTCGAACTTTTGGCTGAGAAAGACGAAGGGAGCGGAGGGTTTCTGGAATGGAAAGAAATGGCTTCACCACATTGCGACAGCGCCGTATCGAGTCGCACCCACTTTGACTCGGGAGCAACACAGCAGCTGATAGGTTGTTTCCGACACCCACTTTTCCCATGATTACAGTATATTTTAAGAATCTGACTTGAAGATGCTAAAGACTGAAATAATTATGTTTTGTTTTGTTTTGTTTTGTTTTGTTCCGTTATTATTATATATAAATAATAATGTGTAAAAATCTGAAACGTGTGAAGATCTATCTGGTTATGCTTGTCCTCTGGCGTGGGTTGATATTCTCCAGAAATGCTGGAGGCACATAATCAGTGGGAACAATTCTTGAAATTCTGCTCATCTTCAGTGAACCAGAAATTATAGCAGAGAAATTAATTTTAAAAAATAGGCGTCAGTTGTAACACACAACATAATATAATATATAATATACATAAAAAAAAATTTATTTAATACGTAAAGAGAGATCCAAGAGTCACAGCCTCATGTTAAGCAATTCTCAATGCGGACGCAGTAGAACAACTAAAATTTCATAAAACACACCTCACAAACGCAACCAAATTCTATCAAGATGATTTAAGATTATTTATTTATTTAGCTCAAAACGCCAGATGGGGAGATTATTTAGACTCAAGCTTCACCATTTCCGATGAGGGCCAGAAGCATATCCTCGTAGTTTCCTCCAGTATCCTTAGCAATGGCTCGATCCAGAGGCACGCTAGTTCTTTTGTGATACTCGTCTTTGACAAGTTTCAGGTCAACTTCAGCCCTCGTGACAACTACTCTGGTTAAGCCTCCTTCGTCCGTCCCACGCCTATTGATCGCAAGCCGGATAACCTTTTCAAAATACTTCTCTGGGTAATCCAAACACTTCACCGTGGCTCTCAGAATGGAGAGGTACTCGTCTTTAGGATCGGCTTTCAAGTCCTGTTAACATAATTGACAGAAATCAAACAACAAACTGCAGTTTCAAATCTGATATTATCTCGATGATTATGCATCTTTGATATGCTCCTACCGTGGTTCAGTTAAGTTGTGCATATGAACAATATTTATCTCGAAATACTTTTATGGTGAAAATCTTGTGTGGTGTTGCAATCTTTATCCGTCAAATACCCACTACTTCAAAATTCAGAGATAATAATATATACACGTAAAAGGAATAAATATTTATGCTTGAAGACTGTGCATATGCATTCATACCTTGTTTATATAATTTCCATATTGGTTTTTGTACTGATTTAGTGTTGCACTGATTTGTGCTTTGCTCCTCGTGGCCAATATCCTGATGAGATCATCATCACAGTAAGCCTTCTCTGAGATTTTCTCATGTAGAATTTTAGCTTCTTTTTTGGCTAGAGTCAAGTCCACATCATCTCCACAATAGCGATAGGAGCTCACTAAGGGGACCAAAAGCTGAAAGAAATCAACAATACGTTAAATAGCTATTCTTTAACCAGTGATTAAAATAGGCCCATACAGATCCATGGTGGTTTCTGATAAAAAGAATTAGGTTCAATAACTAGAGTGACTATACTATTTAAGTAAAATGCAACAGTGCTACTAGAGAAACATAGACGTAGCCCAAGGCTAAAACAAAATTATCCAAAAGAACCAGCATCAGCATCCTTAAAGATGACAACAAAGTGAAGGGTTTAAAGCTACAATATACTCATAAAAATGGTCAAATTTAGCATGAAATAGTTCTTTTTTTTTTCTTTTTCTACCTTTCGGAAGTCTCCAGTAGTGTGATAAGCAACATCTTCCTCAAGTGACTTTTTAAAACGAGCATGATAAGCATCCCTAACTAGAAGCAATTCTTTTGGTGATCTTGCACATGCTATCTCCACGAGAACTTGATTACTCGATGTCCACCTCTTTGTAGCCTCATTAGCAATATATGCATCTCGCTCTGGAGGGTCAAGTGTCCAGAGCAACACAAGCCTCTGGCATATACATTTCGAAAATAAATTAAATAAGAAGCATGACACTGGGTCCACAACAAAAATAAGTAACTATAGTCTCAGTATTTTCATGATGATTGATCATCGAGTTTTATTCTTTTCTGAGGAGGGTGTCAAGGTCGGTCCCCAACTGATGAACGCATGACCAAATATGTTGTAGGTGGAAGATGCTTATGGCGTAGGTTTTTCATGGTCCATCCAAAGTTTTACTCCTGATCCACCTGCAATCGAACCCATAACACAAATGATAACAAAAACAATATAAAAAACATGGTCAGTTGACCTCAAAATCATTTGATAGTTCTTTATCCAAGGCTTTGAGCAAATCTTCTCCATAAGTCTCTGCATAAACTTGTCGAATCAGCTTGCGGTGTGCGGCATCTCTGTGGCCCAAAATGGATATGATCAACTCCTCGTTGGTACCCCATCCTGAAAGTCCGGCCAAGTAAAGACAATGAAATTCCATTAGTACAAAGACAGAACAGCGATAAAGTTACACCTTACTGATATAATCGAATGACTAAGTAGGATGTTTGATCCGCCATATCCACTTTCTGAGTACTAATATCAAAATATAAGTTTTTTTTCGTACCTCCTCGAATGAAACAATTAAAGACATGGTCCAAAACAGGGTAATTATTATTAGATTAAAACTCAAGATCTATCAAAATCTTCGGAGTACCGGATCTAATTCCACGATAAGCAATATGATATTTGTATTAGTAAAAAAAAGGAAACAGCTTTCCATTTTCTTCCTTGACAATCTCAATTGTAGATTGATATACTGCTTCGAAGACGGACGGATCAACTAACTAAACAAGCGTTTGAGAGAGTCGAGTAAGAACCAATGACATTTTGGATCAAAACTCAAGAATGATGAATAAAATGCAAAAAATTCTGACGGTTCCATCCGCCGAAGCTCTGGTCACTGATCAAAAGGATTTAGACAAAAAATTACCAGGGATTCTTACATCTTTACCCAAGACATATATAATCGCATCGGGATCAGTCAAACAAATGATCAAACTAATCCCATAACACCATTATAACACAAGAAAAGAACACAAACACGAAACACGAATCTGGATTGATCAAAAGCTGACCTGAAAATGCTTTGTGGAGTTGTTCACAGTCCTCGGCTACAGAGGGAACTTGTGCTGGTACACACAGTGTCGACATTTTCTTTGTTGGCTGAGTGATGCTTTGGTGGTGTGGGATGAGATCCGGAAACACTCAGGTATAGGAGAAATACTCCGAATTATCTCGGATTTTGATTGTTATCCATCTACCATTCATTGACGACAATCATTATTATTTGTGGGTCTTATTACCTATTTATTTATTTTTATTCTTTTTTTATATTAAAGACATACATTTACAATATGTAAATGATTATTTAAAATAAAAAAATATGGCTTAATAAATAAAATCATAGCTGCTAGAAATCATACGACTTAATAAATAAAAATTATATATAAATCTAAATAATAACATATTAAATACGTATTTTATGCGATGCCTCGTAGAATATAAAGGATATAACTGCTAACAATTATATGGCTTAATTAAAACATTTCATTGCTATGCCAGGAAAAAATAAAAAAAAAATGTTTTTGATTGAAGAGAAATTCTAGAGTATCGTAAAGTGGGACAACAGTAGCTGATTCAGGCCAATAATTGAAACTTAAAAGTCCACAAAAACATAATTTTATTAGGAGAGGCCCCTACGAATGTCTATGATTTGTAATGACATTTATAGCATCTTGCCACGATCAACTGCCTCTTTTCAGATAAATCAAAGTGAGAGAACATCATAAAAAAAATTAAATTAAAATTGTAATCTTGCCGACTCCCCCGTGTCCTCGATCATTTTCTTTTCTGGGTTTTAATAAAAACATTCAACGTTTGAGCAAGCGGACGCAATTATGTTCCAAAATTGTTTATATTCTCGATCGTATAAATTTTGAACAAAATAACTTCAAACCACAGGTAGATTTTTTCTTTTTAAAAAAATAATAACCAACCCACAGATACATGTCTTTCTACAAGGGTTGAGAAAGAGTACATGAAAGAGTGGCACTGACCGACTTTTTTAAAAAAAAAATCATAGGTGGCATCAACCTAATTAAACACATGTAACTCGATATGCATTTTTTTTTTACGTGGGGGAGAAAAAAGTTTGACCGGGCTTACTTTTCCTAACTGTATCGAATCCGATAAATTGCATTGACTCGATTCATCAACACCCCAGAGGCAAAAATAAATGACTGGGTTGATTAAAAATTGAATGTAGAAATATTTTGGGAAATAAGTAATCCGTGGCCAAATTACATCAACTCATTTGAAGATCACAGCGTAATCAACTATACTCGAGCTTATCTTGAAAAAAATTGAAACATGTTCCAGATAAAACATTAATACCCCTCCCAAAATCTCTTTGCTGAGCTCTGAGTTTAAACCAAACCACCCCAAAGCAGAGCTAACGTGTGATATATACATTACGAACTAGGGACTCTGGTGGAATGAAACTGTAAATGAATGCAAGTAAAACAATGGAAAACAGATTTGCGAAGACAGCAATCAAACTTCAATTTGACATCAATACTAGGTATTGGAACACATACGAATTAAGCATTTCCATGCATTGAGCTGCAACACAGCGACAAAATCTACAACAATCTACAAGAATATCAGGTATCATTTCACAGCTACAGCGGCGATCTCATGCTGTGATATAACACAACTAATATCAGATTACAGCTGTGTGCCATTTCTTAGCTACAAACAAAATCCAAATAGAGCACCAGTAATGGGTGAAATCAGTTAATATCTTACCATAATCCTCGAGTATAGGTGACAAAAACAAACGCCTGGGGGGTCGATATTTTGTCAGTATATAAAGGATCTATGGCAATAGCCTCAGCTACATGATACTTACAGAACTCTCCTTAATTCCCAAAATCATAAGCAAGCAAAATTTACGATGGCCACGGGCCAAATTCAGAATTTAATGTGCTTCAAAACTAGGTCGGTATATTAATCTTACCAAACATGGCATTGAAAAAAGTTTGTTTAGACACCTGTTCGTCACCAGCAAGAAATTAAAACAATCGACAGCAAAGTAAAATCAGCATCGACAGCTACTGCATCATCTAAACACAGCATCAATAGCTGCTGCATCATCTCGTCAATCAGCAGCAACTACTTCTCACGAGCACAACTATAGAAGGCCAGTAAAGTTTACACATGAGTCAAATGTTCAACGATCCATATCCAGGATAAACAACACAGAAGCTAATTGCGGAGAGTTGAATAAATACTAAAAAAGAAAATTCCACAAACTTCATGCAACAGTATAAATAGCAAAGGGAAACAAAAGCAGACACTGTTTAGGTAGCAACCATACCAAGGTGCAAAGACCATCAAACATGACACAGGATTTCATGACAGTGAAGAAGAATTCAACCTTCAAAGTAATCTTGAGGACATCACTAATAGCAACCACTACATAGAAATATCCAATTTATCCAACAGGACCAAGACAATTGCTGCAAAAGTTGTATCAAGTCATTATCGCATCGAGCCACACCAACTCTTTTATTCCTGAAACAAGATCCAACAAAGCATTGTCAAAAAAAACTCCAACCAAGATAATGATTCAAGGGGGTTCCAACACTCACATCAGCTTCAGAACCTGGAGATGGGCTTCGAGAACCATCACGTAGAATACGAGGAGACACACTCTTTGGGGTGGCTGATCGTTCTTTGTAATTCTTAGCATCTGGACTTACATCCCTAGACAGAGATCTCCGTGGAGATGGGCTTTGCCGAGGACTAGGACTGCGACGAACAGGGGATGCACCAGGACTATCATCATCATCACAATATAAATTTATGAGCATACAGTAAAACTCAAGATAAATAAAGGTAACAATGAAGAAATACCTTCCATCAGACCGACTTCGACTGCGTCGCTCATCATTATATTTGCCTCTTCCACGGTCTCTGCGAAAACCAGGACTTCGACTGCGGCTCCGACTCTGGCTCCTGCTCCTGCTCCTGCTACGGTGCCGACGATCCCTGTCCCTGCCACCATCACGCTCCCGCTCCCGCTCCCGCTCACGTTCATATCTACCTCTACTTCTACTACGGCTCCTCTTCCGGTAATCCTTGTCCTTGTAGCCATCTCTGTGCCTGGATCGATTTTCTTTGAATCAGGACAATTGACTAAGAAAGATACTCGATTTCAAAATACATGCTCTCAGCATCTGAAGAAAGGGAAACCAAAAAATGTACATGTTTTCTTTTGATTTCTTGTCATTGAATACATATATAGATTTTCTAAAGAACGTATCATCTGTAAATAAAATCTTTAAACTCTGAATACATTCAAGTGAATAGAGAATATTAGTCTCAATAACAAGTAAGTTCACAGGATCTGGTCACGTAGATGACATGTATAAACAGTGAGCAAATAAGCGAAGCTGTTGAATATGGTTTCTCCATTCCAAATCCAAAGGGACGGCAAAAAATTAAAAAAATCACATGCCAGACACCACACAAACCAATGCGCAATTCACATAAATGCAAATATTTACTTTCCTGCAGTTCCATGTTCCAAATGCCTTATAGCTGATTTAAATAATGAGTTTGAGCGGTCATGTACTTGTTAAACATGAGGAAAAAGTAATATACCTTGGCCGAGGACTGCGACTTCTTGATCTCCCTCTGGACTTGTAAACAGGTTCTGAAATTCTCCCCTTCTGACTGATGAAAAAGACCATTAAGTTTGTTAAGGTGGCATTTTTTAAATTTTTTTAATGAAACAGCTATCAATGAATCAATCAACTGCACAAACAAATGGCAATTCAAAACAGTAACCTAACAAAGTTCATGAACAAAGCCTAGAAAAATAACCTGTAAAATTTTAGCAGAGAATAATATTCTGCAAGTGATTCCAATTTCCAACAAGTAATATAAAAGTACTCAAAGAGAGAAAACTACACACACAACAAAAGGCCAACAAATGGTGATGTAACAAACACTTACATTTTTTCAGCGTTTGGGCCATACTTGGCAAACTGAACCATTATTTCTCGCCCATCAACAACTCTTCCTGCACATGAAAGAGTTAAAATTTCCATGATAAAAAATGACAATGATTTAATCAAATAACACACCATTTAAAATCCATTTTCTCCAACAAACTTACCATCTAGCTTTTCGACCGCCTTTGCAGCCTCATCTTGATACTTATATCGAACAAATGCAAAGCCCCTCGAGTCTCCAGTCCTAGTGCACAACAGTGACAGTATGGAGCACTTCAGCTAAACATAAAGAAGTTTACAGCCAAAATTGAGTCTCACCGTCTCACAGAAAATTATAACCTCCAATTCAATATTTCTGGGAAGCTCAATAATGACATTTTAGGGCAAAATGCTGTTGCCACCTCAAACCCAATTGATCTAAACAGATCCACACTTGATCACTGAGATGTTTTTATCTCTAAATTTCGCCATTTATTTCAAAAGGTCATAAAATAGTGAGCAGTATCAATATACATTCAAAGGTCCGACTGTTTTATCTCAAAATACAAAAAGGATTAACAAAAAGTTTGTTCAAACATTGAGGAAGAGCGAGAATATTCAGAGATGAGGAGTCAAGGGCCAACCAAATATATAAATACAGGTAGTGTTTTACCCAGCACTTGCTAGTTTAAAACCACAAGTGCATATACAATTATCTCAGTACTGGAGAGCATGAATTAAAAAAAATTGGAACCATGCCACAAATTACTCATGCAGTAATGGAAACAAAACGAATTTTAAGAAATAAGGTGAAATACATCAACAGCATAGAATTACAAACAACATTCAGGGACTCGAGCGTCTTAGACATCTTTATCAATGCCAAACCATAACAATCCAACATATTCCACATTCTTTTGAACAAGTAGGTAAAATCTGTAATATATTTATAAAACACACGCCCACTGTATGTGACCTCACGTCAGAACTCGAAAGCAATATACCGATCTTTTGAAATATAATACACACTTTTATCAATTTTCAAACGATAAGCCAAATTGCAGAAATAAGATTATATTGAACACATACTCAAACATATCCATAAATTCACAAGTACTTTAAATTGTGTTGCATAATCACTAATTACAGATAACATAAACCTTCCAAGAACGTACCTTCTGTCTCTGGGGATGAAAACATCAACCACTTTTCCATACTTATCAAAGAGAGGAAACAAATCATCGGCGGTCGTACCTAAAAAAAAACCAATAAATGAGAAAATTCAACGAAAAAGACCAACAAAGAGTAGGAAAAAGAGGTTCTACGAAAAGTGATGTTGAGGACGAGAAGAGAATAGGTGTCTCTGATGTCCGGCGGCCCGGATCTACCAAAGTGCGACATGTTTCTGTCGAGAGAGAGGGAGAGAGGAGAATTTTGAGGTGGGCTGAGGTTTTAGGGTTTGTGGTTAACTCCCGACGCTCCAAGCCGAAAATCGACTAGATAATTTGCGGTTCGCCGTTGGCCAATTTTGCCCTCCTACTATGTATATTACATTTATATGATAAATAAAATTTTAAAATCATAAGTATCCTCTAAAATTGAAACTTACTCTATTTTCAATTAAGAAAATTATTATCAATACGCTTCAAAAATTTTAAAATATTATTTAATTTAATTTAATAAATAAAAACACCTTAACATGTGCTTCCCTTAAAAAAAATTAAAATACCAAATTGAAATGACCTGGACCAACTGTTATTTATTTCCACGGATTGTAGTGGTCTAGGTTTTACTTTTCGCCGGTACGGCGGCTTCTATTTCGTTGCGGCCGACTGGTGTGTGTGAATGTAATAATAATAATTGCAGCCTGCCGATGCGGTATTGTCGTGGAATCTTCTGAGGCGAAACTACATACGTCTCCATCCAGCGGCGGGATTTCGTTCTTGTCAGGTATGTTTTCTCTCCTATAAATGTTTTTCTCAGGTTTGCACGTAATCAGAGACGCTAAAATTTGGATTTCGATGCTTTTAAGGAAATGCTTGTCCATGTCGCTTTGTTTTACTCTGAATTTATTTTCTGAACGTTATTATATCAGATAGTGGGATCATGAAGCATCATTTATTTAATCTGCATTTGGTTGTATTCATGAAGGAAAGTTGCTGCTAATGATTTGGCTTCTAGGCTTGCTCGCAAACTTCCAATTTATAATGAAAAAGTCGTGGAGTAAATATTAACTGTTTTACTTATAATTTGCCAAAAGTTAGATTCACGTCAAGTACTCTTGCTCAAGAGAGGTGATTTCTCGCAAGAGGCAACTATTCATTTAGGGGTGTCATTTGGTGACAAGTCTTTGTTCTTGTGAGACAATTTGTCATTTAGACGTATCTTTTGAACAGAACTTCTGCTACATGATTCAATTTTACAATGCATACGATCTACGATCTCCCACTAGCTTATATGGTCAATTCTATGAGGTATGCGTGGCGCCTGCATTAAGGTATCTCTCGCTTTGAAACTTAATTAGCTTATTATTATTGTCAATTATAAGAAATCGATGATGTTTGAGATGAGTTTGCCTTTTGTTTCTGTGGCATCTAATCTACGGGATTGTTTGAGACTATGATTTACTCATTCCTCTTGGTGATTTTCTTTGTTTTTTTCTATTTATTTATTATCACATTTGAAACTGCGTATGTTTTTATAAGCTTGTCGTGGTACTTACTGCTATTTTAAGTATTTCTGTAGGATTTGTTGATGCACCATATCGTAAATACTTTGTTTAGTCACTTAAGCGGTTTGACTTACATTTACAATCCCTTTTGGATCACATTTGTTTATTGAATTGGTGGCTGTTGTTATCTTAGGCTTGGATGCAATATCGTTTTAGAGTCTGGTAAAGCCTGCCACTGCCTCTGCTTCTACCTCTCTTTCGAGGAAGGAGCATCATTCTTTCCCTTTCAAAATTCAAAAGCTTTGTTTTCAGGTACTTCCATTTGAAACTCTTCAGTCTTGTTTTTCCTTATTTCATGCTTTCTGTCCCAATTTCATACTTTTTCTTCTTCGCTGTTGAAAAATATTGTTGATAATTATCCCATGAAGATGTGAAAATGAAGTGATTGAACAAGTTGCACGGCCTTCTGTGGATTATATTAGACATTTACCAAATACTAATGTCTTGTGTTGCTACGGAATTTGCAGGTTGCGTGCTTGCTCTCTGATTGTACCTTTACAGGACTTGGAGAAGTGTTCTCCACAAATCAGCTCTCTTATTTTTTGTTTTTCCATTAATTTTCTTTCAGACTCGCACTGCTTTCTTTATCGAATCATTAAGCATGGCAACAGTATTGCATTTATGCGGAGTCAAAACTCCATGTCTGACTTTCTCAAAGAGAGAGTCATTCTTTCAGCACAGCCAGCTTCCTCTTCATTTTGGTGTATCCGGCATCTCTTGTGTTCTTGGTCAATGTGTATTGCTGAAAGGGTCTCGCGGAACTGTTTCTCTGCAATTCACTCGGGAGGCTGGGAATGTTGATTTGATCGATAGGAATGATACTGAAAACCAAGATTCTGAAGAAATTAAGAAGGAGTTGACATGTGTAATGAAGTTTGGTGGTTCATCTGTTGCCTCTCCAGATAGAATGCGAGAAGTAGCTGACCTTATACTCAGTTTTCCAGAAGAGAGGCCTGTTATTGTTCTTTCCGCTATGGGAAAAACAACCAACAATCTTTTACTGGTAGGTACATATTTCCGCTGTCTACAGACATGTTTTAATCTTTGCGTATCTCTATGCTATGAAAAGTCTTATGAGAAGATTTTAGATCGGATTTTAGTCCATGCTTTGGATATCAGGCCGGAGAAAAAGCTGTCAAATGCGGTGTTACAAAAATATCTAATCTTCAAGAATTGACCTTCATAAAGGATTTGCATTTACGGTATCTATTCATAATATTTCTATGTTTTGTTCTGATTTTTTTCTTGAGATGATTTTTTTCTTGAGTAATTTACCTCAATGGCAATCTTGCTATACTCAGGACTGCAGATGATCTTGGAGTTGAAAGATCTATAATTGCAAGTGAGTTATCCTTCTGTTACTAATGGAATTCATGAGAACTAACTTTACCCCACCATTGTATGTAGTTATCGTTTTAGGATGCTTTTGAATAATATGGGCCGTGGAAGGACTGTGTTTCGAACAATTGGTCTTTACTAAGCCTATTTGATTGCATAAGAATTCATTTCTACTGCATGTGCATTTACAATTTTGCTTATATACCATCTACATTAGTTTCAGCACAATTATTCTTTTGTGTATAATGTTTAGTTTGTATTTTTGCTTTTTGGTGAAATCTCGGAACATAGCATCCTAGGTTGAGTTTTGATCGGCTTTAGCAGTTTTCTTATTTTTGTCTATAAGTTGTGGTCATCATCTATTCAATTTTTGGTTTATGATTCTTCTCCCTTATGGATAACATTCTGCAGAGCATCTTTTTGAGTTGGAACAACTTCTGAATGGAATTGCTATGATTAAAGAGATGACTCCAAGAACAAAGGACTATTTAGTATCTTTTGGGGAGTGCATGTGCACTAGGATTTTTGCAGCATATTTGAACAGAATCGGTGTCAAAGCGCGGCAAGTATGTGTTTCTTTCTTACAAAGAATTAAGTTTTTGCCAATGGTTTAGAATAATTTCATAATGATTTTCTTTCAATTTTTTTTTTCTTTAGCCAACAATTTGTGATTAAAAGTTATCCCCTATAGTGTCAAAGAGTTTATTGGCCTCTTTGGTGCTTTTCTTGATTCATCTAATGTAAGGTATATTGTTCAACATTTGTCAAAGCCCACCCACCTCTTCATTGTAAAGCTTGGTGAATTCAGTTTGGTAGATAATATACTTTTTTCAGATGCTGGCATAAGTCAGCAGCTAGAATGAACTATTATTTTTGGAGTAAAGGGTATGCTACAATGTATAGTTCATTTTCCTTTATCTTGGACATCTTTCAGTCACCATATCACAAGATAATACAACATACTCTGTTGGAAAAATCATTTTTATTCTTCTCTTTTTTCCTGTCCTTCCAATGATTATCAATGGAAACCATCAGCATCACATATTACTGAATATCCAAACATTTTGATTGCTTTGCAGTATGATGCCTTCGAGATAGGTTTTATAACTACTGATGATTTCACAAATGCGGATATTTTAGAAGCAACGTATCCAGCTGTAGCAAAGAGATTGCATGAAGATTGGATTAGTGATCCTGCAATTCCTATTGTGACCGGCTTCCTTGGGAAGGTTGCCCCGTCATTGCAGATATTCTTTATTATGTGACTGCATTTTTTGCATAATTATATTTGAGTTTGAAGATATTGTGGCCTTCTCTGGTTGTAGGGTTGGAGAAGCTGCGCAGTGACCACATTGGGGAGGGGCGGTAGTGATTTGACTGCCACAAGTATTGGTAAAGCACTGGGGTTGAGAGAAATTCAGGTTGGTCATCATCCACTCGTTCTACACTTGTTCTGCAACTCTATGACCGATTGACCGTTAAATTCAGGTCCCTGGAACCATGAAAAATTACATTAATTTCGATTAAAAAGAAAATTATAGTAAAGGTTGATTTTGTAAATTGAATTTCTTCGCATGTTGGTCATTGTAAATACCCATCAACATTAAAAAAAATCAGTTTCTCCAAAATGATAGGTTCTACCAAAAAGAAGAGTTGAAGCTACTTAATGACTAAAGATGCAAACAAATCTAAACAATAAATTCTTGTATCATATTTAACATATTGTGTAACATGATTAGTTACGTACATGCAACATATGTACTCTGGTAGCTGTATTTACTTAATGGATAGATGAAATGAGATTGTTCCACATAAACACTTATCCTCCTAAACAACAAATTTGCTTTCAATTTTGCCTATTCATCCAAGGAGCATCTACGGTCAATTGGGCAGATGCTAAAACCACTAGAAACAATTTGTATTTTTATCCTAATGCCTTAAAAAACACTGCTGTCTGATTGAACCCGTTTTGTAGTTTTAATGTGATACTGGAACAGCTCTTAAACATGCTGAAATACACCTCCAATTATGCTTTTCTAGTGCTCAAAAAGTCTGATTTAAAAAACTTGGATTTCCAATATAAGCATGCCAATTACGCGAATTACGTTACATTCTATCCAAAGATTGATTACATTGAAGCCATGCACGACAAATATGTGTTATTAGACATTTCAGTTTTGTTAAATTCATTCAGATATATGCTTTTTTGAGGCTTCAAGGTTTAAAATAATCTAGCTGTTCTATCATTAATAGGTATGGAAAGATGTGGATGCTGTTTTGACCTGTGATCCCAACATATACCCCCATGCAGAGCCAATGTCATATCTAACTTTTAAAATAATCTAGCTGCTCTATCATTAATAGGTATGGAAAGATGTGGATGGTGTTTTGACCTGTGATCCCAACATATACCCCCATGCAGAGCCAGTGTCATATCTAACTTTTGATGAGGCAGCTGAACTTGCTTATTTTGGAGCTCAGGTATCATACAATTTTATTTTAATAGCTAAAAGTTTCAATAACTTCCAAAATTTAAAGTAAATGAATTTGGATATTCTTTGGCCTCTTCTAGCTTTAGCTAGATCCTTTTGACAATTTACATGGGAAAATTAGTGGTTTTAAATTTTTTCAGTAATTCCAGTGGAAAACTTTGATTTACTTTGTCTGGAAAATTTCATATATTCTGTCTCATCCTGCCTGTAGCTTCAGTATTTTGTGTAGCAGTGTTGATATTTCCCTACTATTTGGCTGATTCACTTAGTTATTGATGGCGACTCGTTCGCCAACTAGGGAATTCTTCCTTTTTTCGAACTTGTATCCACAGCTCACAAAATCCATGTGTTAATATTTTTTTTATCGAAAGGTCCTTCATCCACAATCCATGAGACCTGCTAGGGAGGGTGACATTCCTGTGCGTGTGAAGAACTCTTACAATCCAAAAGCTCCGGGAACACTGATTACTCGAACAAGAGACATGAGTGAGGTAGGCGCATTAGTGCGATTAGAAAAACCAAATAGAACTTATGGATACTTATACTCGGTCATTTGCATTTCCAGGCAGTACTAACTAGCATTGTCTTGAAAAGGAATGTCACAATGTTGGATATAGTGAGCACTCGAATGCTTGGTCAAGTTGGATTTCTTGCTAAGGTCAAGCCATGCAGATTATCCAACAATTGTGATAACTGTTGCCACTTGACAGATGTCTTATTTCTAATGCAATTCTTTTTGCAATGCCTTTATTCAGGTTTTCTCAATCTTTGAGGATTTAGGCATATCAGTGGATGTTGTTGCCACTAGTGAGGTCAGTATTTCCCTGACGTTGGACCCATCCAAGCTTTGGAGCAGAGAACTTATCCAGCAGGCAAGCGTATGATACTCGGCCTCATTTTATTGTTTCCATTTATAAAATTAAAACTGTATCAGAGAATTCACAATCAGCAAATGTGTGCTGTTTTGAGCCGTCTATTTCTTTGCAGATTTGCATGAATTTTTGCCTCTGACTATGTGCTTTTGTTTTGATATGCTTTAGACATGCCTTCTATTCTTTATTCTATGTTGTTCACCTCACTTCTCCCTTCATGAGTAGGAACTAGATCGTGTTGTGGAAGAACTAGAAAATATTGCAGTTGTGAATCTTCTTCAGCACAGATCCATCATCTCTCTCATTGGAAATGTTCAGAGATCCTCGTTGATTTTGGAAAAGGTTCTGCCTATTTGCAATTTACTTCTCCAGTTTTTAGTATCATGTTATACTCGATGTAGACTTGGGCAGCAATGTGCCTGACATGAGCTTTCTTTTTGGTAAATGTTATAGTAATACTGGTAGAAAGATTATGTCTTAAATTATTGTAGGTTCAGAAGAAATTGGTGTGAAATGAAATGAAATGGAAAAGTAAAGATATTGCCATATTAAATAAAAAACAAGTTCGAAAAAACAATATGTTAAGGTACAACATTTTTTTATCACAAAAATAATTAATTTTTCGCTGTTAAATAAGCGTCCGTCACTTGTTAAGTATATTTTGAAATAGGTAGAATTTGAAAATTATTGCTAGTTCCTTTCATGTCATGAGTTGGCATGGCTATCTCCAAGTTATTGCTGTACATTTCTTGAGAAAGACACTGGTATTGCTTGGTAATTTTTCGTGGCTCTAAGAATGCATTGTAAATGGTTCTTTTGGGAGTGAGGAATTTAAGGAAATTGGATTGGACGAGGGACATTGGCAATGATCCCCAGTCCCTGTTCAATGAAGGTAATGTCATGTCTTTCCCGTGATCATCTCAGTTTGTATGGTTGAGCTGATTCTTGGAATGATCCGTGAGTCATTACTGAACCAGGAACCAGGTCCAGAACATCGAATAACCTGGGATTCAACTCCTTTGCATCCGTTTTCATCATAACTTAGTTCTTAAATCCTTTGGTAACTATAACTTCAGTCCCTCATTGTTGTTTGTACATCATGTTGTGGCAGGCTTTCCATGTCCTTCGAACTAATGGAGTTAATGTTCAAATGATCTCTCAAGGTGCTTCAAAAGTCAATATATCGTTGATAGTAAACGATAGCGAATCAGAACAATGCGTCCGTGCCCTTCACTCTGCATTCTTTGGGGCCGATCTCTCAGACTTGGTATCAACAAACGGAAAAAGTTCACCATGAAAAGAATCCCTTGATTAGAATACGGTGTTGGGTGGTCCTTGATCTTTCCAATGGCATGGATCATTCGTGGAAATCCAAACCCAAATTGTTGAGTTTCTGTATCTTGTTTATTTGAATTTTGATTTTTATTCGCAGTCATTGTCATATCATAATTTTGTGGTCAGAAAATGATCCTAGGTCGTATAGCTGTCCGCAGAGACTGTTAGAATTGGCGAGATGCATTTATCAGTGATGACGTTGTTGAACACGAAATTCAACCTTTCGTCGTCTGTTTCGTTATGCTACTGTACGGTTATGTAGTATTTGTCACCAAGTATTTTATATTATAATGATAGAACACTTTTTTCCCTCCAAGAAGGAATTTTATGGCGTCTAGCACTTTATATATATAATTAATTATATAACAACTCTCTCCTTTAATTTTTTAATCGATTCTAAAGGAGAGCGTAAAATTTTAAATTTATTTTAATTAATGCATGAGTTTCTTTTCGTTTTCAATTTAAAATATTCTTTTCCTAGCTTTTGTATCCACCACTGAACATGTTCTGCTATTTTTTAAAAACTTGTACACACTTTTAAAAGCTTAAAAAAAAAAAAAGCTCTAAAATTTATCAGTTATTTTAAGAAATGTAGCTTGTGTCCAAATCGAGCTTCGATAAAATTCCTCCCTCATTATTTAATCCTACGAGCAACAATGTTCTGAAATATTAAATTTATTAGTTACTTCTTGATCGTATCCATTTACATGAAATAAATTTCAAGCTACTAATTTTATAATAGCAAATTAAACTCTTTATTCACAATATCTACACACACACACGCAACTAGTATATATTAACGAAAATAGAAGTAGTTGAAAATCGGTCGGCGTAATTTAACTTGAAGAATGCCCTACTCTATATTCCTCCACCATGAGATTTATTACTTGTACGTATAACAAAAGGTATAGGATATATCAAACGCGATATCATACAAAAATACGTGAAATCCATACTTTTACGATTTATGCTACATTAGTAGATACAATGGTGGGTTAATTTTTTCAAGAGGAAAATCAAATTAACTTCAATATAACAAACAGTAAGCCCATTAATTCCATTTTTTTTTTTTAATTTCAATCGAGTTGATAAGAGAATAATGTACAAATAATTTTTTCTGGCACATATATGTGATCGGGATCAATAAAACAAATAATTATTTAATATTAAGATCAAGAATCCTCCTACCAGGGCCGTACCTCCTGTGAGTCGAGAGAGGCCACCGCCTCAGGGCCCAGCCCTCACAGGGGCCCAAAAAAAAAAATTGGTCTAATGTTGTTGAGGCATGCACCTAAATAATATGTACATGGACATTTAAAAAAAAATAGACATTGACGACCTATTGAAAACATGATTAAATATGATGATTGTGTTCATTGGGATTTAATCAAATTATGTAGTACCCAAACAATAAAGCTACATGGCTCATTAATTAATTTTTTAAAAATTTTGTATGCATAAATGTTTGTCCAATATATTTATTATTTTATCTTGTGTCAATTCATGTGTTAAACTTTTATACTTTACATGTCGATTATTTGGCTTCTTTTCTTGAATTTATGTAGTTGAACTCATTTCAAAAAATAAAACACAAAAAATTGTGATACTTACTTATTTTACATATATTTATTTTATATTTTCTTGAATAAAATATTATATTTATTATTTAAAACAAATCATATATTTTTACAATATTGATTCATTATATTTATCATTTTGTTATTTTGACAGATTATATTAATAAATTTCAATTTTATCAACATATCTTACAATTTTTGGCAATTTCAATCTTTTTTCCAATATAATTGTTCATATGACACTGTATTACGTTAGAGCCATGTTGATGTAGTAGCGCACGAAGAAAAAAATCGCAAAAATATAAATATATAACTCGTAAATTATATTTTTATTATATCTATTGTTTGGTTATTTTTAATTTACAAACTAAGCTTTACGGTTATCTATCACAACAAGATTTTTTTTAAATATATCGACTCAGGCCATGTGAATCACAGGTACGGCTCTGCCTCCTACCCACTACTGATGCGGCTACTATGTTCACGGGTATCTGTTGGGTGCATATACTTGCAATTTGGACATGAAGGTGAAGATTTGCACATCATCACCAACATGTAACACTTGCTGCACACTGCAGTTACCATTTCTTGGTCATCGACTTCGAAACTCAACCAGGATGGCAAACGGTTAAGACGCCGATTGTTCGGGTGATTTCTTGTGCTGGAAATCATCACCGGATTGTTTGAATGGCTTGATTTGGTCCGGCAAATATCGTGCTTATCTGAGTTGTTTTCGAATTGATTTTTTCGTAATTGTTGGCTCGGTAGATTAAGCTCAAGATCTAAACTCATCGGAGTAGGTTTATAGGATGGCTCCGCACTTAATCTTGGATCGGTTAAGGCCCTCAGTTTAGTCCTTGTGTTGAGGAAGTATACTTGTCCCGACTGCATTAAAGAGGGCATGCAAGGCACTTGTTAGCCTATAAGATTAGGGTATGTAAATCGGTTTAATTTTAATAACGAGTCATTTACATTTATTTCCCTTGTATTTTATGTATTTGAGTCATTCATGAAAAAACATTACTTTTCATGTCAAGAATATTACTTTTTATTGTGGATAATAGTTGGATTATTTGATTCGTGAGATCGTCCCGAGATATATATACATATACAAACACAATTCATATTGGCATAAGTTATTTAAAAAAATGTCGAAATCAAAATATTTTTTAGAGAAAAAGTATTTCAAATACTTACTTATTATAAGCATTTACATAACCATTCAATCTAACAGTTGAAATAAATTTTTAAAACGCTTAAAAAACAATTGGACCATTTGCAAACTTCACTTTTTTTCTACAGCATATTATCAAATTCCTGAATTTAATTTCGCACGAAACCAACATATTTTATCAATAAAAAAATGAAATCAGAAACGGGAACTGAATCAAACCTTAACATCGAGACAGCGTTGCCACTCCAAAGGCAAAGGAGTACTGTGGCTTTCTAGGTCGGCTTCAAGAAAAGATTTCATGGTTCTGGTTTTGTCTAGCTTCTCTTCATCCCTCTTTCTCTTCTTCGATAATGCTTCCTCCTCAGACAAAATTCGTTCCGATGTATTAAAAGAGAGCATTTTCTTTTTATAAATTTTATTTATTATAAGAATGGTGAAAATATTTAATTCGGCTCGATGATATATATGGTGTGAGGAAGAGGCGGAATAGAAAGCAGTTGAAAGCTATAAAAATTGCAAGGACAATAACTTTTGATGAGAGTGAGTTAAATTTGAGAGGACAACATTTTTAATGTGAAAGTGAAAAGGGGTCATCTATATATGTTTGATGTAGTTTCTAGTGATAAAATAATAATTAGAAAAGAAATCGAGTTTATAAAATCAATATTAATGAAGAAACGAAAAATTATTTTCATTAACAAGTCAATAAAGTAAATTACATCCTAAAATAACAATAATAAAACAAGAATACAAATCTATGTGGTCGAAATTCGGAGCAACAAAAAAATTCTTCAATCAACACTTTGTACGGGTGTTGTCTTCGAATATCTTCAACACGTCACGCAACACAATGAAACAGCATTGCTTCGTCTTTGTGAGTTTTTCAAAAAAAAAAAAATCTCTTCTTTTTTTCATTTCTCGCTCGTCTCGTTTCTCTTTGTTCTTCAATATATATTGACTTGTCTTGATCTTGATAAGACTCTTTGAAAATATTCCTTCTCAAATAAAAGAAAGCACTCTTTGATTAGGAAACAAAATTTTTTAGATCTTAAAGATCAAATCTTGATTTCAAGAAACTCAATATTTGCAAAACTCTTATTCAATTTGGCACCATTATAATAATTGATTAACTCTTCTTGGGTGGTTGGGGTTTAGGCTTCATAAATAAGCTTTCTTGGGGTGGATTCAATATACACCGATCGATCAGGTTTTTTTTTTATTATACTTATATTAATTAAATTTGGAATTTAAAGTTTCCAATTTTATCTAAACAAAATTAAGCCTCATCTCAATTCTCGATCCAAGGAAGCAACAATATTTGGCCTAGTAGATATTTCATTTCATCCATAATTAACGTACGTGATAATGATATATGGTGTAGAAGTAATATGTTTCATAAAAATATAATGAGATATCTATTCATTAAAACTATAAATTAAATAAAAGTCGAGGTGGTTGAATTTTTGGAGTAGCGCGAGGAATTATGGGTGAGAGAGACACAAGGCGCCATCATTAATATATCATTAAATGGGAGTGCTTGTAAACAGTTGAAGAGGGTCTTCAATTTAATGCCTGATGGACTGTGTTTATAGTTCCAACTTTTATTAATATTATAAATGACAATATCGTTCTTATTTTAATTTATATAATTATATATATAATTATAGATAAATGATTAATTGCAAAATTAAAGTAAAAGTGAAACGACACAAAGCGTCAATCTTGAAATCGAAAAATGCCAAATGAGAAAATATATATATATTTTTTTATAGTGTCTGATTTTGTAATTTTAATTAACAGGAAACGATATTCTTACTATTCAAATTGGTATTTTAAAATCTCTTTCGGAAAACAATTTAAATAAATCATTATAATAAATCGATAAACTTTTATTAGTGAGATGACATGAGATGATTAATTATGTATAATACAAAGATGATAAATCAATATATATATATATATATATAAATGAATTATACCTCTAATCATTTATAAAAATGTCATCACACGAAATATATAATCAGTTAATTCTTGTTATTCACACCAAATGGTTCTTAATATTAGAAAACTGTTAGAACTGCGTCGAATCAATACAATAGTGTGTAGTTTAGGGGCCGGGACAACAATCGATCGATATCCGATCTATAATGATTGGCGACAAATTTGAAGCATTTATGTTTTCGATATAAATAATTAGAAGCATATGTTTTTTTAAAGAAAAACCAAATCATGCATTAGATAAGTCAGAAATAGCTATATCTATCGATCATCATCGATGATAAAAGTGATCACCCCATAACACATGTAAGGGGTGGGCATAACAAATTGCGCAAAGCCATGTGCCACCTTGTTTGCGTATCTACTCGCATGACAAATTTTAACATCTCCCCTAAATTTCAGAAATTCTAATACATCAAAAATAATATAACCTACAGAATACAAAACCCTAGGATAAAGAGTTAATCCATTCAACGGCATTGACTGATTCCGAGAACACCCACCCACACATTGTTAGAAGCATATGTTATTTGGCAATGGGCACCGTAGACGGGTGGGCTTAGCAGAGACAAGCAGACAGCTAGCACCATCTATTGCACAAGCGGCCGGTATACACGCACTAGCTAGTCTATGCGTGCGTGCGGCCATTCAATACAAAATATATATATGAAAAAACACTTTATATGGAAGAATTTATTTAGTTAGCTAGTTAAAGTACAAAAAATAAAAAAATCAAGAGGATTTTGCAGTATTAATACATACCTCTCTTGTCCCCCTTAACCCCTTGATTATACTTTTTTATTGTATTACTTTATCTTTTCAATTGTATTCTTAGGCTCGTTTGATTTAAGTGATTAAGTGAGTTTATTTTTTTTTAACCCACCTAATCACATGTTTGGTACGTTTTTTATTTAATCAAGTCAATCTCTCTTATGAATGATTAAGTTATATTAGGATCTTAATTATTTAACCAAGTGAATGCCCGTAAAGAAGACTTAGCCACTTTTTATTTTTGGAGAGGAGAATTATAACTTAGGACTTTTAGATCTATGTACTTTATATTTTATCATATGCACTGCGATTTTTGGAGGGAAAATTCAAATTTTTATATTTATATAAATTCAACATTTGAGGAGGTCATGTGGTTGCAGAATTTGCGGAAAGGTGTAGAGGAGTTTCAATGAAGAACACGGGAGACGCCAAGGAAGATCAGAAACGCAAATCTCACATCGCAATTCAGTGTGCTAAAGCTGCGATTCTCCTTTCTTCCCTGAAAAGCGGTCTCGACTATTCATCCACAAATCCATCCCCATTCCAGGTTCAACCTCCTGTCTCTCTCTCCCCCTCGCAGTTAAACGTGAGGAGTTTGATTCACAATGAATTGGGTTGTAAATCGTTTATTAACGGGGAAATTGATGGGATTGCATTGATTTAGTGTTTCTCTGTCGTGGATTTTCAGAATGAAGAGACAGTTGAGAAGCTGAAGATAGAGTTGATAATTGAGAGATCAAAGAACAATAAATTGAAGCTTTGCATTGAAATAGAGTTGCTGTTTATCTTTCTGTGGACTCTCCTTTTGCTGATGGCCTTCAATTTTCTCTGACTGTATGTATGCTCGATTTGGTTAATCATTTACTAGTAATACGGTTAGCTTCTGAATGTTGCTGCACTAAACTATCTTAAAACCAGTTCCTCTTTCTCTACGATATTGAACTGTGCAGTTTTTTCCCCTTCATAATCGGAGAGATAACTTGTTAATCTAATGATGATTCATTTTAGATCTGTTGATTTTATTGATTACATCTTGAGTTGAATCGATGAGTTCTACATGATTCCGTACTCTCATTTTTAGTTTTTGAGTCACGTAGATGATAATATCGATATGGTAATTACTGCTCTTCAACATGTTCTTCCCGCTTGAGAAAGCCCAATGACAAAACAGCGCTTTAAATTAAGTTTAATCAATAGGATTTATGAAGTGGCGATTAAGGTTCTTAGATCATTTTATGAGAGCGTTGGGTGGTCCTTAATGGCTGTGCTTGATTTAGCCACTGTGATATGTTTCTCTGAAGAACTCTGTAAATTTGCTGATGTGGAATGTCATATAATATAGAAAAGCATGGAAGAACACTATGAGCACAATTTGGCGAAGACCACTGGAAACAAACACAGTTCATTATCAAAATCCCTAACAAAGGCATAATCGAACTGATGGCACCATGAAATGAACTTACGGTGGTTTGACTCGAACGATAAATTCGATTGACCTAATGGCTAGCCCGATCATTATGTTAAAGATTGGCATTTGGATCTAAGTCAACCCCAAAAGCTAGCTCAAGGGGAAAGATTGTCCAAGCCCATATATACAATTCCCAGGTTATTTATCCAACTGATGTGGGACAATCAACATACCTCTCTCACGCTCAGGAATGAACATCTGGAGCGTGGAGTTTACAAATGACCCAATTATGGGCAGAACGGGTGGCCTAATTATAGGCAGTCCAACACATAACGGTGGAACCCGAGCTCTGATACCATGTTAAGATTGGCATTTGGACCTAACTCAACCCCAAAAGCTAGCTCAAGGGGGAGGATTGTCCAAGCCCATATATACAACTCCCAGGTTATTTATCCAACCGACGTGGGACAATCAATACATCAGTCAATTCTTAGAGTTGTCAGCTTCCTAAGAAGGCATATGATCGTTTGATGAGAGGAAGATGAGTTTGTCAGAGACACAACATAAGTTACGAAGGAGAAAAGGAAATACAGAAAATTGGAGGAAAAAGTCTCCTTTTATATGATGGTGTACCTTTTCTAAAGGCTATACTTCCCTACAAATCAACTGGGCTGTGAATTGGACAAGTCAACTATAGCATCACACATGGTGAGTGGAATGCCATGTAGCATTGATTTTACCATGCTACTTTTTGTAGTCTAGAATTATGTCAATCGATAAATTAAAGTTAGTGCCAGAGCGAGACACAGTCAACGGGAAGCTCTCTCCACTCACAGCAGAAAGTCTGGAAGTCCCTCATAAGATCTCAGGTTCATAACCATTGCCAAAGCTAATTAAGACATGGTGTTAATAGCAATTTTCGTTAAATTATTAGTTATTGGTGCTATGTTTTGTATATGATGATCAGCAATAAGTACACTGAGGGGGATTGAATTTGATAAAAGAGAGAAGTCGTAACGAAACAGATTAGCCATTGACATGAAATTTGTTTTGTTTTCCACAACTGGATTGAAATGTATCATCACACACAACTTCATGCAGAAGTACAATTGCTATCAAATATAGAGCCAAGTTCCCTAGCTAGTTATGAAACTCCACCACTTATAAAACGCAAAACTATACACTGCACTTTGGTACAACTTAAATCTGGCGTGTTCTCCTGAATTCACATGCATTTGCGTGTGTCAACATGTTAGTTAAGAATTATTGCTCAACAATCTACCATATAATATATTTTTTTGGGAATTCACGGTGCAAAGCATATACAATTTGTTCGTGGTTTATTTTTACAGATAAGAAGGTCAATGTTATAAAGAAAGATGGTCATGAAATAATATAGCGTTTCATATACCTGTAAAGATGAGATTTATTCTTGAGATAATGTTAAGAGTTGATCGCTCTTTCTTTTAAAAATTTCAGACATTTATTTTATTTTAGTGTAACAAATATTTATTAATTTTTTATTTCTGGGTGATAATTGAAGCTAAATGTGTTCACGTGCGGAGGTCCCAACCCAATTTACACATGCATGGAAATCAATGCTATTGTCATCTACAAATCTATCCATGCTCCAACACGGGAAAGTGAGGTCATTGGTGAGCGAGTATTAAATGTTTAGTCCAACTACTTGTATTACAATAATGATACCCAACTCGATCCAAATTTAATGACATTTTGATAGAATTTGGATGATAACTTATATTTCTATTGCAGCTGTGCAAAAATAATGACAGAATTGATATCTCGACATTTGTGCGACGTGTAAGTGCACAATGTATTAATTAATATCTAACTTTATTAAACGAAAAGATGGAGTGTACTTTATTGAGTCATTTCAAATTTATGTATTTAAAATTTATTTTTATTGATTACATAACAAATGAATTCAAATCCGCTTTTCTATTATTTACGCTATAATTATACTAATTACGATGAATTTCAAAATTTTAAAATATTGGAGACATTTAAAATTCATAGAGATTAGTTTAATTGCAATGTAAATAAGTTGAAAATGAATCTAGAGTTTTCTTTTTATACGTTATTTAAAAATGAAAATAAATTTGAAATTATGGATTTCAAATTACACATTCAAATGCAAGCCAAGTTATTCGAATTCTCGATTTGATATCAGAGCTGTGAAACGCTAGCTAAATAACACGAGAAAAAACGAGCACTTACACTGAAGCAGAGACATGAAATTCTTGAGAATGATGATGATGCTATATATTTATAACGAATCGAGTCATGTTTGGTGAGTCCAAATTCTTCATTTTGATGTAAAACTGATGCTATATGTCACGTGATTTATGCGACGATAACTTGTCAATATTAGCTCTCACGAACTCTTGTATATTCTGTAACGCCATCTCCGACTCATATCCTCTATTTTTCATCTTCTATCCTCTAAAATAGAGATTCATGATCTATATTTTCAAAAACCTTCTCCAACTCATATCCTCTAAATATTACCAAATATTCTATTTCTTTAATTTATTTATTTTCAACACATATCTTTTAAATATTACCAAATATTTCATTTCTCTAATTTATTTCATTTTCACACACATTAATTCATGCAAAAAGATATGGACATTAATTTATTTCATTTTCACACGCATTAATTCATTTTAAATACACACACATTAATTCATGCAAAAAAATAATACAATTAAAATAAATTTTTCAGAATTATATAATTCAAAATATAAAATATAAAATGGACAAAAAAATTATTTAAAATTAAAAACATTTAAAAATTCGAAATTAAAAAAGTGGCCAAAAAATTATTTAACATTAAAAATAATTTGAAATTATTAAAAAATTGGCCAAAAAATTTTATACAACTACAAGAGTTATATTGTAATTTTCATAATGGCAATTATGAAATTATTTGTATCTTTCACCCCATCTTCCATTTGAATAGTTGTCCTCTATTTCTAGAGGATTACTATTACTTAGACAAATAAAGATGAGTCGGAGAAGAATCTATTTTCTATAATGAAAAAAGTACTCTATTTTGTAGTTAAGTCGGAGATGTTCTAATGAGAAAGTAAAAAACCTAAGTTGTCAGAACACAAATCTACATGTGAATCTTTCTACTCCTCCAAGGCTTCATACATCGTAACTTGACATGCAAATACGCCATCAATTATTTTTCGTCTTTTTCTTTATTTTTTAATTCTGAAAACCATGCATGATGGTGAATGATCTTTTATCCAAGTGGCAAAGATGAGGTAAATTCTCTATATATAAAAAACTTAACCCATGTTTTTAATTGGTTAACCTATATCAATCCCAATAAAAAAGAATCGTGGCATGCATATCCTTTTAAGTTTATCTTTGATCTAAAGACAAGATGTCGAAAAGGACATTATGGTTTTATTTCATTTTTAAGACGTCCCATGACTTGAAAAGATCCCATCTCAGATCACTCTCACCTACCAATTTTATTAATGGGCAATAATGAAACTAAAAGATTGTTTCCTGCAACCGGGAGTTTCAAGAGATGAACCGAAATTGAAAATCCATGACTATGGAAACCCAATAAATTTCTGAGCAGAATTGGAGATATTTTTTGATGTTAAGGTTTTGAAATTTTGGTGTATAGATTATGTCGAACTAATTAAGCATTGTATGTGTCTCTTGGGTAAAACTATACCGGAAATCAAACTCAATTGAAACCGTCTCATTCATATATCATAAATCTGAATAAATTTATTGAAGTTGTATTTGGATGAAAGTATTTGATTCGGATTATTTACGACATAATAAACTATTTTAAAATAATAAACTATTTACAAATAGTAGTCAGTTTGTAAAGGTGTTTGAGTGTCTTACTCGGGAATTTGGTATTCTTTGTTGATGTTTTGATGTCAGATTATTTTCAAGTCATCGAACAGTTGGTGAAAGTTATGTAAAAATTATTCACGTATATTTTATTTTTGTGTGAATCGGGATCCTGATTTAGGTGGTGTGCTAATAAAACAAATAGAAAACATTCAAATCATTTTTTTAGGTGGCATAAGTGAATTCTTATGTTTCCATCCTACGAAAGAAGTCGACGCGATAACTGATGTGACTTGATAAAAATGGGTATGATATGTGTGAGCAAATTCACCGGATCGTATTATGAAAATGATGAGAGATGAGAGCACAGCGAGATGCGTCCAAACCGAAGGTTTTTCTCTCGAGAAGAGCTGGTGCTGATCTGTAAACACGAAGGTAACCACGTGAATGGGCGCCGGAGAGATGTTCGGCGTGGCCACTCCAATGCTAAAGTCAGCAGATGAATGAGGAAAACCAATGTAGCAAAGAGAAATGTTGTGCCAATGGTGTATCAAAATCTAGAGAGTAAATGATAAGGACATCATATATGTGAATCAATGAATAACGCTTTAATGTTTAAACAAACCTGATATTTATAGAAAGAAATTCAATGATGATCTTGTTTTCAGTTCTCGTTTACTAATTATGACAAGATGATTGTTAATACATTTCTTTCTGACACCAACTTCTCTGACACACTAAACTGTCTCTTTCGCCTTATCAAAATCATGTGATTCTGACACTAATAATTACCAAGGTAAGATATCTCATACTTATACACTCCAGTGAGATTGCTACTATCGAGGTAACCCGGGTAGAGAACCATCACCTGAGGACTCGTTTGGAAGCCCGGGGAGATAAAGTCTTGGACAGTCATTTCTCCGGCTATTATCGAACCGACCCAAAGTTTACCAGGACCTAACTCATGACCCGGGATCATCCAGTACCCAAGACCCGGGCCTTCTCTGGAGGTATCACCAATAATCTTTTATCATCTGGTTTGAACAAGATTCAAATAAATTCAACAACTCATCGAAACGGTAGAATAATCCCCCAGCTTCAAAAGTTGTCTGAAATGATTCATAAAATTTGTTATAAAAAATCTTATAATAATTATTAACAAACTTCATAGATTTTATAAGATCAAAAAATAGTTTAGATGATGCCAATTTATTTTATGTTTTAAATATTTTCAAATCCATTTTGCCTAGCAATTTTATAAGTTAACAGATTATTTGATATGTTTTTTTCCCTTCAATTTTTCTTCATGTTACCATTGGTTATTTTATTCTAATATTTAAGAGTTAAACTTGTTCCTTTTCCTTCTTGATCTTTTTCAATTAAGACCTTGATTTTTAGATAAAATGGAAGAAATTATGAGTTGTTAAAATATTTGGAAATGCATAAAATATTTGGAAATAAATGTGATGGCATTGAAAGAGCAATATAAATGCTGAAATTGAATGCGTAGAAAATGATCCCAAGTGCTGCAGTGAAGCGAGCTTGACGCAAGCTAAAACCTTTACCAAAATTTCCAGCACGTCATCTTGGAACGATTGGCGAACGCGCTAGATGGGCTTGGTGGTATTTTTATTTTTTGCATCGGATAAGAAACCAAGATCCCACAAAAACAATAAAAATCTCCAAAAACTTAAAAGTTGTGGCTGCAATTTGGCCGGCAGTTATCCTGCAACCCCACAACCTTAACCAATCACCATCACACTCAGTTTCTCTCTCAAAGGTTTCTTTTTGCCATCGCTGAGTGCCCATTTTTTCATACTATTCACTTTTGGCCGTCAAGATTCACAGAGAATTAAATTCTTCCACGCACTCATATGTAATTTATGTGACAAAGAAAGTTAAAGATCACTTCTTTTGGTTCATGGTCTGTTCTCTTGAGTCTCGATTGGCGAAAAGAACAGGAAAATTAACAAGTGCCAAGACTGATTAGTATCCCACCGAAAGAAGAAGAGAAGAATTATAGTGTATACAGAAGAAAATTAATCTGGCTCTGTGTGTGTGTTTGTTTCTGTTTTCTTGAAATTTATTAGGCATGTCAGGAGGTGGCTGCAGTATAGTATGGTTCAGGAGGGACCTACGAGTGGAAGATAATCCAGCATTAGCTGCTGGAGTGAGGGCTGGAGCAGTGATTGCAGTATTTATATGGGCACCTGAAGAAGAAGGGCCTTATTTTCCAGGAAGGGTTTCAAGATGGTGGCTGAAGCAGAGTTTAGCACATCTCGATATTTCTTTGAAACGTCTAGGCACTAGTCTTCTCACTAAGAGATCTACAGATAGTGTTTCTTCTCTCCTTGAAATTGTTAAATCCACTGGAGCTTCTCAGATCCTTTTCAACCATTTATATGGTCAGTTTTCACTTCTCCTTGTGTAGAGCGTTATATTAATTTTCTGTTAGTTTTCATAACTTTTAGCATATTTTATTGATGTTTATCTTACCGTTTCGTAATTAAATACTGGTAAAGAGTTTTATAATGGCTTTTAGCCTTTGTTTTCTATTTTTTGCACATATCACGCTGCAATATGCGAATAAATGCCATGATTTCTTTAGACTCTGCAGTAATACTTAACATACTCAATTTTATTTAAAAATACCCTCTTCTTTTTGCCAAGAAGCGAACTTTTGTACTGGTGCCTATACTCGAGTTAGCGTAAGCAGTTTAATATGAATTTCTCTCTCTTTTTTGGAGAGAGAAGTGGGATAGTATATCTGTGTGTTGTTTTCTTTCTTTCCATATGTAGAAATGGACTATCTTGTTGTCCTAAAGCTACAGTGTTTATCTTTTAAAGGCGATAACTGGTTAGAAAGAAGACATTTTACACAAGGCCATGTTTCCCCCTCAAACTTTTATATTTTAATTTTGTCCCCTTCAATAAGATTTTTATCTCTGTTACTTCTGGAGTTAACACATTTTTGTTATTATTTTAGATCCTATATCGTTGGTTCGGGATCACCGAGCGAAGGAAGTTTTGACGGCCCAAGGAGTGGCTGTCCGCTCCTTTAACGCGGACTTGCTGTACGAACCTTGGGAGGTACATGATCAGGAAGGCCTACCATTCACAACTTTTGCAGGATTTTGGGAAAGATGCCTTAGCATGCCATATGATCCCGAGGCTCCACTTCTCCCACCCAAAAGAATCATTTCTGGTAATAGGGGCTTCTCACATTATCGACTCTACTAATTGATAGTCCTTAAGTTCTCGTCATCAAAATTTTGCGTGATATTTGCATATTGGCATTCTGTTTGGTACTCAATAATTATGAATAGTGTTGAAAAGGATATCATATACTTTTAAGTCCTAAATTATAATTGAATACAGTTAACTTCCAACCTCTTTCACCTAATAATGTTGGTTTTTGATAATGCTTTCTGAATAATTCACTTTTAGATTGCAGATAGAAAATTCATGTTCATTCTTATTTTTATATTTTTAATTTAGGTGTTTCATTAATCTTTAACACTTTTTTTGAACTTCCTTTATATCAAGTTAACTAGGAGGGGATGCAATGTTATCTGTGACTTCCTCCTTGTGCTATCTAGTTCTCGCTGATTCAGATCCCTTTCAACTGATTCTCTTATCATCTTTTTACTGATTCGAACACACATCCCATCCAATCAGTTTTCCTGTTACATTTATGCAAACAGATATTCTACGGAAGGCTAAAACAGGGAGAGGCTAGTCTTTGTCTAAAAAAACTTACTTGATTTTCAGCATAAACTATTTCAATTTTTCAGTGAGGCAATAATGTAGGATGCTAATTCTCATCAATGCCAAGTTACTGTTAGTAATCTGAATCTACTGTATATATTAGAATATTATCACCCATGCTAATCAATCGTGCAACTTTGTACATAGTATCCAGCTGGTGCATTTAAATTTTAACAATTTCTAAAGAAGCATTTTTTTTTTGCCGTGAATCTCAGGCAATTTCAATAAATCGTAGTTGATCTCTATGTTCTGATATAAGGAAATTAGACAGAGGATTCACTGATTCTTGTCCAATAAACGTGTTTTGGAAGAGGAAGCAACTAGACAAATGTGGGCTGGTACAGCAATGTCTTAGTACTTGTGTCATAATGGTAGCTCTATCAGCTTGTTCGTTCATAAAGGAGATATATTCAAGCAGCTATTTGAATGATCTGTCTTTAATTTTGATTGTACATCAGTGTTCCCTTCATCGGGGAAGAAAATATTAAGGTTCCCGGTTGAATTTGCATTTCATGCTGTAGCAATGTTAAAAATCTTCTATTCATTTAGTGTCTGGCTGATTCTAACCCAATTTATTCATAAAATTCTATTGCAACGATGAATCATCATGTGAGTAATTGTTTACTTGCATGGGCATCTTTAGACCATGACGTTCTTCTGCTCTATCTTCTCGTACAACTTAATTTATACGGACAAGAACAGTTGAATAGGAAAACATTGACCATGGGTGGATTAGGTTTCTTGCTAAAAACTTGCTTTGGTGAGAGAATGTTTGGCGAACTGCATCCTGGCATTCAATTTTGATATGGTTCTGCTGTTTTCCTTTTATGTTTTTATTTTTGGTTGTAAGAAATCACGATCATGTGTCCCTCAGTTTCTAGTTAAATATTCTTTCTTCGGACTTGCATTGAAATTTATGCTTGCTCTTTTCTAGTTGACGTGCCAAAAGGTGATTCGGACCCTTTGGTATTTGAAGATGACTCCGAGAAAGGAAGTAACGCACTTCTTGCTCGAGCTTGGTCTCCTGGCTGGAGTAACGCTGATAAGGCTCTCACCTCATTCTTTAACGGACCACTCATAGAGTACTCAAAGAACCGAAGAAAAGCAGATAGTGCAACCACCTCGTTCCTCTCTCCCCATTTACATTTCGGTGAAGTCAGTGTACGGAAGATTTTCCATTTAGTTCGCAGCAAGCAAATTTTATGGGCCAATGATGGGAACAAGGCAGGTGAAGATAGTGTCAACTTATTCCTTAAGAGTATTGGCCTCAGAGAATATTCGAGATATATGAGTTTCAACCATCCTTACAGCCATGAAAGGCCGTTACTTGGGCACCTTAAGTTTTTCCCCTGGGTAGTGGATGAGGGTTACTTTAAGGCATGGAGACAAGGCCGAACCGGTTATCCTTTGGTAGATGCTGGCATGAGGGAGCTGTGGGCTAGTGGCTGGCTGCATGATCGGATACGAGTGGTGGTCTCCAGTTTCTTTGTAAAAGTCCTGCAGCTGCCATGGAGATGGGGAATGAAGTACTTCTGGGACACCCTTTTGGATGCAGATCTTGAAAGTGATGCACTTGGTTGGCAGTATATATCGGGGACTCTTCCAGATGGTCGTCAGCTTGATCGAATTGATAACCCACAGGTGTTGATTGATTTACTGTGTATTACCTTTGATTTTTCCCATTTTATGTTCCCGTTTTCTCCAAATTGTCAACAACGGTGTTTATAATTTTATGTATATTATCGTTTCACAGTTTGAGGGTTACAAGTTTGACCCAAATGGTGAGTATGTTCGACGATGGCTTCCTGAACTTGCTAGATTGCCGACCGAATGGATACACCATCCTTGGAATGCACCAGAATCTGTTCTTCAAGCCGCTGGGATCGAGCTTGGTTCCAATTATCCTTTACCAATTGTCGAAATCGATGATGCGAAAGCCAGGTTACAGGAAGCACTGTCACAGATGTGGCGAAATGAAGCAGCTTCAAGAGCCGGGAATGGAATGGAAGAGGGACTGGGAGACTCGTCTGAATCAATCCCTATTGCGTTTCCTCAAGAAACGGAAGTAGAAATGGAAATGGACAACGAACCAATTCGAAATGACCATATAAATGCAAACGTTCGACAATACGAGGACCAAATGGTCCCGAGCATCACTTCTTCTTTTGTCAGGGTAGAAGACGAAGAGACATATGCTCGAAGTTTGGCAGATGAGAGTAGAGCCGAGGTGCCATTCAATGTAGATATGGCAGAGGAACCAAGAAGAGGTGCATTTGGACTTGTTACTACAGAACCAGTTAGACGCAACACTGGTTTTCTACAATTTAACACAGCAGGTCGGAGAAATTCCCTAGATTCTACTGCAGAATCATCCAGTGTTAGTAGAAGAGAGAGAGATGGAGGTCTAGTACCGGTTTGGTCACCCTCAAGTTCAACTTACTCCGACCCATTTGCTGCTGAGGACAGTGGTATTGGAAATGGTTCCTCCTACTCGCAAAGGCACCCACAATCTCACCAGCTAATAAACCGGAGGCGGCTTTACCAAACTGGGTAAGTAGACCATTTGTGATTTTAAGTGTCGTTACTGTAACTTCAGTTTCGAAGCAGAATGTTATCGTGCGTATTATAACTACCTCCTCAGGTTGCAGGCCCACGCAAATATGACTGTGTTTGAGTTCCAATAGAAATTATCGTGTCTATATACTCACTTTATGAAAAGGGTTTATCAGAGTTGCTAGATGAGTCATGTGAATTCTTAAATACTCCGCCATGAAATCGACGTGGGGAAAGGTTATTACACTAACGATCAAAATCCCATTTTGTTTCTTGCTTGCATTGAGCTCCATTTTCAAATAATGATTGGGATTTTTTTGTTTTCTGGAAAATTCTGCAAACACCAAGAAGTATTTTATCATAAAACTAGTAGCTATATTTTGATATAATGACTTCTTTATGTTTGTATTTGTCACAGGAAAAAAAGAACGTCCTAACATAATTGATAATAACCATTTTTTCTTGAGCAAAGATGAAATACACTTTTTATCATCAAAGGCAATTGCCTCTACAGCATTTCTTGATTTTCATTGTTTCCCTTGCTACCAGATAATTTGAAGTCGGTATATTAGTGAACCGGACATGGAGTAGAAACTGCAAGATGAAACCAGCATCTGTATGGCAACGTCTGTTTCGATCAACCATCCATTGGCATCCACAATTTTTTTTTATTCAAATGGGGTGGTTCGTCTGTATCCTTTGCTTGCTGTCGTGTTGTACAACTATATAAATATATTTGAAAGTTGTGGATTCGAAGTTTATGGTCTAATTTTTTTAAAACTACAAAAATATATGTTAAATCCATCGATCTAAACCCAACTTTATTTTATTCAAAATTATATGCCTCAAGACTTGCAAGGTTGGCTTGCTAACGGCGTTTAAGTAACACGAACGGAATTCGAAAGTGAGCGACCTTCGTGTTTCTACTATGATACTGCCAATATGGTGGCGTTCAAAATTCCTCCATTCGTTCTAATTAATTTTACTTGGACCTTCAGTTGGGACTGTATTGTGTTTTCCTGAAATATTTCTTCACGTTGCTTCATTTTTTGGCAATATTTTTTTTTCCATTAATCCGCAAATATTTTTAACTCGAATCAAAAATTTAAATCCCAGGAAACCAATTTTGAATCCTTTGTTGAGCGACAAGCTAATCATATAACATAAAAGATGTTATTTATCAAACTTATCCGATCAAATACTTATATTTTCCCAAGAATCTATTGCACAACTGATTCGTGTGACTTGCATGGAAGATAGCTAATATATTAGGAAAAATATTTGACCTAAAAGAGGTAAGAATTTGTATTAAATCACTCCCATAAATTTGAAATCCACTGCTTCATGTCTGGTCCGAGAAATACAGTGCATTGGGCCACACCTATTATTTCGTACCCAAAATAAGATATTCTACGCAAACAGCGGAAAATAACTGTGACCACCTCAACTGAGGTTGCTTTCGCCCAACTAACTTATTCATCCATTAAATTTATTGCCTCACATTCCCGAGATATATAATGGGATGTGACAGTTGTCTCACATAAATCCTTTTATCAATCTATCTAAAATTAGCTAAATATGAAATCCTAGATTTCTTGATGCAAATCAGGGTTGCAACTTGTAAGTCTTGTTGAGTTGGTTGACTCCAACTTCATCGAGCTCGAGCTCGAGCTCGAGCTCGATCACGATCACAAGCTTGAGTTCAAGTTCGATATTTGATAGTCGACCACTCAATTAGATTTTAAGCTATTTTTGTAAAACTATTTTTCAACAAAGGTTAATATATATAATAGTTACATATATAAGAGGACCTTGACACACAAAGCAAACACTGATCATATAGCATGGAGGGTACTTCAGGTGGTGTTTCGTTTAGCCCTTCTTGTTCTCTAGTTTCCTCCACGATTATGAACAGAGATATCGAACAATTCAACTTCTTCCCAAACAAACCATCGAATTCTCAAGAGAAGTTGTATCCCAAAAACACTTCTGATCAAAGCGATGGTTGCGCTAAAGAAGATGCTGCATTCGCCTTGCAAATAGGCCTTCCCAACTGCGCCAGTGGATTCTTGGATTCAAGAGCTTATGTTGGTCATATTAAGGATATAAATTCAGGAGAGCTAGTTAGCCAATACTGGATACCTACACCTGAACAAATCTTGGTGGGTTTCACTCATTTTTCTTGCCAAATATGCAAAAAAACCTTCAATCGCTACAACAATCTCCAGGTGCATTACCCTCATATATATCTCACGCATGCATCAATACTTTATTTAGCTCAAACTAATATTGTATCCATAGTGAAGAAACAGAAGATGTTTGAATCAATTTTGTCGATCATTAGAAATCATTTATCCTAAAGTTCGAAATCTCAAGTTTTTGTTTAACAATATAAACTTTATAAGTAAAACGCTCCTAATGGTAAACTAGATAGCATATATAGTCCCAGAATTTTATGCTTGTTGATCGGGAATTTGACTATAATATCAACATAACAAAATATAAAGATTATTGCAAACTAGGAAAATGGCGGTTGAGGAAGATTAGCTACCAGTGAGGCGGTTGCCACCCTCTATCTTTATCTTCATTTCCACCAAATACTTTGAAATTGTGACGCATAAGAAATTGTGAACTCCAAATATAATTTTTGTTTCGATTTATAACATGTGTAAACTCATTTCTTTGATTATCTCATGTTTGGTAAGTCAGATGCACATGTGGGGTCATGGCTCAGAATACCGCCGAGGTCCTAACTCCTTAAAAGGGACGCAACCAAGAGCCATGTTAGGAGTCCCGTGCTACTGCTACAGGGAAGGATGCAAGAACAATATAAACCACCCCAGAGCCAAACCCCTTAAGGATTTTAGGACTTTGCAAACACATCACAAGAGAAAACACGGAATGAAGCGTTTTTCGTGCCGAAAATGCGGCAAGCTTTTGGCCGTTAAAGGAGACTGGAGAACTCACGAGAAGAACTGCGGCAAACGCTGGCTATGCGTCTGCGGTTCGGACTTCAAACACAAAAGATCACTCAAAGATCATGTAGTGTCGTTTGGTTCCGGTCATGGCCCCGCTTTTCCTCCCACTTTTGACGAAGGGAAGCTTGCTATATGAAATATCAGTAATTAATACTCGAATCTGCACGGCCTAAATCGGATTATAAATGGACAATGAATATGCCCTAATACGTTGCAAATATTTGTTTGACCCAATTGAGCCTTGATTTGCTGGTAGTAAGAGATGCATGCCCATTTTATATGAATTTTTCGAGTTTCATTGTTGTATATATTAAAACTTGGGTAAGTTTTCAATATCAAAAACTCGAAATAAATATAAGTACATTAGGAAAATAATAAAAGATATATATTAAATTGAATAGGGGCTTATATATTTGTGACGAAGGATGAAAAACAAGGTCACTATAATTGGGATGGAGGGACTGGACTGTGATTCATATAATATATTTGTTCTTGTTGTTTTTATTTAACATTGTTGGAAATATTATATGCATAGAAAATTTAAATAATAATGTGTCATTAATAATACACATTAATGGTCCACCAATTTTATTTCACAATAACTATAATATTTTTATTTAATGATTGTTTTACTTTTTAAAATATAATTAATAAAGTTTGTGTGTTCTTCAACTCTATTTTCATTTTTTTCATACTATTATAAACACGTTATATTATTTTTTATGAATTTTATAATTTATATATATTCAATTTTAATTATTTTTATTAATTAATATCTATAAATTGGTAACACTATTGTATTTTTATATAGATAGATGATAAAAAAAGCTCAAGTAGAAAATTTCTAATAAAATGTTTAATATTTCAGATATAATTAATAAATTTTTTGAAATTTTCAACTCTATTATATGTTTCTAACTATATTAGATTATTACAAGTACATTAGATTATTGTTATTATAAAATAATATTTTTAAGAACTTAAGAATTTTTTATGTATTTAAATTATTTTTATTATTTAATATCAAAAAATTTATTAAGTTGTTGATATTTTTATGTAGATGATAAAAAAATGTTATTTTTTTATATATTTCAATACATTTCAATATATATATATATATATATATTGATTTGTTGTTTGTTCTTTTCAACCTATTAATTAATTCCTCATTGTATATGATGAAATTATATACAGAAAAAATAATTTTTCCGCTTTTCTACATACTATCATTATATATGATAAATTTATATACATAAAAAACTATTTTCCACATTTCAAAATAACAAAATTGTTATTTAATATTACTCAATGAGTTAACTAAATTATATTTACCAATTCATTACGTATTAATATTATGACTGCAACTTAATGGAGCATAGGTGAGGGCATAGGATTGTCATCCCAACAATTAATATTTGTGTTTAAATTATTATTATTAATTAAAATTATTTTGTGTTTGAAGAAATTATTTGATTAGTGAGAATATATTTGATTTAGAAAAATAATTTCTGAAATGTAAAATAACATCTATATCGGATTTGTCAGGTGCAATAAATGTTCATGTTAGGTAGAACCATTGAAACGTGATGTTTGAGTTGCTTTATGGTTTTAAAAAATTTTAGTTAATGTTGCACTGTTACCACCAGTTATAACTTTTGATAAAATGGAAAGTGAATGATCATAAAATTGATATATCAGAGACAAAGTCATTAGATCAATTCTCATAGATGGCAAGGAGTATAGGGTGTGAGATTGTTGGAATGCAATAATTGTCTTTGCTGGATACATCGATAGAACCATGACGATTGAATTACAATATAGTTTAAAATATTTGAGTTGCACTGTTACCACCAGCTATAATTTTGGTAAAGCGGCAAATGTCTTGTCCTATGTATGGTATCATAATCCGTCTCACGAATTCAATTCGCATTCATTGCAGATTATAGTGCAATTGTTGGGATACAATAAATGTCTCCGCTGGATAGAGCAATTGAAACGTGACGCTTGAGGTACTGTATGATTTTAAAATATTTGAATTAACGTTTAAGCATTGTTACCAAAAGTTATAAATTTGGTAAATCGACAAACGCTTGGACTTTTCTGATTATGAATTATTTTGAATTTTCTTTTGTTTCTCTAATAAATTATCTATCTACATCTCTTATCTTGAGATAGTTTTTTTTTCTAATTTATTATCTGTTCTTGAATTTTCATGTATTTTCTTCTAATTTTTATATCAAGTAATTTTATCAATAATTTTAAAATTAATATATACATAAGATCTATTTTAATCACTCCATTTTTTTCAATTTTTTTATTCATTATACTTCAAATTTCATACATACATTCGTTCTCATTAACAATTAATTTACACAATTAATTATGTTTTAATGTAAAATAGATTTAATATATATAATATATGGAGAAATCGAGTGAGACTTTAAAAAAAATGGAGTTAAATTGAATGATCATAGGAAAAAAAACACGCTCAAGCGCCAAAAAGATCAATCAAAATCAAATCTGACGACGAAAAAACATAGAAATTAGATATGATGATATGAATGCTGAATTTAATAGAAGAAAGAAATCGGAAAAATAAAATAACACTATGATACTGAAATATTCGAAAATCGTACAAGAAAATGATTGAAAAAAATTAAACCATGTTTTTTAGAATAATATATTAACTGTGAAAAAATATTTTTTATTAAATAATTTGTGAAAAAATTATGTTTTTACATGCCTTTGTAAATTTAAGATAAATGTTCACAGTGTAAGGTGCGTTGCACGTGCTTTACTATTAGTATAATATAATAAAATAAATAAGTAAATGAACGCCAGGATTTAATGTCGATAGGGTACTTTTGTATTGGCCCGGTGTACGAGACGCTTAATCGCAATCGTTTACAAGGGCTGAGATAAAAAAAAAGGTTGTCAATTATTTAACCCAAAAAAAAAAGGAATCATTTATTTTATTTGTATTTTCCATAAAAATTCAAGCCATATGTGTTTTCGTGTGCTATTTAACAAAAAGTTTTTTATATATATAATTGGTTTTTGGGTAAAATATTGTACATATTTTATTAAAAACTAAATGCATGTATCATCATTTATCATTTTCTTGGGCAGCATAAACTAAAATTGTACGAGAATAATCTTTTGTCGATTGAATTTCGAAATAATAGATCGCACAATGTATTTTTAGATCTCAGCAAATACATGAAAGCTTGCACACAGTTGTAGAATGAATTTGCATCTGAAGTAGGAATAAGAAAGTTTTCCAGGCTTATTGAATGAGTTTTCAGCCGAAATCAGTACAAATTTGAACAAGGATTAGTTTTCTAATGCTTGTGAGAAAGAAGAACTTCATTGACAACCTTGTCGAGATTCTCGCGAGATGAACTTTTTGCAGATTCTTCAGCTGATTTCTTCCACTCGACAGCCCTTCTCTTCATCTCTTTCCCTTTATCTCCAGTCATCAACTCTACAACAAGATTTCTCACTTCGTCCCTCTTCACATTATTGTCGATCTCCATGCCTATGCCCCAACGAGTGCAGCAATACCAGCAGTTGGTCTGTTGCTCCGCGAAAAACGGCCAACAGATCATCGGCACCCCGCTGCATATGCTTTCGAGGGTCGAGTTCCATCCACTGTGAGTCAAGAAACCTCCAACGGAAGGGTGATTTAGAACTTTTTCTTGAGGGCACCAATTTGCCATAAAAGATCTTTCTTTTGTCGCTTCAAGAAATTCGGGTGGGAGAATGGCCTTCTCCCCCGAGACAAGATCGGGTCTTATAATCCATAAAAATGTTTTGTTACTGTTAGCAAGCCCCCAAGCAAACTCAATGAGTTGATCAGGAGTCATCACAGTTACGCTTCCGAAATTGACATAAACAACAGAATTCGGCTCTTTTGAGTTCAGCCATTCGAGACACTCTGGCTCCTCTTTCCACAGATTCGATTTCAGAAGCTCCAAGCTCTTGTTCTCGTATTGTTCTTCCAGAAACTGCAAAGGCCCGATAGCAAAAACTGGAGGCAGAATTGATGAAAGTTCTTTCAGAACGTCCCTTTCGAGGTCCTCAAATGTGTTCAATACGATAGCAGAAGCTCTCTTAGCTCTCTCTGTTTCGGACAGCACAAATTTGACCATGTAATCATCTGGGCTTGTGGTTCTAATGAAACTTGGAATATCCCTCAAACGGATTCCTTCCATGCTTGGAATTTCATTTATAATTGTGTCCAAATACCCATTGGTCAAGTCGTTCTTGTCTGCATTGTTCAACCAAAATAATTATGCCAGTGTCAACCTTCAGACTGTGGGCCGAGCTAATGACCCACAACCTAGATAGTTTCCATTCATACTCCTCTCGTAGTAGAACTTTACTATATAAACGAGATATCATATGTTACAGAGATTAATATAGTTAGTTATTCATATTCCTCCCTAACATTCTTCAGTTCTTGGAGCATCAAAGTTTTTATCTAAATTTACAAGTTCAAAGATGTAGGTTCATATTATAGAAGTAAACCGTTACCTTTAAATGGTGAATATCCCTTCTCAACGAGCTTAACATACTGAGTGTAAGCATAGAACCCACAGGCGCTTGTGGTCCAGAAAAAGACATCAGGAATGCCAAGCTCTTCAGCAGCTTGTACGGCAAAGCTCATCGCCCCATCGGAAACTATACACGTCACAGGCGGAACGTTGGAAGATCCGGTGTCATTTAACTTAGCAAGAAGATCTCTGAATGGACCTATACAAGTAGTTGTGGTCGATTCACAAAGAGAAGGAACATCTTGGGTGGCATCAGCATCCGACGGTGGAAGACCGTCAGGAATCGCCTCAAATCTGAATCCGGGGAGCCCGTTTAAGGAGTTCTGACCTCTTGCCCGGATGAGCCTCCGGTGGTTGTACTCAGTGTTGACAAAGGTGATGTAGAAGCCTCTGTAGTGAAGGAGTTTGGCTAGTTTTAGCATTGGATTTACATGGCCTTGTGCAGGATATGGTATGCAAACTGCATGGGGCTTCTGTGGTTCACCTTGGGAAGCCATCAAAAGTGGACTTCCTCCCTTCATGAAATGCAGAGATAAGGGGGGAGAGAATTTTGTATTAATTAAAGATACCGGATTGCAATCACTATTATTTATATGACTTTTAATACAAAATATATATCGTAAAATTAATCTATTAAATCGTTTAACAAGAATTTTTATGTTGATTTTGTTTGGTTCCATCGTTTTTGGACTATTGTTAATTTTTCTCTTAACAGCACATATTTGATATAAAAAAAAAATAACAGCAAAGAGTGTGCTAAAATAATAGACATCGAAACCGAAAGCCTAAATTTTTTTAAAGTAAAAAATTATATTATCAAAAGATTCATTTTAAAATATAATAAATTCTAAATAATATCATAACAAATAAGTATGATTCAAATCAGACATAATATAAAATATAAAATAAACCAGCACACGCATTTAGACTATGAGTCTACCTATCAGATACGCTACTTATACAGATATGTCAAATTCAGACACGACACACCAATCCGATACGATTCAACTCGAAAAAATTAAATTTGAGTTTTCGAGTTTGAGTCAGATCGGATTGGACCCGACAGCTGATCCGAAAAAAAAAATAATTGGGTTGGGTTCGGTTGACCCGAAAATTTTAATTTTTTTAAAATATATATATAATTATTAAATATTGCTTGAGTTTTTATATATTATATGTCTGAAAAATATTTATTGTATAATTATATCATAAATTTTCATAACTTAATATTTATTTTGAACATTTTTTATTTTTTAAACAATTGTTTATTTGATTAAGTAAATATATTTTATTTTTATACAATTAGACTTTCTAATTTAAATCATATATATGATGGAGATTTTGTTATTATGTGTTTAAATTAAAATATTATGATTATTATTTGAATTTTATTTAATTTTCTTTAAAAAAAATTCAAAATCGAGTTGATCGGGTTGGTTCGGGCTGATAATTTTCGGGTTGGCCATGTTCTCAGGTTTAACAATTTTTGAATAATATTATTGCTCAACCCACCCCAACACACCCAAATTAACACCCTTGATGTTACAAGAATTGGATTGGAGGCTCAAGAACTTCAAATTTTTCATTCGACTTACAATTTTTTTAATTATTTCCCTAAACGTCACGCGTACGTTATGTTCAATTCCATTTTTTATTTTCATTCAACTTTCATTTTTTAAGCAAAAATAAATAAATAAATGATGTTTGAAAATTTCGACGTGATTAATATTATATGAAGGTTAGTATGGCAACTTGACCACAAACACACACAAAAAAAATGGAATTGAACAAAACGTGTGACGTTTAGGGAAATAATTTTTTAAAAAAATATATTCAATTTTGGCAACATTGGACTCGGACTTATTTCACTCTTTTCTAGTCGTTATTTTGATTATTATTCACAACTTATTTCACTATTTTATTATTTTCTTATAAAAATTCAAAATATTTAACGTTGAATTTATTCACGTGTAGACCAAGACTTAGGCATAATTCAGTTTGTACTTGAATTGATGGATTATAATTCCATGAATTTTGAATTTATTTAAATGTTTATTTGTAATCATTAATTTCAAATAGTAGGTCTCTTGTGAGACGGTCGCATGAATCTTTAACCGTGAGACGGGTCAACCCAACCGATATTCACAATAAAAGTAATATTCTTAGCATAAAAAATAATAATTCTTCATGGATGACACAAATAAGAAATCTATATCACAAAATACGATCCGTGAGATCATCTCACGCAAATTTTTGTCAACTTCAAATAGACTATTTATATATTCATGTTAATTAGTAAGTATTTCAAATTTATCCAACAATGGTTTGATTGGAAATATATTATAATTTATATTATTAATTTTTTAAAAATAAATTAAAAAATCAAACTATTATTTCATTATAAATAATAAAATTAATAATTTTTTTTTTTGTTTGTTTTCTTCCGGCTATTAATGATTTCTAAAATAAATTTAAGAAAAATAAATTTTAGCCACAATTTTTTACGTTAGTTTGATAAAATCATTAATAAAGCACTTAACTCAATCAAGCTATTTATTATTTTAATTTTATTTTTATTTTTACTTTTATTTTTAAATTTAAATTTAATTACTTTAATTTATATCTTAACATCAAATTCATAGAAAATCATCATTATAATTTTGTACATTATAAAATTGTTATATTAAGAATAAGTAATAATGGAAAGACGAATGGAGAGAGTGAGACTGAATAAAATTAAATTAGTAATAAATATTAAGGTCATATAAAACATCTTTTTCCATTTAGAATAGATATATTTTTATACTACTTATATATCAACATAGATACGTGATTGAGAGGAAATGTTTGTACGTAAATGATTTCAATGCAAACATTTAAGCTATTTAATCAATTTTCGATATATGATGCTAAATAAATATTAATAAATAATATATTATCTATTAATTAATTATTAATTAATTAATCTATTAAATATATGACTTTCATTTGTAAGTTTACTATTTTACCATTTTTTTGGTTTTAGAATTTGTCATGTTCATGATGTTGTTTACGTCATTTTTTATGTCAGTTCAATAGGATCATTAATAGTGAACTTAACTCAATCAAACTAATTATTATTTTAATTTTAAATTTAAATTTAATTATTTTAATTTATACATTAACATCAAAATCATAATAGAAAGAGTGAGACTGAATAAAATTAAATTAGTAATAAATATTAAGGTCATATAAATCATCTTTTTTCCATTTAAAATAAATATATTTTTAGACTACTTATATATCAACAGAGATACGTGATTGACAAAAAATGTTTGTATGTAAACGATTTCAATGCAAACATTTAAGCTATTTAGTTAATTTTTTATATATGATACTAAATAAATATTACTAAATAATATATTATCTATTAATTAATTAATCTATTAAATATATGACTTTCATTTGTAAATTTACTAATTTACCATTTTTTTGGTTATAGAATTTGTCATGTTCATGATGTTATTTACGTCATTTTTTATGTTAGTTTAATAGGATCATTAATATTTAACTTAACTCAATCAAACTAATTATTATTTTAATTTAAATTTAATTACTTAAATTTATACATTGCTGTCAAATTTATGAAAAAATTGTAATATATTAATGATAGGTGTAGGACCGAGTGCTTACCGATTTATCAAAAGCTATAGCTAGTGGTAATGGTGCAACTCAAATCTTTTAAACCGCACAGCAGCTCAAGCACCATGGTTCGATCGCTCTACCAAGCAGAGACAATTATTGCACCAACAATCTCCCTCCCAATAATTGCACTCATTGCAATCAATGGGAATCGAACTCATGACATTGGCTCTGATACCAATTGTAGGACCGAGTGCTTACCGCTTTATCAAAAATTATAGCTTTTGGTAAAGCGGTAAGCGCTCGGTCCTACAATAGGTAATGAGAAGTCGAAGGGTGATGAGTCGGATTGAATAAAAATAAATTATTAATAAATATTAAGGTCATATAAAACTTCTTTATCCCATTTAAAATAAATATATTTTCAAACTCTTTATGTGTCAATAGAGATACGTGATTGAGATAAATGTTTGTATGTAAATGATTTCAAACACTCTTTTTAAGATATTTAGTCAATATTTTATATATGCTGCTAAATAAAAATTACTAAATAATATGCTCAATTTGATCATTTTGTGTTCTTGCAATGAGAAGAGTTTTTGACCTTAGCGTTAACATGTTTTATTTGTTATAAGTCATTTGTATTGATCATGTTATGTTTGGATTGCTTATGCGATTTGTTTGTTTATCGAAAGAAAAAAGAAAACAAAACCACTATCCCACAAAAATGGTTATTTTTCAATTTTTTATTCTCGATATATTTTGTTAATTTTTAAACACATAATGCATGTTTTCTGATTGCTTAGATTATTTAGTTTGAAGTGACTTAAAAAATATTAAAAATGATGAAATGTTTTTTAGTTTTTGTCTTATGTCTCAGAATATCAAGAGATAACATTTTTTTATTTATTGTGGCAAATTTATTTTCAGACTTCTGTATATAAACCGGTATTCAAAATTTTTACGACATTATTATAATCTCAAATCAAATTTTTTTATTTAGATTGATATTTGAATTTGAGTTTTTATGTGCTTGCTTATATTATTTTTGTAGTATTATTTATTGTGAAAATAATAGGTGGACTAAAAAAATTGGTGGATCTAAGAGTTCTCTGATGGACGACAAATATGGATAAATTATTAAAAGAGATAATATCTATTAGATTTTTGACATGCTATTTTGTTCTAATTCAATGATTATGCTTGATTCTAAATCTTAATTGTATCTCAAGTTAACGTATGTTTTGTTATTACCAGATATATTTTGTCAACGATCTAATATTTTTCTTCGGTTTAAGAAAAATTGTGTGACTTCATATTACATTTTTACGACCATTTTTCTTAATGGTCTTATTAAAGGATTTTTTCATGATGATTTTGAGACACTATTTTTTCTTTTTTTTTTTTAAAAAAAAAGTAGAATATCTATGAAAGAAAGACGTTAATAAGGTGTCTTCTCTTTATTTGAACAAAATATTGAAAAATTTATACAAATTGTGAATATATGAGTTAGTATTTAATTTGAGAGTGATTTATACTTTTTGTTGCTCGTATATACTTCAATTTATTTGTTATTGTACTAAATAAATTAATTTTAAACTTTGAGTTATCATTTTTTTCTTACTGAGGTTGTTTGTGTTATGAATTTTTTTATTTATTCGGTTAGTGTTGTTGGCAGTAATTGATTTTTCTGATATTCTATGATTTACCTTGTTGTTTATATGAAAATAGGTATGAGAGTACACCAATCAAAACCACGTATTTGGGTCATCTGTTCTACGAAGAAGATGATAAATAGTTTTGTGAATTATATAATTACTTGGTTCTTCATATATATAGCCTACGAAATGCATCAAATTTTGAACAAAAAAGTTAAGACAAACATAGTGGATGAAAAAAAACATGTTAAATAAAAAAATAATGTTGTGTATTATTATGTCCTCATTTCTGTATGATATAATTCAAACACAATTTTTTTTATAGATATTTGATATTAGGTCTAACTAAGTAACATGAAACATATAATTATATATGTGAATTATATAAATAAATAAATATATATATATATATATATGTGTATATATATATAAATCGTATTTAAAGCAAAATGTTAAGATCAAGAACGTAATTTCAAATTTAAATTTCAACGAAGCACAATGAAGAAGAAATTGAAGAATTGTATGTGTAAACTTTTTAAGCGTTATATAGTGATTATGATTCTACTTCATGGTTTGCGACATATGGATGCCATATAAAATATCAATATTTCTCAAAGAATAAAATTGTTTTTCAAGAAGAAAAAATTATTTATTCCGAAAAAAAAATACATAAAAAAAAACAAAATATGCATAATTCTCGTTCTATTTATAATGGCATGAGAACAATTCTAAAACTTTGTGGATCCAATAGATAAATTTTGTGCATTTTAAGTACATTGAAACATTGAGTCAGTTGCACATTATTTCCTCGCACATTCAAAAGTGAGTTCAGTTTCCTAGCTATTGGACTTTGATGGCCTTTCACCATAAGCGAAAACATATCACGATTAAAAGCATTTTTTCTTAGGAGTTATAATTGATGATTGTCAAAAACTGAAAAATCATTTAACAACAAAACAAATAGTCGGAAAAATAAGATTAACGGATAAAAACAATGTAGAAAACCGAAAAAATGTCGTGATAGGAAAACAAACTATGAGCATGTTAGATCTCAGATGAGGATTGCAAATAACATAATAGATGTTAAAGACGATCATATACTTGCTGAGTATACCAAAATTGTTATATGCATATTATAACAAACTACGACAAAGAGTTGTTGAGTTATAAAACAACCAAGAAGCATATTGAAAAGTGTGTCATGTGAATAAAGATAAATTCTCCAATTCATATACCATCTATGATCATTATTTTTTTATTTTTTGTGGTTTGGTTTGTTTCAATTGATAAATGTTACTAGCCATGTTTTAATTCATTTAAATATTAACAAAATTTCTGGAATATATTTTCAGCAGTTTAGTTGCTCACGTACAAGGCACGTACACTTTTCTAGTGTATATATGACACTTTACTCATACTTTCTGATGTGAACAGTGATCATAATAAAATAGAATTCCAAGAGCACGAGATGAAGTAAACGGCAGAAAGGGACAAATTTTTCTAATGTTTGCGAGAAAGAAGAACTTCATTGACAACCTTATCAAGATTCTCGCGAGATGAACTTTTTGCAGATTCTTCAGCAGATTTCTTCCACTCGACAGCCCTTCTCTTCATCTCTTTCCCTTTATCTCCAGTCATCAACTCTACAACAAGATTTCTCACTTCGTCCCTCTTCACATTATTGTCGATCTCCATGCCTATGCCCCAACGAGTGCAGCAATACCAGCAGTTGGTCTGTTGCTCCGCGAAAAACGGCCAACAGATCATCGGCACCCCGCTGCATATGCTTTCGAGGGTCGAGTTCCATCCACTGTGAGTCAAGAAACCTCCAACAGAAGGGTGATTCAGAACTTTTTCTTGAGGGCACCAATTTGCCATAAGAGATCTTTCTTTTGTCGCTTCAAGAAATTCTGGTGGGAGAATGGCCTTCTCCCCCGAGACAAGATCAGGCCTTATAATCCATAGAAATGTTTGTTTACTGTTAGCAAGCCCCCATGCAAACTCAATGAGTTGATCGGGAGTCATCACTGTGATGCTTCCGAAATTGACATAAACAACAGAATTCGGCTCTTTCGAGTCGAGCCATTCGAGACACTCCGGCTCCTCTTTCCATAGATTTGATCCAAGAAGCTCTATGCCCTTGTTCTCGCATTCTTCTTCCAGAAGTTGCAAAGGCCCAATAGCATAAACTGGGGGTAGGATTAACGAAAGTTCTTTTAGAACATCTCCTTCGATTTCCTCGAACGTGTTCAACACAATGGCAGAAGCTCTCTTAGCTCTCTCTGTTTCGGACAGCACAAATTTGATCATGTAATCATCTGGGTTTGTGGTTCTTACGAAACTTGGAAGATCCCTCAAACGAATTCCTTCCATGCTTTTAATCTCATCTATAACTGTGTCCAAGTACCCATTGGTCAAGCAGCTCTCATCTGCATGAATTAACCAAAATAATCATCATTGCCGATGGGTACGATTTTCATTGATAAGTAAATAACATGTTCTTAAAGCTAACATGCAAGCCAATAGCACATGCTGTATTAGATTTTTAAGAACTACAACAGCAATTGTCAGGATGGGATAACAGTGTAATTTAACTCTATCTTTGTCGTAGCAGAGCGATGTTATAAAGGAATCGTATTATAGAATGAAAAAGTTACCTTTAAGTGGTGTGTATCCCTTCTCAATGAGCTTAACATACTGGGTGTAAGCATAGAACCCACAGGCACTAGGGGTCCAGAAAAGGACTTCAGGAATGCCAAGTTCTTCAGCAGCTTGAACGGTAAAACTCATCACGCCATCGGAAACTATGCATGACACTGGTGGAACGTTGGACGAGCCGGTGTCATTTAACTTAGCAAGAAGATCTCTGAATGGACCTATACAAGTGGTTGTGGTAGATTCACAAAGAGTAGGAATATCTTGGGTGGCATCGGCATCCGACTGTGGAAGACCGTCTGGAATCTTCTCGAATCTGAATCCGGGGAGCCCGTTTAAGGAACTTTGGCCTCGTGACCGGAGGAGCCTCCGGTGATTGAACTCGGTGTTGACAAAGGTAATATGAAAGCCTTTGTTGTGAAGGAGTTTGGCTAGTTTTAGCATTGGATTTACATGGCCTTGTGCAGGATATGGTATGCAAACTGCATGAGGCTTCTGCAGTTCACCATGGGAACCCATCAAGAAATGGAATTTCTTTTACTAAACACAGAGAAAGTGGAGAAAACTTTTTCAAACTCAAGATTGGAGGAGTTCCTTGAGGCGAGAAAACGAAGGTACCTGTGGTCAAATTTTATAGGGGTTGAGTTCGTAAACCAATAATAATATTTCATCATCTCATGCTATCGATGAAATCGGGGGTGAAATATAAAATAATCCAAGTATCTTTCTGTTTATATATTATTAATGGCTAGTTGTTTGTTTTATATTCATTCAGTATAATAAATTGGAAGAATTGATATGTATGGAAGCCATTTGTAATTAATAGTTAATGACAATTCAAGAACAAAATGTAACTTTTATATTAATTTTATTAAATAATTCATCTATATATATATATACTACCATTATAAGTTTTATCATTTTAATTTTGTCTCTACATGATTTTTTAAAATAATTTTAGTGCAAAATTTAAATTATATTTTTAATGCAATTTATGAATAATTAATAAATTATATTATCATAAGAAGATATATGAAAAAAACTAATTACATATGGAATAGTAGAACAATATGATAAATATATGATAATATGAAGTTTAATAATAACATATTTCATTTTTTAAATTAAAACTAAAAATTAAAAATAAAGAGTTTACTAAATTAGTTAAGAAAATTTATATCAACAATTATGAATAATAATATATTAATAATCTCATAAAATATGAATCTCTTAAAATAAAAAAAATTTAAAGATATATATATATATATATATATATATATATATATATATATATATTTATAAATTCAATATACAAAATTTTGTTGTATTTGAAATATCCAGTTTAAGATTTAGATATTAAGTGTCCAAAGGTAAACTCTACCATGATTCTCAAAATCAGTAGAACCAAAATCAGAAATAAAATATTTTCTTTCTTTCAATTCTAAAATCAGCTTTCATAATATATAAATTTTAAGACATAATTGTTAAATAATTATTTTAAAATTGTATTTAACAAAAAATTAATAGTCAACAATGTTAGTATGTAAAAGATAGATCCTGATATAAAATTAATTAAGATGTGATATAAAATTATAAAAACAAAAGGTAAAATTTTTGTATGAGGTTAATTATTATTTAGATTGAATATTTTAGGTTATATTTTAATATCGATATCATTATTTCATTAGTTTTGTTAAGTCGGTCACGATGATTTTAAAGTGATAATTATTTGTTTTTAGTGTACTTCACTTATGTAGATTATGATTTATGCATTGATAAAATCCATAATTTGGTTGATTTTTAGGTTATTCTATCTTTATGTAGTGTTTGCATATATATTTTTTTTTTAAAAAAAAATTCAATTCATTTCGTTATATGTATCATGCTCATTATCATTTATTATATGACATATAATCAACAGCTTGAGTTTTAAGTTATTAATTAATTTAATACTATAATATGACAAGATATAAAACTCGGATAAATAACAAAATGATTTAAATTATTTTTTTGAAAATTAATTTTTTAAACTTTTAGTATATAATTAATATTTATGTGCATATCCATACATTAAAATTTTGATTTCAACATGAGCGATTTGAATGAAACGTTGAAAGATTAATTAGAGTTTGGTTTAAAATGTTCGAACTTACGTGCACCACGAGATTTCCTTGTAAATCCTGGATTATGTATTAATTTATTCAAGAGCTTCATACGGAAAACATTAATTATCAACAACGACTTTCCGACATAGGCGGCATTTATTATTAATTTTTTTAATTTTAATAGTGAAAAAAATTCCAAATCATTGATTATCTTTATTTTTCAAAATTCAATGACACAGAATTTTATATTTATTTATTTTTAGTTTGATCAGAACATCAGAATCACTATATATATATATATATATTATATATATATATATATATATATATATATATATAATGTATTTTGATAAATAATGCGAAAAAACGAAGAAGGGAGAAATTAACTTATTGATGTTCGAATGATCTCTGAAACTAATGTAATTGTTTTTTCTCGAAAGAAATAAATCACTCGTTTTCTATAGATTACTCGTTATTACCTACACTCATTTTAATTAGAAGAAAGTAGACATTTAAGTTTGATGGTTGAACGAAAGAACATCACAAAGACGAAAATCATGACTAGTAGCTCGTGTTTAAATAAGAAAAGAATACTATTATTTTAAAAATAAAAATATTCTCGAGTCTCTAATCCAACATAGCAGAAGCTTAAATACAATAACATTGTATAAGAATCACAAACCAAGTAGCATATGATATGGCTAAACGAAGCTTATAAGTTACAAATAAGAATGTGTTTTTGCATGTGATTCTTATATATTCTATTTTATTAAGCCTGATGACATGATAGTAACCTTTTAGAAAAAACACCAACTTTTTTTCCAATTTTACCCTCTCATATGATACTAATATTACACTTTTTTAAAAAAAATTCAAAACACACCTTATTTTAATTTTTTTTATTTCAACAATTCAAATATCAATTTATTCCTTTCATAATGTGTCAAATTTCACTTTAGTCCATCGATAATGATAAAAAAGACTATACACACACGCATCGCGTGTGCAAAATATCTAATGTTTATAATAAATCTGTACTCCACCATTTGATGAATTGTGAATGATAATGACTTCATGTTCAAAAAATATATGTATATTTTTTTATTAAAAAAAAGAATTAATCGACTTTTAAATGATTGTGAATGAAGTTTATGTCGACTATTTTATTCCATCGGGAATATATTAATCGTTGCGTGTGTGTATAAGAGTTGACCGTGTGAATCTTATTTCATACGGCAGGTCATCTTCTCCAGCCCAGCAAGCCATTAACTAATGGTCCCAACGTCATATTCGAGGATTGGGAACAGAAATGGCGTGGCATTATTTAATTTTAATTTCTTTATATGTACTCTTTGAAAGAGATTGTGATAAACTAAATATATTTTTAGTCAATGCTAATTAAATTATTATGTGAATTATTTATATAAGTATAAAATTTATATAAATAGTATTTAATTAACACACATAATTGATATTAATATAACATAAAAAAGTGAAATGCTAATCTGTCGTATTTAATACATGAAGATAATTTAAATAAGAGTTTATTTAAATAATTTTTTAATTAACTAAAACACGTGTTGTATTTGCCATACAATTGATCTGAGTTTTTATCAACTCGGTTTGAACTGATTTTTTTAGTAACTTTAATTAAGCTTTAGTTTATTATTTCTTTTAATTATATTATTTTTATAATTATTTAAATGCTAGAATATCTTATATCGGTATTTTAATAGATATTCTGTGGGATAAAATAGTGGTTGAAAATAAAATAATAGAAAATATCATGAGAATATTTCTTATTGTGCCGAAATTAGAATCGATGAGTTGAAGATACATTATTATATTATTATATATATATATGTTAAATAGGCAGCTGGCCACATGCGTTGATTTTTAACACTTTTGTGAATATAAAGAATGAAAAAGTTAAATATTAATATATTATGGGAAAGATCTTTCAAGATTTGAGTCGACTGATTGAGTGCATATACTTTGTTCAAAAACGAACACAATTAGGGACCGCAGAAAGATTGGAGATAGTCAAGGAAAGGAAAAACTTGATTATGAATCGTAATTCGTCGAGTAGTGCCTGCATTGTAACTCTCTTCTTTTTGATAATTGAATAAACAAGGTGGCTAACTTTTCCTGTGGAGGCCGGTTGTGAATCAAATAGAATATTTGTATCACAAAATCAACACATGAGATGAGACCGTCTCGCGTGAGTTTGTGTTTATCTAAAAGTTCAAACTATTTCAATAAATTGTAGGTATCTTATGAGAGGGTCTCACGTATCTTTATTTGTAAGACATGTCAACTATGTTCATATTTACAATTAAAAGTAATATTTTTGACATAAAAAATAATATTTTTTCATGGTGACCCAAATAGAAGATTTGTCTCATAAATTTGACCCATGAGACCGTCTCACAATATTTTTCATGGTGAAAATGAGCTGCAAAAGTGTTACATACTTCTTATACATAAGATCGTCACAAGCATTATAAAGAATGATGATAAGAGTCCAGTTGCTTTGAGATTTAGAAATCTTAAAACAAAAACTATATTGGACTAGATAATGAATCACGCGAAGCAAGAAAACATATAAGATTTGAGATTTGGAAATTTTCGAATATTAAGAAAAAATGTGGGATTTGTAATGAATTGAAATCAAAATTATAAATATCCTTTTAATTATTATTTTTTATATGAAAAATTTGTGCAAGAAAAATTTTTTTTTTTTGGAAAAGAATAAGGGGCGGGTGGGCGAACAGTACCCATCAAGGATCATGTACCGAAAATTAAGTCAGGACGACTTTGTCAAAGATTAGATGGATCGAATTAATTATATATACAATGAATAGAATTAAATTCAAATAAATATGCACGGATGTTGACTTTGGTCATGAATCATTTATCAAACAACAATATTGTATCTTCAATATACCTGCATAGACTTTATATAAAGAAACATTAAACACACAGTATTCATCAAGTCCACGTGTACCCTATAAATATATATATATATATATATATATATATATATATTATATATAAACCACCAAAGAACAACCAAGATTAAACTGTCTAGCTAGTGCTAGTGATAAAGAAGCACTTGATTTATAACCTTGTCAAGATTGTCGTAAGATGAACTCTTAGCAGACTCTAGAGCCAATTTCTTCCACTCTGCAGCCCTTCTCTTCATCTTTTTGCCTTTTTCTCCCATCATCAGCTCTAAAACAAGACTTTTCACTTCCTCCCTCTTCACATTATTGTCAATCTCCGTACCTATACCCAATTTAGCGCAGCAATACCAACAATTTGTCTGCTGCTCTGCAAAGAACGGACAGCATATCATGGGCACCCCGCTGCATATACTTTCGAGGGTTGAATTCCATCCATTATGTGTTAAAAACCCTCCAACCGAAGGGTGATTGAGAACTTTTTCTTGCGGACACCAACCCGAAAGAAAACCTCTTTCTTTAATTTCATCGAGAAATTCAGGTGGGAGACTCGCCTCACCTCCAAAAACAATATCCGGTCTTATGATCCATAAAAATGTTTGCTTACTATTCGCAAGCCCCCATGCAAACTCAATCAGTTGGTTGCTAGTCATCAAAGCAGCGCTTCCGAAATTAACATAGACTACTGAGTTTTCGTCTTTCGAATCAAGCCATTCTAGACATTCTGGCTCTTCTTTCCATAGGTTGGATCCAAGCATGTCTAAGGCCACTGTATCGTTGCATTGTTTTTCGAGAAACTGCAAGGGACCAATGGCGTAAACCGGAGTTATTGTTGATGACAATGCGTTAATGATATCATGCTCCAGGTCCTCAAAAGTGTTCAAAACGATGGAGGACGCTCTCCTGGCTCTCGTGATTTCGGACAGCACAAAATTGAGCATTATATCATCCTTGCTGGCGGTGCGCAAGAAACTTGGAAGATCCCGCAGACGTATTCCGGCCATGCCAGGAATTCCATTTACGACAGTGTCTAAATATCCATTTGTCAAGCAACCAGAATCTGCATTTTGCAAATAAGATATCAAACCATTTTAGCTGTGGACTCAAATCATCACTCAAACTTTAATACGTCTAGTTCGACCTGAGAGCGAGAGATGCGAGCACGGGTTAGCTCTTGAGTGTAAAATTTCAAATAATATATTTTTTAATAAAATGAAAAAATAATGCATTAAATTTATAAAATTAGTCTCATTCTGTAAAAAAGTAGACTTGTGATACTTTGATAATGCATTCTATATTTTTTCATTCTTTGTTTGATAAGAAATAAGCTTAATATAACCGAAGATACATATTTTAGAAAATACATTTTGATCAAACAAAGTTTGTATTTTCAAACGTTTATAATAAAACATCAAAATACATATAGTCATTTTACGTTATTGCGACACATTTTTTCGACCGACTTTTGCATAGACCAATTTTTTTTTAATAAAAAAAATAGACTCAGAATGTGAGTGAGAGTGTGAGGCAACCAATGCACCTTTAAGTGGTATGTACCCCTTCTGAACAAGCGTAGCATACTGTGTGTACCCATAGAATCCACAAGCACTAGTAGTCCAAAACAAGACACCGGGAATCCGAAATTCTTCAGCAGCTTCAAGAGCAAAACTCATCACCCCATCAGTAACAATGCATGTAACTGGAGGCAAGTCAGACGAGCGGCCCGAACCGTTCAGTCTTTTCATGAGATCTCTTAAAGGAGATAAACAGGTGGTGCTAGTTGAATAACACAAAGATGGAACATCTTGGGTGGCATCAGCATCCGATGGTGGGAGGCCATCGGGGATCGTCTCAAACTTAAACGAGGGAAGCCCGTCTAGCGAATACGGACCCCTTGATCTAAGTAGTCGTCTATGATTATATTCAGTGTTAACAAAGGTTATGTGGAAGCCCTTGTGATTCAGAAGTTTGGCTAGTTTTAGCATCGGGTTTATGTGGCCTTGAGCTGGGAATGGAATGCATACTGCATGTGGCTTTCTTGCTATTTCGGAATCCATGTATAAAATGATAAACTTTTTTATTTTAATGGAAAGGAAAGAAAGGATCAAAAGATCAACCCCAGAAGATGGAGAGAAGTGGGAGTTCGGTGCCAACTATATATAGAAAGGATCTTTCATTAAATATAGAGAAAATAAAGTTTTGATATTGCAATTTTGATAATTTATATTTTCAAATTTCAATTTATCATGTATTTTTTAATTTTTGATAATTTTAATCTTTTTCATTGATAATACTAAGATGACAGTTACACATGTTTGACACCATATCATCGCTGCATCAACATCACGTCGAAAAAAATATTAAAATTGTCAAGAAAAAAAGTAAACATACAGAATCAATGATGTAGTTTTTCTTGAAATATATTAAAAACTATTTATTTCAATCGTTATCATTGATCCCTCTTTCCCTAGCTAATCGACATCACCATAATTACATGCATAAATGAATATCATCTGTTTCTGTTATGAGTTAGTGTCAAAATTTATTTCAAATCTGCATGCAACAACTGTTCAATATTGCACGGACAGATTTTAATTAAAAGATGTGTAACATATATAATTTATCCCCGGTGCAAAATTCAAAGTTACTAAAATGTTAATTAATACCAGAAAAAATATATATAATTCCAAACTTTCAAAACTTAGGCAAACAAAAAATGTCCGATACTTATTCTTTAATCGTCGCTTCCTTTTCACTGTAATTAATTGCGAAATAATTTATTTATAGGGTTTTCAATCTAGTTTTACCCTTATACTGACAATAGTTTCTAGGAGTACAAAACGCAATTCATCATGTACAATTCGTGCATGCATTTCCCCCCAAATTTTCAGGGATGGAACGACGTGGCTCCGCCTTGGACCGACGGTTCAACGGTGAATCTGAATCGGTGGCGAGTCACTCTCATTTTAGGTTTAGCGTCACAATCCACGAACCAACTTTTAAATAATACAAATTTATGGTTGCATATATTATAATTTATAGTTGCTTGTTTATTATAATATAACTATTGTGGAAAAAAATCGAATGCATTCAAACATATAAACGCAATGTTTGACTTTAGCTTCTTTGTTTTGGGAAAAAGCAGGATGATTTTGTGAGACAGAAATTATGTCTCATCAACGTTAAGTCAATAAAAATAACAAAACTTGCCTAAAAAACAAAAATAATATATTAATATCGAAATTTGAAAACATAAATGATTAAAATCGCATAATCTAAAAAACTAATTTAATTTACGTATCTTATCGTGCAGCATGATTCACTTCCAAAATTGCTCCCAACCACTTTGTGAACTAACGTTTTCCTACCTATTTCCCTTCTCCTACCAACTCATTTCAAATGTTATGGCACGGACAAGTAATGTCACATGTTGCAATCTTCTATAAAAAAATTTCATACATATTAATACAACACGAAGCTATTTAGATTTAGAAACTAAATTATTTGTTTCAGTAATGCGAGGGATATGTTACTATTAAGTTTTGAACTTCAGATTTGTAGATATTGAGGTCAAATTAATCATAAATAGTGACAAATCACTAAATTGCTTATTTAAACATAAAATTAGGTAGCATAAGATTATAATCATATGTTGTCGTAATATGTATTCAACCAAGACAGCAAATGTTGAACATGATGTTCTTAGATCGAAAATTTATTAACGGTTATGGTTTTTATTATTTGAAAAACAATTTAAAAATAATAAAGAAATTCTGAGTACCAAGGAACATTTGAAATTGAAAGTGGCGCTGGCCCGTGCCACCAACCACGATCCATTTATATAAAATCCCCACACATGGCCGACACGCTCTTCCGGTACACCGAATTCTTGCATTTGCCGAATTTACTCCGGCCTACGTTCTTCATCCATGGCACTCACCGCTCAAACCTCTCTCCTTTCTGACAAATCTTCTCTCATACCGCAGTATCAACCACTTTCCTACACCAATCACTCCTCTCTAACCGTCAGATCTATCACCTCGAAGCTCATCTCGGCCGTCCATGCAGCCGATTCTTCCAATTCCAAAACGGCCCCTGTTGCCCCGGCTGCTGTTTCCGTATCCGGCGTCTCCGCCCCCACCGCTGCTGTTGAGAAGAACGTTCATCCCAAGAAATGGGAATTGGACAGTTGGAAATTGAAGAAGGCATTGCAGCTACCGGAGTACCCGAATCAAGGGGAATTGGAATCGGTTCTGAATACCCTCGACGCCTTCCCTCCGATTGTGTTCGCGGGTGAGGCACGCAATCTGGAGGAACGCCTCGCTGAGGCGGCCATGGGAAATGCTTTTCTCTTGCAGGGTGGAGACTGCGCCGAGAGTTTCAAGGAGTTCAATGCCAATAACATTAGGGACACTTTCAGAATCCTTCTGCAAATGGGCGTCGTTTTGATGTTTGGCGGCCAACTGAATGTCATCAAGGTTCAATTTTATTTTTTGTTTTGTTTTTACCTGTTTCTGTCTTTGAACTGAGTATTGGATTCATGTTGTCTCTTGAGGTTAGTTTAGCCTTGAGATATGAATTTGGATAGTGGATTTCTGCTAATTTTCACGCTTTAGGTTGATGATTAAATTTCTCGTTGTCTTCTAATGTCTCCTTCTTGGAAAAATAGTTTAATCTTGTGCTTTTTCAAATTGCCTAATGTATAATGCTTTCGAGTTGTTCAAAAACATTTTTCCTAAATGTCCCAGCTAGTTTGGCATTAATTTTATATTTCTTTATGCATTTGATTCAAGTACTCAGTACTAAACAATAAAATCGAACATATCGCAGCTACAACTAACATATTGGCAACTATGTTTCCTAAAAGCTTGAGTTTACGAGTGTCAATTGGCATTAATTGCCTACTTTAACACGCTACTTCTGATTCAATTAGGTTTCCGCCGTGTAGTGTGATGTGATCTTAATGTTGTTGGTCTTGAAAATAGGTGGGAAGAATGGCGGGTCAGTTTGCGAAGCCTAGATCGGATCCATTTGAGGAGAAGAATGGTGTAAAGTTGCCAAGTTACAGAGGAGACAACGTGAATGGAGACGCTTTTGATGCAAAATCGAGAATACCTGACCCGCAAAGGATGATTAGGGCCTACTGTCAATCTGCTGCTACTCTCAATCTGTTGAGGGCTTTTGCAACCGGAGGATACGCAGCAATGCAGAGGGTGACTCAATGGAACTTGGATTTCACAGAGCACAGCGAGCAGGGTGATCGGTATTTTCCATGCCATCTTGAATCTAATTTAGCTATCTTTTCCTCATTTAGGTCTCTATATGCATAGGGGATAATTGATATAGAACTCTTTCTTAGACAAAACCATTGCTTTGCCCAAGTTTTCCAATGTTGGACTTATAATGATAGGATCATTCTGGTTGTTGCAACACAGGTATCGTGAACTAGCTAACCGAGTTGATGAGGCGCTAGGATTCATGCAAGCTGCAGGACTTACGTTGGACCATCCGGTTATGAAAACTACAGAGTTCTGGACATCTCACGAGTGTTTGCTTTTGCCTTATGAGCAATCACTTACTCGACTTGATTCTACGTCAGGTCTTTACTATGACTGTTCTGCTCATTTCCTTTGGGCCGGGGAAAGAACGAGACAATTGGATGGAGCTCACGTCGAGTTCCTTAGAGGAATCTCAAATCCCCTTGGTATCAAGGTGATAACTTATAAAGATGTCTCACTTGAAATTTAGATAGACGATTTTTTTTAAAAAAAATCGTGTCACTATATTAGTTTGCTACTAATGGTGTACTTCTATTCTCTCAGGTTAGTGATAAAATGGATCCAAATGAACTCGTCAAGCTCATTGAGATTTTGAATCCTCATAACAAGCCTGGAAGAATTACGATCATCACGAGAATGGGAGCCGAGAACATGAGAGTTAAACTTCCTAATTTGATCAGGGCAGTTCGCAGGGCTGGGCAAATCGTCACCTGGGTATCTGATCCTATGCATGGAAACACCATTAAAGCACCTTGTGGCTTAAAAACTCGCCCCTTCGATGCCATCAGGGTAAACGTTCTTTACCATGAATTATATTGTGGTCACTACATATCATGAAATTCCTTTGCACACAGAAATTCAATTGCGAGTGATGCAAAAAGTAAATGTGAACTTCTACATGTACCATTCACTAGAGAATTTTCTTCTAACACACCCTTAAAATTCAACAACCTTTTGATACTTCCTATATAAGCTGATGTTATATTTAATTTATTAGCCACGACCCTTAAATTTCAGGTAGTTTGAGAGCAGGTGGGCAGCTTTAATCATGACGAAATATTTGAAATTCAAGCAAGATACATTAGATAAAGTTGGTAGAAAAAAATGACTTGACTTGTGTGCTGCCTTTGATAACCTACCATGGTAGGTGGGCACACGTTTATCTTTAGTAATTTCTTAGCATTTCCTTTCACGCCCCCATGTGCATGAATCTGTTATTATAATGTGACGAGTTCCACATATCCTATTTCATTTATCAAAGTGGACAACTCGTGTTCTTGACGATTGAAATATTAAATTTCGTATTTGATATATCGATTACGCCAACGATTGTGGTGTGAGTAATATTGATCTTGTAAGTTATGGCGATTTAGTTAAGTTCCTTTACAAAAAAAAAAATTGTCGTGATTAACCAATTAACTTAGTAGTCCCGAAGTTGGTTTCTAAAACTCAAAAATCTTGGCTTGAAATCATGCTGCACGGTATATCTACCACGTTCTCATATACATCTTATTTCCTCAGGCGGAAGTGAGAGCATTCTTTGATGTGCACGAGCAAGAGGGAAGTAACCCCGGAGGTGTGCATTTGGAGATGACAGGCCAGAACGTTACAGAATGCATCGGTGGATCACGAACTGTGACGTTTGATGATCTGAGCTCTCGCTACCACACTCATTGTGATCCTCGGCTTAACGCCTCTCAGTCTCTCGAGCTCGCGTTTATTATCGCAGAGCGACTTAGAAAGCGGAGACTGAGTTCTCAACGCTCATTAGTTAATTAAAACTCGGACTGGCTTTCAGTGTCGTGGTATCTGCGTTTCCTTTTCTCCAAGTTTGTTGCTATTATGCTTTGTACCGTATGTGCATACTAAAAGAGTGAAAGATAAAGAATAAACAGTAACAATTATTTCTCCATCGTAGATTACTTATCTTTATTTATGTGTGGACGCTCGAAAACCAAATTGAAATATTTATGAAAAATAATTGCCATATGAATTGGTTCTTCCATTCCGGGGAAAAGATCATACCCATTCAAATTGAAAGATTATTTGAAAATTCATGACCGATTCATCAAAATAATCGAAATCGATCTTTTGAATGAATTTGATTTAATTAGTTTGTTTGATTGACCCAAAGCTTCATATGCATTTATTACTTAGGCAAATGACTGGTTTTTCGGGGAAGATTGGAGTTTGTATGATAAGGCTACATTATCATATATCTTAAGGGTGTACTTAAATAACTATTTTAGTCACGTGTTTTTTAGTAAACCTAAAATTATAGATAAAGAAAATTGAAAAATTATTTATTCGGCGAAAGTTAGTTAAGAAAATTGATAAAATATAAATTTTTAATAGGGACAAAATAAGAAAAAATTGTGTAGTCTTGAGCCAGCCAGCAACATATAGCTTGTTGAATATTGTTTACTTCGTCGATATGTTTTGTAGATAATGTATTGAATTTTTGGATTTACCTAGAATATTCTGCTGTGATACGATCTCACGAATCTTTATCTATGAGACGTGTCGATCCTATCGATATTCACAATAAAAAGTAATACTCTTAGCATAAAAAATAATATTTTTCATGGATGACCCAAATAAGATATCTGTCTCACAAAATATGACTCGTGAGACCGTCTCACACAAGTTTTTGTCATTCTAAAAATAGCGGCGACGGGTTCTAAAGTAAAAAAAAAAAAGTTGATGTAAATCAAAATCATTATATTAGTTTTTCGTGGCTTGATCATTGTGGTTTGCTTCGTCGATATGATTTGCGGACAATATATTGATTTTTTTAATTTACTTAGAAAACTCTAAAAATAACAGTTGCGGTTTTAATATTTTAAAAAAATTAGTGTAAATCAATATCATTATATTAGTTTTTTCCCTATTGGACTGACCGTTTCAAAGTCCTTTCGTGCCCGCCAATAGCCTCCAAAGTTCAGTCTCAGCCGTTCAATACCCACCGGGCTCATCCAACGGCCCATTTTAATGTTTTAAATATTAATGGTTATCCCTTTAATATATGCCCTAAATCGACTCCTTTCCTCTGATTTCAAAACCGCCCCCCTTTCCCTCGATCCCTCCACTCTTATCTAAAGAAAGAGCTTTCCTTTCCATAGCACAGTTCTCGCTTTCTCACCCTCCAGCATTCCCTTTTCTTCCCAGGAGAACCTGAATTCAGATTCACCATGTCGGGGCGTGAGGAGAACGTTTACATGGCGAAACTGGCCGAGCAGGCCGAGCGCTACGAGGAAATGGTGGAGTTCATGGAGAAAGTGTCGATGTCTTTGTCTGAGAATGAGGATCTGACGGTTGAAGAGAGGAATCTGCTGTCAGTTGCCTATAAGAATGTGATCGGTGCTCGCCGCGCGTCTTGGAGGATTATTTCCTCCATAGAACAGAAGGAGGAATCGAGAGGGAATGAGGGTCACGTTACCACGATTAAGGGCTACAGATCCAAGATCGAGACCGAGCTCTCCAATATCTGTGATGGGATTCTCAAGCTGCTGGACTCGCGTCTCATTCCCTCTGCATCCGCCGCTGATTCTAAGGTTTTCTATCTCAAGATGAAAGGGGATTACCATAGATATTTGGCTGAATTCAAAACTGGTGCTGAAAGAAAAGAAGCTGCCGAAAGCACCCTCACGGCTTATAAGGCTGCTCAGGTTTGACTTTTCCTTTTCTTTTCTTTTCCCCTTTTTATGCATTGATCAGTATCAATTTATTTAATTTTCACGCTTGAAATCCATTCAAACTTTACTTTGGATTCTCAGAAACTTATCTTTGTTCATATTATCATTGACCGCATGGTGCTTTAGGGCCTGCTTTTACTTTCAATAATCAATAGTTATTCGAACATAATTGACTATGTTGCATCAGGTAATTTCTATATCGTTTGTTCTATTTGCCTCAAAGCAATTGGCGAAGAAAACAAGAATAAATCACCAATTGCTCTAAAATTTCTGCTTTTTTGTTTCCGTCTTGCTTGATATTTAGAGAGTAGCATTGTTAGCTAATGTACACAGTTTGATCTTTTGAGTTAGGAATCCAACAAATTATGCCAATCATACATTAAGAAACTCTTTAATTGAATACATTATTATCATCATGATCATAAATTGGTGGATCTCTCAGAAATGCAATCAGACACTCAAATTCAAAAAAAGATTGCATTTTGTAATTTTTAAAATCTAGAGTTTTAATTTCTTCGTCCATCTATATCAAATTTATTCATCAAAACATAGCAATTTGGTTGTGTCTGATATGTCTGTTCTGCTGATCGCTGCACCAGAGATCACACACCGATAGTTTAGATGATTCTTCTGAAATAATCTCGATTTAATTAAATACAGCCTATAATACAATATGCGTCTCTTTTTATGCTTTTTCAGGACATTGCTAATGCAGAACTTGCTTCAACACACCCAATCCGACTTGGACTGGCTTTGAACTTCTCTGTTTTCTATTATGAGATTTTAAACTCTCCTGATCGTGCTTGTAATCTGGCGAAGCAGGTAAAAGTCGCAACATATTTGAGCTGAGTTTTAGTTCTCATTTGAAACACACTCTTTGGATAGCTCAATTGCATACGCTATTACTTGTTAAACACTCGAAGATGCAAGTTGTATAATGCCTTTTCTTATCAACAGGCCTTTGATGAAGCCATAGCTGAGCTGGACACCCTCGGCGAGGAGTCCTACAAAGATAGCACATTGATTATGCAACTTCTTCGTGACAACCTCACTCTGTGGACCTCTGACATGCAGGTATTCCTTGCTCCACAACTCTGTTGATGTATATTGTACAAGTAAATCATTGAAAGCTCGAGAGCGGATTTGGTTTTACCATACAAAACATTTTAAGATCGAATTTGGTTAAAAATAAATCGGAAGATGCTCCAGCTGAAACAATATTTTAGTCTGATCGTAGAGCTTGTGAATTGGATTGATTCGTTTGTTATCAGCTACAATTTTCTTGATTAACCAACTGAAAATATTTATTGTGTTTTGTCTTCTGCTGAAGGATGATGGAGCTGATGACATCAAAGAAGCCAGCAAACCTGATGATGCACAACAGTGAGGATAGTCGCCTAAAACAGAATCATCCCCTTCTCCATTGTTTTTTTCCTTCTTTTTGGTGAAGTTTCTTTGTTATTCACCCCCTTGTTTTAAGACGTCTTATATTTGTTTTACTTGTGGAGTTCACTTCGTTATTGAATCGTTTTTTTTATACAAGGCAAGCAACATTAATTTAAATATAAATATGGCGTTTTTAATTTGGTCAATGATAATTGAGTGTTTTGTCCAATCGATGAGCTCAAATATGTAAACTCCGTTTTATTTGCAATTTTTTTGATGTGTTACATTTAAGGCAAAAACTTGTGTAAGACGGTCTCATGGGTCGTATTTTGTAATATGGATATCTTATTTTGGTCATCCATGAAAAAATATTACTTTTATGCTAAGAGTTTTATTGTGAATATCGGTAGGGTTGATTCGTCTAACAGATAAAGATTCGTGAGACCGTCTCACAAAAAACATTATCTATATTTAATATTATGAAACATTTCCTTAAAAAAAGTCATCTTATTCTTGATTTCTGTTTACTCTCTCTTGAATTAATTGATTATAAACAAGATGTAATAAACAATTGTTAATTTAGGTTATTACAATAACATGCTCAGTGTTTGTAATTTTCTATGTGAACTATTATCATTTTATTTCAAAAAAGCCACATTAATGAATCTGATGACATCATCCAGTGTGCACTTCAATATCATTGATTGTTTTACAACATATAATCAAAATCACATTTGTTTCTGACCCCAACCAAACAGCGGAATGCTATTACAGATATTTTGACTGATTTATATATTTTTATTTTCATATCATAATTTTCTTTTATTATTATACTTCCATCTTATAATTATAATAATTATATAAAGCAGGAACAAAAAGACTTTTTTTTGACCCATTTGAATTTTTAAGAAAGTCCTTAATGTGATTTAGAATGACTAAAGATATTGTGCTTCCGAGTCGTTTAGAGAGATTAAAGTGATCATGGATATCTATAATTCAATGCATCCAAGTAGAAAATAAATAAATTTGCTATGTAACTTACAAATGACAATCCTCCTCTTATGATATAACGATGAATGCAAGATCTTACTACACAGAGAAATAGATTCTAGTTTCAAGTCAGCTCGACATATATAAAAGATGTGTATATCTTTAGAATATTACTCTAAAGATGTATCCAATGATCCACGTTCATCTTCACATATGATATCCAATGATCCACGTTCATCTTGACCAACAAAATTTTGAAATAGGTGGGCTTTACATATAATTTCCGTAGTGCGTGACAGCAATGTATTCTAATTGTGTGCATGATTTATATATAAAAAGAACTAGACAATTGATATATATTTCGATTTGCGGATGGTCAACATAGGGAATAAATTTGGAATCACGGATTTTATTAATCCAAGCTCCTTCACAGAAAAATCAACCTGCCAGGTTGGTCTTTTTATTGGATCCTATGTATATATAATTAATTTATTTAGTTCTTTTTATTGGATCCCATGTACATATAATTAATTTATTCATAATTAAAATTTTGAACTATTTAATTGACATTATTGGGCCAACAATTAGTCCTATATTGACGGGATAAAATATATGGAGTTTTATACATGTACTTAGACAATGATTATTTGTTGGACTGCTAGATTTATGTACTTACAGTCATAAAATATCTGAATTTTTATATATGTACTTAGACATCTTTTGTGCTAGATTTTAACATGATAATCGTTATTTGTTGGACTGCTCATAGTTGAGCAACCCGTTCTGTTCATACGTGGATCATTTGTAAACTTCATGTTTCAGATGTTCATCGTGAGAGAGGTGTATCGTGAGATAAACTTAAGTACAAGTCTCAATCTTAAGAGATACCTTAAATCCCAATGTTAACATGTAAAAGAAACCCCCAGGCCCCAAGGGCAAAAGGCCAGAGGAATATGACTGATTGAATTTAGGGGCAAAATTATAACTTTAACAAAGATTAAATAGAAAAATTATCTTTTTTTTTTCCCGATTTGCCCCCTTCGCTTGCTGGCCACATCTCTACAATTTGAGTTTTCCCAAATCTATACGTGTGACGGGATACGTGTAGGCCTCATAATTGATTTGTTGGCCGAAGGAACACAATTTTGTTAGAGTGGTGATGAGATCAACCTGAAAGGAATAACCAAGGTCAGTTGCTAAATCAGAATGGATATTTTGGTTGCCACCACAATGGGTCCGGATCTAGATATATATATATCCCCCTTGTAAATGTCAGATTACAGCTACATATGTCGAAAATATACCTCATAATCAGTCTGAGAAACAGTTTCACGGCTACGTTGGTACTTCTGAACCCATGGAAGGACTTCTGGATCAGAGGCAAGTAATGCCTCTGTTGCGGATTGGTCGGGACCCAAGAACGCCGACATGACAGCAAGCTGCGGTATAAAAGAAAGGATATGCAAAATGGTAACGCCGGTAAAGGACATATTACGACATTCGGATTATTAAGCTCAAAACGTCCTGAAGTAGTTAGCTAGAATACCATCATTAAATGCAGGTTTTTTACTTAGACACAGGCAGTGGCAGTCTCGTTTACCTGGCGAGGGCCGAAGCCAATAGATGAGAACTTATCCTTCATTTCCTTAACGCTTGATTTCTCCCACTGAGGGACCCTTCCTTCTGGATCAGGTTTTTGGGCATCGGACCTTCCGAACTCCCGATCAAACAGGCCCCACTATTCGAACAAAAAAGTAAAAATAAAATATAGCACCGAGCCAAAAGAAAACAAATAGTTTCTCACATCCATGATCATATCCACGAGTTGTGTCATACTTAAGAATTGAATGTGCAGGATACAATGATCTTTCCCAAAAAATCATTGGAAAAACATAAAGTTGTATTTGAATAGAAGGAGTTCCTCGCTCAAATCCATCATTTATGTTCTGATAAAAATTAGAGTAGGTTCAATGCATTTTGGAAGGACGTGTCATTCGCATCCATAAATTTCAAATGATTAGATTTCTAATTATTTCATCTAAATCAAATCCTTCCATCCAAATACAACCTAATAGAATATACCAATTATCGAAGTCGCATGCAAGTCACAGCATGCGTGATTTAGTGATTAATTTAGATACGATTTATGTTTGATGTCTAGATGACTAGTAGTGATAATTTATAGTTGTTATTTCTCCTTTTTGCACTAGTCCTTTATTGAAGGGAGAATAAGCTGAATTTTGAATGTAAGGGGAGTTTTCAGCTCTACATAGACCGATTAGCCTGTAGATTAATGTAGCCAACATCAGTTTTTCTATTATTTTTCCTTTTTATCTGTATTTTTCCTTTCTCATTCTTTTCATAATTTACGTTCTTTTTCCTATAGGATATGAAGCAAAAGCATTGAATATATCTAGTTGCCAAGGTAACACGAGGAAAACATATAATTGGTAAGCAATCTTCAGCATTGCAATAAACCTGCCCACTTGAACCATACGCAGAGTACAGTAAGGCCCCTTTCTCCTCATTCCCTCCACATTTTCTAATAGCTGCAGCAAGAAAGGTTGATTTGACCGCACTTTGTGCTGCATTATGGAGGAACGAAAATAATCTTAGTACAACCATAGAGTAGCTGGAACAATTGAAAAACAGACATTGCTTCAGTCTACAAGGAATTGCATTTTATGTTGTTCCCCAGCAACTGAAATGGAAAATTTGCAATGCCAGCGTATCCTTCAGTCATCTCCTTCTAAGTGGCGCAAAATATATGGATGAAGCACTCGGTTTAATAGAAATTTATTCAAAAGCTAACCTGCAAAGTGGATAAGATCTGCATACGCGATAGGTCCACCTTTGGAATATGAATCTACTTCTTTCTTCACTTCCTCCAACAAATTTAAAGCCCCGGAAAGCCCCTTATTTTCTGGTCGGTTAATCTCTGAGCTTCAAGAAAGAAATATACAGAAAATTGTAGAAGATACACGAAAAGAGTATTACAGGGAAAGCAAAAATTTAGGTGTTAACTCATTTGAAAGTGGTGATGCATAAATTTATGTCAGGATGTTCGGTAAATCTTAACATTTATTTAATACAAGAAAAGAAACAACTCAACAAAGTAATATCAATATCAAAATCATAATATATTACCTAATGCGAATTGATCCGTTGGGGCCTCCAGAATTTGTTGCCTGCAAACTTGATGAGCAAATACATCAATCTTTTGTTCTCCTAATCTTCAGCAGACAATAAAGTAGATTATACCTAACCTTGTCATAAGTCACAGCATCATTGAGTGACAGAGTTAATACTGATGGCAAAAGATCTGGGTTCCCCTACAAGGACAAAATTAAAAGAGTAATTCATCTCATTTCCAGTGAAAAAGGACAAAAAGATCAAAGTCTTGTAATACTAAGATATACCTTCAGTGCAATAGAAAGAGTTGCCTTAATCTTCGCTGAAAAATAGACAAATGCACTAATTTTACAGCCAAAAGGAAGATATCTGTATCATATCATTAATGAATAGAAGTTCTGATAAAGCTCACATTGAAATTCAGAGCGTTGTCGACGCTGGTTCAAATCAGCAGCGTTAGCCACTTCAATGAAAGAACTGGATCTTCCTATCAATTCCTGAGAAAGTCGATTGGCAGAAATCCATCATTTTGCCACATGAATATGTTCAAATTGATCAAAACTGGCCAATATCTCGGTGAAGTAAGAACAGAAGCCTAACATATTTTAATTTTTCATTTGTGTATGAAAGAAGATTATTTGTCAGTCCATGGTGTGTGTGTGTTTTCGGCTGGAATCATGTGGATTGGCATTTTGAAAATGATTTCCACTGTCCTATGTCAACCTGTATCACGTGCTTGTTAGGTATTTCATATTTGACTTATCATCAAGAGATGAATGTTAGGCCATACGTCTCATTGAAGGATCCAAAAGACTACCTTTTTAGACGGGAGAGCAATTCAAACTCGTTACTTACTCCATTTTTTGTGAAACCGATGGAGATTATAACATTGCAAACCCTTTGAGAAGCCGCTCATGGCAGCTCATTCTAGATAACTTTTACTGACCTATCAATATGCAATGCCTATATCTTAATTCGATCTATATCATGAATGCAACCCACATTATTGACACTGTTCAGCTAGTAGCAATTCGCACAATCAATCCGTCATTTGGGTCTATTCTCAATAAAAACATCAATGTTGAGTCTTACATGAGCTAAACCAGAGAGCCCAAATCCAAGACTGGCCTTTAGGCAGTAGATCATCCCAACTTACAGGCCACCCCACAATGTCTTGGATAGCCGCACGTGGGATCCAAGCAATATTATGGATGCTTAATAAAAATGTGATGGAAGTAATTGCATTTATGGTAAATAAGATTACTTTTCTCAATGGCACAAGGAACACTAAAGAGAGCCTAATGGCAGAGACGCGCAGTTCATATGAAAACGCCAGTTAAAATTTCGTCTGCTAATAAGCATGAAACTTAATCCTTTCAAATTTCTGTGGCCCCATTAACTTATAATCTTGGTTCAACTCACAGCCTTTGACGCTCTATGATTCTCCATCACAAAGATTTGTCTTCTTTGCTACAAAAATCCATCAAATTTCATTCTCCAAAATATCGGATAGCGACGTGTAGTTTCTACAATGTCACCACGACCACAATAATTGAACACAAAATATCAAATACACATTACACGTGAATCATGAAGACTAATAATGTCAAATAGACCTTCAAAGTGAAAGCCAGTACTGCTAAATAGTAAATGTGGAAGAAGAAAAAATCTGACCATTCCAACGGTAGCTCCAAAACAATGTAGAATGTGGCGTCGCGAGGAGCTAAACTCATTTTCGGGATCAGCTTCCACTTTGCAAGTTATTGTTCGCTGGAAATTCCCATAAAAACAAAAATCCGATGTTATAATCTTGGTCAAAACTCAAGTTCACCAGAGCATTAACAAGAAAATGGACATACGGAATGATGAATGGGGAGAATGGCGGTGGCAGGTGTTGACTGAATTAAGGGAATTACAGAAGGAACGGTTGAGATAAAGGAAAGTGCCCCCATTTCTTTCTAGCTAGAATGGGAGAGCTGGGGAGCGAAGTCAAGTGTATGGTGTTACGTGGAGCGATGTCCTCATATATTGCGTTATCCTGCTCGGAAGTCATCGTATACATGTGGAATGATACAACGATTTTCTTTTTAATTTCTTTCATTTATTTATATCCAATATAGGGAAAGATAATCAAATTTTTTTTAATTAATAATGTCTTTTATTGGCATTTAATTTTAAAATAATTAATTATAAAAATCAAGTTCATATGCAGTTTTGTCAAGAATTGAAAAATCCATAAGCAAGATTTGAAATATTAAATTATCTGAAGTCATCGAGTTTTGTATCCATTTCAAAAAATTCCATGGTGATTTTCCAATGAAGGGAAAAAAAGAGAGAAATTAGAGGGTATGAGAAATTTTATGCTTTGCATACTTTTTTAATCATTTGAACTTGTAGTCATTATATTTTGGTGTGTATTGAATGAATCCTGAAGTTAACATAGTAACTTACAAATCGAGCTAGTCAAATAAATCGTATTGAGTAAGATTTGTGCAGCAGGTTAGTCAGAGAAAATATTAACATATAAAATCGAAATTATGATCACTATTAAAATACTCAAATAGTCCACCAACTCAAAAACCCTTCAAAGACAGTATGCATGTTTACTCATTAGTTAAAAAAATATTACTGTAAAAAATTATAAATCAAAAGCAACATAAAATTATTTAATACCAAAAAATTTAGACATTCATGTACATCACTGAAATTTTTATGTTATCTGAATTGTCACTGAAATTTTTATGATATCTGAATTCTAAATTAATTTATTTCTTCGTAAAATGATCAAATATGTATTTTTAAATATATTTTGTGTATATATATATATAATTATATATATATATATATACCTATAAATATATGAGTTTCATTTGTGAGCTTACTATTATGACATCTTATTTTGCATTTTAACATAGTTGATGTGGTTATTTTAGTCATTATCCATGTTAAGGTTAATAAAATTTAATTAATTTAAGTAGTTAGCATTCAATTGCATTTATGTTGGTAGAAATTTATGTCTTGTGCATTTATTTTTTGTTTATGTGTGTTTTTTATATTTTTGTGACCTTTAATATTACCTTTGTATTCTTTTTTTTTTTTTCATGTTTATTATATTCTTGTGACATTTAGTATCACCTTTGTATTCTTTTTTCACTTGTTTTATCATTCTTCTTTTTCTTTTTTATTGTTTTCTCCATGCTTTTCTTTTTCTTCTTTGCAACATTCGTTTTTTATTATTTTCACCTTGTTTTTTCTTCTTTGTGGCATTTGTTTTTTAGTCATTGTTCATGTTAAGTTAAATATTACTTTTGTATTCTTTTTCACTTGTTTTATCATTTTTTTTCGTTTTTTTTATTGTTTTCTCCATGTTTTTTTTTTTGCGACATTTGTTTTTTATTATTTTCACCTTGTTTTTTCTTCTTTATGACATTTGTCTTTTAGTCATTGTCCATGTTAAGTTAATAGATTTAATTCATTTTAGTAGTTATCATTCAATTGTATTATGTTGGCAGAAATTGATGTCTTGTGGTATTTATTTTTGGTTCATGTGTTTATTATATTCTTGTGACTTTTAGTATCACCTTTTGTGTACTTCATTTAAGTACATTGTGGTTTGGCATTGATAAAATCCATTATTCTATTAATTTATATTTATTGTTTTACTTTATGAATGGTATTTGGATGAAAAAAGTCTTTTCCGGTTTGATAGAGTTGTTATTATGTCATAATCAGGTTGATTTAAAAGTTTGTCATATGAACAAGTGAACATATATGTTTATGGTCATGATGCTATTTTATTTATTGTGTTTTGATCTGTTTAAATTAAAAAATACTCTTAAACATGATGTTGTTCAAACGATTTTAAACAATATCTAAATTTCTTAATTATGTTTTCATTGTTAGTCAATCACGTGTAACGCACGTGCACTTTCCTAGTATATATATATATGTGTTAAAAAAAACACACATTCAAAGCAAACAAAAACAGTGTAATCTCATTATTTCTCAATCAGCGGCTCAGTAAACCCTAAGCAATTCTTCCGGCAACTGTCCACGGCGACCGTTTCGCACGGAGAGTAAAATCTCATCTACGACGTTGCATCGAGGTAATAATGAATCTTTTCTCACGAGTTGCGATTCTGTATCACGCCCACAATGTTACAAATTGGTGAACCGCGTCGAATTTTTTGTGCATCCTGCTTCCGTTTCATTATTTGATTTGATAGAGTAAAAGATAATTTCTTGTTCGAACCGATACGAGTCTGTGTGGAAGAGATACGTGCTAGCGGGAGATTCGGACAGGTGAAAAGGTTTGACTGAAAGGATCAAGAAAATTGTATATTTTGATTATATGGCTTAATGGCCTCGAATGGCAAGGTTTGGGTGGCTTGTGTTTCATGTGAGATGCTTATGGCCAAATGAAAAACAGTGATTGTGTTACACCCATTTATTTGGTTTAGAGCAGTTTAAATTTATTTGGTTTAGTTGTGTCTTGTGGTGAATCAGTTAATTAGGTAGACACATTCGTTTGGTTAGATAGTTGTTCATAATCAGAGCACAGGAATTACGCACGATCCAGACAATACAATTCAGAATTTCATTCTGCAAACTCGTGAAGTTTCTTTTCTATTTCTGTTTCATTTTCTTTGTTCTCCTTCACTGCATATCCCAATCTAGCTGATGCCATACCTGCAATGATGAAACCGAAAACAGGATTTAATTGCAAATGCCACTTAACATTGTTTATTGGCTGAGGCCCTGAGGGATTAGCATAGATTTGACCTGCGTCTTCATTTGAGGTCAGATGATCACTGGTTGGCGTGGGGAAGGAATGAGTGTTTAGCGAGAATGGAGATGGTGTTGGCTTCACTCTTTGCATTTGCTATATCTTGCCTCGAGCTTTATATATTACTGATATATTGTGAACTAAATCATTTGGATATAAGGTTCTCCATTTGGATATGTATCACTGTTTGTCTGGTAAAACAATTATATTATTTGCAAATGTATAGGTTGGAGTATGAAATATAGAGGTGCATGGGGGTTCTATTTTCCTAGTCCTTGTCCAACCTCAAACCTTGTCTTTCAGTGTTTAATATTCTATATTCCTGTTTGAGCCAATGGGGAAACCATGATCAATATTTTGTGGTTAAATGAGTGTAGAATCCTGGTTAACCTATTGAATTGTGGGGACATAGTAAATTCAATCAATTTTGTTCAATGTACATCCATTTTCTTTGTTTTTTTTTTAATATTTAGCCTAAGCAATTGTAATGTGTATAAGTTGATCGTTCTTTCATTAAATATTGGTAATTTCCTCTCTCGTATCCCTGTTTTGTAACTAGTATAATCTAATTGGTAGATATTTCTATTGATTTTTTTTGTTCTCGTACAATGAAGTTTTGGATGCGATCATTGATCAGTCATGATACTTAGAACCAAGTTCAGCCAGAAAACCCATTATGAAACTATGGGTGTGAAGGAAGATGCTAGCCCTGAAGAAATCCGTAAAACTTATCGAATGGTCATTCTCAACTGTCATCCTGATAAACAACTGCAAAGGACCTCAGAAACATCCAATCACAAACACGGATCCGGAAATGAGTTTTTAGAGGTGCAGAGAGCATGGGAAACCCTCAGTGATCCAAGATCTCGTGCACTCTATGACAATGAACTGCAAATACTTAGACAGGATTCTACAACAGCTGATGATCTTAGGTTACAGGACATGGCTTTTGAAGATGCTGGTGGTTGTTTTGAATTTTCCTACCATTGCAGATGTGGTGATTGCTTCTTGGTCGATTCTTTGGAGTTGGAAGAAATGGGATATACATTTTTGAGGAATGGTAATAAAATATCCTTACGGACACCAGGATCTTTTCCGGCATCAATCGTTCTTCCATGTGGATCTTGCTCTATTAAAGTCGGGTTATATATTGATGCAGATGTTACGCTGCAGGTTTAGTTGAATAATTCGATTTCTTATTTCAGTCATTTGTGATATCATTACTGCGTAATTTATAAGATGTTCCTTAACCCCTTTGGGAAATGAAGAACAATTATGTTTCCATGTCAGTCGGAAAGAAAACGGAGAGATAGTAAACCCAGTATGCAGTCATATTATTGTAAATCCACTCGATTTCTCGACCTCAAAACAATGGAAAATTACTTAAAGCTGTCTTTAAATATTTTTATTTGCAAAATGCTTTGTTTACGTTCAGTTATAAATATCTACAAACATCTCTTTCTTTTCAACGTAAGGAGTTCGATTTCTCTTGATCACGAATATTATCAATGAGGTAAATAATTGCTTGCGAATTTCTCCCATATCGGTCAATTTTCGATTTCTTTTAATACCAATGTGGTTGAGGGATGAGTAAGTTTCGCACATTTACCACTCACATCACCATATAAGTATATCCACCGAATCGATATAGGCAAGACAGTGATTGATAAAATACCATGGAACCAGTCTCTCAAAATTCATCCCAAGTTTTTGGCAAAAACTAAACTATTAATATTTTATGATTTTATTCAATGCATCGACATGAGATTTAAAGTTTAAATTGGAAATATTTCGGATATCTTCCAAATCCCAATTTAATTTTTCCAATTTCAATTTATTTAAAGATCGCCACAATTTTATATAAAATATAAAAAAAAATTGGTTCAGAACACAATTACATGACCTTATTTCCTAAGCGCTGCGAGTAGTGAAAGAACCGCGGTGAACTTAAATGACACAACACGCAGGAAAAGTAAATACAAAACCATTAATCATTTAATATTACATATTATTATACTCCTTTCTTTTTTTCGTAATCTCCTGAATAAAGTTAAAACCGGGAATTATCTCTCGTGATTCGCCTGTGATTTTCGAGAAATATTGGTCAATTTTCTTGGAATTCTTGTTTGTTTATTCGGAGGAAGGTTTGCAATATGTGGGGATTTGGAGGAAGGCATTACTGGGGAAGAAAGGAGAGGGGGAAAGTGGAAGGAATAGTCGTGGTGTTTGCGTGGATGTCGAGTCAAGACAAGCACTTGAAGAATTACGTTGATCTCTACTCTTATATTGGATGGAATTCCCTTGTTTGCCACTCCCAATTTCTCAATCTGTAAGCTGAAAAAAAAAATAACAACAAATCCTTTTTTTGCCATTGCGGCGATGTGATTCCGATTATTGCTTGCTTTTAAGTAGTGTTGAGTTTGATCCAGTTTGAAAAAGATTTGATCTTAGTTGTTCTTTTGATCTTAGTTTTGTTTTTTGTTTTAGTTTTGTTCATTCGATGAAATTGAACGTCTTTACTTGGCTTGGGATTGAATTGTAGTCCTTTTATACTTAACGTGTTTGATGGGATATTTGAATCCGCTTACTTTAACTTTGCTAGGTGAATAAAATGGAATGATCCAATGGATAGTTTAGATATAAGTAAGAATAGATTCTCGCTGACACACTTTTGAAGTTGTATTTTGAGGAATCATTTTATTGCAACGGAATTTATCCCTCAAGTCTTGTTCGATATTTTTGTCATCAAGACTTCAAATAACTGTCTCGTGGGAGTTGTTTTTTAGCGATGGAAACTGATCCATGTGGGTAACAAAATCGTCTTGATGGTAGTTCCTTACATTACTCGGTAAAACATGCTCCTAACGCCTACAGTATTTTTAGTCGGATAGAACTATGCTTATCTCAGATATATTATTTGGTTGTTTCCTTGTCTGATGGATAGGAATCTAGTTGCTGCTTTGTATGTACCTCGGTTGTATAAACTGTTAGAATTCTATGGTCACATGCTTTACTGCTGTACGAATGTCAATATCTGTGTCGGCTTTATTTGCAGATTCTTTCCAGATAAAGCTGAATCATTGGCTCTAGAAATTGTCAGCGAGCTTGTTCTGGTTAGTCATAGGAAATTCACCTACTGTCTCCCGATTTTACTTTCAAAATATTCGTAATCTGAAAGTTGTTTATCTATATAAAACGTAACACACGCGCGCGCGCATATATATATATGTTAACAGTCATTTGATTTGTTTCAGACTTTGTGACCATTGCACGTCCCTTCTTTGAGAACAGACAAAACAAATTAGCATGAAAAAAAAAAGCAGAGAAAACATGCAAAGAGAACAAAAATTCTATTTGGTTAACAAATTGCAAAGACAAAAGACATTGTTGTCAATGTCTTTTTCAAATGACTCTGCTCACAGACATCCTATGTATTTTCTGTATGCAGGAGCTAAGAATTCAGCCTTGCCCAGTTGTCTTTGCATCTTTTTCGGGCGGGCCAAAAGCTTGCATGTATAAGGTTCTCCATGTATGTGCCATTTTTGTAACTTAAAATACAAGTATTTGTTTTATCTAGCTGTTTATGGGTGGTTTATAATCCGCCAAAGTATAGCAAATAGGTAAAACAGTCGAGATCTTACTATGTCCATGTGGTTGCAGATAATCGAAGGCAAGTGTGACACTCGAGTTAATTTGGTATACTTTCTTCTGCATATCTTGATGCTATCTATCCCTATATCCATCTGTTATTTTGCTTAAAGATATTTTTCATTGTTGCCGTAGTGCAAATCCTGGTTCTACAAGAATCTTAGGAAATTTTTTCCTCAAACTGACAGCTGTATTTCTTTATGAAGCATGACTTTCGGCTTGTTAAAGATTGTCTTTCTGGCAATATTTTTGATTCCACTCCTGTGGACTTTACTAGCGACTTGGGCACTCGATTTGTGCTCCATCCAAGTGTTTTAAAAATGTCACATCCTCCCCGACTGGTGACATCGATTGCCAATTGCATCTCTTCCAGTCTAGATGCACTTTTTCTTAGCAGATTTGAATCACAACGCGCTGAGTACTGGCAAACACTCTACTCCACAGTTGTAAGAATCTATCGTATTTAATTTAAAACTACTGCTTCAACTATTAGTTAACCATTCACTGTTACTGTTATCTTGTCATCAGAGCATGGGTGCTCCATATCTCATATTGTGCTCGGAAGACGATGATCTTGCTCCTTTTCAAATAATATGCAATTTTGCTACGAGACTGAAAGTCCTTGGAGCTGACGTTAAATTGGTCAAGTGGAACAGTTCATCTCACGTTGGTATGTTTCTGGATTTTTCACTTTTCAGCCCCTTTGTGTTTGTTGTTACCTTAGTTTATGCTCGCATAATGAACTAGCATTGAATCATTGAATTTCACCTGCCTGCCATGATTGCATTTCCCTGAACATTTTTGACTGATAATTTGAAGAACTGTGAGTTGTCTAATTGATGACTATATCTTACGCAGGCCATTTTCGAAATTATCCTGTAGAATACGGGGCGGCTGTGACCGAGCTTCTTGGAAAAGCTGTTGCAGTATACTCTCAAAGAATACGACAACTGGAAGGAGAGAAAATGGGCTTAGAAAGAACCGATACAGAGATTTCGGATCCATTTCACAACTTGAGAAAAGCAGCTTCAAGATCAAATCAGAGCTTTGAAAGAATCACACTCGACTTAAACAACCATTTCGTTGTGCCCGGTTCTGTAGAGTATGATGAGTATAGGGGCGTTGGGTCGGTGCACGATGAACATAAGGAACGTTATATTCCTCTATCAAGCCCACCGAAAATCGGTGTCCATGGGATTCTTGGTCAATTCCTGTTTGACGTCTGTGTCCCAAAAAATGTGGAAAACTGGGATATAGGGTCATCACACACATTGAGAAGAGAAGCCTTTTACATCCGGTCGGAGACATTCGCCTTTCAACCCTATGAAATGCTTACGCCGCTCAAGATTATGAAGTTTCTTGTTGAAGTATTTGTGGATTTTATTGCACATGGATTCTTAAAGTATGATAACTTTTATCCAGGAACCATCTGTAAAATTAGTATGATGTAGATGAAACTTCACTGTGTTGGAATAAATTTGAACGTTCTAACTCCCAATGTTTACCCCTCTTTCTGATGCATCAATGTTTCGTCCTTCCTGGCAAAGTTGGTTACTCGATTGTCATGGATATCACGAAATGGAGTATATTGGCAAAAGTCGAGTTCACCATCACAAGTGATCAAACAACATAATGATAATTCAAAGATAAAACTTGAGAGAAAAAGTTGAACTAATACATTCTTTCATGTCAAGCAGTTCAATACTCCGACTTCTTGTTTAGCATTCCAAATCCTTTGTACGTGTTGGGATAATTTGAGCTTGAGATTATTTGAGGAGTTTAAAATGACGAAATGATTTTGAAATCTATTCAAAATTAATTGCCAAAATACGAATTAGTTGTAAATGATTAAGTAAATAATGCTTTAGAGGTAAATAAGAAATTAGATCAAATTGGTCAATGAGTCGACTGATAGAATCTGGAGTTGACTCGGTGTGTGTTTTAGGCAGAAATCTCAAGAAAAAAAATCATGTAAATTATTTTTATATTGTCAAAATACTCTTCGATCATGTCAATGCCACAATATAGGATGATAAAATCCCAACTTCCACTTTACTTATTTATTAAATTGCATAATGAAGAAGGTAGTGTTGGTGACCGGCGCTTCTGGTTTCTTGGGCGGTAGAATTTGCCATGCCCTCTTTAACCAAGGTTACCACATCAAGGCATTTGTTCGCAAAACCAGCGATCTCTCCAGCTTACCTCAGCCGGCCCACGACGGTGCAACCGGCGGGACTCTTCAACTTGCTTACGGTGATGTTACCGACTACCAGTCGCTTCTTGAAGCTTTCTCCGGTTGCCACGTCATCGTCCACGTTGCTGCCCTCGTTGAGCCATGGCTTCCTGACCCGTCTAGATTCTCTGTCGTAAGCTTCTCCCTCGACTATATTTTTTGGGCGACAAAACTGATTATTTATCTAAACTCGGCTCTTATCTGACTTTGTTGCATGAGAATCATTTGTCATAGGTCAATGTTGGAGGGCTTAAGAATGTTTTGCGAGCATATAGAGAGACCGAGGGTGTAGAGAAAATTATCTACACATCATCGTTTTTTGCCTTGGGGCCAACTGATGGGCGTATTGCAGATGAAACCCAGGTGGAGAAAATTGTTTACTGTGAAATTAAGTTAAAAGATTGATTTTTTTTCCCTTGGGGTTTAGATGGAGAATTAATCTTTGTGGATATTTGTTTATCGTAAATTTCAATAGATGCATCCTGCCGGGCGTTTCTGTACAGAGTATGAGAAATCGAAAGTAATAGCTGATAAGATTGCTTTAGAAGCTGCAGAAGAGGGGATACCTATACTTCCTGTTTATCCAGGAGTTATATATGGACCTGGCAAAGTCACTACCGGAAACGTGGTGGCGCATCTGGTAAAAATTATTTGCGATTTTACTCCGGTGTAGCGTATCTTATGGACTAGTTAGGCATTGATGACTGCATTTAATCAAAACGCATGATGTTGACACCACCATGTTTTTCAGAAATGATATTCCTAGGAGATGTATAATGAATATTATTTTTGAGATGTGGTTGATTATGCTGAAATTTGAGGTATTAATTTCTGGACTAGTTAAAGCATATTGTATACCAATACTGGAACATGAATGCAATACCTCAACTCATTGTTTAATCAGGAAATATTCGATCTTGTTGTGATTATATTACTCTGGCAGTCAATTTAATTTTTACTATGTGGATGTTAGACCTCGATTCTGTCTTAGTCATTGTTATGATATGATTGTTAGTACAGTCTTTTAGGTGAGGCTCAGGTAATAAGCTTTGGATGTTCATCCTTGATGAGTATCTTCTTGTTTCAGGGGACATTTTTTTTCCCTTTTAGTAACTGCTTGCTTTCTTATTCTTTCTGTCAGCTCGTGGAACGTTTTAATTGGCGGTTACCTGGTTATGTTGGCCAAGAAAAAGGATTCTCATTCTGCCATGTGGATGATGTAGCACAGGGTCACATTGCAGCAATGAACAAAGGTCGAGTGGGTGAAAGATACCTTCTGACAGGAGAAAACGCGTCCTTTAAGGATGTTTTTGATCTAGCTGCGTCCATAACTCATACTGCAAAACCTTCGTTTGGCCTCCCACTTTGGCTTGTTGAAGCATATGGATGGTTATCTATTCTTTTCTCCAGATTAACGGGGAAGCTTCCCTTGATCAGTCCGCCGGTATGGAATTTATTGTGTTTCTGTTAACTGTGTTCTTTTTCTCAATTTATTGCGTGTGAACAAATTTCATTTTTGTGAACTTGGAACCCCTACTATCTATAACTTCAGACGCAAAAACAATGATTGTTCCCCATAAACAAGATGCTGTTTCCAATTGAAGCCATGTAATAACTGAAGTTGGAAATTTTTTAGTTTTGCAATTTATAGGCTGAGACCAAATGGTCGTAGATATTGTCGCAACTACAATTTATTCCCTTAAGTTTTTGGTAAATACTGGATTTTATCAGGAACGCTGGATTAGTTCTCAATTTTATTGCAGATTCTCTTTTCAGAGAGACCATACTGTCTTGCAAATACATTGAATGGTAACAATGGTTTGAATTACATAACTCTAGTCTGTCTTTGCCAAAGATCTTACTTCTACGAGTTGAGGTTTTCAATAACACTTGGTGTCTTCTGACATGTACGCACGTGTGCTGACTTATACTTGATTTCTGCCCTTGCTTGACAGACTGTAAGCGTTCTTAGGCATCAATGGGCATACTCGTGCGAAAAGGCTAAGACGGAGCTCGATTATAACCCAAGAACTTTGGAAGAAGGCTTAACAGAGATGCTTCCATGGTTGAAAAGCTTAGGCTTGATTAAATACTAGTAAACATTTCTTGATTCCACATTTATATACTGTAATCTTTTTACCTCGATGTTGATTGTACAATGTGTTTGGCTTCTTAATCCTTTTTTTTATTATGAAATCGCAGACTTGTAAACATTTCACCGTGTCAACAGTTACTACAAATATTCTTAAAACAATAATTTATATTGTGGAAATGTTCATATGACGAATTTCCACATAACAAATAAGATAAGATATTTTGTGTGAATTAAAAAATGACATATTTACTTGGTTTTTTTTTTAAATTGTTCAAGGAAGTGTAGCAAATATGATATAAAAAAAAGTCTTTAAATATTAGATGTAAAATAAATTTTAAAAGGTGTTCTTGTACCGAGCTTTTTGGTCGGAAACTTTTCAAGTACAGGATATTTGTTTGCTCACTTAATTTTCACAAATCAACATTACTATTTCAATTCTATTCTAATCATTTATTTAATATTCTACTATTAGTTATGTTTCAAATTCTTATATAATCAAAATGCTAAAAAAATTTAAAATGTAAAATAATCAGAAAAAATTTCATGAAATAATCTAAAGAGTCCATTAAGAGCTACTATACGCATTTCAAATCAGCAAAATTCTTGCTCATTCCTCCTCGTCTTTCACTCTCTTTTCATTTGCTCATTGCGGAAATAAAAAAAAAATTTCTGAACCAGCAAGCGGAAAAAAATGGTGAAATATGAGAAAAGACGGCAGCAAAGATTGGAAGAAAACAAGAAGAGAATGGAACAGCTCCATCTCCCTCTTCTCTCTCAGGCAGTCAAGAATGCTTCATCTCTCAAAACTTCTCCAGTTCAGCTCTCTCTCCCTCTCTGTGTGTTTTCGTATGATTTCATTTTTGTATTGTGTATGTTAACCTCAAGTACCCTCTTTTTTCCATTTTAATGAATGGGAAGATGAAGAAAATAAAACCACGGGTGGCAAGAACTGAGCTTGTTTCTGTAAGAAGATCGAAAAGATTCTCCAGCAAACCAGTAACCAAATACTATGAGGTACGGCGGTCCTTTTTCTTCTTCTTTCCTAATCGATTATTTGCTTTTAATTTCGTTATTTTTCAAGAATTTGGATTAAACTTGTATGCCCGGTAGCAGGTTACTGTTTACGAGCGTGTGCTGATTCCTCGAAGGTTCAATCTTGACTTGGGTTGGATAAAATGCTGATTTATGCTAGTTGAAATCCCTTATAATTTTCCATACATTTTGCTTATGTTAGTTTGCTTGGATTATTCTAGGATAACGAATGGCACAAGAGATATATTGAATCGAGTGTATTATGCACCAGACGAAGCAAGGGGGAGTGACGATAAAGAAAGCTGAGGAACTGGAATCAACTCTGGGTTCCGATTATCCCTCATTTGTCAGATCAATGCTTCCCTCCCATGTCAGTGGTGGATTTTGACTGGTGAGCTTCGCTATTTCAGTTAGTTCCTTACTCTTAGACTCTGCTTAACTACCATTTGTTTTTATCATCGTTTTGGGTATCAACTTTTTGGAATACAAGAGTTATTTCATCGCAATAAAATTTAATGATCATTCTCTTGGAATATACAAATAAATCAAGTAATGTGTTAATGATAAATGCGGGGCTTTCATCTGATTTCAGCAAAAGACAACTTCCAAGAAACGGTGGAGTAATTTTATTGATAGACAAAGAAGGAGAAGAGTGGCCAGTGATCTACCTGGCTCGGAAATCAGAACTTAGTGGAGGATGCAAGAAGTTTACGGTTGCTCATACTTGGTAGATGGTGATGCACTTGTATTTCAGCTAATTCGACCTACAGTTCTAATGGTACAAAGTTTATATTATTACATCAAAATATGTTGAATGCCAGTTTTGTATTGAGCGCTATAAGTTGGAGCAGATTCGTAATATAGTTAATGCGTGATTTCATGCTATTCCTTCAAATAGAACAAAATTGCTCTTGCTACTGTGATCAGTCCACTCATACTTATATATATACCTTGTTGTGTAACTCATGTCGTTACGATGGTTTACTAGGTGTTTGTGATAAGGGTGGAGAGCTCTGAGAAGATTGCCAATGCTGATACATCCATGGATGGACAGACATTATCTTGATTGAATCGCTGAAGATGAACGTGTCATAGGTAGTGCAACAATTTCACATGTATATAAATCTTGTGAAAAAAGCATTGTATCATTTTGCCTAATATTTACACACACAGAGAGAACTAGAAATGGAGTTGGATCATGTGAATACCTTCATTTTATTAAAATCCAACATGTCCACATCACATTGTTTCAGAAAAAGCTGCTGCTTAATGTCTTGCTGAAATCAAACATGTAACACTATTTCTTCTCCCAAACTGCATAGTCATTTCCAGAGGTTGATACCTTAAAATCAGGCGGAATTAGGTTCCCAAGATCCATTTTCGGGCCAATTTTCGAAATAATCTTATTGTCAATCTTTGCCACGTAGAGATCAGCATCAGCAGCCAAAATCTCCACTTTACTTGTTGCTACGATGCCATTTCTTGCTCGAATCGCACATAATACAGCAATTTCATCCTTCTTCCCCCAATCAAAGAAGTGGTCATAAAACTGAGTAGAAGATAAACGAGTAAATCAGCGTCATCCATTCAGCTAAGGCATCCTAAACGCAGTAAAAAGAACAAGTATTTTTTTTTTTTGAATATATACGCCAGCAATGAAAAAGTTACCACGGACGGAATTCCAGGATGGGTTAGGATATAAGCATATCCTTGCATGATTTTGTCAGATGGAAATGGCCATAAGTTTTGTGTGGATCCCGTATCATGATTGTCAATAAAAGTGACGGCATTGTTAGGCAAAATGCCTATCAACCCCGGAGGATGTCCATTCGAATCCTTCAATCTCCACAATTCTCCTTGCACAGCAGCTTGAAGTATTCCCTTTGTAGTGAAATCAAAAGCTGTGACACTCCCGCCACCATTCTGAACCCACTGAACCAGTTCGTTCCGATGCCTATCTTGATTATATTCTGGTTTCCCATCCTGTCCATAGGAAAGGGAGTCCCAGAGTTCCCCAACTGCCAAATCTGGGGACGTTTTTTGCATATATATCTTGGTTATGCTGGGAGAATATCCCTTCACAAAATCAAACCTCCATCCATCAAACCCGATATCCGTCTTGAGCCAGTTAAGCCAATCTGATAAATCATTTTGCACCTTTGGATTCAAATGATCAATATCGGGAGCGGGTTCATACCCTTCTCCTGAATCAAGATTCCCATTGCCATCTGAATATTGGGTATCGTCCCTGCAGATGAATGACGGCCCCCAATCGAGTCTATCATCGGGAGTTCCTCCTTCAAAGATGCAGTATATTCCTCTGTCATCCTTTTTCTCAGCAGTTCTGTGGTTTATAACAATATCATCAAGGACTTTGACGCCCTTCTCATGGAACGACTGGGTTAATGATTTAAGTTGCCCCCCATTTCCGTACTTCGAAGCATCAAGGTCGTATAACCTTCCTGGCAGATAACCTGCATGATTATCATTTTATATTATGATGAACTAATTCCTAATCTGCATTTAGCCATTAGTCATAAAGCTGTTGCAAAGTTCTGCACACGAGAGAGGTTTTTACTTTTATAACCACATCATAAACCGTAACATACAAGCTGCGAAGATAAACATGGCTCGAACACATGTCACACACACCACATAGTGTGACCAACAAAACAAAATATCGTTGGATGCAGATGTAAGACATGTTCAGCAGGGTTTTCCTGTGATGTGATAATTAAATCGTCCACAAAACCCGCGTGATCATGTTTCCATGTGTCAAAAACTAAAACAGTAGAATTTGAGGAGCAAACTAAAAAAGAAAAAGGTGGACTCAACTTGGGGTGCAATTGAATGAGAAGGCGGCGGCAGCCAAACGTGAGTGAATCCAGCACTGGCTATGTCGGGTACGACATTCATAAGCGAGTTGTACAAGCCCCCTTCCTTGTTGCTTGATTCCCAGTTGAATCCCTGGTGATCAAATCAGCACGCGCACATGTTAATCTAAATCTAAAAAAACAAATGTACGGGTACCCACAAATTCATCAAACTTTAACCACAAGATCATGCAGATGATAATCAAACCAAGCAAAAGAAAGATCGAAATGTATATACACCTGAAACAATAGAGTAGCAGAGACAAAAGCCGGCAAGAAAGAATGGAAAAACAGAAGAGACGAAACAAGAGTCTTCATGATTATCGCTTCTTCTTCTTTGGCAACGACTTGATTGATTAATATATACAATCTATGAAAATAAAAGTGTGTTTAAATTTAAAAGAAAAACAAAAAACAAAAATGTAATATTAGTATCATATAAGGGTAAAATTGAAAAAAAAAAGTTGGTATCCTTCTAGATAGTTATTATCATGTCCTCACACTTAATAATATAGTATAGATTATTATATTATTATTCAACTTTCAAATTGCCTAACGCGGTAATAATAATATTAGGTGTAAAGGATACGGTTTTCATTGACTCGGTGAATCTGAATTTGAGGATTTAAAAGTGCCTTACAAGCTAAGAGATTAGTACAATTCAACGTTCATTAGGAAAATACCGATTCAAAATATTTTAAAATCAATTTTTAATTGTAAACAATTTAGGGGGTGATATTTGAAATTGCATTAAGTAGTGGGCCAATTTGCTATTAACCATTCAAATCTTTGGCACAACACCTGCGTATGTATGTATGGATGGATGGTTGTTGTCTTCCACTCTCTTATCCAAAAAGTTTCGATCTTTTCGTCGATACGCTCAATTGCAGAGATACCCAGTAAGGAAATCTTTCTTTAAACTCTTCCCGCCCAACATTTGTGAAGACCCATTGATCAAATATTCCTTTATTTTTCCTCCCGTTTTGTGGTCTTCATTCTTGTTTATTCTGATTTCGTTTCGTGTGTATATGGTGAACTGTTCTTGAGATGAATCAGTTGCATTTGGTTTTATAGTACTACGGCTATATGAAACTTGTTTTCATTATAGCAGTGATAAAGATATGGAGTATTTATATATACGCCACATTCCCTTAACAATGTATATTAATATGTTCTCCTTGCTTGAACAGTGGACCCGATATTGCATTTAGCTTGAGGGACAGTTTGGGGTTGATTCTATAGATTTAGGGTCAAACGTGCATTTCTAACAAATTTATGCATAAAAGTTCGTTTTTTTTGGGAGCCAATTGCTGCTTGGTTCCAAATGATAGAGGGCTAGTCAAGTTAGCCGGACTCCTAAGAATGATGAAGAAGAACAAAATAATATAGATCCGAGAGAAGAGATTTTATTTCTGTGTATCCATGCATAATGATCAATGCATTTCTTTTATACTTCAAATTTGAGTATCTTTCCCAACTAACTAACTGCGTCACAAATCACAATGCAATCTTCCCTTTATACTTTATTAATCGATATGAACTTTATTGTTTGTTAACTTTTTTCTTGCTTCTCTACTGTGTCATTTTTTGTCGTGTCAATCTACCCCTGCTTTGTGTTGTTTAATCAAGTTACAAATGAGGATCATTTGTATTGGTTTGACCCTTTGGTTATGAAATGTTTTTTATGGAGTAAAATTTGATTATTAGAGAGCGTGTTCTTACATGTTGGCCTGTTTATTTTGTACTATGCTCTGTGCTATTTCTCACCATGTCTGTCGCTAATAGCAAGCTTCAATGCATAGAGTGGCGGAGTATTAATTACATTCCTTCACTTTTAATTATAAGCAAATTTTTGTGATCGATGTATGCTTCTAAGAGTAACATATGGTGAAGATTAGTTGAGATTTTTACTGACATGATCTTTTGTTAATTAACTTGTGCCTGCAGATTCATACGTTCTGATGTTATTTGTTCCGTGTCATAGAAGAATAAATTGCCTTTGCCATCTGAAAGACAGTTCAAACAGACTGATTTCTTGATTTGAAATACCCCATACTTTTGGAATAAGTATTTTTGTTCATTTAAAAAGTTTTTGCCAAGTTCGAAACATCTGTGGGTACCAAATTTTTCTACTTATCATACAGATGCAACGCATTTTTCATCAGATGGCCCTCGTTAATCATGTTAGAAAAATCAACGTGCGACTACATTGTCAACATCCAGTTATGTCTGCTGCTTTGTTTTTGGGTAGAAGCATCACGTACTCATGTGACTTGACGACTACAAGTCTACGCCATTCTAGGAGTTTAATCACAGTTGAAACAAAGAAAAATTATACGCCAAGATTTTCTGAAATCAGAAGTATTCTGGATGAGAATGTTGAAGAATTATCCGAAGATGATGAGCTGTGTCCTGTTGACTGTGTTAGAGAGTTTTACACAGATGACGATTTTTTAAGGATCCTCGAAAAGAGCAAAGAATCAAATGCATTAGTGGTGGTGGATTTTTATCGAACTTCATGTGGCAGCTGCAAGTATATCGAACAGGGTTTCACTAAATTATGCAAGGGATCCGGTGACCAGGGAGCTCCGGTAGTTTTTCTGAAGCACAATGTGAGTGTTGCTGCCACGGATTTTCTACTAAACAGGGCCGTTATTTAATCATGAAGTAACTAAAAAGTTTCCTATACTACGTGTGGACTCAGGTGATCGACGAATATGATGAAGAATCAGAGGTTGCTGATCGACTGCGAATACGGGTAGCTCATCTCCTCCTAGCAAAGTTCAAGTTTTTATATATGCATTTTGTCTGATATTTGGGATGTAACAAAGATTAAAGTGATGTGATGCAGAGTGTTCCTTTATTTCATTTTTACAAAAACGGAGTTCTACTGGAGGCATTTCCTACCAGAGATAAAGAACGAATACTCGGTGCCATTCTTAAATACACGTCTCCTGCTTCTCAAGAAGTTGCTTAAACTGTTGTATAACACACGCACCAAAAAAATTTGTATGTGCGTGTTGCTATGTACTCGTATTATATTATACTTGAGCCTCAAAATCACACATTGTAGATCATTCGTTGATGGACTCTAAATGATTGTGAAAATATATATATAAACGTCGACTTGATATTCCAATTGTTTTTTATGTCCAAAGTTCTCGTTTTTCTTCGGAAAAAGCTTGAAGAAGAAACATTTCTCGTGTATAGCTCAGGTGTTTTTATAAATAATTCACTTTATGACTCAACCTGTAATCTCGTTGTGCCTGTAGTATAATTAATTAAAAATTTCTCGAGTATGTCCACTGGTGTTTTTATTAGAAATAAATTTCCAAATCCTGGTGACGAAACAAATGGCCGTCCAAATATATTTCCGAATACTATGATTCTCGTATTTGGTATTTCCCTATGTTACATGGGCTCGAATGCCGGATATATAAGCCGGCAACTCAACTCAACGGCCACAACTACCACCACGGGGAACTCCGACTTGAGGCTCTCCACCAAGGCAGTAACCACCGCCATCCTCAACAACCTACGCCTCGGCCGCCTTCCAAAAGCAGTGTCCATTCTATTCACATATGATGTCCAGTTACCTTTCTCTCTTTATGCCCATCTCTTCAGAATATGCGCCTCAAATAAGGCCATTATTGAGACCCGGAAAGTTGAATCGCATTTAATCACATCATATCCCCATCCGCCGGTGTTTTTGCTCAACAGGGCAATCGAAAGTTATGGGAAATGCGGTTGTTTGGGGGATGCTAAGGAGTTGTTTGATGAAATGCCCCGCAGGAGTGGCGGTTCTTGGAATGCGATCATCACTGCGTACACGAGAAATGGGTTCGCGGGGCATGCATTGGGTTTGTTTTCAAGGATGTTTGCAGAGGGTGTTTTTGCTAGTGAGATCACGTTTGCAAGTGTTCTTGGTTCTTGTGGCATTGCCTTGGAACTTTGGCTATCTAGGCAGGTGCATGGCCTTATTCTTAAATACGGGTTTGTTGGCAATGTTATATTGGAAAGTTCAATCGTTGATGTATATGGGAAGTGTAGTGTAATGAGTGATGCGAGGAGGATGTTTGATGAAATCAGGAACCCGAATGATGTCTCATGGAATGTGATTGTTAGGAGGTATCTTGATACTGGGGATGGAAAGGAAGCAGGGAACATGTTCTCTAAAATGGTTAGAGCGAAGGTAAGGCCGATGAGTTTTACCTTTTCCAATGCAATTCTTGCTTGTTTGAGTTACGGTGGACTTAGAGAAGGAGCTCAAATTCATGGATTTTCCATTAAGATTAATTTGGAAGAGGATGAAGTGGTTTCAAGTACCCTTATTGGGATGTATGCAAAGTGTGGAGATTTGGGTAGTGCAAGGAGGATATTCAACTTTCCTTGTTCCAATAATCTTATTAGCTGCACTACTATGGTATCGGGGTATGCTGTGAATGGCAAAACCACCGAGGCTCGTGAATTGTTTGATCAGATGACACAACGGAGTGTAATATCTTGGAATGTGATGTTGGCAGGATACACACGGTCATTCATGTGGGATAAAGCACTGGATTTTGTCATCATGATGCGTAGAAACACTAAAGAAATTGATCATGTAACTCTTGGGTTGATTCTGAAGATTTGTGCAGCAATTCCAGATGTAGAATTGGGGAAACAGATCCATGGTTACGCTTACAGGAATGGTTTCTACACCAATCTCTTCGTTGGTAATGCGCTTCTTGACATGTATGGTAAGTGTGGGAATTTGACTCGTGCAAGGATTTGGTTCTACGAAATGAGCCACTTGCGTGATAAGGTTTCTTGGAATGCTTTATTGACAAGCTATGCTCGCCATGGATTGAGTGAAGAAGCAATGATGATTTTTGAAAAGATGCTAGGAGAGACAAAACCGAGTAAATTCACCTTTGGAACTCTTTTGGCTGCTTGTGCAAATATATTTGCTCTCGAACTAGGTAAACAAATCCATGCATTTATGATTCGAAATGGTTATGAGATAGACATCGTGATCAACGGAGCTTTAGTTGACATGTATTCAAAATGCCGTAATATTTTATCTGCCATTAAGATTTTTAATTGTGCGGCTTCAAAGGATGTGATTCTTTGCAATACAATGATTTTGGGATGTTTACATAATGGACTGAGTGAAAAAGTCTTTGAACTCTTCGAAACAATGGAGAAAGAAGGTATGAGACCGGACCATGTGACCTTTCAGGGTATCTTGCAAGCCAGTGTTTCTGCAGGTCGAGTTGAATTGGGTAGGCAGTATTTTGAGTTAATGAGTGAGAAATATTGTTTGACACCGCAGTTGGAGCACTATGATGCAGTGATTGAGCTATATGGTCAGTATGGATTTATGGATGAACTTGAACTTTTTATAAATAACATGCCATGCAAGCCTACTGCCCCCATCTTGACCAAAGTATTTGATTTTAGTCGAAAGCACAAGTGTGTTAGTTTAGGAGAATGGGCATCCAATCATCTCAATGAGTTAAATCCGTTGGTTCCATTTCGATTTGAAAGTTCAGACAGTGGCTAAATAGAGTAAACAAAAATCTTAGCTGTGGACTTCAGTCAGAGTTGCAATGCAGCATGTTCATAAAAGACTGGACTCGAGCTGGTTGAGCCAGAAAATGATATTAAATCTCTGCATCAGAGCTATTTGGCTAGCTCTTGTGAAGGGAATAAGCTTGAAAGAGGCTTGATTCAGAGTGTGAAACAGGAAATCTTTGAAAAACATTCTTTTTTGACTTCATTTGTTCCAGGCACTACAAAGAGGAAATCAATTTCCTCTGTTCTATCGACGGCTTGTGAGGCTAGAACAAGGAGGTCCTGTTTCTGCTGCAGGAAATCACATAGAACTATATTGCACAGCCTAAATTTCAGTATGGTGTAAGCATTTTATACTTCACAGCATCTAGATATGAGTGAATTTACATTTGATAGGTTTATTATCCTTATTTACCTGTCTTTACATGCAGAAGTTGGAAGGGATATCTGCACGTCCTGCATGATCGACCGGATCCTTCGTCTTGACTTGTCTTATTTGGTTCTCCGATGAATCCTACATACCAAAGAGGCTCCATGCACTGCATCATATCCGGAATTAATAAATCAAGTAGGATCATTAAATATGTAAGCACAAAAAGTATTAAAAATGAACCATTGGATATTTTTATTTTTTATTTTTTTAATTTTTTTAATGTTTTTGATATGTTGGCTTCTAATAGAGAAAAAATAAAATTAAAAAATAAATATTTCAAATACAAATTAAATCGGGTTGCATTTGGATGTATATATTTGAAGTTAAAAATTTCAAATCTATAATAATAAATTCATTTATTTATTTTAAAAAAATTATTTGACGATAAATTTTAAATCTAAAATAATTATTTTTTAAATCATTAGATAAATTTTAAAATCATCACAATCATTTCAAAATTTATAAAACTAATTTGATAAATGTACATAAAATGGGAGACATCCAAATTAAATTGAAGTTATGTCTATCAATCGCACTAAGATATGTTTCAACACTAATTATTCTCACATGGAATCTGTCCTTCCCACGGGCTGTGTGAATATACGTACAAACATTAGTGGGCCTTTCCCCAATCTACAATTTCCATCACTACAGCTTGCTTTAAGCAGTCCCACTTCGGTTGAATGTCTTCTTACGCCATAATAATGTTTCTGTCTTTTACCCAAATGGTGCCGTAAGTCAATGTGCATATCCGGAGCTCCTTCTGAGCTGAAAAACGTCTTGGCTTGGAAGAAATGTCTGATGGGAAGCCAGCGTTTCTGAACGATGAATTATCAAGAAAGACCTCCATTTTCGGTTTGCGTTTGTGGGTTGTTCTTGGAATCTGCGTCGGTGCCGCCATTGTCATCTTCCTCTTTTTCATCTCAATCTGGTTCACATCCAGGCGGAACAAGAGGACCTCACTGAAAAACAAGATTTCCACCATACCTAACAAGTCGAGTGAAATTCAAGAAATACGCTCCGTCCCTAGTCGCCAAGAACAAGCTCCTCTCAAGCTGCTGCTTGCTCCGGATCCCGAGACACACCCCAAAGAGGATCAAAGGATCCATATCGAGATTGGAAAGGGGCACCGGATATCCTACCCTGAGAATGGAGGGCAGGGTTCCGGGTCTGGCAATGGAAGCGGGGAGGCGCGGCTCCTTAGTGAACCGGGTTCTGTGACAAACGGACCGGAGGTGTCTCATTTAGGGTGGGGACATTGGTACACTTTGAGGGAGCTTGAGAAGTCCACTAATGGCTTTTTATCTGAGAATGTGATTGGGGAAGGAGGCTACGGAATTGTTTATTATGGTGTTTTGGAAGATAATACGAAAGTTGCTGTTAAAAATTTGCTCAATAACAGGTATTTTTGGTTATTCTATTGAAATAATATGTGCGTCTATGATTAGGTTGTATTATATGTTGTATTATTTGTTTGGAGTGTTTTAAACTCCACGCATGTGTGTAATATGTTTGTTTTATTCCTTCTTCGTTTTCTTGAATTAGTCCTTTGTTGATTCACTGATTCAAAGTCAATTGTTATGTTAACGAGAGAAAATGGAGCAATATCATGGGGTGATTCTGGATTTTAATACTATATTGGGTCAAAGTTTTTGTTGGTTTCAAAATAGAGCCATGCATGTATTTCTTCAAGTGCATTTGAATGTTTTCTAAGATTGATTTGAAAAAATAAAGATCTATGTATGATGATCAATATTTTGTTTTTTTGGATGTCTGAAATCGATAAGGGGTCAGGCGGAAAGAGAATTTAAGATCGAAGTTGAAGCGATAGGGCGGGTACGGCACAAGAATTTGGTGAGATTGCTTGGCTATTGTGCTGAAGGAGCTCACAGGTACTTAACTCGGTGCTATTTCAAATAGGCATTTTTGGCCATTCGTTGAATGAAGTTCTTCAGAGTGCTAGTTTGAAATTCCTATTGTTTTATGTTGCAGGATGCTTGTGTATGAGTATGTCGATAATGGCAACTTAGAACAGTGGCTTCATGGAGATGTAGGGCCTTGTAGCCCTCTTACATGGGATATTCGAATGAATATATTACTTGGTACTGCCAAGGGGTAAATTCAGTCCTACAAATCTGGAAAATCTCATTTAATTTCATTAATCTCTGTGATGATGATACGATACTTTTAAGAACCTAATTGGTAAGTTTCTTAGGTTGACTTACCTGCATGAGGGGCTGGAGCCAAAGGTTGTTCACCGTGATATTAAATCGAGCAACATTTTGCTGGATAAACAGTGGAATGCTAAAGTATCGGACTTTGGTCTGGCAAAGCTGATAGGTTCTGAAAGAAGTTATATCACCACTAGAGTTATGGGTACATTTGGGTGAGTGAGTAGTTCGTCCAGAAAGATAGTTTCTTTTTTAGCCTCCACAGCTACCATTTATTTGAATCAAATCCAACTACTAAATATTTTTTGTGTAGCTACGTTGCTCCAGAATATGCTAGCACTGGGATGCTTAACGAAAGAAGCGACGTGTATGGTTTTGGCATCCTCGTAATGGAAATCATAACCGGGAGGAATCCGGTGGATTATGGTCGTCCCGCTGGTGAAGTATGCTTGGATTCCTGATAATGGCTTGACATTTTATTTGGTGTTTCAATATGTTTCTGAGACTTGTATTAACTGAAATTTCAGGTGAACCTTGTTGATTGGCTAAAATCTATGGTTTCCAACCGAAATGCAGAGGGAGTGTTGGATCCAAAATTACCTGAGAAACCCTCGTCGAAAGCATTGAAACGTGCCCTTTTGGTAGCATTACGGTGTGTCGGACCAAATGCTCAAAAGAGGCCAAAGATGGGGCATGTGGTGCACATGCTTGATGCTGACGATTTCCCTTTCCGTGAAGTAAGTTTCAATATCCTACCATCAACTTTTGTGGCATTTAATGCGACTTAAAGTATCTATGGAATGGAAAAAAAAACATCAGATTGTAAAATTTATCTACGGAACTCATGCAGAGTTTCTTGAGAAATACTATATTAGCACCCCACAACTCTTTCTTTTTACGGGTGTATTACATAAAACTTGTACTCTTTAAAATGTTGATCACCAAGTCGGTGGCAATCATTAAAGAACACCAGTTTTATATTCTGGGTTCGGGCACATAATCTTTAATGCCGTTTCCTGGATTCAATCTCCTGTGTAAATTTTAACAGGACCGTAGAAGTAGTCGGGAAGATGGACTGTCAAATCGCATGGAGAGGGGCGGGATGGAACCAGGTGACAGCAGTGGATATGAAAGCAGTGTTCAAACTGAGAGGATTTTGGCAAGGATTAAGCTAGAAACTGATGATGAGCACTAGTGATCATGGTTTTTCGCCATGTTTAACTGTTAGTTCATGGCCAGGCTATGTAAATATCAGTATTCTTCTGTGCTGTATGTGATTCCACTTCCATTCTCATTGTATTTTTGTAGTCAACAAGGAAGATTTTGATTTGTTTAATTTCAATGAAGCCCTTATCATTTTTTAGGAAATATAAAAATGATTTTCTGTAGGTGGATGAGGTACTTGGGCAGAAAATTTTGGGTGCATTAGTAAATTTTTTTTTTTTACAAATTTTTTATTACTTTGAATTTAACAATTGTCCTGAATTTCTATATATATATATAGTTTTAAAAGCTTATATAATTTATATTAGTATTTTGTTTTATCTGTAGATATTTTTTTCCCGGAAATAATAAATAATTTAGAGAGCACAAAAAATCAATAGATGAAATTTATGTGGCTTGTTATTTTTTTTTTAATCTATCTCAAAGGTTTTGAAATAATCTAAATCGGGCCCACCGGTACCACCAAATGGCATGACAGAGAATCCTACAAATGGAATTATCAGAAGGTAGAAGAAGGTGTCTGATGAACAGAACAAAACAACCCATTTTTTTCTTTTACAAAGATCCTTTCATTGGCACCATGTCTTGGCCTATTCATTGTCTACCTATGCATCAAGATTTCCTATGCCTATGCGTAACTCGAGATCGCGACATATTTCAATATCATCATCTCAAAAATATTTCTTATGTTCCCACAAAGATATTTATCATATTTTTTTGAATCTTCGATGACCTCAACGTTGGATTTCCTTTGACAAGCTGCAAGAACTCAAGGACATGCAAGACGATAAATCTTATCGCGACATTCGGTGTGGTTTTCTGTTGCAGATGATTAAACCAATACACACCATGTACTGAACTCAACAACTAATGATGGCTCGTATAAATATTAACAATCTGCATATTCATCCTTTCTGCTCAACAAGATGGAGTGCGAGGTCCTCGTGGTTGTAACCTATGTCGCTCTCCAAGAAATAGCTCGTGGAAAGGAACAGCCTACAACAGAACACTTCTCATCTAGTTACGCTAAATCTACACTAGTGAGTGAATACTGAATACATGTTCCTCCAACACATGCGCATTCACCTTTATATATTTCTATTAATGAGCTTCGATGTCATTATCAAGATACATCTGTCTACCATGGACTCGTCAGAGTCCGTCGCAAGTATAGCCTTCTCCCTCCTTTTTCCTGGTTCATCATCTCAAGAACCTGTAGAAATCACACCAGTATTAGAAAACTTAATTTTGTTGAGTAGCAACAAATGTCCACATATTCTATGTACACTATTGTGCTACTGACATTGAGATGTTTGAGTTATACCATTATTGCTGAATTCAAAGATTTATTTTGCTTCCATGAACAGTTTTCTTTTTGAGTTCGACCCAACGTCCATTTCCTTTCTTTGCCTATTTTTAGATTTTTTTTCATTTCCAGTCAAATTTCAATACTTTCTTGAATATAATTAGAGAATAACAACCAAGAATGGCATAAATAAAGTAAAATATCAACTATATAATTTGAATTTAATTCATTCTTGTTCTAGAGCACACATTAAAACAAATCTTACGGAATATCAAAAAATAAATCTTACTAAGGCATAATTAAGTATAACTCATAGCAAAGAAATCTCAAACCACAAACTGGACCATGTATCACAAATTCTGTTTAAAACCAACAAAACGCAATTTCTGATTTTACTTTTTCCAATTTCAGATTGGTATTAAGATCATTATTTTGAACGAAAGGAATGTGAGATACCTGATTCCTCTGTATTTCCACCATCTCCGCCTATACCATGAAAATAAACTAATCAAGAAAGCACGCAAATCATGTGTGATTTGAGGAAATTATTTATTCTTTTCATATAATTATTTAACATTTTATCGCAAAATTATTTCAAACAAATAAAACACAACGAGAATTTTCATAATATTGTCAATGTTATCTTTTGATACTTCACATGTAATTGTAATAGTATGTACATGTTTGGTTAAATAGATCCACTTTTTAAAAATACATGTTTTATGCACCAAAGGTATTAAAGGAATCCACTAGAGAAACTTTCGAAAACACATTTTTGGTGTAACAAAAGGAAGTTCCCCGACCACTTGGTGCTTAGTGCATAATAGCAGATAAAATTATGTCAAAAAAACAAAGATTAATTGAGAGGCGATGAACCTGTTTCTTTCGCAATTCATCATTTTCCGCCTTCAGTTTCACAATTTCCGCTTCCAACTCCATGGTGTATGCCTGAAAGGAGAGAAAATCACAACTGTGTTACAAACACCACCACCAAGGGTTGACTCCTCATAACAGAATACTGGTGATCTTATCTGATAAAGCAAATACAATATGGAAGTTATAAATTTGATTTGTTCTCCATCGTGCACTTCTTGAACATACTAATGTGCTTGGTTTTGCGCGCCAGGACTATCATCTTTATCCTAGTTATTTGGACAATGCCAAAACAATTACAAATCCCCAGTCCGCAATCAAACATGTTAATCCTTGGTCTTGTGTTTATGGAAGAACGTGAAGTCGAATAACTAAAATGATGCACGAACCCTTAAATAATATCCAAAGGTATGCATATATTAGATACAAACATCAGCATCTACAAATTTTGAAGCAATACAAATTGTTAAAGAACAAACTATCGACCTTTTCTTCTGAAATCTTGTCCAAGTTTCGAATCGGAATGATCAAGTTAAACAAGTAGATATATACACCCATGCCAACACAAACAGTCACTCAAAAGAACATAACAAAGTTTCACCTGCTTTCGAGCTCGTGATCTTGCAGCCGATTCCCTATTCTTAATCATCCTCTTTTGCCTCCTTTCAACCACCTTCTCCAAGGCGGCTCGTTTCCTACCCCGTAAACCACCATTAATCATGTACGGAACAGGTGATATGGATGGCGTCCCGTCATTACTATTAACCTGGCCGTCAGATGAAACTGATGGAGACCCCTTCTCATTAGCTCCTAAGTTAACCACCCCTAGTCCTCCACCATGTAACTTTATATTTTGGACCATGCGATTATTCATTGCTGCATCAGAAACCCCAACAATTCCACCCCTAATACCTGAATTTCCTAACTGATTACTAGAAATTCCCAAGGCAAAGGCAGGCTGTTTTGGAAGGAGCTGTTGCTGCTGCATAGGCTGTGGTGAAGCAGATCTCGCCCCATTAACATTCAGGAGTAAACCACCAGATTCAAAGGTAATCTGATTACCAGTCCTACAGGCCATTAATCGGGCATCCCTACCAGTCTGCTGGAAACCAAATTCTGATCCCGAACTTGTGGGAATTGACCGATCGTCCAAAACTCCAACATTTTTAAGAGTTGCAGCTACTTGTGTTTCTTCCCTAACGACTCCGGCTCTCACCAAGAACTCCTCGAGGGTAACCTCGCCTAAAGTCGGTTCTCTCGGAAGCATTCCAAAACCACCGCCCCCAATGACCTCCTTCCCACCACCGTACTCTTTTGACACATCCCGCCAAACCTCGTCCACCGTCTTATGACTTAGCGTACGAGGAAGAGTCAATGATCCTTGTCTCTGCAAATGACTACTCCCTTCCTGAATCCTAACATCGCCACCACTGCTGGAGCCAATAACCAGATTTTCTTCTGCATTCCAAATGCTTTTAAGCAACTCATCCATGTTCAATGACCCCAAGTCCTTACCAATTCCGCCGGCTGCGGTTTGAAACTCATCAAAAGTTAATGAATAGATGGAAGACTGCCGAATCAAAGGGAAATCACCCGGCGGTGTTCCACCGTCGCCGCCCCCTTCTGGGGGATCGTTTCCGAAACTCATGAAATTGAAACTACTCCCCATCTGAAGTCCTGCAGATCTGTTGAAAGCAAAATCCTCAAATCCCAGAATCAATAAAATAACTAGAATATACTGTATTTCCCCTGTCTTTACAAAGCCCAAAGTTCAGTATCACCGCTCTCTTTTTGATTCACCATCAAGACTCGATTTTTACCACCAAACAACGCTTCACAACACAAAGTTGCGTAAAGAATCAAGACTAAAGAAACAACTGATTTGAACCCAAATCAGAGGAAAAGGATATCATAGAGCTCACATGAAATATGTTAAAATGTATAATAAGAGAAAACAAAAAGCAAGATTCCCAGAGAGTTAAAATGAAACAGGTAGAAAGATCAAGAAAATTAACACGGAGTTGAACGTTGACAAACGGTCTTAATTAACAAATGCACAGGATAAGAACAAGAGAAAAAAAAAGGTTCATAAGACACATAATTATCATTAAAAAAACAATATTCAAATTGATCAAATCAAGTACGTACATAACTTTTACGGCCTGCTAAAAAATTTTTGATGGGCTTTTGCCAAGTGTTCTTCCATTTCAAGAATCACATGAAGTGGGATGAGACTTCAGCGGGGCGGTGCATATTGTAATGTAAATAAACGTTATCAAGACAAATATGAAGAGAAGAGTGGACTAATAATTGTGAAGTGGAAATGGCGTTTGGGTAATGACGGCCAATAACAATATTACAAGGAGCAAATTTTTGGATCAACGGTTGTTATTGGTTGGATAATAAAAAATTGACGTGGCCGACAACAACAAACCTAATTATCAAGTAGGGAGGCACTTGTGAGGTTCCGTGCCCCTTCGAAAGAGCTGCCTACATCGATAGGAATTGTCAAATCTCCAACGCAATTAATGGCGCAGGCCTCTGGCTTAATGGCATGAAATGAATAAAATCTTCAATCTATTACTTTATTTCAATAAAATTTTAACAATTTAAATATTGTTCTCCAATCTACTGAGCTAAGCCACCGTTTGATAAGTTATATTATTTATTCATATTTTTATTCAATCAATCTAATATCATGTTTGGTGTACCAAATTATTTATTCATCTACCAATCATTTATATTTACGTCAATCAAAAACTAAATTCAGTCCTAAAAAATTATTCTTAAAATATTTAATATAATTTTATTTATAACAATTTATTTGTTCCATAAACTATGTATTTATAAATTAATTAATTAAATATAAAAAAATCTTACACTTCAAATTATAATAAATTAATTTTATTTTTAGGGACAATTAACGCAGACTTAATATAATATAATAAAATCATTAAATCAAATAAATTTGATTAAACTAATTCTTTATTAAATCTATCTTCATGAATCGTTAAAACCAATTTACACTGCGCTGGGTAGGAGTGCTAACCCAGTACTGGCAAAGAAAGATTTTTAACTGGAGAGTTAGCATCGCCCAACCAGAGAAGACGGGAGTTGTTTATGATCGTTCGTATTAGCTCCACTCTCCCATATCTTTAATTCAATTATATTTTTATATTATATATTTTTAAAATCTAATTAGTAAAGGGAAATTAAATAGCTAGCCGAATAATACAGATAGAGATGTCATATTTAACATCAAGAAAGATTTGTATGAAACGAGAGAGGAAATTCGATACCATTATAAGTAAAAAAATTCTCAAGGAAACTAAAATATTACAACAAAATGATGATAAATGAAAAGTGCAAACTCTAGATAGGACATCAATCCAACTATCCGATATATAATTTAATATATATCGCAGGTAAAGAGAAAAGGGACGCACTGCCTCTATCCTGGCCACGCTTAATTAACACAAGAACGACGACTTCGACACTACAATGACGCAAATGGTGATCAAAAGAGACCATGACGGAGAAAGCATTGACGCAGAAGATGGCCTAGAGAAAGTACTGCCAGTACCACCGGTTGCGGAAGGCGGAGAATCGGTGGTGGTGGAAGGTGGAGAAGTGGTTGTGCTGGATGAAGAACCCCCGGCGGCAGCCACATTCACGGAAAGCTTCATCCCCCCGCCGCAATGTCCAGGGACACTGCATATGAAGTAGTGTGCGCCGGCGGTCTTGAGAGTGATAGAGGTGCTGCCGCTGCTGTCTGAGCTTATGGAGTTGCTGGAGGCGCAAGCCTTGTAGTCGTTTGCGCTCACTTCATCCACAGTGTGGCCGGGGGCGTAGCTGAATACTGCCAGGTCAACATTGAATATATCGGATGATCAGGCGAAATCGTTACATAATATTCTCCTATTCATCAACCAATTTATTGCTTAAATTGTACTTTTTATATATCCTCTAATTACAAACTGATACACATCGTGGGAAATCCAAATCCAGCTAAACGTGGAAGTTAAATAAAATGTTGCAGAAGATTTCTTCCTGTATTTAGTTAATTAAAAGTGGTGGCATGCAACTACTTACCAAGGGTGTCACCCAAGGCGAAGGTCTTGTCGCTAGCCCAGCTTCCATAGCTACCGCCCAAACCCCATCCGGAAGAATCCCCCACTGTGTAAGTTGCAGCTCGAACTCCAAGATTTGAACAACAAATAATCACCAAAACAATTAAACTTGACATCCCATTCTTGATTTTGGCCATTATTCTGAGATGGCTTTGTGATTTGTATGATTTTTACTTATTTGATTTTGGACAGAGAGATTGGCTCAAAGATGATAGATTACTTACATGCGCAAGTTTTATATAGTGGACTGGAAATGAAAATATTGGAGTTGTTGCGTGGAATATGAGGAGGAATTATTAAAGGTAACCCATCGGTACCCCGAAATTCATCAGCTCTCGTTATATTAAGTTTACGACATATACATACATAAATATATATATTAATGTGCATGCTTTATATAAATGTCTTTGAAATTATGATTTATTTCGAGTTTATTAATATAAACTTCTATTTTAAGAGTTGAAAAGTGAAAATATTGTGTTACCTTTATGTACTCAAAAAGCATTTTGGAGTAGAACCACATAGATAAGGGGTTTCAAAAAACTTTAAAATAATTATAATTTTAAATTATTGTTTTGTATCTTAAATTTTTCAAAAAATTAGTTTCTTAAGCTTAGAAAGCTAATTTTTACAAAAAAAGAAAAAGGTTTTTTCAATATCTGATCTAAAAAAAATATTTCCAAACAATTAAATAATGCAAACGTATAATTATTGTAATGTTTGTTACCAAAACTGTAATTTAAATGGATTAGCTTAAAAAACCAGTCGAATTTTAAAACTGCATGTCTCTTTCAGTATACATCTCCATTCACTAATTGTAAGTAATTTGACTCTTTTGCTAGCACTTTTTAGGAAAAATACTCTGTATATATAAAAGTATATATTTCGAAAATAACGCAATTCATTCGTGCCAGAAAATAAAAGCATTCGAATCATATAAAATGAAGAAATAAATTTGATCAAAACACACAATATGGACTTCAGATAACTTTAATTCTTTCTAGAAAAGAGAAGTAACTTGAGTTATACTTAAATCTTGTATGTAAATCAAACAGAACTCGAAATCAATGCCGTTTGGCTGTTGAAATATCCCTTTTGGACACATTAATTCTACGAGAAACTTATTCTTCCCATGACCGAAGTAACGGATATCATAAGATATGTATAATTGCTTTCAAAATGAGCCAACTAACCCTCGTCAGGCTTCTGTAGCATCTACATATCTTCATTAATGACGTAGATATATAATTTTTGTTAGTTTATGTATCCGTAAATCATGAAATTAGAAAAGGAATAACTAATTGAAATGAAACAAACCGTTCTATTAGAATCGTCCCATGATTAGTTAAAAAAATTTAAGCTTAGCTCTTACATTTCCACTGATAAAACTGCGCTTGAACTAGTCCATATTGTTAATTAAAATGTTTTAAATTCATCTTAGCTAGGAAGTAGTTGGGCTGGCACGAAAGCATTTGAAAAGACAAAAGCATTAACCAACACCATAATTAGATGGAGTGGGTGATCCATAATTCCAATCGTGAGTGGAAATAATGGGAGTATATCAAACTACCATGAGAGGTATGGGTACCGAAAGTAGGTGATGGTTGAACTTTGGAGTACCTAAGGGTCCACGAAAGTGGCCCAAGGGCACCTACCGCTATTGCTTTAATTTTGAACAACACCGGCCTGGATTAATAAATAAAGGAAAATCTTGAAAATTTTAGATTTCACTGCTTTGGAGCTTGACGTGGACGAATCGAAGCAGGTAATGCATCAACTAAGGCACCTACTTTCTTATCTCACGTTTGGTACATTTTTAAAAAACTCGTGATAATAACGTATACCAAGCTATGCTTAAATGAACTACAATATATCAACAAAAAACATACGTCTGCGACTTGCTTTCATATTACATAAGGTTTTACTTGAAAAATAAATTGATCATATATCTAACATAATGGGGAAAAAATTGAAACATTATTAAAAAAAAAAATTTAACAGCACGAACTCCAAAAGGCAGAAGTTAAAAAAGCATAACAGATTCGTAAATAAATATTAAAAAATGTCTTTGATATCACACCTTGATCTCGGACCAGATAAGTAATGAGAATGTGTATTTACTTAAAAAGTAAATAATTATTTATCTAAAATAATGCGAGACAAAATTGAAACATTAAAAAAAATGTATTATGATCGAAGAACGGAGAAAGGGGGAAAAAACAAAACATCAAAACAAAACATGTAGTTTTTATTTCTTTTTAGTATTTTTTTTACTTCCATTATATTTGGTACCAAATGTCAATATCAAAATGATTAAGTTACAAGCAATATTTTTTTGTTTAATTCAACGGGAATCTATTAAATTCCATTCCCATTTACAGGTCCAACTAGCTACATTAGACTAAAGACGAATATCGTAATTAACGCTAATTTTAGTGTACTAACGAGAAAAACAGTATAAGATCATATAATGCTCCAAAGATCTTATCATCGATCGAAATAAAGCTTAGCATCACACAGATAGATGCAGAAATATCAAACAGGATCCTGATTCACCGGCGTAAGCTGAGACAGAAACAATTCAAGAATAGCTTGCTCTCTGGGTTGCGGCGTTGGAAAAGGATCATTTCCTGCGTAAAATCACAGAAACCAGAAATGCAAACTTCCCAAGTTAGTTACCTATGCATGTTAGAAACGATGTAATGTTAGTAACTTGGAAATAAAGCAAGGGTATTAAGGACAGACCTGTAGGATATAATTCGGTCCATGGCGAAAGATTGACATCGAGCTCGAATTCAGGTTGTTGTGTATCATCTTCAATGATTCTCCTACTAGGGTTCAAATGATTATGGACGTGCACGCTTGGGGCGTGAACTAGAGTTAAGGATGATAGCTGTATGTTGTCCATGTGTTGAGACTGATCGCTACAAACAAAATCAAAGTTGAGTCAAATGTATCCTGCCAGTTCCAATTCTAGTCAGCAGACCACAAATATAAAACAGTAGTATATTAAACTTTAGCAGATAACTTTAATTGGATTATCCAATGATAGATCAGCACATTTAACTTGAATATGCAAGTTCAAAAATTCTCATAACAATCTCTCGCTTGGACGGCATGTCACCGAAAAATGTGCATTTCTTTATGAGCTCAAATTGTAATGTCACATATAGAAGTATCATTTAACAATATCGTCCACTGATATACGAGTAAAAGATTAAAGAGGTTTTCATCACTTTAAGTGTGAATCAACCCATCAGTAATCACATATACCAATATAACGAAACAACGTAAATCTATCACGGAAACATACCTGAAAATTACATGTAAGATGATCTAACATGTCTATTTTCATCTGGTCTTTCTTATTAATCTCGAGTAAGATCAACCATAACCACAATAATATAGTGTAATAAAATGAATATTTTACTTAACCGAAGTTTCGAACAAAATAATGAAAATATACTTTTAACATATAAGCATTTCAATTTACAAACTCCCACTGAAGCATAACATCACGAGGAAGCACAGCACTCATGCAAGCAACATGCAAGCAAAAGACTTTGGGTGTCAAACCTTAGTGAGCGGATCCACAATCATTGAATTTGTTCCAATCTTAATAGAAATTCGAAAATACGGGATTCAAAAAACATGAATTTATTTAGATATAAAAATTCAGTTAACTCAAAACAATATCTAAATAAAAATAATAATACTACGACATATTAATTTGATTCTCAATAATTCAACATAAGTCCAGGCTATCATACCAGCTTTAGAATAAATAAATCACAGGATCTATATGTCAGATTATCGAGAATAAATAACTGAAAAACAATAACACAGAAGCTGAATCTATCATCTTGAAAAATTCGAAGTGACATGGTACCGATGGAACACTTATGTTTCTCTATAGAAGAGATACATTTTTCTACGTATAGTGTGTGCTTGGAGACCATAAACCTACTTATAATAAAATAAGTATCCTTTATTTTAAATTTGATCTCTTAACAAATTGAGAATCACCTAATAATATATATGCATTTAAATCCATGACTAAATAATGATACTCTTTTTAATCCATAATTTAAACTTTAGTATATTACTTTAATTGGATTATCCAATGGAGCTCTTCAACTTATATGGCTCACTACTTTGTGATATAAGATAGTACAAATTCATAAGTCCGATCCATTCGGTCGGATTATTATTTAAATGTACATAGACAACAGATAGAACCTTATGGGAAGCCTCGTGGGAAGCAGGCCATTCGAATCCAAAAAGTTGAGGATTTGAACTTGTGGATCTCTTTGTGGAATCCAATCCAATCCTACATTTGGATTTCTTGCCACCAAAGCGTTTACGCTCAATGTTTCATGGGGGAAATTCACCTGAGGGGCAATGGAAAAAGTATACAGAATCAGTTGGTTCATGTCGTTTCGTATTCTGAGTTTGTTTTTCTTCTAGCTAACAAAAGAGACCTGCGACGTTGTTTGCGCACCAGGAGAGATATACTGGTCCTTCAGAACTTGCTATACATGAAAGTATAATTCATTAGCTGGACTCATGTTCGAAAACTACGCAGATGATCATGAAAACTTGCCTTCCTGACTCGGACATGCTTCAAATTTTCTTCAAGAATTTGTTCTCTATACTCCGCCTCACACACTGTGGTGATATCAGAAGTATCACCTTCGTAAATCCTGCATGTGAAACATGCATTTACATGTTTTTGCAATCGAACAGCTAATGCAAGAAGTACATGGCGTATGATATATATGCACCTTAATCTTTTCTCCATATCCTCGAGTTGGCACCTACATTTCAGAATTTCTTGCTGCATCTCCTGCATCAGCTCAACTCTCTGATCATTTGCAAAATCGAGAAACACGACATGAGCGGTTAATGTTGAAAACGGAGCCAAGAAACTTATATGGACAATTCTTCAGAAAAGCTTGGTGGCCACCCAGTTAACTAACTTCTTTAGGTTTTCTGGTTCGAGTAACTCCGAATGGTAAAGCAGATCATCAAGTCATGTCATTTCGATTATAATTGTAATACATAATATATAAATATGAATGGAATAAGATTGTTGTTCACATAAACCAACCATGCATAACCTTAAGTTTACCAGAAAGGAATGTTCGGCTAAAGTGATGTAACCCGAAGTCATCAAGATCAGCACAAAAGACCAAAATATATGTAATATATCTGCAAATAACTTAAATTCCGTAATAAAAACTATGAGTATACCTCAACTTGAGAATCAATCACGCTAGCAGGGCTGCGGCATAGAAGAGAATTAAGCAAATACTTAAAATAGATTCAAAGAATCAAACTTATATTACCAAAAAACAAAAGCTAAATTTCGGCTACCTGCTGGCTGCTTGAAAATTTCGATCTGCATCAGATTTCAACTTGCCAAGAGCCCTTTGAAGATGCTGCAAATATAAATTTTTCTTAGTTCTAATAAATTTCCATGCTCGACATATTGTATATATAGTTTTAAAACTGTAACTAAATTTCATGATAAAAACGTTAAAACTTATTGTTTCGATATTATCCAGTCGTGAGTCAGGTACTGTTTGTCTGAAAGTTGGAAATAGGTACCTCTTGATTCTGTAGCCTGTCGCGTCGTTGCATGAAGACAATTAAACATGCGACCAAATCGAATAAGAGAATAAGTGTCAACATCAATTGAAAAAAAAAAAAGAGATCAAATTGGTGTACGAAAACTAAATTAGCAATTCATTTCCTTATAACTTACCTTCCTCGCTCATGCTCGGGGAGATTCACATATCGTGATATGATCTCTTCGATGCTTCAAAAAGACAAAAAATATATACATATAGTAAAAAAAAATCAATAAAACCCTTGATTTTCTTTTAAATTTTGGAAACTCTAGCTACAACAAATAAAAGTGACAAAATCCATAAATATTTGTTCAAGATTCGACTTTTCGTCTTATTCTTTAACCTTTAAAATACTAAAAAAATATAAGATAATAAAAACAAAAAACCTTAAAAAACTATTCATCCCAAAGATATAAATAATATGAAGAGTCTCTAAAAAAATTAGCCTAAAAAGTTTAACTAAAAGAAAACAAAAGATTAATATACGATTTATTAATATTCAGCAGCACCTTCGATTTCCAGAGAAAATGCTAACTCTTCCGGAAGGAGAAAACATGATGAGAGCCACATCAACATCACAAAGAACAGAAAGCTCGTAAGCTTTCTTGATGAGCCCATTTCTTCTCTTCGAGAAAGTGACTTGCCTATTCGTTGTGTTCTCAATTTTCTTGATCTGAAGCTTCACTCTCCCCATAATATGATCTGCCCACTTTCAATATCGTGAACCAAATTATATTCAGATCGCTGAAACAATTTCTGGGAAATTTAAGGGTTCTCTCTACATACTATGTATATTTCTTAAAAAAATATACAAAATCGAGGAGGCAATAAAATTGAAAAGAATCGAGGAAAGAAAGAAGCGATAACGCAGAAGCTTTAAAACAACATATTTTGGCATTGTCAGGCCATTTGCAGAAGATGACGAGAGAAAGAAAGAGAGTCATCCATAGCTGGTTTGAAAAACAAAAGAATGAGAGAATTTTGTATTAAATGAATAGTTTGTTAGGGCAGAAGAAAGAAAATTTGGACACGTAGTAAAATGGGTGTTAATAATCAGCAGCTAGCCACTAGAGGGCTACGGGTTTTGCTCTTGCCAAAATGGTAATCAGTGTAACACACATGGGTTGTCAAGTTACTATTTGATCATTTTACACGTGGTATCGCCTCGATGTTGGTCATTCTGCAATGTACGTTGTTTTTTTACTTGTTTTAGTTCATGTTTTTTGTACACAACTTTTGTTCATGATTCTATTCTTCCGCCATATACTTCCTCAGTTATCATGTGATTTTGTTGCAGTTTAATTGAGCCGAGAGACTATTGTGTTAGCTCGGAGATTATTACAAAAAATAATGATCATAAATTTAATCGTTAAATCAATATTAGAACAGGGATTTGTAGGATCTCGAATTCGAGACCTATCCCACGTTTGGGACTATGGAACCATTTGTTCAGCCAATAAATTCTTGTTTTCGTGTGTGTATCCATCTGATAAAAAAATCCTCCGTATTGTAACTTAAAGTATCTTCTCATTTAATTGTCAATATTTTTTTAGTCTCCCATAGCTAATCTCTACAGCTACAAAATCTCAAATGCCATATTATGGAGGAGATTGCCCAACCCCTTGAGATTGATATTTAATAGAGTCGAAAACACCTTGCCTACCCATAATTGTCAGAATTATCCAATTCCCTCATTTACAGTACTTACACTTATTTATATTTCATTGTAAAGACATAATTGTTACGTGTGTTTACAATCTTTTTAATAATTAATTTTATTTATATTAAAACAGAGATAATATTATAATTGTAAAAAAAAATGAAATGTCATATTACAATTTGAAATAATTATATTTAAATGATATAATATCATAATTGTAAAACTAATGAGAAGCTGAACTACAATTTTTAATTAAAAAAAGGGAATGACTAAAATACAATTCGAATAAGATGATGACACAAGTTATTATTAAAATCATTTTGAATTTATTTCAGATAAGCTCAGCTAACGAATTTCCAATTTCAACAAGTCAAAGCCGTGATGAAGAAAATAATCCTCCAATAAAATTATGGGCCTTCCATACATTATCATATATGATTATATGAGTGATTTTATTGTGGAATTAATAATATTTTTTGGATTCATCAAAAAGAGATATTTTATGAAATGAACAATATTATTGATATTTTGAGATGAAATTCTTTTTTCTATAAAAATATATTAACTTGAGCCATAATTTTATTGGAGGAATAATTTCTCCATCGTGCCTTTGACCTTATATATGATGTTCAGTTTTAATGGTATGTTTACTCACTGTGTATACTTCTGTGACTATTAATGAGGTGATATTAGATGTGATGAAGCATATCCAAATTAATTATAGATTTGATAGATGAATGTCACTTCAATGGTGAACACAGAGATGAATATGGTAGATGAAGAGCATATCAAAAATTATATTACTATTATTAAGTTTAAGCATAATAGAGACAGTTTTGGTGTTATAGTCTATTTGACTTTTTATTTGGTTTTTTTTAATTCATCATTTTAAAATTGCAATTTAGCATGTCTATCTTTTTTTATTTTATAATATGAAATTACACTTTAGTCCCTAAGTTCTGATTATCATTATGATATGACATTATTTAAATATAATTATTTTAAATTACATTATGACTCTTAATTACTTTTTATCATTATGATATTATTTCTTTCTGAATATAAATCAAATTAATTATAAAAAATATTGTACAAAAACGCAAAACCTATTTTGGTGTACTAGAACATAAAAAATATGGTCAACAGCCCCAAAAACGTTGAGAATTTTGTTAGCATATTTTCCTGGAAAGACGCTGAAAGTGCTCTCTCACTCCCACGATACCCCTTTGCTTGTGGGTTAATGAGATCATACCTATGTGGGCACTACCCTCACTTCAATTTCAACGGGTAAGATCTTGTCACGCATATAATTTCAAAAAAAAAGTGGGTCCTATTATGCATGGACAAATCTTGGCCATCCATCCTATCATGGGGGCAATGCCCACATGGATAGGATGAAATAAACCTTGCTTGTGTCACTTTCTGGTTTACCAGTCTACGACTCCACCCACTGTTTTCGTCACCCAATTTCATTGTTGTTTTTAGCTAAATAACCTCTTAATTTTCTCCAAAAATAAAACTAAATACATTTTTCGTCCATTGGGTTACATATTAGTAAATATAATGTTAAATTATTTCTCAATGTCGATTTTTATTTAAATAAATGAGTCATGCTTTAAATGGTAATGGGCTAAATATTGAAAACCAGATTTAAAGTAGATCCAACCCAATTTTGTTCAGCCCAAACCCAGTCACAGGTTACATGATAAAAACATCCATTAACAATTCATTTTAATTCCATTTTATAAATTTCCGATTGGTAAAACTCGTAAAAGACACCCTGTGAGAGTTAGTTGTGAAGCCTAGTCGTGTATAGGTTACTTGGGGGTTTTCATTTCTTTAGGTCAAATTACATTTTTAGATGTCAAAAGATTCTTATTTATTAGGGAAATGCAGATAATAGAGCACACGTTATTCGAAACTTGTCAAAAATTTAAACATAATTTTTATTACTTGATATACCAGAGAGGCGATAAAGCGGAAATGAAATATGGATTTCCCATTTATTTTTTCAAGATGAATCAATAGCTACAAAGGAAACATGTTGATCTTAATGAGAAAACTCCCTAAAAAATGAACTTCATCACCATATTCTTCAAATGCATATCATCTGCCTCTCTCTTTCAGTCCATATCTTGAGTTTCCTTTGGTTTCATCAACATCTGCAACTAACCGCTACTTCAACAAAAATCTACTAACGCTGTACGAATTATGCGCACCTAAAAGGGTTTTGTACATAGCCCCAATTCATCAAGCTTGAATACAAAAATGGCAAGCATGAGAACTTCTTGGGGATCGGATCGTTCGCCAAACAGAGAAGTGTTTTCTGCTAACACAATCATCTACTTGATATGTTGAGAACTGTTATTGTGTGGCAATTCCTTGTGACATAAACAATCTGGTAAAGGATTCACATAAAACGCCTCTTCTGAACGAAACCTGTCTGTGCCTTTCGTCCCGGGGATGGGCCCTTTTCTCTTTCTTGGGGATCCTTGCCTGAGAATCAAGAAATGGATGACTCAAAATCAAGTTTCAACTTCATCAAAATATCGAGCAACAAAAATTTCGGTGGTGGGTGCATCAGATTTTCATATACAAATTAAACTGCAAATGTTTCATCCAGAAAGGTGACGCCCTTCTGCATGAGAAACGAGTAAGAGAAAGCTGAGGGAGAACAAGAAAGAAAAGAACAAACAAATGAAAGAATATTTGAACATAAGGCTCAGAGACATGAAACAACTTGCTAACAGGATGTGCAGATGACCAAGTTACTATCATTTTACCTGTTGGAAACGAGATTTGATCAGATCAATCATGGACCGCTACACTTCCATGATAAAAATAAGCTAAGAAAAAATAAGAGGAAAAAGCAACTTTCTAGAATCAATCAAATGAAATTGATTGTGTATTCGCCATGAGTAGCATAAAGAATAAACAGAGATGCATGAGTTACTTGAAGCAAATTCCACATGAGATCCTCAGGAAAATTCGTTACTTCAAGATTAAATGTCTTAAACAAGGATTATGAAATATGAACAAATACGTTGTCACACTAGACTCACATAAGTAAAGCTAAATGAGGATGATCAATTGGTCAGAAGATCGCAAATAGGATCTTGATATGAGCTAGTTCAAATGAAACTGTTAATCATGCAAAACCATAGTAGCCAATACACATTACAAAAAATGAACCTCCCAAAAAATTTAACAAACTTAGCCACAAATTATTCACTCCTGTATCCAGACCATAATCACTTGGACACAAAAAAATATTATTTGTTTATACAAGAACAGACAAATTGAAATTCTTTGAAAAGGAGATTTGACTGTTGGCTTACCTTCTTTTGTGAATTTCAATAATTTGATTTGAGAGATTTTTGCTTTCTTTCATTGTCCCTCCCTCAATTTTGTCAAAAAAGCGTACTAGGGCTTTCCTAATGAATAATGAAACAGGAGAAAATATGCAATTCAAAAATTTGAAGTAAACTAATTGGTTAGCAATATACAACACCTTCACAAAAAAACTTTACCTGTCGGGCGAAATGGTTTTCCTATGTCCCAAAAAACGACGATGGCCCTCAACTGCCCTTGCCATGTTACCAGAGTATGTTGGAATGAAAATATCACTTTCGACAGACACAATATAGTCCAGAGCCGCCATTTGTGTTGCATGATGGATAAACGGTTCAAGTTCCTCAGCTGTCGCTAGCTTCTCCTGGGAAATCAACACAGAACATAAAACTGTGCTTAAGGAATGAACATCCAAAACCATAAAATAACATTTCTTCCTTGAGACAGGTGCATGATCGTTTTGGTGTTGGATGGCTTGGGTATACATGGTGTGGTGGCACTCTCAGGCCGCAGGGAGGCTTTTTATAAGACAGCGCTACTTAGGAATAAAAACTTTTTTTAAAAAAAGTGGGACCAAAACTCAATGTCAAAAGATAACCACTAAATTAGGAAGGGTCTGAAAAATTTTGCTTCACATGAAGTTCTACACAGACAATTGGAATAGAATAATCTTTGATGGCACAAACCATACATCTGCCTTCGAATATTTCAGCAAATACTTATTCTATCTCTACATCATTTCTAGCACTTTGTTTCAATATAAACCACATGAAATAGTGATTCAGCATTAATAGTCTAGTGAACTAAATTTCTTGATGAGCTAGCATATAATAATACCTCTCGAATCCAGCTTCTGGATATAAATAGCCAGATATAAATTATAATAAATCAACTTTCCAGTTTGCAATCTATATCTATATAAATATATGGATTGAATTGTGATTTTACTCTATTGTCCTCGTTAATTAGTTGTCATCATTAAATTTGTATCATTTTTTTCCTCATCTTTAATTGGTTATCCTTGTATTTATTTAATTGACTCTTTCACTCATTTTCATGCATGTACACTTTCTCTTTCACTCATTTTTATATATACATATTTGACCACCTCATTTTTATCATCAAATTGTTGCACAACAGTAAATAATTGTTAAACTTCTCAACTTCTTTTTCACTAAAAAAAAACATTTACAGTGACATATGTTATAGTACTTATAGTTATTTGTATTCTGAAATTTACAAACACAATCATACTCACGTATTTTACCATCAAATTAATCGTTCTCTGAGAAGTGCTTGATGGGCTTGTTTTGGTTATCCTTGTATTTATTTAATTGACTCTTTCACTCATTTTCATGCATGTACACTTTCTCTTTCACTCACTTTTATATATACATATTTGATCATCTCATTTTTATCATCAAATTGTTGCACAACAGTAAATAATTGTTAAACATCTCAACTTCTTTTTCACTAAAAAAAAAACATTTCCAGTGACATATGTTATAGTACCTATAGTTATTTGTATTCTGAAATTTACAAACACAATCATACTCACGTATTTTACCATCGAATTAATCTTCTGTGAGAAGTGCTTGATGGGCTTGTTTTAATATTCTGGTTCAATTCTTTGGTGGAATATTGATATGATAGATTCATGTTTCATTTCACAATGCTTATATTATGTTTTCTACATGTTTGATCGATTATGATCACTTGGAAGTTGGAAGCAGTATGCATTTTGACTCTGTATACCATACTTCGTTGATTTTTTTCAGCGACAATTTATTAAAAAAACTTTTTGTTAGTTGATGAAAATGACAATTTAAAAATTAGAATAGTAGTTTGATTTCTGAAGTTGAAAACTTACATACACATACGATATTAAAGTTGTGTTTTAAAAATAGATATATTCTGTTCGTATGATTTTTATCATTCGAACAATCTACTCTAGAAACGATGTCATCTTCATTAATTGAAATTTTACAGCGATGATTTATTATTGTATCTTTTTATGTAAAACTGCATAACACAAATTATCACAAATTTTATTTTATTCTTTTAATAGTTCTTTAAAAATTCGCGAATTATATATACACTCCACAATAATTACATAAAAAATGGAAAAAAACAATAATTAGTTTATTTAATCAATTTGATTAAAATACTACTTTCAACCAGTTTTTCATAAAAAAACATTCAATTATAATTTGATAATTAACGTTTCTACAAGAAAATATCAACTAAATCAGATCGACCAAATTATTTTTCCCTCTACAAATTTGATGTTCAAACTAATTTATAATATTTTTATTTAACATAGAGTACGATCATTTAAAATTATCTTATATTACCATTTTTTGTCTCATAAACGTTGAACCACTGTTAAAAAATTAATAATTGATTCTTCATTTAATTATTTTACATATAAATTAATTTATATATGAAGCACAAAAAGTGATAAAAAAATTTAAAATTTTTAGTTAGCAAAAACATTTCTATGTGAAAAATATTTTAGGTGCAACATATTTATTTTTTGTTTTCATTATAAAAATCAGATACGACATAGTTCAAAATGTATCAGCAAATAACTGATTTTGATATAGGGATGTTAACTTTTAATGTGACTCGAAAAAACCATAAATCCAAACTAAAAAATTTGAAAAGAAATTGAATCAAAATGAGATGCAAATCATTTTTTTATTCGCAAATAAATATTAAAAATAAAGGTTATATTGTTCAAGTAAGGATATATTTGTCAAAACTAAACCAACAAAATAATAAAATTTAATTAGATAATAAATAATTTCATTTTATTTTGTAATATTATATATTTCATATAAAAATAATTAGCCTTTATATTTCTTTTTTGTTTTTGATAATTATTATATTTCATATTTCTAAGTTTTACTATAACTAATAAATATATATATATATATATATATATATATATATACCTCAAAACTATGTAAAAACATAATTCCACCATCATAGTAATAAAAAAATATTATTTCTCAGCATAGGCTCATTTCTTTAACTTTGAAAAAAAATTAAAACAGACATATATAAGTTTACTTTTGCCTCAAGTTTAATATTCATACTCACGTATTTTACCATCAAATTAATCTTGCTTACTTTTTTTTTTTTTTTGCAAAAAACAGGGTACAATGATTAATGGATTGATTTTCTCAAATGTCAATGAATATTTTCGCAAGTTATTGGAAACCAATAAGTTGTATACAATATACAACTCTCTTATCAAATGCATAGACTCCAGATATTCAAATGTCAACCCCAAATTTGAGCTGAATTTACAAAAAAAAATACCATAGTTTCATAGCTACCTCGGATGCTAAAGATGCCACACCTAACATTTAAATTCAAGGGATTTGACGAACTCGCCAATATCATGAATGCAAAAGAAGTTCTGCGTAAGTTCCCTTATCTTTAATAAATAATTTTTCCAACTGAAAATAGAAGTCATATTTCTCAGTATGTTGTAAAACAAACTTTCTTTCTTCATTTCCTAAATGTTTTTTTTTAGCAAAAATGACTAATGTGTGGTGTAAATCGAAAAAATGAAACAGATGCACAACATTTACAAACTACGCCTACAACTGCAATGATTCTTAACCCACTATGTGACATCACCAAAAAAATACAAACATGGTACATATTTCTGAATTTCTAACTCTTCGTATTTTTGAGTTATACATTTCATTGTATAAATTGTATAAACTTACTTATTTATTCACAAAAATTATTCTAGCATGACAGCTTTCTTTTTAAATATATAAAATGATGTTAGAAACTAGATAAAAACACTGGAAATTTTGTTTATTATAATATATGAATGATTAAAGACTATTATTTATAATAAATTTGTAGTTGGATACAGACCAAAAACAAGACAAGTTAAAAGAACTTTGAGTTACGAAGACACTCATAGACGCCAAACAAGTGACATTAGATGATGTAACAAAAAACCAAGCTATGTAGACGGATGTACTGCATTTACTATTTATGAATCTTAATAGTTTTAATTACTAAAATGATACAAAACAAAAACCAGATAATTTGCCCATGCTAAATATTAAAAGTTTTAACAACTAACATTCAAACTAAACCAAGATTCGAAATGCTTCTTATTTTTACATAGAACAACTACATTTGATACGGAGCAAGATAAAGGAAATCGAAAACAAAGCTACTCCATGGTATGAAACATGTGATCATTGTTTCCAAGCTGCTACAAAAACAAACAACAAAGCAAGTTGTGCCAATTGCATCAACTATCCAATTAAGATCATTCCAAGGTAATAAAAAATACCAATACCCAACCCAAGTTTTAGATCACAGTAAAAAAAAAAGAGATGATCACTACTTTACTTCTTTATGTTGCAGGTATAGAATAACAATCACAATTGAAGATGGGAATGAGGCGGTAAGAATAACATTATTTGGAAAAGTTGCGGCATCTTTTGTTGGATGTTCTATTGAAGATTTCATTCAAATTCATGACCAGGTATAAAAAAAACAAACAAATGATTTTATATCTACATAAATAAAATATTTAGATTTTCAATCTAACAATAAAAATTTGCAATGCAAAATTTACCAAATAACCCATATAAAGATTTGCTAATTAAGTCAACCAAGCTCCACACATTCTTGTTCAAGTTGGATAATTCAGTAGAAATACGTGATGGAGTGTTAAAGATTGTGGGAAAAAGCTATTGAGATACATGACAATTATCCAACAACAAATGTCAATATCAGGAAACGGAGATCTCGGAAGATTATCAAGCAAACTAAACAAAGCAATGTACCGCAAAAGGTAGAAAAGTCAAATGAATTAAGCATCAACAGAAACATAAAGATCCATGAAGATGAAATAGAGATTCGAGATGATGAACCAATTGACGCCTACAAAAAAAGAGCTAAGAAGATAAAAATCGATGGGTACAAAAAGATTTCAGGGGGTCTTCAAATCAAAGACAAGAAAATGTCATGATTTTATTTGTTACCAAATAATTATTTATTAATCTATTAATAGTTATTCTTATTGCAAAAATAATTCCAACATATTTAAATAAGATTATTATATACAAATTATCTCTATTTCTCTACGTGCAACGCACGTGCATTTATCTAGTTAAGAAAATATACCCATGACAAAGTCCCAAAGTTGCCTAGACTGTAAGGACTACTATTAAAAGGAAAAATACTATTCTAAAGTAGTGATAGTGAACTGATGCTAGTTACTAAAAACTCCAACTCAAAAGTAAAAAATTAATCCTAATAAGAGAATTATGGACATTTAATGATGCAGTCCCTGATCTTGAGCGAAGAAAAAGGCTGTGCATTGACAAGGGACACCTGTTAAGGTTCAAGCTCGCTATAGTCCCACATTTTATTTTGACTTCCAATAACAACAATAGCTTCTCTTTCAAAAATGGACAAATGATATCCCACAAGGCCTTTGTTGGCAGAGCTCATGGACCTATTCATAACCTAAAGACAATAATAACAGATAAACAAATATCTCCAACTCGTAAGACTCAAACCTTGTTCATTAATTTGGGATAGCGAGTCTGCAGAGAAGCCATATGTGAATCACCCCCATATATTTCTCCAGCCGCAACATAGATGGGAGTGTTCAATGGGTATCCAAGAGAAGTAAGGAAAATGCCAACTTCCTTAGGAGTCAGAGGACAATAGCCTTTGGCCCTTTGTTCTGCAGGATCAATATCTTTTACTTTCCACCATGTGGTATTTTCTCTACAAAGGATACAGAAAAGAGAATATATAGGTGACAAAAGTTGGCATATCGACAATATGTCATCTCTACAAGGTACAGATTATCTACCTGATTCTCTTGAGTTCCTCAACTTCTTCGGGGGACAAACCATGGGTGCAGCCACTGAAGGCAAGCATGTCCTTTTCAAACCGTAGGTGTAATGCTATATAGTGACCATAGGACCTCATACGATCCACCAGCAACTACAGACAAAAAAACTACTATGACAAACTACAATAGGGGACAGTAAAAAAGGTTATACTTCATAATTTGGACTTAGATCAGCGATGGTTTTTTTTATTACCTTTCCCATGGTTTCAATGGGAGGTGCAAAACGAAGGGATTGATAACAAGCACGACATCTCAACTTCTGAATGTCTGGAGGGAGGTTATTATTTGCCAATCGAGAATCGGACTTAGCGGCTCTAATAACCTTGAAAATTTTCCATGATAACTTCAGTATTCATCATGGAAAGTAGTAAAATTTTGTTCCAAGAATATACCTGATGTTCTTCCCACAGGCTTGATATCTCATTCACATAATAATCTATACCAGACCAGCTTCTGAAATGCTTAACTACCATAGATGCACTTGCCAATTCCTTGGGGAGCTTTCTAACAATTTTGACATCATCAACCAAAGAATTGATGAATAGTTCTTCATCGAAGACATCAGAGAAGCTGCTGCAATTTTAATCAAGCAGAATCACCCAAAAAGAGCTTCTTCAGACAAGTACACATAGGACTGAAGTGCAAAAGTTAGTCGGTACCTAGAATCTTGCCAAAGTGATCGCTTATCTAATTCAGGAATCACGAGAGTAGCATCTATCAGATGCGCAACAGCGACCATATCACATATCTGCAAGGATGAATCAAATCCCATACTGGCACACAGGTCGCTCACGAATTAAAGTAATGCATATGACTCAATACTCAAAATTCTCATAAATGACCTAACTGCTTTTGTGCTTTCTTTTAACTTTTAATGAGTTGCATAAGCAAATTAAATATCAAGCGTGAAAAATAAAAGACGCAACACCATTCTACATTTTCCCAGTGTAGTTTCTTTACTTCAAAAGAATCAAGATTGGCATGTAAGAATGGGGTAAGCATCGTTATTTTCAATTTTTTGTGCAAATATTTAATGGAGACATAATAAAGAATAAACTTCAGGAATAAGGAAAAAAGTTGGTAAGAAATAGAAAAGAACAGTAAACGTCAACATAAGCTGAGGATATAAAGAGAGAAAGAGTGTGCAAGAGGTACAAACCCCTGCTCTCATTTGATTAAGGCCGCCATTTGCATGCACCAAGAGGTAACCTCGAGATTCTAGGGGACCTGAAGATTAAGTGATCATACAGAACATAAGTAACCAGTAGAAAACTGAATGGAAAAATTGATTGTTTGTGAAGCACATTACTTGTGTAGGATGTACTACGTTCAGTACAAGGTACATAGTCTCTGTTAGGTGGCTGCTTCCACAACTTTTCCGAAACCAAGATTCCACTAGCAGCTTCCCTCTGTCAAATCTAAATCAGTGAAAACATGACAGATAGATGAAATACCAGTTTTCATGAACGAATGCCCACCTGCACACCATGATACTGAATTACAAATGGCACTCACATGTATTACACGCACAACAATGAGATACAGTTGAGGAAACATCTATCTTTGTACTTTTTCGCGAGACAACAAAAAGGACAGGTAAAAGAATAATAAACTACATTCAAGAAAAAGACAAACCTCACGGGGAATGATGGAATTTTTCAACTGCGGTGGGGCAAGCTCCTGCGTCCAGCTTCGCTCCCTCCTCAAGTTTTGGAACCCGTTTTCATGCTGCTACAAAAATAAAAAATTGCCCTAGATCAATAGCCAACAAACCGACAACAAATCGCCATTCTAATTTTCTCTTTTTTGAAAAAAAAAAGAAAAGAAAAACATCAAAGACAAAATCTTTTTTACTGATCCTCATTTAGCGCTGTAAATTAAATTCCCTATCAAAACCTTAAATGCTCAGCGATTCTGAGAAAACCAACGAATGCACCTCCAAATAAATACAAGGCAAAATCCAGAAAGACATGATCCAAAAAAAGTCAAAATGACGACAAATAAGACCAAGCACTTGCATGACCGACATAAACACCAGTCAAAAGCAAAAGCAAAAGCAAAAGCTACAATCAAGTAAGCCTAAGAGAGTACTTAAAAGGGAATTGAGGAATTAACCTTGGGGAGCTTGTGCGAAGTGTGAGCAGGCAATCTTGCGACGTGTGCTGAGAGGAGTGCCATCAGGGCAATAATGCCTATGGCGCACATTAGCAACCGCCGCAGCACCAACAGAGTCCGCCACCTCCTCTTGGCCGGCAGCACAATCACCATTCCTCGACGGAAAACAGCGGCAAAAGTCGAACGGGTGAAATAATCAGTGAGTGGTAGGTTTTTCAATGGGAGCTAGAAGTTGATGGTCGCTCATACCGCAATGCTTTCAGATCATTATTGTTATTGTTTTTATGTCTCATTAATTATTATCACATTATTCAGGTGCACGCAACTATGCGGGGGTTTGGGTGCTCCGCTTATGCGCTTATACAGTTGTTTTTTAAAATAAATAAATAATAAAATAATATACATAAAAGTGATGCTTTTCCATAATTTGGACACAATTTTGAAATGTGAAATTTAAGTCTCATATTTCTGTTTTCCATCATATAATATTGGATTTCGAAACTACTTGTTTTCGATTTTATTTTAGACTAACTTATTATAATAATTAATTTATAAAAAAAAAACACTTGATTGTTAAAAAAACATCCATTTTTTTTTACAATACACTCAAAAAATTAAATTTTATAAATAATATATTTTCTATAGTTTCTCTGCTATATATTATTGTGTGTACTATAAAAAAAAGTACAGTCTTGTCATTAATTAATTTATTTGTATTTATGAAAATAAAATACGCCAATAAATCATGTTGTGGGATCATATGATAACAAATAAATAAATTATTTTATTGATAAGAAAGGTAAATTTCCAACTACCATAAAGTAGTGCAATATAGATAAATTAATTATGAAAAGCGATTAACAAAACTTTATTATTAATAATATTATATTATTAAAAAGCATGCACCATGAAAATAAGTAAATAATTCTTATATAAATAGTGTTATAACTTTTGGCAAAAACTTGTCCGAGACGATTTCACGGTTCGTATTTTGTGAGACAGATCTTTTATTTGGATCATCCATGAAAAAATATTACTTTTTATGCCAAGAGTATTACTTTTTATTGTAAATATCGATATAATTGATCCGTCTCACAGATAAAGATTAGTGAGACTAACCTACTCTGTAACTTTTAATATATTATCACAGATATTAGACCTAATGGATAAAGTATCGGAATGTATACCGGAGGAATTTTTACAATGAATTAATTGTCCCCTAAATCGCAGATTGCGAGTAAATGCTTAAGCCGATGTTTTATTTTCCCCCTCTGATGCGAAAATGAAACTGGTGAACAATTTTTACTATGAAACAGTACTTGAAACAATTGAACCAGAGATATGAGAATTGATGGAAGAAATTTCTCCAATTATCACATCAAGTGAAGACTCGCCATTGAGTATAGATGTGTGAGTAACCCCAGGAAGCTTGATCACCTTTAGGACCTGGTTTTTCGAGCTCGTCCACGCCCGTTGCAACGCCAACAAGCTAACCATATTAACCGTTCCATCGCCATCTCCATACTGAATATCGGGGCCCTTGTCAAAGCCATGATCCCCATAAAGCAACGTCTCTGGCGTCCTCACCTCGCTGCCGGTGATGCATGTGACCGGCACCAAGGGGGCGGTTAAGTTCTCAACCAAAGGCAAAACCCGTGTTTTATAAGGTTGGACTCCTTCAGGAAACCCAATATCTCGAAGAAAATGCGGGATATCAAGCACGGTGTATGAAGAGTTTGGCGTGATTACAAGTGGTTTAGTATCGTTAAACACCTTGGGAGAGGGCATGAGCCACAAGTTATTAGCAGAACTTCTCTGCTGTTCCCTTACTACCAGTGGATCAACCAAAGGCACCCCAAATGTATTTCCAGAGGCAAAAGTGACCATTTCATCCACGGTGCCACCCCACGGTGCCGACAGTGCAATGAAGTGTTTGATGTACCTTTGGCGCCAATAATTCGAGTTCCGGTTGAGAAAGTGGAGAACAAAGAGGCCTCCTAAGCTATGTGATACCAGAATTACCGGCTTTCCTCCATTGGAATGGCTACTCGATTCGACGAGGTTCTTAAGGTCTTCCAGGAACTTTGAACCAACTTTTGAGGGATGCCCTTCTGCAGCTAATGCATAACGAAAATCGTAAGGTGCACCAAACAGATTTTTCCCACTCGCATAGCCTGCTTGTTCTAAAAATTTGACGAGGGGCTCCATGTATGATGTAGCGTGCCTGAAAAACAAAGCATTCGAGCAAATACTTCAACAAGAAAGTTGGAAGAGATATCTCCTTCCCATGTGGCAGCCAATTAGTTTGATTCAAAACCATTGTAAAAATAATCCCAAAAATATGTGCCTTTCGACTTTATCCACTCTACTATATTGCACAACCTTAAAATGAATTCAACTACCATAGCCAACAATGGAGCAAGAAACACAGAATCTTAATCGATTTTGCAACAATGCATTAATACAACTCATTGAGTCGTCTACATCAATTAATGTCGCAACATCCGTTCACAAAGTATTCTGCAGTTTTGATGACTTCTATGCATTAGCTACATTGAAAAAGGCTATACAGACGGAAATGGAGGATTTGATGGCTTCTTTTGGAGGATTTGATGGCCTCCTCTGTCAGGATTTGAAATCTAAATAATTCCAACAATAAAACAAAACAAGCCTCCACAATAGTGGTACCAGATAACGTATGGATTTCCACGACCATAATAATTTATCTAGCCACCATTCAAGGATCATTTACCTAACAACTAGAGCCAAGTCCATGGAAACCTGAACTCGAGTCGAAATCATGCTCGCAAAGAGCTTCCAGCCCATTCGATATAATTCTAGTTTGAGCTCAGATATGAAATCAAAAGAAACGTACTAAACATGCAATCCACTCTGACATAGAGAAATGTCGCAACACGTATACATACTTAAGTTACGCAAAAACAGCATACTTGAGGTGAGGATCGAGATAAAGAAGGGATTGCGTGGAGCCAAAATCAGAGACTCTAGTCTCCACACCAGGAGCATTGTGATAATCATCCGCATCCGGGTCATAATATATCATCATTCTTCTATTGTAACACTTAGCGAAAGGTTTCAAAAGAACACTGGGATCGAACCAAATCCTGAACCATCCATCGCAGTCCTTCTTCAGAGGGAAGAATCTGTTGCAAAACAAACCCGAAGGCTTGTACTCTGCGGTCAATCTTGCTTCCAACTGGTTGCCGCCACTGCCGGGTATCAAAATGACTGGATGCAGGTTGTCTTTAGCTGCAAATGCAGATGTGACTGTGGCCATTGATAGATATAAGATAAATTCCAAGCGGAGAAGAAGACAACCCTTCATTATTTACAGAGTGATAACTGTTATGCTCGTTGAGTGGCGATGGAAAATAGAGAGTTCTTGGGTATTCCAAGTTTGTGGCAAAGAAGTATACACGTATAATAATGGGTTCTACATGTTTTCTTTCTTCGATCCATATTGGAGCACGACTTGGATGAATTATTTGGTGGGTAATAGACAGGGACGTTAAAGGAATTTTTTGGTGGAGATTAATTTTTTTAAAAAAACTAATTAAGCATTTAGAAAATTTAAAATATAAATATAGTGTTTTTCACATCACCACCCCCTACTGATTACTACGAGAAGAACTTGAGAGGCGGCGGCACCCATCCCTTCCCTGCCCTAGCTCCGTCTTTGGCCCTGGAGCATGGAGTAGCATTGACTTAACCATAAAACTAGTAGTACATGATCAATACATAAATGATGTAATCGACTGAATTATTTTTGTTGATATTATTCATTTAATTAAATAAATCAAAAGTTAATATTATTTTTCTATGGCAAAATAAGATATTTGATCAATTTCATATGTAAAAGTTTAAATAAATTAAAGTTTATCTACCATAATATAACTAGGATTTAAAAATAGGTAAAACATTGTGTGAGATGATCTTACATGTCGTATTTTATAAGACGGATCTCTTATTTGGGTCATCCATGAAAAAGTATCACTTTTTATGCTAAGAGTATTATTTTTTATTGTTAATATCGATAGGGTTGACGCGTTTCACAGATAAAGATTCGTGAGACCATCTCTACTTTTAAAAATAATATTGAAACTTACCATTATATAAGATCAAGCTTTATCGAGGTAATATTTGCAACATCTCAAAAAAAAATTCACATATAAAATTTAGAGTAAGGCTCCGTTTGGTACTATGGATTGTCGTTGGATTACGATATTAGTCAAACGTTTGGTTGGTTTTTAAGAGCACCAGTAATATCCATGGGCCCGGGAATGGAGCACTGTAGAAACGTGAAAAAGCAAGAGAAGAGTCCCAAACTGAAGATGGTATTGACAGTCCTATTTTGCACAGTAGAAGAGACATGTTGTTTCATTTCCAAAACTACCCTTTCGCCCTATTTTTAAACATGATTTCTCTTTTCTCCATTTGTGTTCTTTTGTTGCAATTGGCCGCCGTCGTTGGTCGACGAGGTTCGTAAGTTCACTTCGTCGTTGCAAGTTCTCTCCGAAATCTTTACAAGTATCAGGTAAAATATAAATTCAGGAAATTTTTTTTTTTCTTTGCACAACTGTTTGTCTTGGTACAAATTAGTTATCTTTCGAACCTTTGTGGAAAGAAAATGTTGCTTTGCTTTCCACATATGTTTTTTTCTTACAAAGTAATTAGCTTTCGACCATTATTGAAAGAAAATGTTGGTCGCTCATTTTTTGTGGAAGTTCGTTTGTAACTATGGAATTCCGTCACCAACATTTTAAGTTTAATCCAACATTTCATGCTTCAATCGTGCATTCAAAGTCTTCTGTGACAAGATGGACATCAAACGTAGAAACCTTCTACTGGTTGTAATCGTACAACAACTGGTGTTTAGAAATTTATTGATGTTGTGTCTTGTAATCCGATCGCGTGCGAATGTGGTTGCCCATCGACGTCGTGCCACTCGTAACAGACTTGTTTCGTACAGCATGACACAAAGAATCAATTCTCAATTTAGGCATTTGAATATGATTATTGATGCTGGTGATGTTCAATGTGTCTTGAACTTGAGAATGAACCGTAATGCCTATGGAAGGTTGTGCTATCTTTTAATGCACTTAGGAGGACTAACAGATTCTTGGTATGTCCGCATCCAAGAGAAGGTTGCAATGTTTTTGTCAATATTGGCACACCATAAAAAAAATCGGGTAACCAGTCACGACTACATGCGTAGTGGACAGACAGTCAGCGCACATTTTCATGAAGTTATGCGTGCATTGTTGAAGTTGTATACCTTACTTCTTATGAAGCCTACACCTGTTGATGGGAACTGTGACAGCGATCCTTGGAAATGGTTTGAGGTATTATTTTGTTGAAATATTGTTTTGTTTTTTTCTGTTGTCGCTTGAATGTCTTCGCCTTAAACAAGTTATTGGTTAACAATTACTAACCTCGTTTCATAAGTGTTAAAGGGTTGTCTAGGTGCGTTGGATGGCACTCATATCGGCGTACACGTTCCAGCCAGAGACAAAGCCAAATATAGAAGCAGAAAATGAATAATTTCGGTTAACTTGTTGGGGGGTTTGTGATCGAAATATGAACTTTATTTACGCTCTTACTGGATGGGAGGGATCTGCCGCTGATGCAAGAGTTTTAAGAGATGCATTGACTCGGGATGATGCATTCAAGGTTCCAAGAGGTTATGTGTGAATAACTTTTACGTGTACTTGCATATTTTTCTGTACGTATGTCAAAATTTACCATAATGAGAATTTTATGGTGATAATGATTTTTTGAGACAATCATTGTGCAGGTTGTTATTATCTTTGTGACAATGGATACGCTAATGCGGAAGGTTTCTTGACTCCATACAGACGAGTAAGATATCATAGGGATGCTTGGGGCAATCGTGCATCCGCACCACAAGATCACAAGGAGTTATTCAATTGGAGGCATTCACAAGCAAGAAACATTATTGAAAGAGCATTTGGTTTGTTGAAAAAGAGATGGGCTATCCTTCGAAGTCCTTCGTTTTACCCCTTGCATGTCCAAAACCAAATAATTCTTGCTTGCATTCTACTACATAATTTCATCCGTAATCAAATGCCCGACGATCCTTTAGATGAATATGATGAAGAAGTTGGCAGTCCCATTCATGATACACAAAATGAGTACATAAGCAGTTTTGAGTCGTCCAACGATTGGGTTAATTGGCGAGATCAGTGCGCAATGTCCATGTGGAACAACTACAATTAACATTTTGTTGATGTATTAAGTGCTTGTCGACAGTTTCACATCTTTATATTGTTTATGTTGATGTCGTTGTTGTTTTCATATGAACTAGTGTAATTGATGAAAATTATTTCGTAGCTCATTGTTTGTGCAACTGAAATACTTGAATGTTACGGTCTCGGCTCTCGTTTTCAGCATTTTTACTTTTTTTCTGAATATTAATACATGCACTTACAATGTTGATTTCATGACAGAAAAAGTCAACTCAGATTTCCTGTAGTCATGGATAGTATAGCGACTTCTGGTAGCGGTAGTGCGAGGTGCAAGAAAGCGGACAAGACACGGCGAAGTTGGAGTGGTCGGGAAGAAGATGTGCTAATACAGTCGCTGAAAGAAGTTATGACAAAGGGGTGGAAAAGTGAGAATGGTTTTAAAGCGGGTTACTTGACGTTGTTGGAGAATGCAATGCATACCGCAATACCAGGAACAAATATACGTGGTAATCCTCATATTAATTCAAAAATACATGTGTGGAAGAAAACATATAGTACGTTGGTGACGTTGTTATCCAAGAGTGGAGTCGGTTGGAATGACACTGACAAGACGATCGATGCTACAGACGAGACTTGGGAATCAATTGTGAAGGTATGTATTGTATAGTATTCTGACCTTGAATTTCACAAGTCCACTGATCACTCATTCGCTTGATCCTTCATACAGCATGACCCAAGTTTTAGACCAATGCGGCATAAGCAGTGGATGCATTTCAATGATTGGGCTGAAATCTTCGGAAACGATCGAGCTACTGGGGAGCATTCAAAGAATTTTGAGAATGCGTTACAGCAAGTTCTTAAACTTGATGAAGAACTTCCCAACATAGAGTTCATTGGAGAGACACGTACATTTAACCCTTTCGATGTTGCTGATGATTCCATATCTGAAACTGCATACGCCAACGTCTAAGACAAATGCAGGTACGTCTTCTAAAAGCAAAAAAAGGAAGCACCCGAGCTTGCATGATGAATCAATAGTCGAAGCAATCAACAACCTCGCTCACATAACCAAAGACACGATGACACAATTGATCAAGGAAATTAACACGGAGGACAAAATCTCGGATGTCCAAGACACGGTTTTGGATGCATTGCAGGGTCTTACCGACCTTTCAGAAGATGAACAAGTTGCTGCGGCTAAGTTTTTATTCAACAACCACAACGACTTGGCACTATTCAAAAGACTTGGCGACCGTGGAAGGATGTGCTTGGTTAGGAGGTTGTTGTGTGGTGACTAATGATTACAATTATATGTGTGTTTTTGAAATATGTATTCTGAAATCGTAATGTACCACAACTTAGTTCTTTGTAGTGGTTCAGGAAAGGGACGTTGTGATTTTGGCTTTTGCGTATGTACTTTCCTTTTTTGAGAACAAAAAGTGACTGAATTACAACTAATTTTCAATCTATGTTATATGCTATATTTTCTTACATACACTACTGCAAATCCAATGTCTTTTATTACTTACCCTTGTGCACTTCCAAATAGATCCTAGTATTTGCCTACAACTGACTTCGTTTAACAAATTCTAACATTCCCAAGTGTCCTCTCCAGATTAAGTGTAATACACTGGAACGAACTCTCCTTCACTACTGTGATTTGAGTAAATAAAACTGACAGTTGATTTTTTGGACGGCTACGACTTTAAAGATTTGTTGTACAGCAGAAACACAACTCAATTATCATTGCAATTGTTCATTTACATAAACCAACACTGCCCATAGTAAAGCCATTCACATTTCTGCACCATACGCATCACTTGTATGTACATGAACATCCAACACCCACTACACATAATGTTTGCATACATGACAACCGAGTAGACACTTGTACATACATTTAACCAAAATACATATTAGATCAGCATACTGTTAATTACTCGGTGCAAACAAAACAAAGGTGGTTCCACAAAAGGAGATAATACTGTGACAAATACTTTAGGCGTTGGAGTCATCTGATGAAAGGTCCACAACATCAATCTTCTTAGATTTTGAGTCGTTTGATTTGTTGTAGTTATCCTTCGACTCGATGTTCACTCCAACCTTCGAATTCACAGCTTCTTTCGTTTCTGCAGCATGACACTGATGGACTTGCTCGTCGAAAGAAGATGTGTGACACAACTTCTGCTTCTTCCTACCGTTTTGATAAACCACTCCTACTTTGTCAGCAGTTACCAACTTCAGTTCACTACCACCAACTTGATGTTCGCTGTATATAAATTTTTCATCATCAGAAATGAGATCAATGATAGGTACCTTGTACTTGCTGCTTACATTTTCCTCGGAGCCATGTTCACAACGTAAAGCCATTATGGACCACCTAATGAAAGACCGTATGCTGTTGAGTTCATTAGGAGTAACATAGTAAGCATGCTTTATACGAACAGAAAAAGAAGTTAATGATCTTATTTCTCAACTACTTGCATTCAATATGCTGCATGTCCTAGATATTGTAATCATGCAAATCCTTAGTAGGTCAACACCTACCACATATATTGCACCGAATAATGCACTCCCAAAAAAAATAATCAATAACAATAAAAGCAATAAACGTACATTAACTTCCTAATTCAGCCACATAATTAACTTTTTGGTACATGAGTACATAAGTAAACAACACACTTTTGTCAACCTAATTTGATAAGTAAACAGATGACTTACCACAAAAATACTAAGTGAAGCACATAGTTTGCTGAATTGTGGACCTGATATTAAGAGATAACCAATAGTAAATCCTTTACCCAACTTATTCGACTTGCACAGAAGCGTCAAAATTTTTAATTTGAATGTAGGAGAAACGAAAACCAGCTTGTGATACCTGTGTCCGAGTACTTTGTGTCATACTATGATTTGTGTTTCTTCTACATTCAGCTACGAAGGTGCAGTAGGCAACAAATTCACATATATTTTACTGTGAAGTTTTGGTGAAGACAGGGCAATTGAAGACTACAATTAACATTGAAACAAGAACTTATAACATACGAACGAAGCTTTAGTCCTCATAAATATCTATGGCCTAGAATTAATTTCCAAATCCTCCAATAACTTTCCTATATCCTCAGACAACTTCTCCATTTTCATTCCTATTTTCGATTCTCAACACCTAAATCTGATAATTCTTTCAGTAGATCGACTAATTTGTTACTTTGTTTTTTCCTCACACCACTTTGTTCACCTTTATTACAGGTGGAGCTACTGGACGCATTCAAATTTGGAACCTCAACCGGTTGTTTGACTGAGCAATTGAAGGCTTCCTCGACAGCTTCTCTACTTTCGTAAGCTTTGTAACAAGCACCAGGAAAACGATTAACTTGGGCATTGGCCTCAGGCCATCTGTCGTACACTCCAACCTTCCTTCCCACAAACACGACGTACGTTTTGGTCTGCATTTACGAGAATAAATACAACAATTTTCGAACGAAATATGTATGTACAAAATGCTTTACTCAGATTAATAAAGTATTCATGGAGTTACGAAAGTTAACAAGTTAGGCATTCCTACAACAAATAATATTATTCATAACATTAACGTGGATGCAGAAAGAAAGGAATTGAAAGAAAGCATAAATTCACCATCTAAGATAGGTTCACAACGACTGCATCCTTGGTGCCTCAAATTTCTCCTTGAAAACAACCTTCTATGGTGTACAACGCAAATCAACGTTCCACAAAGGAGAAAATTTCTGTTGTACAAAACAGAAAGGTATCCAAAATAATGAACCGAAATGAGAACTACATGATTTAATGTTCTTCTTCACATGTAGAACAGATCGAAAACATAAAAAATTACAATTTTTACATGTCATTAATCTGTAACCCATCACCTTAACTTCCTTTCGCGGATCTACTTCCGTAGTAGATAATATGTGTGAGGTAACAGAAGCCACACCGTCGAGTGAGAGATTAGTGGGTAGATCTGTGAATGGGGGAAAAAAATAGAAGCGTGATATCCACAGTGGTAGGGGTAAAATTGGACAATTAATTATTATACTACTACTTATCCTGACAAAATAAATAGAACCAAACATAAATGCGGTTTGAAGACTAGTACTAAATGTCCATGTACTACACTTTATTATCCCTTGTATTATCTTTCAATTATTAATCTCATCCTACGTATCAAACGGTGCGTAAGTATATTGTTAGATAATTTCGTGAGTTTATAACGATGAGATTGATTAATAATATTTTTAACATAAAAATAATATTTTTTTATGAGTTATCTCGAGTCAAAAAACGATATCACGACATCGACCTATAAAACCGTGTTATGTGAATTTTTTTTTAAAGATTTAAATATAAAAGCTGGAGAACCCAAATCAATCTGTTGAAGCGCTATAGTTTCCATGGTTATTCTGAGAATGGCGTGATTAGTAACAGGCCCCTTAATTTAAAAATAAAAAATAAAAATACTTTATAAAATGATTTATTTACTTGTAAAGTATGTGTGCACTTTGATGATGGAACCCATTTGCTTTGGGTTAGGGATGGGGAGAGCGGTTGTCTTCAATCATGCTGATTGATCCGAGTTGAAGCAGACGCTGCCGCCTACTCACTGAGTGATGAGTGGAAGCTGGGAACAGAGTAATCTATGTGAAATGTTGGAAGATAAAGGGCAGACGACACCGGATCTGTCTATTCAAATGACGCCCAGCCCAGATCAAGTTCTTGAAATCGTACTGGAAAACGTACTCTGCTTCTTGACCTCTAGGCATGATCGCAACGCCGCGTCCCTCGTCTGCAAATCTTGGTACCGTGCCGAGGCTCTTACCAGATCCGAGCTATTCATCGGAAACTGCTACTCAGTTTCACCACAACGAGTCACTCAGCGTTTCAGGCAGGTTAAGTCGATGAGCATAAAAGGGAAGCCTAGATTCTCTGACTTCAGTTTGTTGCCGCGGAACTGGGGTGCGTATTTTGCTCCTTGGCTGGTTTCGATGGTCGATGTTTACCGTGGGCTTGAGAGGGTGTACTTGAAGCGCATGTGCGTTACGGATGATGATCTCGCGTTTTTGGCTCATTATTTCCCTACCCTGAAAGACATCGTTTTGGTTTGTTGTGAAGGTTTTGGAACTAGTGGGCTTGCGTTTGTTGCCAGTGAGTGCAGGTCAGTGGGTTCGTAATTTAGATCTGATGGGGATCGTGATAATTTTTTCTTAGAAATTATCGTCTAGTTAAAAAGATTCAGTATTTTGGTTGTTTACTGAAGATGTATGATTTTTGCACTAATTTTGTTAGTTTCAATTTAAGTCAAGTCCGTTTTATGACTCTTATAGAACTTCTTTCTTGTGTGAGAAAAGTGACGAAATTTCCTTTTGTCCCTCCCAGGAACATCAGGGTTCTTGATCTTATTGATTGTGATGTTTCGGACGATGAAGAGGATTGGATTTCATGTTTTCCTGATTACCCAACGAGTCTTGAGTCTTTGACTTTTGACTGTGTTGCATCTCCCATTAACTTTGAGGCATTGGAACGTCTAGTAATCAGATCACCTTCATTGAGGAAACTTAGCTTAAATGAATATATTACCATAGGACAGCTTTATAGCTTGATGGTTCGAGCTCCGCAGCTGACCCATCTTGGAACAGGCTCCTTTAGCCCCTTGGAGATTGTTGCCCATGGTGAACAAGAACCAGATTATGCATCTGCCTTTGCTGCTTGTAAATCACTCGTCTGTTTATCCGGTTTCAAGGAAATTGTTCCTGATTATCTCACTGCCCTGAATCCCGTTTGTGCTAACCTAGTTACTTTAAACTTTAGCTATGCAAACATCAATGCAGAACAACTGAAGTCGGTTATACATTGTTGCGTCAAACTCAAATCACTTTGGGTATGTGGCTTCTTTCCTGGCATGTCAACTGCCAATCTGAGATTATTTTCAATTTGTTAAAATTATATTTATGTTCCCGCAGGTGCTTGATTCAGTTACTGATGAAGGGCTTCAGGCTGTTGCTGCAACGTGCAAGGACCTCCTAGAAATTCGGGTTTTCCCAACTGACGGAGCGGAGGATGCAGATGGCCCCGTGACTGAAGTTGGTCTCCTGGCCATTTCGGTAGGTTGTAGGAAATTGCAGTCTGTCTTATATTTTTGCCAGCGAATGACCAATGCAGCCGTAATTGCCATGTCAAATAACTGTCCCGATCTTGAGGTATTCCGTCTGTGCATAATTGGAATTCATAGACCCGACCCCATCACCGGCGAGGCAATGGACGAAGGTTTTGGAGCCATTGTCAAGAATTGTAAAAAACTCACCCGGCTTGCTGTATCTGGTCTGTTGACTGACAAAGCATTCAATTATATTGGACGGTATGGGAAATTATTGCGAACATTGTCTGTTGCTTTTGCCGGGAACAGCGACCTGGGTCTAAGATCTGTGCTGGAGGGGTGTCCTGTGTTGCAGAAACTTGAAATTAGGGATAGTCCGTTTGGAGATCTAGCGTTACATGCTGGATTGCATCATTTTTACAACATGAGATTCTTGTGGATGTCATCTTGTAAAGTAACACAAAAAGCTTGTGAGCAAATTGCCCGGCAATTACCCCGCCTAGTACTGGAAGTGATTAGTAGGGACGAGGATAAGGTGGAGACGAGTGAGTACGTGGAGACACTGTACATGTATCGATCTCTTGAAGGGCCTAGGGCTGATGCGCCGGGGTTTGTGCGTATTTTGTGACACCTGCATTATAAAGACATATAAAGTTGAAATTGTCCTTGAGTGCAGCAATAATGTTTGATTGATGAGGATTAATCCAGAGTACAATTTACTGCTGATTAAGCCCTCAAATTCGAAAGGGTGGCCTACCTGCTGTGTCAGATTGGTAAAGTTCAAAAACGCAGCATAGCTATTGACAAGGTCTGCAACTATCAGAAGTTTACTTATCTATCTTTTTACCACATCTCTTATGGTATGGTGGGACACCATAATCTGGTGGAGTTGAGAGAAGCAATTGGAGAAGAGTGATTGATGTAATGATTCTTCTAAAATTGATCAACATGACTTGTAGAGTTTGCGTCCATTCATTAGGGGATTTGATCCTTACTTTTTTTCATTTGTTTCAAGACTAAAGCCATTGTTATATTCAGATGTGTTCTTTATTATTAGATATAAAATAAGGCAATAAAATGTACAATATGTATATATGAATGTGAGTGCCTTCTATGATCATGTCTTACTTTTTTCTTCCTTTCAATATCAGTTCAGGAGTCCTGTGTGTTGATATGATGGGTAAAAATCTCTGCAATCCAATGTTTTATATATTGAACTGTAAATTGTGTTGTGTGATTCCCTCCGACACTAATCAAAACTTGATGAAGTGCAAGTATTTTCAACCTATATGGTTTGGAGGCAAAGAATAAACTACAACGTAAATCAATAGTTGGGGTATGGAGCATCTACCATTCCTTGGTTGAGTCAAGTATATAATATTCTCCCCTTCGACAAGTGAAGCACTCTTTATATTTACGTTGTACAGCCGATGCAGCCCATGAATCCCATGCCTTGCAATGGAGTTGTCCCTTCCAACCAGACCGCTTGAGAATAATGGACGGTTAGTGCCAGGATTGTAGAGAGGTTGTGCTTCATGCATGTTAAAAAATGTGATTCTCATGATCGCAATTTGCCACATTTTTGTCGAGGTCAGGTTCTGAATCCAAGTAGATTACAATGGCATAGCCGCTTTTAATTACATGAAAATTTTACATTTTTGGATATAGGGTAAAATTCGAGCGGGCGGCATGGAGATATATTTCCCTTTTTAAATTTCCAAATTCCAAACCTAGCATTTGACAATAGACTTAATAATTATGTTGAACTATAATTTTTTTTTTATAATAAATTCAGTCTTCAAAAAAAAAATTTCTTATTTTTTTAAAGTCTGACTAAATTAATTTCGTATATTCAATATCAAGTTCGTTAGAATTATGTCATACATCTTTTCACGAAGACGTACAAATGGTGGTCAGTACAAGATACATACAACAAATTCCATACATATCACAAGAAAATTATGCATAAAAAACATTAGGGATACAAGACCAAGTTTTGTTGGTGTAATTAATATGTAGTATTTGTCTTGAGAAATCATAGGATAAAAATCGGTGAACCAAATGACAACGAGAAAATAGTCGAGGCAATAGTTTGACTTTTTTTCCTTAAAACGATATTGTCCCACCTCAATACTCACACTTGTTGACAATTCATTTCCCAAAATACAACGATTACGCCTTCAAAATAATAGCATTACAATTTTTAAAGTCACACGAACTTTGAAATGTTTAGAACGCTGTCAAGATAATAAACAAACTTTTCAATTACGAATTCTAAGCAATAAACAACAAAACTTAAAAATTCAATTCCAAGAGTTTAAATCTCGCAAAACTTGGATTTAAGCGTAAATGCTTAAAATACTCAAAATATGAAGACAATTCTCGAATTTAATTCAAAAGTTCGAATTTAAGCACATAAGCTTAAAAAATCCAAACTCAAGATTTTATATCTTGAAAATCTTAATTTTAAGAAATAATGTTTAAAATTCACTTATAGAACTAAACTGGTAGAGAAATGAGAAAGAAAAAAAAATCACATGTTCGATACAAATGAATAAAATTCTATTTATAGAAGATGAAAAACATTGAATCAAAAGGTATTCAGTTCACTTGAATCAATTGCTAAATGCCAAGTGCCAAGTCCCTAAGGTGGCGTCTCAATTGAAGAGGCGCCACCAAGTGATTGTATTTTTTAAATATATATATTTCTCTTTCACCCAAATTCATAAAAGATAAATAATTTCGATAGTCATGTAACTTGTTCGAATTAATTTATCAATTCTAAATGAGTGCAAAACTCAATAGTACGGATGAAAAACAAAACAAGAACAATAAACCTCAAACAAACTGAAGTTCAATGAAGAATCAGGACAATGATCGACTAAATGACTTCCCCAACTCATTCTACAGCTGCATTCTAAATTCAAATTACTAGAACTGTATAACAAGTTAAGAGCATCAGACTATAATATTTCATCAGCGTCATCACTAGGAGTGTCAGGTCCACGAGGAATTTTTCCAGGATAATCAGTCGTGGAAGAATGCGAACCAATCATTCTGCAGAATGGACATCAAAAGAAGATAAGTGAACCACGAGAATGTGACAAAATGCAAGAGGATTCCAGAACATGATAAGATCGTGTACCTTCTGTCAACAATGACCACTGATCGAAGTTCGCAGTTGGTGAATCTGTACACATAACTTGCAAGTGTTACTCATCCGTGAAACAAAGTTAAACAAACATACATGGCTGTACTATAAGAAGTCAACTTTCAGGAGTAATTTCCACGCGCAAGAAATATAACAGCAATAGAACAGAAATATTATCATATGGGTATCATAGAATTTAGATGCAATCAAAGCACGTCTTATTAAAATGACATGTACTAAATGATAATGTACTAGAATATGGATATCTGTGTATATAAAAAAAATTATCACATATGTCTACTGTATATTTAACATATTGAGTGTTAATAAAATTAATATTCATCAGCTTATAAGCAAAAATAAATGACAATTACCTTGTTTTTAATCTTGAATTCACTAGACCTACATTTAACTTGCATGTAAGTACGTTGAGCCTTTAAAGCGAATGATGTTTCGTGATTAATGACCAAGGTACACACTTTACTAAAGGGATTCACCTTGGCTAGTTTCTAAATGCATAGACAAAGCATCATTGTGCCCTATACACCGGCCCATATTGGATTGGGGAAGAGGTGTGAGTGGCTTGTTTAATAAACTATTCTAGCAACTTGATTTGACCATTTTCATAAAGTAAAGTGATAACAAATTCGACTTATTTGCCATCAAAAGCCATCATATAGAATGTTTGCACAATACTGTTGCATGAAATATTTGCCTAAACGCATGATATGTGGGCTGCCAACAACTGTGAATTAAACATTATGCAACAAGGAAAACACAACTGGCAAAACAGGGCCGTTTCTTGGTGATTGTCCAACGATAAAGGAAGAAACAAATCAACACTTACGGTCTGCATATTTCACGCTTCAGAGATATATGACAATCATTGCCAAACTCGTTGAGAGTATGAATCAAGAATCCGCTGTGAGTTACCACAGCTATCTCTTTCTCTTTCCGTGTCCACAACCTGCAACCCATTTAAAAACTATAAGTATATAGTTATATCGTTAACTTATTTTGCATCATACTCGATACTTGAGGACAATTGTATGACTATAAAATAAAAAATGGAAATTCAGCGTATAAACAATGGGGCTACCAGTTAAAAAATTGCAGTCCCCTGGCAGCAAGTTCTTCATCGGCCTCCCTAACATCAACCTTCCACAGCACATCATCATCACTTTCTATCTGAACAGAAGCACAAAGGTGAAAGAATAAACAACTCGACAAACAAAAAAATTGCCAGTGGTTACCCCTCGGGGGTGTCTGAGTTGGTGAAGTAAGTAAATATTTGATTAATGGTCAGGAGTTTTATTCCCCCTACCAACACTTTCTCAGACGAGCCTGTCGCACAGTGGCCTGTGCGGTTTACCTGGCTGTCTGGCCACCATGGTTTGCAGGTTCTTGTGTTAACCCGGAGATTTACACAGTGTACACTAAGGACAGTGGTTGCGGATTCCATCATAATAAAAAAAATGATAGTACAAAGATAAAAGTGAATATTGGTCTACTTGCCATAGAAAAATCGATTGCCGGAAACAGTGGCTTGTAATCTCTTATGCTTCTTCTCTTATCGCACCAGTGAACTCCCTGGGGTATATTAAGACAATTGTAATCAATATCTACACAGCCGTAATTCCATAGCAAATATGGGTCGTATGTAAAAGCTAGTTCCACTTCAACAACTGCCGGATAGATTGATAGAAAAAAGGGAAAATCAATCCATTGTTTTTTGAGAAATCGATTAAAATATTTGGAATAAATTAATATGTCACACAGTGTGTAATAAAAACACCCAACAAATTTTACATGGAAGGCCGAATTATGGTGCAGAATACAGACTTCACCAAATAGATTTATTTTTTCTAAAAATATTTATTAGAAATCTTGTACCATATGTTCACGACAAAGTTCCAGTGCCACAAATGGAGGAGACTTTAAACTTGAAATTGCTGCACGGTTACTGTTTCCAGCATTTTCTACCATCAGTGGAGGTTCAGCAATTCCATTAACATAGCCTTCCCCACCAAATACTCCAACAGCCGTTTGCATAGTCCTGGAATGAATTATACGCAAGTTCCCTTCATTCTCAGATCAATAATGAACCAGCCAAAATCTTTTTAGAATACAGAGCATCATGTTCAAATAAGTTTAACTTGCTTAATAGACAATTATGAAGTGGGGCCAAATAAAGGAAAATAATATATCAGATACATTGCAGCATAAGAAGAAGGATCAGAAACCCAAAGTACTTACCTTAACAATGGGGAAACAACAACTAATTCGATTCCATCAGAAAGGCCGGATGCATGAACATGTTTTCGCAGATTATCAACCTGTAACAGTACTTATCAATCATTCCTCTACTTTTCTTCTTACGAAAATGGTAAAATCGATTATTTAAAGACCATAAATGAAAATTCTAAAAACACTGCGCAGATGGAAAAGTTTGTAATCTAACTAAAATCTAACCACGAGCTTATTGACTACATTTAACATATAAAGCTGCCAACCATCCTACACTTTTTTGACGTAGTGTTTGTTGGTGTACTGATAACGTTGATCTATGGTGATTATGGAAGTTATGATCACCTGTTTCCAGCCAAGAGGTGTAAGTTGTGCATCTAAGAGCTTTGGAGACAAGTAAGCGTTGTGGTCCTTTTCTCCAGCCACATTGTGGAATCCCTGAGCATGTCTCACCTAAATTACATGCACATTATAATTAAACAACTGAATGTGTGCAGATTACAAACAAAACAGGAGAGGGCAGATGAAAACCAAATGAATAGTTTTGCATCGGTGCAAAGGGTACAAGCCTTGGCCAGGTAAAGTATCCATATCTGCAACATTTACAGAAAGCACATATCAGTGGAGAAGATCAGCATATTAACACCTCTTGCTTTTCTTTTGGATGCATGGAAAAGTGCATGTATTCATTGAAAAGTGGGGAAAGATGCATAAAATAGAAATTTTTTGTTAGGGACTTTATTATTATGGGCCCTAAAGTGTCGGGCCTTATTTAGTTAGGAAGAATCTAGAAATGTGGGAGTGGTATATAAAATGCGAGGGAGGAGCGAGATTAGGATTCATTCAGTCGTTTTCTTCATCTTGTTTGGTGAAAAAACTAGCAGTGGCTAGGGGAGCAATTTAATTTTGCTTGTACAGAGGATTATCTCTGGGAACAATTTTAGTTTATTTCAATCAATATTATTTTCAGTTTCTTTGTTGTTTTGTCGTTCAATACCTAGCTATATTACTCTAACTTTGTAGCCAAGAATCGGCACTCTTAACAATTCTGTTAATGACTACTTTTACAGTGTTAGTACGAAATAAGCACCAAGAACAAAGCCGGTCATACTGATGTTTTAATTGAATTTTTTTATTAATGGATCGTAAAATCTTTATCTGAAATAAGAACAGAAAGATCAAGGAAGCAGGGAGTGCGCTGGATCATTGACAAACAACAATTCTGAATTCTAGTAGCGATATCCATTTTATGTTTTTTAATGCTTCAGTAAGGCATAGATAAAGAAGCGTGAAACATGTGACAATCATCTCATGAGTTGAACAAAAAAAAAAAGAAAATGAAACATACCCAAAAAATAAAGAATATCCACAAATCTTTCACAAAAACAAAATCAGCATATACTAAATACGTACAAAAAGAAGCAGGATGGCCATGGCACGAATCACACATAAAACAGAGGAACACAAGAGAAAGCTGTAAAAATACAGAGATTAAAATAGACTCACAGGAGCAGCTCGGAGAGGAAATAACGGGAGATGAAAATGACCACCCAGAAACAGCACAGCCCGGAAAAATGCGTTGTTGTTGCTTGTTTATTCTCGTGTTTATGTTTATCGAGGGGCGAAAAAAAAATTCTCCTGGATCTTGTTGGAACTCAAAAACAACACGGGGATTCTATTTCAGTATTATCATTATCATTAAAAAATTGGTGGCCGACATTTCTGGTGTGCCAGTTGCCGAATGAAGCGCCGTGTATTTGTTTGCTTTTGTCTCGCTTCAACGAATCTGAATGCGTCATTGAAAAACGAAAAAGGGCATATTCGGATGGACAATTAAGTATCTGGGTACGTGTCGCAGGTTGGCAGTATTGCTTTGGCTTGCGTGGAACCAAGTGGGCCAATTTTTTTAAAAAAAAATTATGTATTAGTTTTGTGCCACTTAACATGAAATTATTTGTAGCCCAAATATACTAAAATCAATCAGGCCCAATCCCCAAAACCCCCTAACCCATCGGCCCATGCTTTCTCCCGATTGCTCGCTGCTTTCCCCGATTCCTTGCTGGAGAAAGGTTGTCCGACGTGACTCAAGCAACTAACGACGCTTCTCCTTTCGTTAAACCCTAACGTCCCACAGGTTGGCTCTTTTCTTTCCTCTCCCGCTTTCTCGTTGTTTATGTTGTGTTGATTTGTAGCTGCATTTTTCCTTCTTATAAAAAAAAAAAAAAATCGGTGAACCGATACTTTATGAACTGAAGTGGAGTGACAGCAGCTCGGATTATTCATGACTAACGTGTTTGCTCTTATTGATTTATGGAATGAAAAGCTTTGTTGTTTCGTCTGCTTATTTAGATCAAATAATATTTTCTTATAATTAAAAAAAGTACTAATTGGATAAATTCTTAAATTTTATAATGTGATATGTCGTTAGGCAAAAAATTTTTCAGTTAGTTTTATTCTTGGAACCTGAACTCTAGCCCTTCACGATTTAGAGCAATCCCCGTACGTACACAACCGGAAGCGGCTACCATAGGCTGCAACCCAGACCTAGACGACTTCAATAGCTCGAGCAGGTTTAAAATCCTGATTCCACGGCACATTTTGCGTTCAAACCTTAAATTTTCCTCAGTTTTATTATTTTAATACGTTATTTTCCATAATGACATCTTTATTATTTGTTGCTTTATGATTTTAATCATTAATAATTGGATAATGAGATTATAATGATCGTATATTCTTATATCTAATGGATATAGCTACGACATGTATGATTTTACTTTATCAATTGTTGGTTCTCCCACTATCATATTTTCGTGTTTGAGTAGGTTTCTTGTGAGTCGGTCTCACGAGTCTTTATCTGTGAGACGGGTCAATCTTACCGATATTCACAATAAAAAGTAATAATTTTAGCGTAAAAAGTAATACTTTTTCTTGGATGACTCAAATAAGATACTTGTCTCACAAAATACGACCTGTGAGACCGTTTCATACAAGTTTTTGCCTTTGTGTTTTGGATTCGCTGTTTGGCAACATGACTAAGAATTGATGAAGTTGTTAGGAGCAATTTTAGAGTTGTAGTCAGTCTCTAAAACCTATATGTAAATAAATAATCACAGTTTTAGAAGAGCTTGTGAGTCTCCATTAGTCCAACTCAAAATATTTTATATTTTTACTATATTTTGATTATATTTATATTGATTCGTTTATTGTTTTACAAAAACAAATCACAAAATTTCCTCCACATTTTGTTTTCATGCAACCCATAATTTATAGCGAGGTTAATCAATTTTATAATTTATCTGAAATATGTTATAACTTGGAAGGTTAGATGGTGGTATTTTGATCTTTATTTAATGGTTATATATTCGATAATTAAACTGTTTTTCGCTTTATTGCAATCCTCGTTTTTTGGATGCATTTTCAGATTTTCTCTTATTCGAATGGGCTACTTTTATCCTAATTGGGCTGGATTAAAAAATGGAAGTAAAATATGTTCTTCCCTATCTACATAGCTTGGAACCCGGCCCGCTAGCAGTGAGACACCCGGGCTTCCTCCAACCTTTCACCGGCGACTCCGCGAGTGAGAATTCCAGCTCTCGTTTAGTTAAGGTGTTCTGCAGACGTAAAAATCAGGCTTAGGCACAAAATTTGGAGTTAAATCCCAGGAGCTCCTCGCAACAGAGGTTTGCTTTCTTTTCTTTGGTTAATTCAGTTTTAATCTATTTTTGCCCAATTTGTACGACTCTTCTTTGTAATTCATGGTCTAAACTGTATGATAATCGACAATGTTGTTACATATAACTATAACAATAATTGCGGCTTCAAAAAACAAATTTTTTTTTTTATTTTTTATTTTTTAACTTGCGGCTTCAAAATTTGTAGTAGTGGAGAAAACACCCCTAAACGCTAAAGGTTACTGGTGATCGTAGATGAAAATTGCTGTAGAAGGGTGCATGCATGGAGAGCTGGACAACGTCTATGCAACTCTCTTACATATCCAAGAAGTCGAGAAGATCAAAGTCGATCTTCTAATTTGCTGTGGGGATTTTCAGGTCGAGTTATTCATACTTTTTTTTCTCCCCAAATTTTTAATCTTCGGTTTTTTTAATGCATTTTACAGGAGTTTGGGATGGCATGCTTTCTTAGCATTTATTTGTGTTGCATTTGTTTCACTGTATTTCTTGTTTTGGATTTCTCGTCAATGGTGTGTCTACTCAAGCCATGATGAATATCTGTAGAAATCTATGTGTAGAATTTTATATGTTAAGTATCTATTTTACTTGTAACCATCCAATTATACATACTGCATGAAGATTGATTAGTTGTATTAAGTTGATCCATATTGATTTGATTCACTTTGCAAGAATTTAAAACATGAGTTTAATTTGAACCCACAGGATCTAGGAACTTCAATAGATTCTAGGAGCTCAACTTGCTAGGATGATTGCTGGTTATCTCAATTATGGAATGTTAAAAGTCTAAGATGGTGCATTTACCTTATTAGAACAGGGTGGAACTAGCTCCTAATATACTAGAATCTTGGCATCTGAAAGGAATTGAATTACAAATCATCCAATGTGTACTTTACAAACTGCCGAACAATAATAAAGCCAATAATCATTTGTTTTCAACCAAACAAAAAAAAGCAATTATTACGTCGAATCACACCTTGGATTCATATTCTGCTTTAAGGCAAACCAAAACGAGTGATTCACGGTTGAGGTGCACACTTCTCTGAAATGATTACTCTATTCACAACGGTTGAGTTTCTATGTATCTTGACCCTGGACAAGTTGAAACCTTCAGTTCGGTGGTGTCTTATAACATCTTCTAAACAAACTATACCTGAATTAATTATTATCTAATCCTGAACTGAGGATTTCAAACTAGTTTCATATTTTTAGTTAAATAGATGGCACAACATTTTCTTTCGTTGCATATTTCTGCGCAAGATGCCACAACTCTGGAGACCATTTCTTCTGAGTAAAGCTAACCACCTTTTCTTATTTTTTCTTGTCTTTTTCGCCTCTGTTATTCTTCATGTCTCTTACACACTCGTTGCCTTGTGCATCACTCCTGTTTGATTTGTCTAATGTCTGTTTGTTTGGTGTCTTATCGTCAAGGAGAGTGTTTGCAGAAATGTATGGGAGGGGAAAAGCTTAAATTGATAAATTTCAGTAACTTTTTAGTTTTTTTCTTACTAATATGTGAAAAAATTTGCTTCGAACTATATAATGTGTGCAACAGGCTATTAGGAATGAAAGAGATCTAGAAAGCTTAAATGTGCCTGCCAAGTATCGGCACATGAACACATTTCACAAGTATTATTCAGGGGAGAAAGCTGCCCCAATTCCGACCATATTCATTGGGGGAAATCATGAGGCATCGAATTATATGTGGGAACTGTAAGCGAATAATTTATGTGTGCTTGCAATTTTTTTTTTCAGTGCATGAAATTCTTTTTGACATGTTTTCTTATTTATTAAAGTAGAGAAAGGGAAGAATTTCAACAAATATGATTTTGGATGACATTGCTTCTCACATGCGACCTCTCTTCATACGGTGGTGGATTATGCATGTTTTGCAGTGAAAAGCATAAATGTGATTTTGTTTAGTCGAAGTTGAACTTCACTTAGTGACAATGTTATTTTCCATCTAGACAGTTTGAAATTCATATCACCATTTTTTTCCCCGAAATTTTTGCCCTGTAGTATGTGACAAGCTAACTCCACTCGCAGATACTATGGTGGATGGGCTGCACCACAGATATACTTTCTTGGAATGGCGGGGGTGATTAAGTTTGGAAATGTTCGTATTGGTGGCATCTCTGGAATTTATAATAGGCATGACTACTATTCAGGTATTGTAAGTTGAGTACTCACTGGTCTGTTATAGAGCACCCAGTATTGTGAGTTGAGTACTCACTGGTCGGTTAGAGAGCCCCTTTGAGGAGTTCTTGCTGTATATGTTGATGCTCCTGTGATGTTGCAGTTTGAACTTTTCAACTTCTTAATATAACAATCCATTTGAGATGGAAATTTATCTGAAGCACCAATAATCAATTGTTTTGTTCCATATTAGAGTATGTTGTTATTGTTGTTTGGTTAGTTTTTGCTCGTGTCTCTTTGTAATTTCTTGAATGACATTATGTTAGCAGGGCACTGTGAAAAGCTGCCTTACAATGAAAAAGACATCCGGTCCATATACCATGTTCGTGAGTTTGATTTTTACAAGCTTATGCAACTTGAGGAACCTATTGACATCTTTATGTCACATGATTGGCCACTCGGGATTACCTCTTGTGGAGACTTGCAGAACCTTCTACGTCGAAAGCCGTTCTTTGAACAAGAGGTAATGCGGGTTACAATATTGATGATCAATAATTTTTTACTTCCCACTGAAGTTATAAACGTTTATTTTCTCAAATTATTTCTTTTTTGTAATTATTGGGTTGCTTCAGTTTTCCTTTTTTTATTTTCAATAATCGATATCTCTGACCGCTTCTGTAGTGCAGTAACACTTATCCTTATGCAACAAACTCACTGTGTCTTTTTAACTCGAGTGCCCATGTCACAAATAGGGATTGACTTTGACACCTAATTATGTACTTGTGTTTCTGTATGTTTTAAATGTTTTGTGTGCTTCCCTCAATCAAAAGTTCAAACAAAAATGGAGCAAAGGAACCATCACTTTAGAAGTTGATTGAAGTGCATTTTATCATGAAATAGTCGGAAACCTTAACCTGAGAATGCCATGGCCTTCTTGTACAAGCATATTGATCAGTTCATTGTATCTGTTGAACCATAGTGCGATTAAGGCTGTGCAGTCACCCAGTAGTATACAAGTCTTAGCTGTGCATGATTTTGAACTATACGGTTAAAGTGTTAAACCCTAGTAAGTTGAGATTTGTAGGTGCGGCTTCAGGATTTTCCTCATGATCTTGTGGTGGTAGACAATTCATCAGGGAATATTGAGTGCCGAAAGTTCAGCCTATGCTCATGTACAACTTATATTCTGCATATCAACTACTTTCTGAAATTTTTTGGTGCTGGTATTAACCATAAGATTGTTTTCTCGTTCCATTTCTTACTAAAATAAAATGTAATTTGAAATAATTTGTTGCTCTGGATTTTTTTGATCCTCTAAAACCATATAAAGACGATGAGTTATTGATGAGTTTTGGGTCACCTTTACTATTTACTCTTATTTTTCAGATTCGAGAAGGAACATTGGGAAATCGAGCTGCCGCGGAATTGCTGGACAAGTTGAAACCTTTTCACTGGTTTTCTGCCCATCTACACTGCAAATTCTCTGCTCTTGTTCAACATGGGGAAAATGGCTCTGTCACAAAGTTTCTTGCACTGGACAAGTGCCTGCCTGGACGGAACTTTTTGCAGGTTGCTGCTCATCCTGTATTGTTATTTGTTAACAACAGATACTTTCTGCAGTTACAAGTTGAGAAAGTTCATTAACTTTGGATTCTTTCGTTGTTATAGATTGTTGACATTCCATCAGAGATGGGCCCTTATGAGCTTCAGTACGATGAAGAATGGCTTGCAATCACCAGGAAGTTTAACCCTGCTTTTCCCAGGACTAGATATCGTGCAAATTTTGGGTGCTGCTATTGTTTTCACATTATTAAATAATTTTTCAAATATTTGCTTGTTATTGATATTATTTGTATTTTAGTGATGCTAAGCTCGATATACAAGATTGTCGTCACTTCGTTAGGAATAAGCTGCAAATGAGAGGGGGTAAACTTTTTGAATTTGTTCGGTCAGCGCCGTGCTATAATCCTGGTCAACCGGTTTCAAAAAGATTTCCTTCCGGTGAGTATTTATGCTTAAGATGTGGTTATCACTCACTTTTCTGTTCCACAAAAAGCAACTATTGTTTTACCGAAGCAATTTTTTTACGGATGGAAACATAAGGTTTTAGCTAAATAATTATCAGGATGATTGTCTTATGTAAACTGGAAGTATGGGTGAATTAGGTCTATAAAGAAATCTTGCTATCTTTATGGCATAAGCGCTGTATGATGAGGAAACGATGAACCAAATGATTGTGTCATTCTTAACTTCGATATGAAGCCAAAATTTTAATTGATGCAGTGTCTATACTGGTTGAAAACAATGATCGCATAATAGGAACTATATTACCACTCATGAACGAGTGATTAAAAAAGTTTTTTGATGTTCTTCGAAGTATTCTACCAAAAACAACAATACAATTTAAACCATGAATCGTAAGTTAATGAACTAGTAAATGGACCAATATAAAACAATCTATGCTTACTACCCAGGACTCTTAGTGTTAGGTCGCCATCATGCTTTTGGTCTTATGAATCCGAAGGTGACCACATGCAAGTCCTCCTTATTAAACTAAAATATCATCAAATCAATGGAGTACAAATTTTTAAATCTTCTTAGATAGATATATGTATACTCAAGTTTGTTTGGTTGATGCTTGTTTTGGCACAAATGCGAGGACGACATATCACTCATAATTTTGTGTCCATCTCACAAATGATTGTGTTTTCTATCTTCTTGCACTTGAGTATTTAATCTGTAATCAAGATTTCATATATCTCCACACGTTCTTAAACACCAGCATCCTTAACTTGATATGGGGAAGGTGTATTTTGAAAGGAGGAAGACAATTCTTAAACACCTGCAGCCTTAATTTGATTCGGGGAAGGTGTATTTAGAAAGGAGGAAGACAAATATAGATTTTTCCGCTAACCCTAATTTTATTGACCTCCATATACTTACCAGTGGATTGTGCATTCCACAGTTTAATCCTTGTGTTCTGGAGCTCTAACAGTCAACTGCTTTCATGGCCTGGTCAATTGGTCATTCGTATAGTTTAGAAGCCTAATTCCTTGCATAACAGCTCTAGTCATTAATATTAACCTTACCTATTGGCTCTCTAAGGATCAAAAAGTCACCCAACCTTGTTATCTTGTGTGAGAGTGAGTCATATCGTGGGCAGCATTTCTGATCCATACTTCTTGGAGCAGTTTTTCTCCTTGATTCTGGGCAATTCAATTTGTATCAGAAACATATGATTTTTTTATTTTAAGTGTTCGAGCTCTCTCCTTTTTTCTTATCATTTTGCGCCGAATATGTACAAATTTGTTTTTCTTTGCGCTCTTAATTTCTTTCTCTGCTGACAGTTGGGACCATTTTAATGCAAATAAATTCTATCCGTACTTGCTACTATCAATTTTCATAATTTGCTATCTTTCTGATGAAATTTCAATAATGCAATGCAAGCTCTACACTTTGTATCTGATACTGAATTCTGTTATGCGGTAATGCCTCCTTATCCTTTTTCCTTTCTGTGTAGAAGTAGGGCATTGCCGAAACCCTCAAACAGAAGCTCTCTTACAACTTTTGGAACTTCAATATGTTCTTGATGACTCATCCATTATGAAGGAGCCATCTCCGTTTCCTTCCAGGGGTGAGTTATATTTTGCTATGAATATTACTATGATTCTTTACTTCTTTATCCATTATGCGTTGTTGCCTTTTCTTAAAGGCTGTCGTGTTTTACTCAGCGCCTAAACCTTTCTTTCGAAAATGATTCGCTTGGCTCCTTGGTTTGGGAAGGAAGATAGTGAGTTGATGGCGAGTTGTCCTTGACTTGATTCTACGCCTGTGAATAAAAAATAGCTGGTATTCAAAAATAAAAAAAGGAAAGAAAATAGTGAGTCGGGGGAAGGAAAACCAAATGCGAAAGAACATCGACTTTTGAGTGACATTTGTACAACAAGATCCAGCACAAATCTGATCATGAATAAGATTTGGAATCCATTTTGCTTCCAACCTTCACAACTAAAATTATTATTGTGATGGTTTGTTAAAAGCAATAGATAATCGGTCATTTACTATAATCCGCATTTAGGATTGAATGGAGTGACCATGTTTATAGTTCCATTTCAATCTTCTGTTTTATTTGTCGTTTCTTTTATGTTGTTTAGCCACAAGACTTGATTAATACGCCTTCACAAATATAATCTTCCGTCAGGCATGCTATATTACTTTGAGAACATATCAGGCAGCCTCAATATTGCAACGACTCATGCTTTCCCCCCGGTAAAGTTTTATCTTGTTGTTTGTACAACTGCAGGTTCCCTTGATTTTCGTAGTGAAGACATTCCTATCGATGATGTGGACGAGGATGAAGATGAAATTGATGAAGAAACCTAGGAAGTCGGTACAGTTTTTTCCTGGTAAATTCATTGTCCTCATTCCTCAAGAAGAAAGACGTTCAAGCTCAGATTCAAAGGCCAGCTATGTTGCAACATGTAAAGGTAGGAGAATGCTGCAGAACGTAGTTCAGAAACATTATAGTGTTTTGAAGTCACAAAATTAGATGACGTATGCGCAACAGTAGAGCTGCATGCATCCTTGAATGATAAACTGAGTCCACTCTACCATATTATATGTTAAATTTTATTCAACTTACTACCAACGAGGAAATAAATACAACTGAATGACGCATTTTAAAGTTATTGAATTTCATTCAACTTTAACAAATGTTTTTTGACCACATGAAAAGCTTTAATTAAATTAAATAGTTGAAGTGTATATTTTGTAACAATTACTACTATGATATATTTTTAGAAATCACAAATGGATGAAGGTATTTCTTATAATAAAAATATTAAAATTATGTGATCTTAATGATGTAATTAGGGGTGTAAATTGAAGCTCAAAATCTTAAAATTCGATCAGACAGCATATAATCTGGGTCTATTAAAGTTTGATAGTTAAATAACCTTTTTATTCCTTACACACATAGACTGATAGACATGAGTTTTATATTTTAATAAAAACTATTTTTTGTTGTATAAAATTACATGTATAAATTTTATTATATTTGTATTAAAATAATAACAACAAACAATCTAGCGAGAGTTTCTTGTCCAGGTAAGATTTCTGTCTATTTCGTATTGCATAATATCACATCTATATTTTAAATTCATTTTATCCAATTTATTTATTAAAAAAAACACACAACAATTATAAAACCAGATTCGAGGAACAGAAATTACAGTTGAGGGGTGAAAATGGTATTGCACATATCTGCTACCTTAAAAACAACAAAAATTAATATTTTAGTAATCACTTGACTCCCCGCAAGAAAGTTCCAAGCTCTTCTCCTCATTGGCATCACAATTCCCCCCAAAATTTTCGTCACTCATAAATTATAGCTCTCCACACTAGGGTTTCGTTCCCCACCTTTTTTTCCCAATTATCGTGGAAGTTGTTGAAAATGGACGATCCGGAGCAGAACAAGATATTTGTCGGTGGCATTTCGTGGGAGACGACGGACGAAATTCTGAAACTGCATTTTGGTAAATACGGCACCGTTTTGGCGTCCGTGATAGCAAAAGATCGAATTTCTGGGAGCCCCAGGGGATTTGCTTTCGTCACGTTTTCCGACTCTTCTGCCTTTCATCGTGTGCTTCAGGATTCCCATGAAATTCTTGGGAGAACGGTCTGCCTTTCATTCTCTCTACTTTAGGGTTTCTGTTACTTTTTCTGGTAGTCTTCGGGCTTTCACGTGTTTTTTGGGGTTATTGACGAGGGAAAGTTTGAATTTTTCGGCTTCAACGTATATTTCTGTTTCATTCATTCACAGGTCCATTATTTTAAAATTTCACCTTTTTCTTGTGTTTCTAATCTTTCATACTTAGGTTCGAAGTTTTTATTTATGCCTCCATAGTTTTATTAAAAGGATTTTCTTCGACTTTCTTTTTTCCTTTTGAAAAGGCTATTAGAATTTTAATTTGGGGCTCCTCGATTTCATCATATATTTTTTTTTTGCAACATGCTAGTGATTATTTTTATTTCATTTGATCAAGCATGTGTCATTATTTACGTTTGAAATACGACTCCGTTGGCCTTATACAAATTTGTCTTCTGAGACTTCTAGGAGCTGGAAGTGCAACTGTAGCATCTAATTTATATCACCCTGAGTTGATAAGTTTTATGCTAATATCACCTTTTTCCTGTGGGGTTATTTGATTTGTGGAAAGCCTTTTCTTTTAATAGGTTGATGTGAAAAAGGCAATTACAAAGAGTGAACAACAAAGTGATCATCAGCATGATAGAGCACCGACTCGAACTAATAGTAGGAGTAACAGTAGGAGCAGCAGTCACGTTAGGACCAAGAAGATTTTTGTAGGGGGTTTGTCAGCTGATCTAACAGAGGAAGATTTCAGGAGCTACTTCGAGAAGTTTGGTAGGATTATCGATGTAGTTGTGATGCACGATAACTTGACTCATAGGCCGAGGGGATTTGGTTTTATTACATTTGATTCAGAGGAATCTGTCGAGGAGGCTGTGCATAAGAACTTCCACCAATTGGGTGGGAAGCTTGTGGAGGTGAAAAGGGCTGTACCCAAAGATGGAAATAGCGGTAATAGTAGTGGTTTTAATGGAAGGATAGGTAATGGAAGAGGACAAACTGATAGTTCGTATTCTCGAGGGAATTACCTGCTTAACAATACCAGATTCGGGTATTCCCCTTCTGGATATGGCAATGTAGCGGGGTACATGTATGGAGGTGGAATGTTAGGTGGTGGTTATCCACCTGGAGGATATGGAGGAATCGGTTATGGTTTCCCTCCAATTGCACCCGGAAGCCCTTGGAGTCATGCGATGATTGGTGTTAGGACAAGTTTTTTGCCCTATGGAAGTGGTCCTCCTATTTATCCCATGCCTTTAAATGGGTGGACTGGTGTCACCAGTCTGACAGGGAATGGATATAATGGGTTTATTGACACCAGATTTAGTGGGAAGTCTGCTCAATTTAGCAACAGGGACCCTCAAGGTACAGATGAATCGATGCCTTCTCGCGCTGTTGAGAATAATGTAGATGATTCATATTCTTTCAGTTCTGGTAGAGGCCTTGGAGCTGCTGCCAACTAACAGAGTGTCAAAAACAATAACAAATCTTGCCCTATATATTCTAGTTGACTACTTTGTTACTTGATTATTAAAATCACAGGCTATGAAGTTTTCACGGGATGGGTAGGGGCTGTTATACTTCAACTGGTGTATGTTGTTCCTCTGGACTCCTTTGAATTCCATAAACATTTCAGTACTTTATTTCTTAATGTTAATAGTTATCGATTCAGCATCCAAATTGTTGTAGCTGTTTTTACTCTTTTTTATTAAAAAAAAAAAGTTTGCGATTAATCTTGGTTTTCTTGCCATTTTCAGTGGAAAATTGATGTTGTCTATTATCTAACGTTAAGTTTTTTGCTGTTGTGATTAGGTATGTTTTCATCTAGGTAGCCAAAGTTATCGTGATTTACTGACCTTCTTAGGACCATTCCCGTACCTCACAATTTTCACGTGGGCTGTTTTTTCTTCTTTGTTTCGATTCAGTATGGGCCAATGATTGGTACTGTTTATTGTTATTGTGGTTGTTCTTGGTCCGCCTTGTACTTATGGTCCTATATCCTGTGCTATTCATGTCGCATTTTGTTTTTGTCCGGGTTAATTAGAGTAAAATTGAAAGCTTTCGGTTATATAATCTTGAACACATCGTAAAGTTATTGACTAATTCCATGTATTTCTTATGTGCACCATGTATGCTGTCTGTATCTTTTGATTAGAATCAATTTCCTGCAATGTTAACTCAGAAATGCTTGGTATGTGCCACAACACAATTAATCTGGTCCACTGGTCCTCATCTCTTTTTACTTTCACCTTCAATACTGATCATTTGTAGACTTTTGGACAGTGATATAGTGTACAGTTGAATGACTTTTTTCTGGTGAAGTTTTCTTTTCTTTGCAACTTGCTTTTTTTGTTTAATTCTCGTCTCCACAACTTTCCCATGGCATTGGCTCGTTGAAGAAACTACTGTTCTGTTATCCAAATGAGAATGTATCTTAATAATCATGTTAAATACAGTTTAATTTAGTCTAAGCGTACGATTAGATATTGATCACATTATCAACACTGACAAATGATATTTATATTTCATCTTACTGCTTCTCCTGTGTCGCTTGACAGAGAAGTCTAAATCTAAAACATGAATATATTTGTTATGTGAGAGAGACTTTCTTGATTTGTTTGTATTTGTAGGTATATTATTTATGGATGAATTAATGTGGGATTATAATATGAGGAATCTACGTAATTAATTATAGTTTGGTAACTTAGGTTAGGAAAGGAAAATAGCAGTTTGGTTTAATAATAAATTGAATTTGAAAAGTCGCGGTTCTACTAGAACATGTCCCTGTCTGCTCATACACCATTTTCCGAGGTGGTCAAATAAGACCAAAAGCTTGAATTGAAAAGTATTGTATGAAACGTGAAACAAGCCAAATCGCATAAAATCATCATAAGATGGTTAAACATGAGTCTGTATATCTTTTTCATTTGGAAATAATAACTTTTAGATTTGCAACATAAATATATAGATTTCAAATATTTTATGAAACCGACGGATCTCGAATTTTATTTATTTAACATATGAGTATTTATGACTTAGATTAAAAAATTATATTCAATATAATATATATTCATAGTGCACTTAAACATTTAAATCGTGTTTTGATGGAAGGATGTGAAAATATGAAATTTAAATATAAATGATTGATTGAATTTATCTTGAATGCATAAATTCATGTAAATAAAGTTTTGATAATGATTGATTTGAAACCCTGGAGTTATTTAAAATCACTTTCAAATTTCTCCGTTGGACGCTTAATAATATAGACATAGATAAGGATATCGGGTTTTAGCTCAAGTGGTGGCTCGGGTTCGAGCCTTCCTCATCCCTTAGTTTAGGAATTATATATATAAAAAAAAAAGATATAGATCAGAATTGACTGACCAATCGGATTCATTTGTATGAGATTGAGGAAATGATGGCGAGATTTTAAAAAAAAAATGGAATTTTACTTTCTAAATCAAATATATCACATTTCTCCAAAAATCTACGATTTTGAGTTATTTACACAATACATTTATATTAGTAATAAATAATGAACATGGCATGGAGTCGTCCGCTTGTCATGTTCTCGGATTGAAACTCACTGTGTTTTTGCTTTTAGTCTCTGAAGTTAGAGGTTTGGTTTCGACACCAAAAGCAGCAAAATCTCTTTCAATGCAGAGACACTTTCTTACATAGAAATCCAACACAAAGAACAGCACAAAGCTATTAAGCACGGAGTTGAACACCCATGCTCCCATCCCATTGCACCCTCCTTTCAAGAAATGCAAAATCAGAACTCCGATATGCCAAGCCAAATTCGTGACCACCAGAACAATTTGGCAAAACATCGAGAAGGGGAAGTAGCTTTTCTGCAATCCGATCTCGATGCAGAACCGGTACCCATAAACCAATGTAAACACCAAAGTCATGGAAAGAATGGCGAGAACCTGAAAAGATTGAGTGAATTCGAGCCATAGAAACGTCATAACGATGAGAATCGAGTGGTTGAAGAGATGGAAATATGGGAAACTCCGTGGGTTTCTTAGGATTGTAAAGAAAGTTTTGAAGATGTGTAGGAAGCGGGAGAGGTAGAAAATGTATGACCAGAAGAACACGCGGCCGGAGGGGCGGGTGCCGAGGGGGAAGCAGAGCAGCCACTGGAATGGCGTTTTGGACCGCCGCCAGAACCACCTGGTGTCTCGAATCTCTGCGATGGATGAGAGGAGGATTCCGGTGAAAATGATGGCGGATAGCAGAGCCATAGCGAGGCTGTGGAGGGCCGGGAAAGGACCCAGTGGGACGGGATGGCGGCAGCGGAAGAGGCGGAGGAGGAGGTGTAGGGTGGCGGCGGTGATAATGTAGGTGGAGATAGAGGTGAAAAGGAATAGCCAAGTTGCGCCCCAAGACTCGCTGGGGCTCCACCGGAAGTGCACGATCGCAGGCTGCTCTGCTAGCAAATAGTTCAAATCTCCAGTCTGAAAGAACGTCATTTTGGGTAATCGAGCGTTTTTCGGGAAATTCTGATGATGTTTGTGATTTGGTTGAAAATATTGAGGTTTGGACATTTTATTATTATTATTATATATAAGTAAAAGCATTTGGAGGTGGTGGTTTGATTGAGATAAAGAAGTTGGAATAGGGGCTGTCTACGACAAGGAAAAAAATGGAAGGTTCCAATGTGATTTCATATTATTATCCAATAAACATTATTTGCTGTGGCTGACTGACTTTGATCATGAATTTCTCGAAGGCAATCTCGGTCCTCAGCTAATTGTGGAGGATGAAACTTTAATTTTTGAACAAAAGTAGATAATTTATTAGTTAAAAAAATAGGAGAGTTCTTGTTAAAAGTTAAAACCTTCTGGTCTCAACTTTCAATTTATGGAATTTGAGATACATAATTTTATTTATATTCCGATGTCAGTGTGGTTGCGGATTGGGGAAGATAAATTCAAAATTAGTATATAATATGGACAAGTATGTGTAGATTTGGTCGGGAGAATTTTCAAACATCATCTATTTGTTATTTTCGTCATATGCTAGAGAAGCACTTATAATGAATGAATTGATAATCATTGTACATTTCAATACAAAACTTTTGGTTCCACTCACGTGTTTGATCGCAGGCATAATTTTGTAAAAGAATGTTGCAACAAACGTTTCACATATGGAAAGAGGTTTTTTGTACACGAATTATATATTTATATTTATATATATATATATATATTGACACACACGTGACTGGAACCAAAAGTTGTGTGTGTGTGTGTTTGTGTGTGTGTGTGTGTGTGTGTGTGTATATATATAATAATAATAATAATAATAATAATAATAATAATAATAAAGTTATTTATCTATATTAATTGATAGAGATTGTCCGACTACATCACCAGTGGCCGAATCTTCAAGCTTTATATTGTTTCACAATTTGAATGCTTTAAAATTTAAATGATAATGAAATGACGTAATTTCTCAAACAGGCGTGAGGTCAGAGAAGCCTCAACTTCATATATACCGGTGAGATTGTCCAATCCAGTCCCTCTACAACTTTTCTAACAAAAAACCTAAAACAAAGGAAAAGATCACCACGATTTAATTTTGGGACCGTTCTTTCACAAATTTGATTGTGTACAAAGTGTTTCCCGCATTTTCCCCCCAGAAGGTTACTTGTCTGTGTTCAATTTAGGCATATCATATACCTGTAAACCGGGTAGCAGTAGCACAGCTATCTAACATCAGATTTGTTGCCCCGCAAAGATTTTCATCCATCAAAAGCCGGACTCCCAATTGCAGCAATTTTGATCTTGTGAGCTCCATGAGGTCAATTTCCTGGTGTATCATCAAAAACAAAAGGAGAAAGATGGGAAAACGCATTGATGTGTTTCTTAGAACCTCGTTTGTTCAACCTTGAATCGTGCAATAAAAGTTGCTTTTTGACCCATGGAGGATCAGTGTCTTTAAGCCAAAGTGCTTCACCGGTATCCTTGTGCCTGAAGTCAGGTTGATTTGGGTTCCGTTTGTTATTTCTATTATCCCACCACTCGTCTGAGCTGCTGAAGAATACCTGCCACAGAAGGAGTCGAGCTTTATGCATCTGCAAGATCTCTTCTGCTGTAACTGTAGATTAACCCAAATACAGAGTAAAATAGTTAAAAAAGAAGAAATGTAATGAGTACTTGCGAAGAAGTGATGTGCTGACACGTTCGTTCTTGAAGGATCCAAAGCTGTGAGGCATTCAAGAGCCCTCAAGAATTTAATCAAGTATATTAGCAGAAATTGAATAAAAAGTTGCTCTCAAGCTCTACTCAAACATATTAGCAAAAGTAAATGAAAACTAGGTGTTACTCTTATGCAGCAGACAGAAGACGACCAAAAGGGAAAACATGGGAACAATTTTATCCACACCAACCCTAGCTCAAAATATAGTGACCATTTACTCATAAATTTTGATCATAAGGTTAGATGAACAAGGCAAAACTACTCAATACCCTGATGTTAATTTTCACTAGTCCTAAATTTTCTTCAAATTAACTCAAATTATTTCATCAAGAAAATCCACTTAGTACCAAAGGGAACTGCTTAGAGATTTCTGCTTCCCAAAAAAACAACAAAAGCAAAAGGTAAGAGGAACTCTACCTTTTGGTTTCAACTTCAGAGAATTTTGGCAGGATGAGCCTGTAGCATGTTGAACGATAAGATTCACCTCTGCAACCCTAACCTGAAAGCAAAAAATTTGTGACGCACACGAGTTAAATTACACCATATTCAAGAAAAGGTGATGGTGTGATGCAGATATCCATATGCACAAAAGGTGAACAAGAGATTGACATGCCTACCACATCATATGAAGGTAGGTATTAATTTTGCATACATATCGCTGTACTTCAATACATTCTTTATCCGATTATAATAATAAAATTTCAATAAATTTATTATTGATTTTTCTCAATAAAAAAAGAAATTCATCAATCAATAAAATATATGTGCAACTAAAGGGTTAGACATTCTTTCAATCAATCTTTAGAAACTATAAATTGATTGGTCAAATAGAATACGGGCACTCAAACAAACAATTTTCACAATTCAGCACAATAATTACATCATCATTGTATGGCCAGTGGCACACCATGGGGTATTAAAACAATCCAATTTCAAGTGGTATAAACGTATCATTCCCATGTGGTATTTAAAGATTGAGTGATTATTTGATTACCTACACTTCAAATTATAACTCAATTCATGGAACCAAAACTTGAGCTGAATCAAGAAAATTTATCCTACCTCTAAAAATGCGTGTAAGTTTCATACTGATGACATCTAAAGTAAAACCTCAAACCTTATGCCGATGAATAGACTTCCCATCCTCATCCATCACCTTGTAAGAAACTAGAGAACCCGAAATATAAATTAAATCTCTCAGCTTCAGATGCTCAACAGCTATTTCCGCCAAATCATCCCAAAAGTCAAGCATAACCCTGTCAAATGTATAAACACAGTTAAGCCCATCCACTACCCAAATCACTTCACTCCGAAAATCTTCAACCCAAGCCAGAGAAAAGGGGTAAATTTTATTTAGACTCTGGGAAAAAATCAAATGCTCTGAAAAGCTTATGTAACAAAGGAAAGACCACATGATTATTAAAACAGTCAGCCTCTAAGCGCCGGTTTTCAGTCTATATTTTGGGACATGAAACTACACTTTGAAAACATCGAATTTTTTGGTCAGCGTGTTAAGCACGTTTGGTTTTCGCAGATTCCAAATGCAATCAACGTGGACAAGACAACGGAAATATTGCATAATCAAAGATACAACACAGACACACGCAAAAGAAAGTCAATAAGCTCCTTACATAAAATTACGGTAAGCTCTGGCTGGTGAATCAACTTTAAGACTTGTATAAACGCCGATCCTTCCGCTGGCCGTGTCGTAATTTTTAAAAGGGGCGCTTATAAAGCCAATTAAGCTTGCGGAATTGAGCATGTTTGCTTGAAATCTGACAGTGGTAGGTCGCTGGAACTTGAGTGTACGTCGGTAAACCGTACTTTCGTCAATGGATTCTTCGAGCTCGCTCAGATCGTAAATCCATGGCCTCTGGATCATGGCGGCTGAAGTTGAGAAGAAACGAGGAATTCGAAAGAGCGGTGAACTACATGCGCCGTTCTCGAATCGCCGCAGCAAGAGACGGGCAACTCCCATGAATCTTCGAAGCTCGATTCAGTAGCTTCGGCGGGTTTTTTCATATCTTTAGGTCCAAGTCTTAATTCGGGGAATTGGAATTAGAGGGGTTTCGTTTTATAAAAAATATATATATATCATTATTAATGATTAAAAAATATATATATCACGTATTAGTACTATATTTTCAGTGTTTTATACTGATTTTCATCCGAAAAAAGATGTTTCATTGATATTAATAATTGTTATACATGTTTGGATAATTTAAATCATATATTTATATCAAATTTGAAACAGTTGACATTTAAATATTAAATATCATATTTTCAATATTTTGTACCACTTTCATCCGAGAAAAAATATGTGAGTTCAGAGAACATAGAAACACTTTTTTGTGAATCTAAGATGTAATAATCATCGCTTATCCCGGTCTTGGGCTCCCTTCGGGGCCTTCTTCCATTAGCAGATTTCATCTTGTGCCTTTTCATTCACGTACTTTCTCATATGTTGTCACTCATGGAATATATCATATCTAAAAAAATAGTTTATTTCGCATTCTCAAACACTCGAAATCATGACCTCCAGACTTAAATACCTATATTCTTAGAGTTTTTGGTATAATTTGAGCTATTATGAGTGACAACACACAGGAAAGTCCATCACAGAGAAAATCCCATAGAGAACCCGTTTACATGAGAAGTTCTGAAAGGGATCTCGAGATCGGGATATCCCATTATCCATTTTAGTTGAGCATCCCATTGAATTAGTTAAGTTAGTAAGGGTGGCAAGGATGTTACAAAAAATTAGTCTTTTTCTACGTCGATCATGAGATATTCTAATTTTAAGCTCTTTTTGGAACCTTCTCCCCAAAATGGGCTTTCACTGTCCATTACGAAATTTGGGTCCAGAACAATTCTTAAACGAGATCAAGGATGGTTCGAAAAAGCATGTTAGCAGTGATGTGTCAACAGACAAAGGAATCCATGAAATTAAAGTGCCCCGTCCAATTAACATTGTTATATAGAATACAAACATCAGGATAATTGTTCCCACCGGTGCTCTGAATTTACTGGAGAATCTTACCGACCCATTGCGTTCTACAGAAGAATCAGAGAGTCAGGACTCTAGTGGTGCCAAATTTGATGCACTAAAACAATCTTCAGGAACTACATATTCTGATTATCGTTTACCTGAGGGAGACCTTATAACATTACATGGTCTTGTAACGGCATTTCATGATTACAATCCAAGTTCATTTCCTGAGCAACCAACTCTTGTTCCTGATGGCGATGGGCTGCCCATGTGTCTCCAAGGAACTGGCTATGTTTGTGTCCATGTTTTAATGGATGACCAGTGACCACACAAATTTTCTTAACCCATATTTATGCATTGTATTAAATAACACACCGTTTTTTTTCCTTGACGGGTTTATATCTTTTTCCAGATCAGGATAATCGGCAATCTAAACAAACAAGCTTACCCTATTGGATCAGGGCGAGACACCTATGCGACGTTTCACAGAATTCTTCTACTAAGCTATGGCATTTTCTGTGTCAGTGTGTCGCACGGCCTGTAGATGATACCTTAGATAAATCTACAAGCACGCAAACATAGCAGTGCTCTTCTAATTGAATGTACTAATTATTGTTATCATGCAAATTTTGTTCAGACTCGAGAGATCAGTATTTCAAATTAAAATTTCCTTTATCAGTTGATCACTTGAGTCAAGCTTAATAACCATGTGCTATGTTCAATTTTGATCTCTTTCTTTCCTTTTCTTGTTATTGTATCTCCTCCCTCTCTCTCTAAATTTCAAGAAGTACTCGACGCTCTGTCTCACATGTGTTTCATTTAATTCCCTCATGAATCAGCTTCTTATTGTCCAAAGCATAAGAGAGCCTTCTTAACGACAATTTTTTAAATTTTTTCATGCATGGTATATCGAAGTAATGTTTCTCATGGAAATCAAATGGCCTATTTATGTATGTGCGTGAATGTTACACAGTGATTTAAGAATGTGTGTGTTCGTTAATACATCAAGTTATGCTTTTTCGTGATATGTAACCAAGCATATACGTTTTTTTGGCAGTGGGCAAGACAAGTACACGATGATGCCTCATTGCCTGTATCGTCCATCACAATTAACTATGTTAGCTTTGTGAATGAACAGTACAGTAATGAATATACACCAAGAAATCTAGACCTACCAATCTCTGTGAATGAACAGTACAGTGATGAATGGAAATATACACCAAGAAATCTAGACTTACCAAGTGTTGCAATTCCAACTTTGGCTACTGCAGCTTTAATATCTGAGCTGCTGCAATTATCCGAGCCTAAACCAATGCAATTTTGTTGTTGGGTGATATGTTATATGGAAATATTTTCATATCTGATTGAAGCCCAATTTTCTTGTGGTTTTCCTTTCACTGTTTTGTTCCTCTAACATGCATATCATTTTATCTGTTCTTAATTAGGAACTTAATTCGCTTGTATCTGTTATTTGTTTGACGAAACAGGTTGTGGCTGTTTATGTTGTGCTGGTGAAGAACATAAATAGTACTCATTTGCAATCAGGCGTTAGGTCCAGACTATCAGTTGTTCAAATCCCATTAGCTGGTTTGTCTTAGGTGTTCATCCTGCCCTATTATGGTAGTAATGGACGTTGATGATTGTGAAATAGCTAATGTATTGTTCAAAACTGTCATTTGAATTACGAAGTCTACAAGCTTGTTTGTGCTGTAGAATTGAAGATAGAACCCTTTGCCTCTAATGTTGAAAACAATTGTGTTTATTTGACAATGGAAAAAAATACAAAAGTTTTGAAACTCTGAAGCTTTTCAGAAGAAGAAGGTGCTTGAACGAACCCCACTTTAACAATTCATGTCTGATATTCTTTTTTTGTTTTCTTTGTTATGTTGATGATGGGTCGTCCTCCTGCTGTTGTTGGGTCGACTCTGAGAAGGCTGCGACCTTGCTTGGGTTGGATTGTGAAGATTTTTCACGACATTTCTGCCACAAAACGGCAGCCGAATCTCAGACTGGACCATGGCTTCCATGTAGCTCGACAACGGGTTGCCTAAAGCAAATTTTAAAGCGGCATTAGAGAATTGTGGCAAAAAAATATGGAGCTATGCTCGATTCCTCTTGTCGAGGCCTAACATTTTCTTTTGACTCGAACACATTAATAAACAGCTCTGATGATTAAGCTTGATTGGCAGTGCTTGTTTCAGCAAATTCTGTGTAAACTGTAGCCAATTCAAAGCCACATATTCGCCACTTCGGTCATTCTGTTTTCTGTGTCCCGTTTTTCCAAATCTTGTTCATTCAATGTATTTACACTTCCAAGACCACCAATTTTGGTTATCTTCAAACTTGAACAGCTTAAGAATTTCGGTCATCTTTGTCTGCTGCAGACTGTTGGTGGAAACCTCATGGATCCAAGTGCCACAAAACAGTTGGAAGAACGCCTGTGTGAACTGGATATGACGGTGGCTGGAATGCAGAATGTATGGGCAACAAGTGTCTCTCAAGCCAACATGCTCGCAGAAGCTAGGAACATTATGAAGCAACTTCCATAAATTTCTGTTACACAAAATATATGGAAAAAACAAGACAGAAAGTTATGCGAAAAACTAACGAACCAGTATGGTGAACAAAACAGTAGTAGTATAATGCTTAAAAAAAACCAAACCGAGGTCTGTACGAAGTATAGTGTCCTTAAAACAGATTTGTCCCCTCCTGTATGTGCTTCGAGGATCGTCTTGGACGTCTGTTTCCCAGGATACAACGGAACAACCAACAGTGACTTAGCACGAGACACTACTACGACGAACTGAAAACATACATTTACTTTATCACCGAGATTTAACGAAAGCCAAATGAAAAGCTAACAATATGAAATGCAAGAGAATACTTGAAAGATATAAGATTTTCATATGTTTGAAATGAGAAAATGAATACATTATTTATAAGCCCCAAAATGCACACCAAGAGTCATGCAAGATTAATTAACTCAATTAATCTTCTCATTAACTCAAAAATATGAAGAGTCAAAAATCTTCAATTAACTCAAGAATGTGGAAAGTCAAAAGATACTTTCACAATAATGAGCCACAACTAACTCAAGAACGTGGAGAGCCAAAAGATACTCCCTCGTTAATGATACATAATTTTTTTTAAACTCTAAATTTGATTCAAATTTCCAACAATTTTAGCTTACTTTCATGTTTTGTCAAAGCCCGATTCTGGAAAAATGCATTGGGTTTAAAATTAATATAATTGGATCGGGCCTGACCCGTTACGGAGGCAAAAAAGCTATCTGAATACGTATCTTTGCATTTCTAAAGCTCAAAAACTTAGATTTTACGAAAAGCCACATTCTATTTGTATTTCCACGTCAAAATTTAGATATTCCTACTTGAAAAGTCCAACATAAAGTCTTTTAATAGGATAAATCAAAGATATAATATCAGAGTATTTTCTTGAGATTATGTAATTCTAATATTGATAGAAAATACCTGGAGATTCACGAGGATCAAACCGGATCTCATTTTTTAGTTTTCATGAGTATTTCAAAATTTTCGATGGAACTTTTCAAAAATTAATCTTGGTGTGGAATTCGGTATGATCGATCAGAAACCTAGACATTTGGGTCGAAATTTCAAGGTTTCAATGAAAATTTAAACCATGCATGTGCATGGTTTTAAATATTGTTTTGAAGCAGAGCAGAAGGATGACAAAACTTGAACCAAAGAAGGCCTGAGTGAAGAATTAATGATAGAAAAGGAAAAGGAAGAAGAACACATTAAAAACTAAAATATTAATTGCATACGGTATTTTATTACAAGCTTTTATGGGATCTGACAAAGAAAATACTAAGTTCTTGAGTTGTTCCACCATCCGGATTGATCATATAGAACGATTCAGAATCCTTGGATCCCACAACCTTGTCAAATCTTGCCCTGATATAACTCAATTCTCCATCTCCATTTTCCTTGTCGGAATACAAACCAGGCAACACTCCGGCCCCCATTGAAACTCCCTTCAGAAGCTTCATGACATGGACTTCTTCATCACCCATATTCTTCCTCCTTATAGAGTATCCACTTTTCCTGCCATTACAGTACACGGCCCATACAAACTCCTCCATAAGCTTCTTCTTGTGAGTTTTCGTATCGCTTTCGAGGGTGATACGAAGAATATCCGATGCCATTTCCTTGTGGAATGCGGAGGTTGACAAGGGGAGTTCTATCACGAAGATTGGCATTTTGTGTGGGTCTTCTTGTATGGCAAGGTTGAGTCTTCCTTTGCGGTATCCGAATAGGGTCCCCGTGGTGGCTTTATCGGTTAGGAATGGTTTGCGGTGGCGGTTCCCGAGTAGGGCTACCATCTTGCAGCCGGTGGTTAGCATGGGGAGGAATTTGAACATGCGGAAAAGGCCGCCACCGCCGCCAGCGGAGGAGGATTTTGTCGATTTCTTGTTCGTGTTAGTTCTTTTGAGGTTGAAAAGTAAGGAATGGTTTGCCATTTTGTGGAATGGGTTCGAACAAATTGGTTGCATATTTGGAAGGATTTATATTTCTATTGTTTATGTTTTTTTTTTTTTTTTGGGTTTCAGTTGGGACGTATGGAGTGAGAAAATCGTGATACGCACTCTTAAGAAATGTAGAAAGATTGGTATACATATATACATACATCTATATATATATATATATAATGATATAATAGAATAAGCTGGCTATTAAATTTTTGTCATGGGCTCGTCCCATGAGGTAGTTGAAATGAACTAGAGTTTTTTTAATGTGTTTAATTAAATTTACTAGTGCGTGCAGATCAGGTTAGGGATGGAACCCAATCAATTTTGTAAAAAAAAAATTATCAACCTTTTCTTTTCATATTGATTATTATTAATACTTCTTCTGTGCTTAGTATTTTAATGATATTATTATTGATGTTTATGCATAAATTTTACCCAAGAAAGACTATTTTCCATTTGATGGGCATTCAAATATCAGATAGAAAATGTGCTCAAGAGACATGATTAGGTTATGATTTGCCGTTTTGTGCATGAAAGATGCAAGTTATAGATTTCCAGCTCACTTGACATGCATACATGGAGGGAACTGATTTGGGTGGAGCATGTTTTATTAATAAAAAAAAAGGTACATTTTAATAGAAAGTATGGTGTTTGATTGCACTTTTTACATTTGAAAAACAATATTAATGCCCATGCCAACTTTAATTTGTCATTGTAATTTCACTCTTCCTTGATAAAGTTGTAACTCCACCATCGACCTAAGTTCAAGTCAGTATCGACCTTAAAAATACACAAACCGGAAAAGGTCCACCATCGACCTAAGTTCAAGTCAGCAAATCAGTATAGTGAATCAAAAAGTAGTACAATGCTTAAATAAATCAAATCGAGGCCTGTATATACATCTCAATACTAGCAATATGAAAGGCCAAAGGTTGCCATAAATATAAGCACCAACAGCCAAGCCATACGAAAGGTCTCAAGGGCATGTGAAAGGTCTCAAGAAAAAAAAAAGATGACATAGATTAGCTAGGCGATTTTAACCTTGATTGGTCCGACATTCGATGCACCCATCGTACGCTTGCACACAAGTCAAGCATTTTTCCATTGCAACCAATCATTGTTACATCGCCATAAAGTGTAACACAATATAAACTTATCTTTACCAGTTCATTTTTCCAATGTGGGACAAACCCACCTTTCTAAATTTCCATTCACTTACATAGAAAAGGCCATAAACCTCAAGCCCATAAACTTCACATTTAATCCAACATCAAGAACCTAATTTGGTTTTATGGATGTAGGATTTGCAGTCGTAATCTCATAACTGATAAAGTTTAATGTATGCTAAGAAATGGGATTTGATGTCCCGATATTATGGTATATCGATATATCATACCTTGTTGCAAAAACATGTAGGTGGTGGGAGCCGAAGGAGAGGAAAAAAGGGCTAAAGTTTTATCTTTTTCAACATGTATATTGTGGGGAGTAGGGCTAAAATTTTAATGTTGACAATGCTAAAAGATGAAAAGAAATTGGACGTTAATTGTGATGAGATCGACAAGGAAAGGCTGACAAAAAGTTGTGGGGGGGAAAGTGTAAAAAAAAAGAAGAAGAAGAGAAAATCTCTTTTTTGATCATGTCCCTCCCTATATATTTATACTTCACCATCAACATATATTTCCATGAATTGCAACCATTGTTTGAAATTGGGCTCGAGAGGACAATTTAATAGATTTATTGGAGATGTATAGAGTTGATTTTTAATTTTTTTTAGAAATAAACATGTTTAAAAATCTTAATAAATATATTTTTTCGTCTGGCTAGAAAGACAAGAAATCATCTATAACATTTTTGTGTAACAATATGCACAATACCAATAAAAATTTATCGGATCTATTGATTGTTAAAAGTTTTAAAAAGATACAACTTACTAACTAGAAATATTATAGATAGTGAATTAGCTAGAACTCCACCCAATCTAAATCATTCCCCCTTGTTCTTTCAAAGTCCCATTAGCCATTAGGCAAACACCCCATACAAAGGTACATCTCCTCTTTCCCAATTCACTACACATTCTATCCACATTTTCCTACTTTATTATGGGTAAATTGCAAAAGCTACCCTTGTATTTTTTAAAAATTTCGATAAAACCACAAACAGAAAGAGACGTGCTAAAAGTTCCTATACTTTTAAACTTGAAAATTAATAAGGTAAAATCCCCAATTTACGTATTCTTTAAAATAATTTAAAACTCCCCGCTTAATTAGAATTTTTCCCGACTATTTAAGAACATGTATATGAAATTATATGAAAAATAAAAATGCTCAGATCGAAAGTTTTCTTTTGAGATTATTAAAAACATATATATGCTTCTTTTTCCCTCAAATTTAGCAAAATCTCCATATAAAATGAAATTTTGAAATATTTTTACTATAAAAGATGGAAGAATAAGCATATATTATTTTTTTGATTATATTCAAAATGCCATGTTGGACTTTGGACATTTCAGTTCGACATAATTTCTGTAATGTACCTAAAAAATTGGCCTAATTAACATGGGGTTTTAGGCTTTTAGCTATAAAAATTTTTTGTAACATAATAAAGTTCGTATCTCATTAAATTTTTCATATATTGTTCTAAATAGCTAGCTATTTTTTAAAAGTGGGTTCTTAATTTCAAATGTAAAAGTACTGAGACTTTTAGTTCATAATTACTTTTTCAATAGAGGTTTTTAGCAAATTTTAAGAAACCCCAGTATCATTTTTCTCAACTTATCCCACTTTATTAATTACTTTGCCAAACAAGTGGTTTTCCTTTTAATAAATTTCTTCTGCAGGAGTTTACTCCTTAAATTAGACATGGCAGGTTTGGTGCGACTGAAATTAAGCCTAACAACTTGCATTATTAATTCATGTTGCTATTAAATAAATGACCCCACGTACGTACGCTTCACTCGTTCCTTGCTAGCTAATCAATAATCATGCTATATATATTAACTAAAGTATGTCTTCCATAGGATTGATGTACGATATATATATATATATATATATATATATATATATATATTGTATTTCGCATTCGATCTACAATGTATAGATATGATCCTAACGCCTTTTATACGTGCTTCAGAATTGATCGTGACGAAGGATCCCCTTTCCTCAAAAACAAGATTTAATTTGTATGTGTTTTTCAGTTAGTGAACATACCATCTTTTGCCCCCACCTCACCCACCGATTTAATTGAAAATATTGGTTCCATCATTGTGAATGTCATACCCCTTGTTAAGATTAGAACATGGACCTAACTCCACCCCAAAAGCTAGCTCAATGGAGAGGATTGTATAAGACCATATATACAACTCTCATGTATTTTATCCAACCGATGTGGGACAACTGACACACCCCCTCACGCCCAGGAATGAACATATGAAGCGTGAAGTTTACAAATGACCTAATCATGGGCAAAACGGGTGACCAAACTATAGTCAGTCCAACACATATATAACGGTGGAACCTGGAACTCGTAACTTGAACCTAACTCAACCCCAAAAGCTAGTTCAAGGGGGGAGGATTGTCTAAGACCATATATACAACTCCCATGTATTTTATCCAACCGATGTGGAATAACTAACAAACTAAGGTTGGCCTCGTCTAGAGAAGAATATAGATGTGTTAGTTGTTTGTAGGATAAAATATCTGAGAATTGTGTATATGAATTTGGACAATCATATTTCCTCCGAGCTAGCTTTTGAGATTAAACAAAGTCAAAATCTCAATCTTAACATGTTTGTGTGGCTCCCTACATATGTTCAAGAAAACTGCGTAACTTAGTAAAAAGATACGGGGTTCCCTCTTAATACTTGACCGACCCCCGGCCCTGGTGTCTTCTATTATGTGAACAACTCAACCATAACTATTTTTTTTTTTTGTATTTTTTATTTATAGGTTCTCCGACTTAAATAAATTTGATATATGATTATTGGAAGAGGATGTAAACTCAATGAATACGACGATCATAATATTTTTCTTAGGGACAACCAACTACGGCTAAAGCGCGCGCTATTCATGTTTGGTGATCTTTAATATCCCATTTTCAAAATAATATTTCAGTTCGTGTTTCATTTTTCTCTCTGAACATAAAGTATACATACATTACGATAAACACACGTGTATTTTTATCTATCTTATCTATATATAGTACTTATTACAAAACGCAAGATTTTGAAACATGGGAACATGTATTGATCCCTTCGATTAATTACTATAAATTTTTCTAGGCCCATATTGATTTGGTTCTCTTGTTTTTGCATGCACCGTACTTGGACAGAAGAGACTGTTCGTGTCTATATAAAACAATTCTTATGATTGCTAGCTATAATGTTCAGAAATTCTAGAGGCAATTAATCCTTAATTTGTCACACATATGAAACCACATGCATGTCTTTACGTACAATTGTTCTTTCTAGCCATATCCAAAAATTTTTAATGACAAATCTAGATATTCAATTCGTTGTTAGTACATGACACGGATCTGTAATAAAATTATACCGAATGACGAGTTTGAATATATGTGTATACATTCTTTAATATGCGATATTATTTTCAAGAAAACATTCCGAAAATAATATAAATGAAATTACCAAATATTAATTATGATCTCAAAAACAACAAACAAATGGGAGTTGGGAGAATTTTCACCCGGATATTTATGCCATATTGCATGGAATAGCAATAAAGACAACACCATGTGAGGTGCATTTTGGAGATGGGATATATTTTCAGTGGGAACATATAGAATGGGGAGTTTTAATTAGAGGTTGGCTGGTCGGTTTTAATTCACTACAGTAGTTTCTGAACCTAAATGAATTGGATGGTCGTTCCAAGTGAAAATCTTGCATACTTTTGTGGAATAAAATGCACATTTAATCTTTCTCTTTTTCTTTTTTTTGTGATTTTTGTTCTTTAGGTTGTAATTTTTTGTATTAATCTTGTATTTTTCTTCTTTTTTTTTGGGGAAAATGTAGTCTTTTTTCATCCTTAATACAGATGTGATATTATACACGTCAATGTCATGTGAAAAGATTTTTATAATTTTATGTTTCACGGTGGAAATTTAGATTAGTTCTGTGTTATATACCGTACATAACTTTAGAAATGCTTTTTATAAGCATAAAACAACAAATGTGTGTGGAGATTGAGAAACTCATTTAGCATTGTATTAACAAACATTACACACTCTATACAATATCTACGTCGATGCATACAAGACATTGAATTATTGTATATTTAATATTGTTTCATCAAACGTTTAATTCAAATTTTACAATTGATCGGAGTCATACATCATTACCATCCTCACAATATACATCATTCATAACAAATAAAATTTCACGAGCGAATACGATGTATATATATACATGGATTTGGATCCTCTACTGTGTTGAAAATACATCACTTGATGCTGTACACTTTTTAAATCATCTTGTAGACATCATACCACATGAGATAAATTTAAAAAGTTGTCAGATTAAATGAAATGATAATGTGATCATCTCGTGTAATTAAAAAGTGCACAACACGGTAGAAGATCTAAATCCATTATACATATGCATACAAACCGAATGATGTCTGAAATTTCCTTGAAACATAATTTTGATTGAATTGACTCAAAAGAAACACCCTAAATCGATATTTGGATTTCTGTTTTCAAATATCTCATTAGTTGTTTGGTTGTTTAATCAAAGGAAGCTAATGGAGTGTCAAAATAAAAGGGGAGTGGGACAAAAGAAGCTCAATCATTGTTTGAGCATATGATTTGTTCTGCCCTCTCATAATTGGTGCTTGCTGTTTCAACTTGCTTTCCATTATCTATTTTATGTTGGGCAAGGAAGTTCCTGTTTTTGTCCAGCAAATCATGTTCGAATTAGGTCTTATTCTCATCTAAAAATCTATATAATCGAATATGTAATTGACAATCTCAACTCTATTGGAAATTCTAACTTTTATGGATAAATCTGTCTGCGTATAGGTGTTCTCGAAAGAAATTAGGTAAATATAATGCTTGATTTTGGTTCCAATTTTTGAATTGTTGGGTGAAATTTCTTTGCTACTACTACTTGGGCTTTGAACTCGTTCTCGGAGAGATTTATCGAACCCAGATCTACACTTAATAGGAGAGTTGAGAAGTCTGCCGATGATTCGGCCAGAATACAAGGGCGGGCCAGAGAAAATGATCGAGCCCAAATTCATGTTGCCATTTTCTCATATTATGGACTTTTGGAAATAAAAAAGCGTGAGATTGACCCCAATAGCCTTTGTTAGCCAATTAGGCCTACAAAAACAATTAAAATTCTGACTGGTATATCAACAGTACTAGGTAGTGGATCTAAACGAGTGTTCTTATTGAATTTTAAATTTGATATAATCGATGTCTAAGACATTGAACAATACGAACGATGAGATATTAATGGATGATAAATCTTTATTGCATCCGACGTTTGACTCAAATTCAAACAAATGATTAGATTTATAAATCATTATTTTATATTATGCATCTTTCGTCGTTTCATCTCACGAGTCAAACGATAAATAACAAGAGTAAATCATTTTACTATCATAACCTGTAAGTCATCCGATCGACCGTATTCTAAACATGCAAGATCTGCCTCTAACTTTCAAGTAACTTTAAACAAATCAAACGGAACACATGCAACTTGACACCTATACAGGCTGGCAAGAAGCATTTTGGTGGTTGGTGATAAATAAATAACACGGTTCGGTTTAGTTTCCTCGTGGGATCGGGTCAAATATGAGATTCATCTTATAAAATTATTCCATGGGACGGTTTCATAATAATTGATAAATTTTTAAGAACAATGTGTATCCCAAGACGATGTAGAGCCATTTTTTTGTTCATTTTGAATATCATGTTTGGGATCTTACCGGTCATCGTTTAAATATGAAAAAGAATTGTCGGCATCAATCCCAAGCCTTTTACGTTAAGAATCCTAATAAAAAATTTACAACAAATATAAATGGCAAAAACTTGTGTGGGACAATATCACGAGTCGTATTTTGTGAATCAGATATCTTATTTGGGTCATCAATGAAAAAGTATTATTTTTTATGCTAAGAGTATCACTTTTTATTATGAATATCATCGATAGGGTTGACCCGTATCACATATAAAGATTCGTTAGACCGTCTCACAAGAGATCTACTCGATATTAATTAGTCGCATGCACTCATAAACCTATAGATAATGGCATCGTTTAGATAATAAATGAGAGAATGAAATTAGATAATAATATAAAGATCATAAAGATAATCGTGTATCACTAATTTTTTTAAAACATCAAGAAAACATTAGATAAAATAAAAATGAATAATCGATTATTATCTTATTTACGCACCAAACATCCTTGAAACAAACTTTTGATGGATAGCAAAACTGAGTCGGTATAAATTATATGGCCAAAAAGAAATGGTTGTGGAGATAACGTTAAATTAAGAGAGAGATTATTTACTAGTAAAATTAAAACCACATCTTGCCAGCGCGCTGACTATCCCATGGTTGTACGGCAAGAATTTTTTCTTATCCACGAAATCTTCTGAAACCGACCGGCTCATTGTGTGAACCGAATCCGGTTCGTCATCGCGACGTGACCCTAGACGAGTATCTCTGAAGCTCCATCGTCGAAACGTCGCCATGTAACTCTCCGAGTTATCTTCACCGGCGGCGAGTCCTTTAGACGTGCTACGGAATAAGAATAAATCCTTCAGCCTCCATTTCTTGTGGCTTTCCGAACATAAACTTGACGATGGGGACGACATTCTAACACTGTCCAACTGCTGCCATTTCTCGTTATCTTCCCATGCATACTTGGTGACTCTACACGGAGAAAGCGATCGAGATGCCTTTCTGCTCGACGATTTCTGAAAATTTAAGCTTTGTTCTCTTCCTCTGGCGTCCCGCACCTCCGATTTAGTGGCTTTCCAGGCGGCGATTTCAAAAGGGTCGACGGATTCTTTATTCTTATAGCGCGGAGACAATGCGCTATGTATCACCTTCCTAGTTAGTAGAAGCTGCGGCAACGAAGTGGCGGTGGTCTTTTTGTGAGTGAACTCTTTCATTCTTTTACTCGGCGGGAGTACTTGCAGGCAAGGTGGTGGCTTCAGAGGCTTGATCACGCCGCCATGAAAGAGTTCTTCCGCAGAAAGAGAGACCGTTTCCGATCCCAATTTACCCACAGAAAATGCGAATTCAAAATCGCCGTTGTTCGACGGTGACTTGGGAGTGCCGGGTTTTTCTTCCCAGCCAAAGGGCACGGAGGAACGGCCACCGTAGAAATCATCGATTACAGTATCGTAGCATTGATCAGACAGGTTAGATGGGCTGGATGGAGCACTGAAATAGATTTCCTCAGAACGAGTCGTCACCTTCATTTGCCTGCAGTTTTCTGGATTTGTGAATACAGATCGTTGTAGATGACAGCGAATTATTCTGCTGAAATTTAAATAATCAATCTGATCTAAATCTAAATGACAAGAGCTGATAAAGCGACGAAACGAAGCGGGTGCAGCCAGCAAATACTGTGGACTTGTTGGCTGTTGGACGCTGAGATTGAATTGATTATTTTTTGTTATATTTGTGTTGTGAAGTCGACAGTTCGTCACAAAGTTTGGAATCAGGATACATATTTAATAAGCCACCACAATTTTATTTTTTATTTTTTGAAATTAACTATAATAACATTAATTCCGGAAGTTTCGAGATACCATGTTTGCAAGTCATATGGGTAGATCGTCAGTTAACACAACTAATTGAGCTATTACAAGACAAAGCATTTCGAGTTAAAATGTGAGCCACTTCGACGGTCTTTCTTCACACATGTTAGATGAAATGAAAATTTGGAAGTTCTAACATTGATTGGATTTCCAAGGCAAGAACCTCGACAGATCCAAGATCTTTTACGTGGGAAAGGATCATCCTAACAGCTTCTAATGAGTCAGAAAATATACAAACATTTGATATTTCAATCCGGAGACATAAGTCCATCCCGCTTCTGATTGCCAACAACTCCGCACAAGTAACTGAACCTGGACATCTGATAGTGTTAGCTTGCGCACCACAAACCTTTCCCGTTGTATTACGCATCACCGCCCCACACTAAATTTGTTGTTTCTAATATAAAAGCCTGCATCAACATTCAACCTAACATAGTTTGGTAGTGGTGGTACCCACTTCTCTCCCATAAATATTTGAGCATCATTATTCTCAGAAGAACCAGCCAAACTATATTTTCGAAAATTTTCCATCATAGCATAAGCCCAGTCGACATTTATCTTAAAATTCTTCCCTGCAAATTCATGGTTGATCTTGTAAATTTCATGCCAAATTGCCCAACTGAGATTAGCAAAACATTCAAAATCCTCTTGCTTGAAGGTAGCCAAAAGAAATAAAGCACAATCTAGAAATGAGGAATAAGCCACCACAATTAATTTCTCATCACGTCCTAATTATTTAAATTTATTTATTTTTTCGTTGTTTCAAATATATAATCTAATTTTTATATTTAAAATATTTTTTTGCTTTTTAATTAATATTTCAATGTTAACTAAATCTTAAAACGTACAACATTTTGTCCTTGTAATAAATAGCACTTAACACGAGTCTTATATAAATAGTTATTCTTAGGGGAAAAAAACATTAAACATAAAAAACTTTAAAAAAACCGCTATTAGGAGGTATTAGTGGTTATATTTATTGTCTTTAATTGTTATTAATTTTCATATTTACCAGCAATTCGATATTTCTGTCCACTGTATTTAGTCGACTTCTTTTCATTTTCTTCAATGTTTTCTGGTTTGGTAATTTACATGGACAAATTATTTAATACTGATATAACTAAGACATTTAAATTTTTATTATACCCATTTTATAAATATTTATTTTCGGATATTATTAATTTTATTTTTTAAATTTAATTGTATCTTTATATAGTATTATTCGTATTGATTAAATATTTTTTTAACTGTTATAATTATTAAATATACTATCAGGTTTTGCATATAACATTATGACATTTAAAATACTCTCAAGTTAAATAATGAAAAATTGTTTTTGACCAAATTTTCCAAATTTACACTTATTTTGTTTCATTCCATAAACATATTCATTATATATATTATATATATATATATATAGTCATTTAAAAAAATGCATATAAAATTTGAAATCCCAACAATTAAAATAACTATGAATAATATTTTTATAAAAAAAAATAATAATAACATTGTTGGCAAAGGATTCAATATGTGATGCAAGACACCAGTTTATATAAAAATAAAAATTAAAATAATTCCCGTAATTCCAATAATCTATACATGATTGTCAATATAATAAAACTTGGTGGGGTGAATAAAAAACAAAGAGCATCAATTAATAATTATTTTATTGAGATACAAATCATATTATATTAACAAAAAACTCCGTGAATTTCTTACATAATTCCATCAATAATTCAAATATCTATTTTAATATAATAAATATAGAAACAAATAAAAAAACTTTTCCCAAAAGTATACTGGCTTTCTGCTTCCTTTCTCAGATTCTCCATTTTTTCCTCCCGACAATTTTGTCAAGAGAGAGAGCTCCGAAACACCGCGATCAACATTTCATCAAACAGGTATAATTTTTTTTTCGCTTAATTTTATGCGCAGATACTCGTTTCTTTGTATTATACGTGCTGTATATGCGTAGATTTTTCCATGTATGCAGATGATTTCGGTTATTGTCAAATCGTTCAATTTGTTAGCTCTAATTCTTTTATTTTTTATTATTGCTTTATTTTGAGCTGTTTTTTGACTTGATTATTGTCATTTCTCCAATTATTTTGAAGTTTTTTTTTTTTAAATTCGGGTAATTTGAAGTTGAGTTAATTGCAATGATGATGCGATTTATTTCAGGTGAGGTACTGTAATTATGGATATGTGTGGCTTATTTATTTATTTTTTCTTTTTGATGTAACATATTATTTGATTAAATTTGGTATGCTCGGTGAATCGGTGATGTTTCCCGAAATTTTCTATGGGATTCGATTTTGCCCTTTCATAAATAATGCGAAGTTGTTTTACGAAATATATGGGTCACGGTTGTGAGGTTGTCCGTCTAAAGCTATGACCTTTAAATTAAAGGGTGGTGAAGTCGAGAAAAATGCGATGGCAGTCGGTATAAATTTGATTTGCAGAGTTTGGCTTCAAGATTCATTCATCACCGGAAGAGAGCAGATGGTATAGCAGGACTCTTTGTTGTCCCCTTACTTTCTTTTGACGTTCTTTTTTTTTCTTTTTCATCTGCGGTGGGTACTTGGCATAGATGCCATGGAATGAGTTTTCATGAAATAGGATGACCGTTGCATATTGTGGACTTCGGATTGAGGCAGAGGAGTTATTGGGTACGATTGGAAAACTGAAAAGTTAGGGTTTTTAAGTGTGAGAGAAGGTGGTACTGGCTACTACACCGACTCTCTTATGCTTAGCTACCTCTCTCCTTATTCCAATAACTGTGATTTTGTGCTAAGTTTCCATCCAACTTATGTTTCATGCTGCTCTCAACTTGTTCTATTGGTTGGGATACTCGGTCTGTGTCTGTTTGGTGGCTTTGAGTGGATGTTTCTCCTCGGTGTGTTTTCATGTACTTTCTTCTTCTTTTAAAATCAATTATCTCACTTATAAAGTGCCAATAAACATACTCACATACACATTATCAAGGTTCAATTTCCCATCACATCTACAAAACATAACCAAACACATAATGGGAAGCCACTTTCAAATCTTTCGAGCTGTAAATAATAGCAAACACCACCAGAATTTTAGATTCGGACGTATTTTATTCCCAGGTTTCTTCAGAGTATTGTGGTTCTCGTTCCTGTGCATAGAATTATTAAAATGTTGTCATCTTCTGCAGTTATGCGATGTCGAAGAATCAAAATTTTGAGTCTATTAACTCTTTTTTGCTTCATGGTTGATCTTTACTTTACAGTGATCATTCTCACATTTTGTTATAATTTGCCAGCAGATTCCAATATTTTTAACTTTGAAACAATCTCATTGCTATTGAAGTGAGGATATTTTTCTTGAGATCTAACCCAATTATTTTAATTCACATCCACCAAATGTGCAATAGTTTATATGATGGTCTATGAGTAGAAAGCTTCTACAGATAATTTATATCCTTGGCTTCATAGTTGATCTAGGCAAGAGAGCATAACAGTAAGAAATAATTAAACAAACTACTGCAGAGGTCAATAAGTCTGAAAGAGAGAAAGCAAACTACGAAAAAAATGGCCTCACAGTTTGAATCGATTCTCTCATTCCTTTTATATAATACCTTTTTTACTCACACAGTCTCACACTCGCACAGCCATAATGTTTCAGATAAGATAGTGTGGTTTTTGGTTAATATTTGAACAAGTAGTGGACTAAAAGTATTTTCTGTTCATTTATTTTCTCATTAAATGGTTGAAGTTGTATCTAAAGTTATTAAATTTGCTACTTCGCATGTTAAATACTTAAATCTATTAGTAGATTGTTTTTTTTTCTGCAATGACACCCTTCGTTTCCCGCTCTCTTTTGTTCATGATATTTTTTAGTTCACAATTCTCGCTTTTTATGTTCTTAACCAATAGCCATCTGGATAGCTTGTTTGTATTATTGATGGTTGGTATATGACTCGCCTGGAACAGGTGGAAACGTTATTTTATACATATGTGTAACTGTCATTTTAGTTATTGTAGTAAAATCAATCTATTTGTGTGTTTGCATAAATTATTAACATCTATCATATTATCTGTATGTTAAACCCGAGGGTGGAATTCCGCAACTGTTCCAGCTGCAAGGATGGAGCCTAGACCCGGGGGTCTGTTGGGAAGTGCAAAAAATTATAAATTATATTTTTGGTGGGGTCGAAAGTAAATTTTGGATATGTTTTTAGTAAACAAATAACTTAATATAAGGGCAAAATAAATGAAAATTTTGGAAGTTGAGGGGGTTCAAGTCATTGAACTTTCCCTTGGCCTTCATTGTAAATCTGGGCCCTTGTTTTTTGTTGTTTCCGTCTTTCAGTGCTTCTCTGCTACAGTCTACATTTATAACTTTAGTATCAGTGGCAAGTTCTTTACTATCATCGTGACATGGTATCCCATTATCATGGATCAATTTTTATGATAAAAATTGTACTTATTAAATGGATAGTTTAAGTATGCCAGTTATTTGACAAATGGCTGTTCGATAATCTGTTAAACTTTGTATCTTGTGTTGTCATACAGGAACAATGATTAAGTTGTTCAAAGTAAAGGAAAAACAAAGAGAACTTGCTGAAAATGCCAATGGAAAGCCTCCAGCCAAGAAGCAAAGTGCTGGAGAATTACGTTTGCACAAAGGTTTTTTTTTCAATTTTCAGTAATGATAAATTTTTGGGCTACTCTTTTCTGTTTCCTGAAAAAAACATACGTTTATCACCAATGATTTTTAGTTTTCATTCCAAAACTTTCTTGTAAATAAATAGACATTGCATTTTGTGATTTCTCCAGTTATCACCATTCGTCATAGCTGTAAATATTTATTGACTGATTTGCTTATTTGAACAAGTTATATGCTCTAGCTTGCATGGAGTTGGATATTTGGATAAATAGTTTCTAATAATGTGGTAGGAAAGGTTATCTAACCACTTTTTATCGTTATATAGTCTTGCTCTCAATTGGGATTGCCTTGAATATTTTATTTTTAGAATTCTTCAGTCTTCTTCATCATGGCACATTAAATGACAACATGAATCAAATATCCATTTCCAGTTGTGATTTCATGTACTCAGAATCATTTGAAACAGCTTTCTTATTTTGTAAAGAAGTTTCATTTTTAGCCTCAGATGTCGCCATCACTTGACTTATTTCAAAGTGATAGATATGTTTAATGGCTTCCTGAGGAATTGGTTTCTCTCCTTAAAGACTTGTTGTTAACTTTCAAATGTCCGTGTAATTTAATAGCTACAACAGTTATCTCAGATGTTTCTAGAAAATTTACTCTGTGTGGACAGAAGTATCCTTGCAACTGTGGACAGAAAATTTACCAAGTAACATTAACTTCTTGTATTGCACCTGTGTTGATGTAGACATCAGTGAACTAAATCTGCCGAAAACATGTACCATATCCTTCCCTAATGGCAAGGATGACCTCATGAACTTTGAAGTAACCATTCGACCTGATGAAGGATATTATCTGTAAGTACTTATTTTTTTTTGATCCAGCTTTCTGCGTAAAAATGTGGAAGCACAAATTACAGCCATGAAATTATTCATGATGTTACTCTTTTGTATGTTTTCATTACTGGTTCCATATCCACTGATGATAGTACCTTGTGATCAGGAATGGGACATTTGTTTTCTCTTTCCAAATTTCTTCCATTTATCCTCACGAAGCACCAAAGGTCAAATGCAAGACAAAGGTAGCGAATGCCCAAGTTTTACATCTAATGCCGTCCAATAATGTGTTGTGAAATCCTGTCGTGTCTCAATAATAGAACATGTAACCAAAACTATTCATGTTCACTGCAGGTATATCATCCGAACATTGACTTGGAAGGAAACGTCTGCCTAAACATTCTCCGAGAAGATTGGAAACCTGTGCTAAACATAAACACCATAATTTATGGATTGTATCACCTTTTTACGGTGCTCTTATTTCTTCTATTAATAAAACTCTATTTTTGTGACTAGGTTTGAATTATCTCTTACTGTTGGTTCTGCTTTTTGCAGGAACCAAATCACGAGGATCCTCTCAATCATGATGCTGCTGCAGTATTGAGAGATAACCCGAAATTGTTTGAATCCAATGTGAGAAGGGCAATGACTGGAGGTTTCGTGGGACAAACTTTCTTCCCTCGGTGCATATAGTACATGAAAGTTGTTCTTACGACAAGGCCAGAGATCTGCAATCTAGTCTTTCTGCTACAGATATGAATTGATTTTCAAATTTATCCGAAATGCAGAGAGCTTCTGTAAGTTAATATGCTTTTTTTAGCTTATTTACTGCGAAAGATATTGAATACTAAAACTCTGTATGACAATTGTGGACTGCTGTTGTTTCATGGTTCTGTTATTGACATCTATGTGTCTCTCCCTTAGAATTGCTTGAACTGATTTGAATGTAAGCGTTTTTATGGAAGAATTTTAAATAATTTTATCGTGTTTTTAAAAAAAAATTGAAGGGTGTGGATTTTAAATTTTTGTAACATTCAAAATCGTGGCAAGAAAATATATCGATTTCAAGTCCCGCAGCTCCTCTTTTCACCCGAAAGTACTGGTTTTTATTTATTCTTTTTAAATTTAACATGAAGAAAGTTAATGTTTGAAGTACCCAAGTTATTCCAATACCAACGAACGAAGAAATTTTGACACAAAGTGTTGGATAAAATCGAAGGATGCTATTCTTTCTTATATCTTTTTATACCTTTCCAATTCATTAATTATACATTGATGTGATTTTTTTTTTTGTTACAAGTAAATTACGATCTTGCAATTTATTGTTTTCGAAATATTCTTATATTATTGAATTTCTTTTTATCAGAAACGTGATTTTTTCAGCATGCCTTGATTTGTGCGAATATTTCACTCGGGGACGTTATGTATTTCCCACGAGGCATTTAATTAATAATATAAAATTGCATTACAAACATTCAGTCATGAGGTGTGTAGGATGGAAGAAAATCAATTTTTTTAAAAAAAATGTTTAACTTCAAAATAATTTTAATCTTCAAATACACAAAGTTTTAAAAAAATTAAACATAAACATAACTATTTTCTTAAGTAATATCAAACAAAATAATTAAGCTTATAAACCTTAAGAACAAAACTGGGTCGGGTCATTAGTAAAACAAGGACCAATTAACTATGGTGTTTAAGGGTCATAACAATATTTTATTTTTTGAATATCCATGCAATTCCCTAATATTATATTATATTATATCGTACGTGGACAACATATCTAATTAAAATATTTGTCGAAATATAATAATTTTTGCTATTTTCAAATTAACATTTTTCATTTTTTTTATTAGGATTAATAAGCTATCTAAAAAATTTGAAAATATAGATAAAAATATGATCGAATTTAAAATTATAGATAAATAAAAGTATAATTATAATTTTAAATATTTTGTCACCTAATTGGTTAAAATTTAGTTAATAATAAGATATATATTTTTAATATAATCGAGGTGTTAGACCGAATAAATTATCTACAAATATGGTATTAATGAGATATCATAACCCAAATTGATGGGCCGGCCCGACTTTTATTTTAATCAGTCCAATGAGCGTCGTACTCAATTAATTAATTATCATGTTTCTTTATTCAAGCCAATAAACGCTAAGCACGCAAAACTCACCAATAACCTAGAAATAGCAAACACACCCTTATATTCTGAATATTCTCTAATTTGGCTATTAAAATCTTGAATGTTTCCACATCCGACATAAGGATGTAAATGAACCAAACCGTTTGCGAGCTATTCGAATCTCGGCTCGATAAAAAGCTCGTTTGAGTTTGTTTGTTAATTATATCAAACCAAGCCCAAGCTCGATTTTGAGCTCGAAAATTTAATCAAACCAAGCTCAAGCTTAAGGATATTCGGCTCGTGAGCTCGCAAACATGTTTGATAATAGGCTCGCGAGCTCGAGCTCGAGCTCGGCTCGTTTAGGTGGCTCGTGCTCGAGCTCAGCTCGTTTAGGTGGCTCGCAAACAAGATTTTGGAATGTACAATAATATACTAATTAATGTTTTTTTAGCTCTTATTTGTGTCGTTTTGGTTATTTATGAATGGATTTACATTTTTATGTCTGATTTAAATTTAGTTTATATATATTTAATTTTTAATAAGCTCGATTCAAACTCAAACTCGAGCTCAATTATATGCTTATCGAGCTCGAAAACGAGACAAGCTCAAGCCAGGCTTGTTAAACTGAGCTATTAATGAATCAAGCTCGAGCTTGGCTTGATTAACATGCTAAACGAGCTTTTAACGAGCCGAGCTCGAGCTTTTCTCGAGCTCAATAATTTCATGACGAGCCGAGCTCGAGCCTGATAATAGAAGCTCGAATCGAGCTCGAACTCGAACTCGAGCCTCAAACAATCTTAAACAAACCAAGCTCAAGCCTGATACTGTTTGGTTTGGTTTGAATTGTTTACATCTATCATCCGACATGTACTACTTTAAATTGTTTCTAATTTTAATAATGAAACGATAGTCGACAGTTGGATACTTTTTGAATCCTCAAATTCGATCAACCCATTCAGATAATGATAGGATCGTTGACCCGAGATCCGCCAACACTTACGAAAACCCGGAAGTTATCGTGATCGGGAAACCGGGTCCAACGCAGACATTTCTTTATCAGATCTACAAAATAAAACCGATATTAAAGAACCTGCTCACCAAAAAGGTTAGTGTAAAACAACAATGGCTACCCATTAACTACCAAATTAGCATCTTTCGGGAAAATTATATACATGTATAAAATGGAGTCGGAGCTTAAAATCCTTTCTCCTGAGCCAATTGAACTGCAACCGGAACCTGTCATATCCGTCGGCGACGACCGCCCACTCCTTAAATCCGAGCCAAATCTCACCCAAACACACATCCTGAGCACTGAAGAGTTGGAGAAAAAGTATGCCGCTTATGTGCGGCACGATGTGTACGGGACAATGGGGAGGGGCGAACTACCCTGGACCGAGAAAATTTTGCTTGCGCTGGGACTGGTTTTATTGGTTCCTTTGAGAGTGCTAGCTGGAATGGCGATTTTGGTGATTTATTACGTGATTTGTAGGGTTTGTACGGCGTTTTTGGCGCCCAACAGGGAGGATGAGCAGGAGGATTACGCCCACATGGGGGGTTGGCGAAGGGCTGTGATTATGCAGAGTGGGAGATTTTTTGCGAGGTGTCTGCTATTTGTTTTTGGATTCTATAGGATTTGTGAAAGAAGTACGGGTAATCAGGTTGATGTGCAGTTAAACCATGAGGTACTCGTTTCATGCTGTTAAGTGATTTGGTTTTTCTTGGAGCATATAAAATGAGGATGTATAGGAAATTTCTTTTTGTTGTTGGACTTGGGTTGCATTAGAAACATTAGAGACTTGTTTTATAATGTGTTTTGTTCTTCATGATTGATTAAATCATTATTAATATGAACTTTTTGTCCGATGAGTTGGGATCGGAGCATTTGCTAACGTTTATGGGTGTGAGCAAGCATGTTTGGACGTATACTTGAGGATGCAGTGTTTTATTTTCTGGATACGGGCTTATCCATAATAGGATAAATTTGCATTGCATGAGCCCTATTTGGTGTTGAATGAATTTGTTTTAGTTGCATTGAGTCAGTTTGTAATATTCGTGTTGCAAATAAAGAAAATCATTGAGTGGCAAAACCTAACCAACCTTTCTACTAACAGAAATACAGAATGAAACAGTTGACTCACACAGTACATAGAAGAATTAAGTAAATCTGCTAAGTTGGGTATTCGTGTTCCATTGTGGAGGTACTAGATTGATCATGATATCATGTCGATGGTGAACAGTTAACGCAACGGAACATTGAAAAATTATATGTGCTGCATTGGTAGCATGCGAATCACATTTGAGGAAGGGAGAATCATGAAGCTTGAACTTGTTTCCTCTAGATATATACGTGGAGGTTGTTGAATGATTGATTATCTCATTTCTTACCCACCAGAAATATTTTTGTGTTGGTTTTTGGTTTGGAGGAAGTTTCATTTTTGTAACTTATATTCTCTGTATAAAGTAAGTGTTGGAATGTCAGTGTCTGATGTTTTGGGATATAATGTTGAAGAGGGTTTGAGATGTCTTATGTTTTGGCTGATAGGGTCTTTCTAACACAAATGTACCATAGAAATGACAGTTTGTCTAATATTTTGTAACTCGCCTTTCTGGAGATCGTACCGTTTTTAGGAATTTGTGATAAATAATGTTTCATTAATGACAAACACGTGTCAGTGTCATTTTTCCTTCCTGATTAATAAATATTCCTATGATAACGCTATTTTTTTATGTGTCGTTGCTTGAGTTCAACTTGTGGTACTATTTTTGTCATGTTTAATGTTTGATAGAGATATTATTCATAAGAACTTGGAGAATATTTGGCTTTTGTGTGTCTGTTTAAAGTCTACTGATTTATGCCTCATGCTTCTTCTTACCCTTCAGACGGTAACGAGGGATCAAAAGGATAACTTTGAAAGGCCTGGGGCCATCGTATCAAATCATGTATCTTATATTGATATTCTATACCACTTGTCTTCCTCTTTCCCAAGCTTCGTTGCGAAGGTTCGTAAATCAGGACAGTGGTTTGAACATCATTGCATAGTGTAATTTGACATATTCCTTCATTTTCTCACCTTTTCTTGATGTTCTTAATTGTGTAACTGAAGAGGTCTGTGGCCAAACTTCCTCTCGTTGGTCTTATCAGGTTGGTCCACTTGATCATTTTGCTATTATGCAAATTGAAGAATCATGGATCGATTCTTTTCATCTGCATATATTTGATCGCATTTATTGGTAAAATAAAGTGAAAATTGTAGTTACCTGTTCAGTTTTTGGATTTGAAAGTACAAATGAAATTAGTGATGAAATCAGTTATCGCATTATCAGTAGTCTTGCATAAAACATGCCATGTATCTCATAATACTGGAGCTTAAACTTTCTTTTGTTTCTACGTTGACTTCCATATCATTATTTTCTGCGATATTTGGTTTCTTGTGTTTAAACGCTGGCATATTGAAGCTCCCATAATTGTCCCCTGATATGAACATTTTTTCCTGATTATGCATTACACATTTTCATTGCACAACCGATGCTTCAACTCTTATTATCTTTTCTATTACAGCAAGTGTCTTGGTTGTGTCTATGTACAGAGAGAGTTGAAATCATCAGACGTCAAGGGCGTCTCAGGTATTATTTTCTGTTTAATTTTGAACATTTTAGTTATATCACAAAGTCGATGTTTGAAAAAGAGTGTGCAGGAAGTTCAAAACAAAATTATTTGGCTGTATATTGATTTTGGGACAATCAAACTTAAGTGAAGAAAAAGACAAGGTTATCTGGAGACAATAGACTGTTGTTATCTTCCGTTAGATTTCTCTTCCTGACATTGGGTAGTGAACAATTTCCACATTCGATGCCCAGAATTACAAGTCCAATTACTACCAACTGATGAAATGCATCCTAAAGAATACTCATTGCCTATAATCCCATCTGAGCTCCTCCTATTTTTCCCCTAAATGTCTGGACTTATTGCAGTCAACTGTTTTTTTCTCGTTTTTAGACATTTGTTATTTGCAGGTGTTGTAAATCAAAGGATTTGGGAAGCTCATCAGAATGAGTTTGCTCCAAAGATTATGCTTTTTCCAGGTTGTATTTTTTATGCTGTTGCCAGCCTCTGTTTTTAATTTCTTCCCACGTGATGTCTATCCTCTAACTAATCTCGTGTCTATCCACCTGCTATATTCTTATTTATGATTACATGGGCATCAAGACTATCTTTGGATCATGGATTTGGTTCTGAAAATATGTGAATCTTGAAAAACCTTTTTTGTTGAATTTTAATGCCCCAAGCATGGTTGTAAAATTTATTGGCTCATAAGAGGAATCCCAAATTTTCAACTTTTATTGTTGTGAAGCATGGATGATGGATTGGGCAGTAGATTTTATTTTAATCCTCGTTACCTATGTCAGCCAATCCCTACACAACTAAGGTTATTCGAATTAGATTTCTCGATGCACTTATTACAGGATTGTTGCAAAACAAACCATAGAGAAAAATTTCTCAAAACACAATTTTTTCTAGACTCCTTAAATTTTATGTTAGTCGCACAACCTTGTGTATAGATTTTATTTTTGATGCTGTACATTTGAAATTAGTGGTCAACTTGTGTTTGGCATATTCATGTCATGCATTGGAATTTTGTATTTGTATGATTTTCTATGCTCTTAACGACTTGTCGGAAGGAAGTTTTTGATATTTGCATTTGGGGATCACTATATTCATTCAATGTGCTAGCCAGATAAAACAGCTTGGATGTTAAATGCTCTAATTATCTGTCTGGGGTGGAACTTTGCATTGAATCTCCGAAAGTGGTGACTCATGCCTTATAAATGTGGCAGACCACGTCTCTACTTTTTAATCGCATGAACTTTTGATGAAACCCACATCTATGTCAAGCCAGAAAGACTATGTTTATGCCTGTATTGTTAATGCATTCTATAGAATCTAATTGTAATTTATTTTGGCCTTTAACAGAAGGTACAACTACAAATGGAGGCTACATCCTTCCATTTAAATCTGGCGCATTTTTGGCAAAAGCTCCTGTACTTCCGGTTATATTAAGATATCCCTACCAGAGATTTAGTCCTGCATGGGACAGTATTTCAGGGGTGAGTTCTGTTTTGGAATTTTTGTTGTCATTTCTTTCCTTGACTCCAGTTTTTGTTTTCTTCTTACACTTTTGTTGGTTGACTTCCCTTCGTTTAAATTTTACTGGGGAAGTAAAGTAGATTGATTTTTGCTTTATTCGAGCGTTTCTTTGGCTCACCCTTAATTATGTAGATTGCATGGAAGGAGACTTCTGTTCAGATAGGAACATAATGAAACAGTCTAAAGAGAGGAACTTCATTGCTCGTGTTTGATTGTTATGCTTGATTTGTCACAGCATTTTGTATGTAATTTAGGATTTCCTTATGTTAGCTCACTCAGTTCTACGACTCTTGCAAATGCTGATTCATTATAACCTCGTGCAGGTTCGCCACTTGATTTTTCTTCTCTGTCAGTTTGTAAATTACATTGAAGTGATGCGATTACCTGTTTATCAACCCGCAGAACAAGAAAAGGAAGATCCAAAGCTTTATGCTGAGAATGTGCGAAAGCTAATGGCTCATGAGGTACTTATATTTCAGTCTCTGATTTTTTTTAGCTCTTAAAATGTACGATCATTATTATTTTCTCCTAAATTTATTAATTCCCCCTTCCCTCACTTCCCCCGAGACTTACTTTGTTGCAATTTATTTTCTCTATCCAAAAGGTTTATCTTTTTTGACTACGATCTCCGGATGTTCAGTTGGTGGTGTAAATATTGCAATGTCAATGCTGTTTTCAATTTCATTGTGCATATTGTGCATAGATGACTGTTTTTAAACTTGAGAAATACATACTTTAATTGATACTGGCAACTATATTGCACGATCTGAACTTGGCATTATCTTACTTTTGGCTATTTGTGTTAATACTTGATATAAATTAAAAGTGTGTTTGGATCGACGGGTTTGATTTGAGGTATGAGTTTGGATGAACGAATTCCAGAGTATTTGAATAATTAAGGATTTAAAATCTGCCATTCTGATAAAAAAAAAATTATATTGTAGGTAGCAAATTTCAAATCCATGAATTTGAAAATTATCCGAACAAGTTCAGTTGATTGCAACTGACGATTTAGAACTATTGACCCTCAAATCATTTCATCCTAACACTGTAGAAAGAAATAGAAAAGGAGGAATATGGGGAACCACCATACGACTGGTGCTTGGATACTAGAGGCAAAATATCTCATTTGATGTTGCTCTTCGTTGTTGTGATGCAGGGTAATTTGATTCTTTCGGATATCGGCCTGGCAGAGAAACGTGCTTATCATGCTGCTCTAAATGGTAATATTAGCATGCCTACTGTTTTGCATCAGAAAGACGATTGATAATTTCATGGCCTGGCTCTCAAAAGTTATGTAGTCCATCTTGGTCTTGGATACCTATTTTGCGCGGTGCACCAATTTAAACATAGGAACCATATGGGTGGCTTTTCACCCCTGGAAACTAGAACATATGACTGTCCTATAGTAGTTCTGTAAATTATATTCATTAAATGCGCAGTCATGAATAACCCTTTATTTAACATTTCTGTATTTGGTATTCGGAATCAGGATTCTGCTTTATATCATTTTCTCATGGTTAGTTAATCTGAGAGATCTCTCTTTGGTGTTCCTGCAGGTTTGTTTTGTCAACAATAGTCCGGGTTTGCCATATATATATATATATATATTCATTGTATATATCTAATGGTTCGACAAACACACACTTACACACGAAACACCCCCCAAAAAATACGGCACGATTAAAATGCAGATAAATCTGGTGGAAGAGATCATGCATTGACTATTTAGTTCTGAATGGTCTGTCAGGGTACTGTTGCAACTTGATGGGATATTTTTTGTAGACGTAGTATGCAGTTTAGTTTAACAGGTCCGGGAAGCTGATATATAAGGACAAAGGCGGATCAATCGACTATCTTGTCATTAATTTTTAATGCCGAGAGTACTAATTTTTAGGCAAGGGCTTTTCTTTATATAATCTGTTGCATAATTTTTTACTATTTTATTCTTGGTACATTTAGAGTCAGTAAGTTTTAGTATGATTGGAGTATAATTAACACTCTTTTATGTTCTTTCAAAGTAAAAGAGTTGTTGTGCAGAGATGCCTGTTGAAGCCTTCGGATAGGAGAAGTTTTATTTGAATAGATAGCTGGCCCATAACCAACATAAGGGCTTGTTGGATCGTGGGTCAAACTAAGAGATGATTTTCGATTGTCGCCATTTACGGGTGTCGGGATCTTCGGGACCATAGATTATCCCAATCCGAATGATTTTCATCCAAGTAGTAGATTATTTGTGTGAAATATAGCTCAAATTTGTATTTCACCGACGTGTATCTTACCATTATCTGATGTTAAAACGTGAATTTGGACTAAAATTATATGTTACATCTCGTATAGTTTTACAACTTTGACAAATTAAGAGTAGAAGACAAATAATTCATCATGTAAAAGAAAATCTGAGTTGCACAATCCATACATACTATGATACAACAACAATGTCGCTTACAAAACACGGAGGATTCATAAAATGCGCTTCACAGCTTATTATAAATACAAGGATCAAGCGTACAATTTAAGGCACTAAAGCCACACTCAGGCCGGTTGTAGAAACACCCGATATTATTGACAACACAAGACACTAAATGACACAGTTGCCACCTCTCCCAAACACCGGAATATAACCAAACGGACTTCAATGATAACAGTCCACAGGCATTCATCCTACACCATACAGAAACGAGGACATATTTCTTATAATGGATCAACACGTTTCAGAACAATTTCAATTTGATCATATCAAAGAAGTTCAAGAAAGTGGGATTGTTTGATTTTTTTCATGTGTCGTGTTGAGAGGATCACTTACAGTGGGGGGTGATGTTCCAGCGTTGATTGTCACCCTTCTTCCATTCCCAAAGAACAATTATGGTGCCATCACGGACACCGCCATGATTTTCATCGCCATTGAAGGCATCTACATTCAGCTTAATGTCATTAACCATCCTTATTGTTCGGTAGCCATCCCCCAAGTCTCTGCTTTCAGTCCACAAAATGGATTCATCAACAGTATCAGGATCGTAAGGAGTTAATTGGACCTGGCAGAGAAAACCCATGGTCGCGCCATGAGAAACAGAAACAAAACATTTAAAATATTAATGTCATATTTTCATTCTTTGTTTTTTTTTTCCTTTCAGTTTTTCAATTGTATTGATTGATATATAGGTGGGGGTAGTGCTTAAAAAATGATCACAGACTTTTTTTTAATATAAATTTGCAGATCTTTTAAAACACTAGCATTTTCTTGATATATATGAATTTTCCCCTACATCTCGTGACATTATTGATTATTACTAAATCACATGAATCCCATACGAGGTCCGAATAAAGTCAAATATTTGATATCAAGTAAGATTTAAGTAAATTAACGCATCAGCAACCTCGACGACTGTGCCCAACAGATTTTTAACTTGTAATCGGCAAAAATATAATCGTAAGAGTAATAATAATAAATCATATACAATAAAGTAAAAATCTTTTACTCATTGTAAATAATCAGAAAAGTGTATATTTGAACATACTGGATGGGTAGCACCAATTGCGTGCTTCAACGCCTGTCCAGTGGCTTTGTTAATCAAGGCAAAGCTGGGGAATCCTTCTTCATCTTTCACTTTAGTGCTGTACTTCTCCTCTTTGATCCAGTGCTGAAATCAGTAATACAGTTTACCATAATTAAAGCCTGAAATACAGACATAAACTCGCATAAAAATCAAGATTTTCAATAAAGAAAAATAAACGCACCTGAAGAGGGTCTGATGGATCGGAAGGAGCAAGAATAACTTTTCCATCGCGAATGGTCAAAGAGAAGTTAGTTTCCGCCTTGCTATAGACCTTAACAGAGGGTTTTCCAGCGGTCCCGCCAGCCCCGTGGTGGGGGGTATGGTGGTGATCGGATGACGGGAAGTGGGGCATATGATGGTGGTGTTGGTGCCGATCATCCGCGGCCTCGAAGGGTGGCGGATCGTAACCATGGGAAGCGGGTGGAGGCGGACGACTGTATGAATCCGGCCCACCATCGTACGAGGTGTGATAGACTTCAGACGACTCATTATACCGCGGCGGCGGCGGCTCGTTCAGACCGTAAAACGGAGGAGGTGGCTCGTCCCCGTAAAGTGGAAGCGGCGGGTAGTCTTGTTCTTCTTCTTCTTCTCTCCTGTGCCGACCGTGGTGGTGTCCGTGGGGGAAATCCATGTGATTCAATGGGCAGATGAAAGTAAATTATTGGTTTACTGAAGAACATTGAATGTAGAAATGCGATAATTTATGGATGATTGGAGTGGGGGAGGATTCGTGACACGCGCTGCACTGTGAGTGATGGAGACTGCACAGATCAATCAATAATTTAACTGGGAATCAGAGTTCTTTTTGGGATATGTCGTATTGCGTTGAAAACGCGCCATCTGTCAGGACACGCTTCCTTCAATAACTTATTTCAGTAGATTAGATACATCAATCAATAAATGGTGAGTTGTACTATTTTCTCTTAATTAATTAGGTAGTTGATCATAGACTTATTAATTCTGCCGACAAAATTTATTAATATTTCTTGATTTTTAAATTTATATAAACAAAAGCATATACACCTTAATCATAATAAAAATATAAAAACTTATATGAAACAATTTTACGGATTGTATTTTGTGAGACGAACATCTTATTTGAATCATTTATAAAAAAAATATTATTTTTATACTAAAATATTACTTTTTATTGTGAACATAGTAAGATTGACCTGTGAGGTTCGATTCTTTTGGCCAGTGTACTACAAAGTAGTTAATTTAACATGTTCTTCGTTGCTAAATAGGGGACAATGCGCTTTACCCAGTCATCACTTGTGACAAAATGATAATTAACTTACATAAACAAGAACCCAAGTTTTCGCAAACCAAGTCCCCACTGGCTTTTAATGAGTGACTAAATTCATGAATCAGACATAATTAAACAGACATGGAATGAGTGAGTTGCTGCGGAACCATGCTATTAACACATTATCATGTACTTGTTCTCATTGTTGCTGTTGGATGCCGCGCTGATTTCAAACGACACCAGCATACCTCATTGCAGATGCCTGAACAAAGATAAAAATCAAGGCAAGAGAGCAAATAATTAAGAACCAATAACTGGAGAAAAGATTAGTGAGATTATTCTGGCAACACAGAAGTTGTTAGTTTAAAGGGCATGTGCATATCTAGAAACTCTAAAGTCAAATTTCACAGGTCTCCATTTCAGTATGCCAAAGATCCTGTTAAATGGGAAATGGAATATACTCATATTGCGTTCGGATGCAGGAATTTAATTTGGAAAGAGATTTGCATTAACATCTACATTCGAAATCCCCTTATAACTACTTAGGGATATAGGCAACAGAAAAGTTGATGTGATCCCACTATTTGAAAAAGGATTTTCACCAATATTTGCGCAATTAAATGAACAATTTGGACCGATGACTTTGAGCAGTCATTATGCTTACATATATACTTAATGCAGCTGAAGAGCAAAGTTACAAGAACAAGAGAGAATTAACAGAAGAAGCAAGTCTATGGAGGAAAATTCATGCATTTTCTAAAGTTCAGGAAAGGACAAGAAACGCAAAAGAAGCCGTAAAGTGCAGGCACGAGAGATGAAGAAAATGCCTTAAACATTACCTACGATAAAGCTTTAATCCTCATGAATGTACCAAAGGGATAAGTAGAGTCTCAGATAAGGACAGTTGAAGTGAAAATCCCAAGACAACAGAAGTCATGATCTGAGACCATGTTTTTATTGTTGCTGAGTATTGAAGCTGGAAGGCATGGTTGATAAATAACAAATTAAAATTAAATAAAAGTTTTGGCACGGCTATGTATAATTCTCCACAGAAGTGATAATTGAGAACCTTTACGGTAATGTCAACAGGAAACTAGGCAAAGTCACTTTACTTAATCCTTTTAGTTGCTTCTCACCCTCATATAGCATGCTACGAAGGACTAGAATCACCAACATCCACGTACTACTTATAAGATAGTTGTATTTTAATGCCAAATCATGATACCACAATGATGATAATGTATCGGTATAAACTCTTTAAATATAACTAATAAGTTACTTGTGGTTTGTCCAATTTCATATGTTTATGTTAAACAAATACAGATTTTATTATTTCAAATCTTATGTTCCACACAAAACTAGGAATAAGTAGATAAGATAAAAAGGAAAAGCAAAGGCAAGAGTATTGTTGAATTTAAAAATATCTTAGTTTTACATGAAAAGAAAAAACATAAAAAGCAAATATTAAAAATCAAACATGGAATTTTCTTGCCATGTTTGAGGGGAACCTCTAAGGCGGAATTTGTATATAACATGGGAATGCCGTAGAAGTCACATGCAGAGCTGTGTAAATCAAATCAAAACAAATACTCAAATGAAATGAGCTACACAATGTGGTAAAGCTTTTCATTAAGATCTCACTAAAGTAAAGCATTTGGTTTTTCGTCGGTACATTTTACCGTTCATTTGGCTCAACAGTATGACCGGCAATGAAACCAATGTGAAACGGGATCATCAAAACAAAAACTTCTAATGTTCAAACCGTATGTACCTATGTGTGCACGTGCTACTTTGTTCTGTTTTACCAATTCAATTGGTCATCAGTTGACTTATTGGAGGAGTTACTAACAAGCATACATCAACACTAACTGAAACAAAAAATTCTCTAAATTGGGTTCGTTCCCAATTGTTTCAACCAATTAAACCACAAATTCACACATAAAGCATACCCTCCATAGGCTGGTTCCATTCAACAAATTAAAGAGAAATATTTTTGCCATAAATATGCACGAAAAAACCGTGAGTAAAAAGAAATTGCAAACCAAACTTCAATCTGAACAAGCAATAAAAAAGGGGGATATTAATTATCAGAGCTCACCCTCGGCAGAAATCAGTGACGTATCGAGAACTGTTGTAGAAGATAAACCACATTAACACAACAACCAGTGTATCTCGACAATGTTAAGTACAACACTAATTAATTGATAATTGAAAAAAATTTCGTATAAATCTGCAGAATTTACCACCAAATCGACAAAAGTCCATCGATCCAACCATTTAAATCCAAGTTAAACAAATTGAATCACAGGAAAACAGAAACAAAAATGAGGATACTGAAAAGATAGCGCTCCCACCAATCCAACATATAGAGCCCGAAAGTGACATTGTAAAGATAGATCTTGCGTTGAATCCAGTTCATCCCGTCAAGAGTTGTGAGCTGCTCTGTTTTGTGTACGATGTTGACGAGGCATTCATATGCATGAGAGTGAATCAAAAGCGCTACTTCTTTAAGAACGACTTTCATTTACGAATAATCTTTGATTTTTTAAAAAAATTAAATAAGCAACCCCGGCCCATTTTGTATTTTTCGACCGGCTTCGTTTGAGCAGAAATAGAAGAAAACCCTCTCCCATGCCCAACAGCCGCGAGGTTCCGCAGCAACAGAGCCACCGCCGTAAGCTTTTCCGCGGAAACAGAATGAATCTGAGCAGGAACAGAGCAGCTTAAAAGAGGTATAATTCGTTGGCTTTATTTATTTATTTTCAAATTTCCTTTAGGTGTTGACGTTTTTGGGTGTTTTTTTATTTCAATTTTTTTTTGAGACTTTGAATTCGAATTTGTCGCATATGAGACTGTTGTTTCAGTTCTGTTAAAGGGCCAAACGTAGATAGTCTGGTGTTTTGAATTTTGATATTCTAGTCTCGTTGGAAGGCCCGAAAGCCTACGCAAAGTTTGAATGCCAATTAGGTGTTTTTCAGCCTGAAAGGTTACTATCACTGCGCAGTGCCAACCACCAAAAAGAACTTTCTGAAAAGCTGGCGGAAACTAAATATTTTTTAAAAAAATCAGCCGTCAAAAAATTTGTGTTTTATTCTTTGGAAATCATTATTTATTTTTTCCCCTGGCTGGAGTGAAATTTTACTTCTCTTTGACGATTAAGAGTTTTTGTGCAGGAGTAGCTTAGTAAGTATGTGATGGAGGGCCTTGTATTGTGATATCAGAGCCACATATTCCAATTTTGGGGGAAATTGTGGAATTAGAGTGTTGGAGTTGAGTTCGAATTGAGCGGCATAGTTTTTTTCTGTGCTCATGTGCTTGAAATTTATCATGGTTAAAAGAAATCTGATTCACAGTGAAATGGTTGTTTTTATATTGGGACATAAAATCTTCATATGAAATTAATTATAAAGTTAGAATTACTGATGTTTCTGAATTGACTGCTTCATTGTGCATGGGAAAAACGTCCTTTGTAGGACGTATATTTGACTTCAATCTTTCTAAATGACAATTTTGACGTAGCAGTTGGATTCTATAGTATTTAAGCACTTACTATGGAGGAATCAGAGAAAAGAAGGGAGGGACTGAAAGCTATGTGAATGGAACCTGCTAAAGCAGATATTAGTATTGACTCTTGAGAGTTCTGGAATGGTATCACATAGCCTTTCCAACCCTCTGATTGAAAACGAACCTGATCCTTCAACTGCAGTGCAATATTCTCGTCCGAGATTTGATTATCATACAAACCCTATGTCTGCTTTTTCTGCCGACAAAAGGGGAAATAACTTCTTGCATCAGGTCTCACAAGGATATTCCCGCGTGCCTCCAAGTAATTGACTTCTATTTTACTGCTGTTTATGGTGCCATTACGCGTCTTTTGTTTTGTCAACTTTTGGTATTGAATGTCTGGTCTGTTCAATTTTTGTGCTCGTTTGGTTGTGTATCGCAATCCATTGATATTTTTATTACGGAAACTAGTAAATTATATTTTTTCCATTCAAATCTTAGCCTAAGAATTTTGCATTTGCTTTGGTTCCATTCACTAACATTTATTTGCAAACACAGTTAAGTTTTTCATAGTAATGTTGGAGTTTCGACTTGTTGCAAACAGGCGAAAAAATATACAAGGAATTGTAGCTTATGATGTAGTGGTCGTGTTTTTCTTTTGAAAGGTTTTTGCTACTTTATGGTTAGCTCGTCTATCAAGTGCATTAGCTGTAATGATGATAGGAAAGTTGTCGTTTCCACGAAAACTAATATTTAGTATAGATCATTTCAGGCATTTCAGCCTTCTGACCTGGATTGAAGAAAAGTACTGCAAATTAACATGATTTATCCAACCATTGTTTGTCTCATATCAATAAATGCATTATACCTGAAGATCACATTTGTGGAATTACATTTCTGATTTATTAATGTCTTTCTGTGCCTAATTATCCAGATACGACTTCATCCCCTGGACAGAGGCCAACCCATGCACCCGGAGGCCATCGCATTCAGTGTTCCTCTCTAGGAGCCCCAATGGGAGCGGCAGGCCCTTTGGGCCCTCGAGAAAATACTTCAAATACTTGGGGTGGATCATACAGCAGCTTAAACTACAACAACCTGCCATATATGCGAGATGTTAACTTTCCAAATTCAGGCGTTGGCCGGGGAGATTCTCCTCATGCTGTTCATGGTTGGGGCAGGGGTGGTAGATACAGCAACCGCCCCCAACTCCACTCCCACCACGATTCACCAAATATGCTGGATGTTAACTTTCCAAATTCAGGCGTTGCCAGAGAAGATTCTCCTCATGCTGTTCATGGTTGGGGCAGGGGTGGTAGATACAGCAACAACCCCCGCCCCCAACTCCACTCCCACCACAATTCACCAAATATGCTAGATGTTAACTTTCGAATTTCAGGCGTTGGCCAGGGAGATTCTCCTCATGCTGTTCATGGTTGGGGCAGGGGTGGTAGATACAGCAACCGCCCCGCTCCCGCCCCCGCCCCCAACCACACTCCCGCCATCATTCACGACATGGTAGCGGCCATTCTTCTGATTGGGGGAGAGGCAGGGGTCAATCGCTAAGTTTGGGACCAAGTGCTAGGAGAGGAAAAGATTCTCAGGATCCTGTTTCAGCGGAGCTGCGTCCTGACTTGTATTACAATAAAGAAATGTTAGAATATTCGTGTAAAGGGATGACTTCTGTTATTTGGAAGGGCCCAAATTCTGATGGCTCCTGGCTTCCGAAATCTCTAAGCCTGAAGAAAACCAGGCCTTCTCCTTTAGCTTCACAGAAGTCAGTTTCTCAACCGAGCCATGCCGAATACCTTGCCACATCGAATGATAATGTTAACGAGCCAACAGATGAAGAGCGTGAACAACCAGAAGTAAGCGAGTCATAAACACTGTGCGCTTTATGTTTCGAGAGCTTATGATCTTAAGATGGTGTGTTGAAATTAACTTTTAAACTTGATTTCACGTAGCCTCCCTCAAACAGTGATTCGGGAAGGTGTTTTGGTGATCAGAGACGATGGATCGAATGGAGACTATTACGACTCTCTTCTGAAATTAACCTTGCATATGAGATTTTATTCCAAATTTATCTCTGTACGTGTTCTCTTATTCCATTTGAACTTGTAGAAACTTTTGTCGCACTCTCTAATGCTCTTTTCAGATTATTTAAGGTTTAATGCAAAATTTTTGGATGTCTGATATTAGCTGTACCATACCGTTGGAATCAACCTGCACTGAAAAGGTGTCTGCACCAAAATTTAAAAGTTTAATAAATAAATATATGCACATAACTAATGGAGGATATTTTGGTACATAAAACTGATACGGTGCGTCTGGTATACATGATTAGGTGGATTTATAATTATTAAACCCACATAATCCAATGTTTGGTACGATTTTTATTTAATCAACTCAATCATTCCTATGAATGATTAGGTTGTATTAGATGTGATTAAGTAATACTTCATTCCCTCATAGGATTATTTATTCTTCCTCTATCCTTACCCTCTTTCCAATTTACCCTTTCTCTTTCACCAACGTCGGACCACCTCTGCCGCGGGACTTCCGTCGAGCCGCCGTCGGACTACCTCCGTCGCCGGCCCGCCGCCTCCGACCTCCCATCGCCGGCCGTCGGACCACCTCCATTGCCGAGCCGTCGACGGAATGAAGAAGAAAAAATAAAGAAAATGCCAATTTCTTCATTTCATCATAAAATTCAAAATTTTCCCATATTTAAAAATCATACCAAACATAATACTATTTTACATCGTATATTACATTTCTATCATAATCATTTTTTTTATCATTTACATACTAATCATTGATTTATTTTATCATTTACCAAACGCAACCAATAATGAAATACTACAATTGGGTTATTAGTGTCACTCCAAATCCTATAGTCATTTTTTGTTTAAAATGTGATATCTATGTTTGACCTCACCTATAAAAAAAACTAAATTGCTTAGAGACATGAGACCTAAATGAAAATGAGTTGGGCCAAGAAGTGAGCCAGTTTCCATAAATTACAAATTAAATGGTGTAGTCAAGTTGGTCCACGCAATAAATGTCTAAAAAAGTGAACAAATTATTCGTGTATATAAAATTACATTTTACCTCTTTTTATTTATTTGATTCCATTCGACGGTCTAATTTGAAAAGCCGCATTACTAAGGCATGAACAAAGATTTTTTTAGTTGCACTCCAATAGTTATGAGCAAGGAAAACTTCCCGTATGAAAACGTTTACCTTATATCATAACCAATTTTTTAATATGGAATCATTTGCATTTTAAAAACTCCTAAAATAGCAAGAAAAAAAAAAGAAGAGGAAGAAGAAGAAAGAAAGCACACACGGACACGTAGTTTGTGTGAAATTTATCGTAAAATAAAGAAACAATCATGATTTTTCTATGCACAATGAAGCAAATAATCAATTTTTAATATTTTCTTTACAAAAAAATGTATTTATTATTTTTGAAAATTTTAAAAAGAAACAAAAACAAGAACGCCCCACCATCTTCCACCCCATAAAAATGAAATAGAAAAGGCAAAAAAAAAGAAAAGAAAAGAAAGAGAGAAATTTAAGGGAGGGAGAGGAAACGAGGAAGGCAGGCCCCTACACATTCATCCTTCCTCAACCGTTCCTCTACTTATAAACCGGCGGTGGCTGTGGCTGTGGCTGTGGCTGTGGCTGTGGCTGTGGTGCATGTGCATGAACATTATGGTGAATCGTTCGATGAGAAAGCTATGTCCAAATCTGGACAAAGAAGATGGGCTGGAGACGGTGCTGGAGGTTCCCATTCCGGAGGAGATGTTTGATAAAATGGGCAGCAACGCCGCCCTCCGCTGGCACAATATGCGCAATCTCATGCGAGCCCACCACCGCAGCGTCGCCGACAGGTCATCTATGCCGGCGGTGAATTCCTCGGCAGCAGCGTCATCTTCCTCCACCAATGATCAGTTCATGCTCCTGCTCAAGCTGGTTGGCTCTGCTTTCATTCCTTATCAAGTCCAGTTGGATCATGCTGTCACAATGCCAATCAAAGATGGCTCCATTGTAATCACAAATTTTCAGCTTTTATCTTTTATTGTGTTATTTTAAAAAAAAAAATACTATTTTTGCGGGATTGTGATTGTTGATGCAAAATAAATGTTCTTACCAACGTAATTTTAATGTCGGTGACATGTGGTAGTGTCGAATGTGCATATTTTTCAGAAAACGACTCGTAAATCTTGAATTATTTTTAGTATTAAATGATTTTATTATCGTTTCTTTTGTAATTTTTGCATCCTTAAATTTTGTAATTCTGAAAAGATTTATTAGTTATTGAGACAAAAACAGGGATATCTCTATCATATAAATTCAATACCGCCGATCTTCTGGTTTCACTTTTCATCATATATCCCAATGATGTAGATGCTAAAATATTACATATTGCTTCCCCATTATATGTCTCCTTAAATAGGCTGCAATTTTGCTTTCTTTAGCTGTTTTAAACTTTCTATATGCCTACGTGATTGGTTTATGAATTTCAGGGATATGTCAGCAATTTTTTCTTGCTTTTAACATTTATCCGAATGCCAAAAATTGCTGGTTTTCATGTTTAAACAGGAAGCGTCTACAGCAAAATACATAGTACAGCAATATCTAGCAGCAACAGGAGGGCTGGCTGCCCTTAACGCCGTAAATAGCATGTATGCTGTGGGGCAAGTGAAAATGGTGGTGGCATCTGACCTTGAGCAAAGTACTGATAATGTTAAAAGAAGTTGGGAGGCAGGTGGGTTCGTGCTGTGGCAGAAGAATCCTGATTTATGGTTCCTTGAATTGGTCGTTTCGGGATTCAAAATCAGTGCCGGTAGCGATGGGAAAATCGCATGGAGCCAGTCCTCCACGAATTCAAATGCTTCAAGAGGTCCACCAAGACCCCTTCGAAGGTTCTTTCAGGTACTTAACCAGCGTGAAAATCGATCAGGGTAACGCTGGATTGTTCTCATGTAGTGGAGCAGTTAATTTTTTGGGCTTGAGCTCTGCTATCGACCTAATAGCATAACAATATTCTTGTTACTTCTTGTTCTTGCTTGCATGCTTTTTCTAATGATCCTACAAGATTGAACTATATAGATTTCACGTGGACTCTCTAGAATTGATATTGATCAAATGCATATGGTTTGTACAATCCTAGGATAATTACCTCACGCAGTGTCGTTTCTGTGATATTATTATATATAAGGGTTTGGACCCAAGATCCACAGCCAACTTATTCTTAAACGCGGTTTGCATTGGGGAGAAAACCATCAAGGACGAAGATTGTTTTCTACTGAAACTCGACACGAACTCAGACATCCTCAAAGCACAGAGCACACCAAACACGGAGATCGTCCATCACACAATATGGGGATACTTTAGTCAAAGAACTGGCCTGTTGATCCAATTCGAGGATACAAAGTTGATAAGAATGAAAGCTGCCAAAGGAGATGACAGTGTGTTCTATGAAACAAGCATGGAATCGTCGCTGCAAGATTACAGATATGTTGAAGGAATCAACATCGCACACAGCGGGAAGACTGCTGCAACGTTGTATAGATATGGAAAAACATTGAATAGAAGATGGAAATTGGAGGAGACTTGGAAGATTGAAGAGGTTGATTTTAACATTTGTGGGTTGTCTTTGGATTATTTCTTGCCGCCAGCTGATGTCAAGAAAGAACATGAAAATGATGAGAATGGAATGTGACATTTAAGAATTTATATTGATTTTTAACTTATTTTTGTCAAAGAACAAAATCTTAGGTGATTTTTCTTTGTTAATATATGCTATGTTTGATTTGTGTAATCTTGCATTTCATTTTATTCTCAATATTTATGAGGTTCGAACTGAACGAAATATATAAAAAAGTATTGAAACAAAAGGTTAGAGTTTCAATTCATGATATTTGAAATATTGGACACATGGAGTTGTGAAATAAAAAATGGTTGATTTTAACATTTGTGGGTTGTCTTTGGATTATTTCTTGCCGCCAGATGATGTCAAGAAAGAACATGAAAATGGTAAGAATGGAATGTGACATTTAAGAATTTATATTGATTTTTAACTTATTTTTGTCCAAGAACAAAAGCTTATGTGATTTTTCTTTGTTAATATATGCTTGTTTGATTTGTGTAATCTTGCATTTCATTTTATTCTCAATATTTATGAGGTTCGAACGGAACTAAAGATGTAAAAAAGTATTGAAACGAAAGGATAGAGTTTCATGATATTTGAAATATTGGAAACATGAAGTTGTGAAATTAGAAGTCCATAGAAAAAAGAACGGATTTAAAGAAAGAAAAGAAACATAAGTAAATACGAGAGTAGGTCTCTTGTGAGACGGTCTCACGAATTTTTATCTGTGAGACGGGTCAATCCTACCGATATTCACAATAAAAAGTAATACTCTTAGCATAAAAAAGTAATACTTTTTAATGGATGATCCAAATAAGAGATCCGTCTCACAAAATACGATCCGTGAGACTAGTCTCACACAAGTTTTTGCCGTAAATACGATTGAATAGATTCTAAGAAAATTACTTAAAAAGGTAATTTGTTGAACGAGATTACGGCTATATAACGCTAATGATGTAAGAAAGAGTTTTAGTCATTTAAATTTTAATAATTTATGAGATACTTGAAAAATAGGAATTTAATTATTTTTTTTAAAAAAAATAGGAATTTATTTTATTGAATTCCCATGCAGATTAAAGAATTGAGTTATTTTTAATAATAACAAATGGAGTTGAAAATAATGATTATAGAAGAAAAGGAGAGAAGGGAACACAAGCTCAGCCTTCCTTTCATGAGAAAATAAATCGATATTTAAATGATTCTTTGTTTTCATTCCATTATAAATCATGCCTCTTCAATTTTCAGAAGCGGACACAAGCACAGCCTTCCTTCTCTAACCGACCCCGCATGATATTATTTTTCCCTCGAGTATATTAGCTAATAATGCTGTAATAAAATAAAAACTAAACGTTTTATAATGATAAGATGTTTTGGCAAACAAGCCTACATATTTTAGAACTGAAACAGTATCATCCCTCCATATATATTGGAACGGAGGTGGTATCATGTAGGAAATTAGCTCAATTAAGATGACAAGAAACAAAGAAAGGAGGAAACTACAATTACTGTTACTACAATCAGTATGAACTCTAGAGTTCAGAATACCTTAACAAAATTGCTTTCAGCAGAGTATATTAACTGCTGCATTGCCTCTATAAATGAGAACTAAAACCAAACACAAAAAATTTACAGTCAGCCAGCAGACAAATGTATTTACGATTCCTAGTTGCTATTCAATCTTCAATTGTCTGAATTTCTCCCATCATAATTCGGTTACTAACCACATTGAATCCCAAGACCGAGGGGCTTACTTTCTTCCCTTTCTTTCCCTTCCTTTTTCCACTTTTTGCCTCCCCATCCATAGCTGCCACAGTACTCGGGATTGGGTTGCCAAACCGATCATAAGTCGTCTCTCCCAACCCCAAGGCAGTGGTATTTTTATCATTCCCATTTTTGGAAGCAATTTCAAAAACATCAGCAGGCAAAAAATCTTTGTAATTAAGAAACTTGTCGATAAATTCACGATCACGATCGTAGGAGCCAAGGTTCTCAGTCAGAAGCAATTCCGCCTCCTCTCTTGACTGCTTTAGGCAAAATTCCAAGAAACTCGTATCTACAAGAAAAATAGCACATTAATCAGTATATACAACTAAGTTTTTCACTAAATTTTTAGGTATTCGAGATTACAACTCGAGCTCAAGTAAAATACAAAACCCCAGCTTCTATGAAATACAAGTTGTAGACCCTACACGGATGCGCAGTTCAGGGACCAAGAGTAGGAGAAAGTGTAACAGAGGTAAGAGGATCAAATAGTAATTCTACAAGAAATTTTAAAATATCGGTGCACAACAGTACCTTTAGATCCAATAAGCCGGATGCACTCATTCTCGCACCATTCTTTAAAGTCCGTAGCCTCTGCAAAAGTAGGAAAAAGGGTTAATAAACATCCCCATTTTTTCCAAAGAAATGCCAAAGAAGAAAACACCACCTAAAGTGTCTACCTGAATGCTTGGTTGACACACCCTTCTTCCCTTTCTGGGACAGCTGAGCAGAGGAAGCTGATGCAGAATGTGAATACTCTGCAGTCCTGGGCCCAATAGATTTCTGCCGGTTCAGTGACCCCCCAATAGCTCCTTTCACAGGGGTGCTGCTTTTGCTACCCAAACTACCTTGGGTTCTAAGTTGAGGAAAACCTGACCTGTGATGCATGTGGTAGAGTCACCTTTTCAGCCAACAGATTTCATTCTTCAAGATGACACAAATATGATGAGCCATACAATTACCTCAAACCCAAGCCTTTCCAATCAGGTTTTACCAAGAATGCATGAAAAGAATTACCACATAGATGTAAATAGCTAGCAAACACTGCTTGGTATGGTCTCCAAACAATTTCCGAGTTAGAAATACTTGAAAGACAAAACACCACTAGAGAAAATTATTGGCCATTCGTTTTACAAATACTGACAGCGACCCCATCTCACAAGCTCATGTTCATAAGAGGTAGTTGGTTTAAATTGGTGACTTCCAGTATCAATCCCAACTTTCAGTATTAATATTAACTCATGTATGGTCTCCCTTGTATGTCAAACTCCAGTACCCAATTCCAGCTGTGACACCCTACACCGGGTCAATCAGTTAAAAATCAATTGCACAGATACCCTCCAGCTGATACGCCATCTACCGTGGTTCCAACTGAACATGCTGACTAGATGTGTTGTCGATTAACGTGTTTGTGTGACTAACCATGGCCTAACTCTCATTAGATATCTTTACATATGCAGTGGAACTGGTACTGCTTTTTGCAAACAATTATTGGGGTAAAGAAAGCATCATGCTCACTTTCACAGGAAAAAACATCGTGATACATGGTCATGGTAAAATAAGCAAAAAATCAACACTCCGAATCTAACTGCCAAATTATGAAAATACTAGACAATTATGTGAAAATAGACAATTTTATAAAATAGATTGGCAAACAAATAATAAAAAGACTGACAAATTGTGGGAATATTCGACAATTATGTGCATAATACCAATGGCTACTGACATGAAAACACAATAAATAAATCAACAAACTCCATGAAAAACACGATACTACATGGTCAAAGCAAGCATCAACATTACATGTAAGATACAGAAGACGAATAAAGAAAATAGAAAGACACGTACTGCTTTTCCTCAGTGGCTGGTCGCTCCAATGGGCCCCAGAATAGATCATCCTCAACTTTATGTTTTGAATGGGAAGAACCTTGCGGGTTGATCGGGATAGGGGTTGAAGCCTTTGCAGGAGATGATGAAGATAATGACCAAGACGGACGACTCACAAGGGAAGGTTGATTTGTAGCAAGTTTCTGAGAAGGTACCTGAACCACATGCACCGAAGAAGACGTTTTCTTTTCCTGTTCCTTCAGTATGTCCCTCAATGATGCAGGTTTATCAGACTTCCCAGAGTCGGTAAACCAAGCAGGAACAGGGGAAGGACTAGTAGACTCCCCCTTCCAGACAACAAAATCTCCCAAGGAAGGACCAGAGGGAATAGTTGAAAGCACTTCCTTCTCCTGATGTATTTGGCGAACATTTTTTCCTTTATCATTGGGACTTGATCTAACAGATACATCAACTGAAGCAGCAGAAGCAACCTTGGCTCCAGTACCCCTGGTTTTAGCAGACTTCTTTCGACCATTTTTAGTATCTTTAGCCTCAATAAAATCATCAATAGTTGAATCAGTTTGAGAACTCATTATGTTTCCAGGAGCAGTGTCGGAAAGCTTAACGTCATCAGTTTCCCAAAATACATCTTCTTCTTGGTTCTTCTTGCTCTTGGACACCGAAGTAGTATCTGATTTTACATTTAAATCAATTCTGGTAGCATCAAGCTGAGCTTTATGATCTGAATTCACAACTACCCCAGCCCAAAGAGTTTCAACACCCGTGGAGCTCAGAGGCGTCAAGATATCAGAGGCAGCCATTTCTTCTCGCGCTCTGCTCTGCTCTTCCAGCTGTATTTCTAATAATGATTTTGGCTTAAAACCAGGAGCAGGTTTCCATACACGGCCAGATGGAACTTGTCTTTTGTCTGGTGAAGCATAAGCAAGTTGTTCGGTTTGAATCTTTGTCTCACTGGTCACAATATGATTTCTAATCATCACATCAGGCAAAGAATTTTGGTTGGTTGAGTAATCTGCAGCCATGACACCATCAGCAACTGTCATCGGGTTTCTTCTTCTCCTTTTCGGGGATACATTCTGCAAATGCATCTCCATGGACAGAAAGTTTCTCCAATTTTTCGTTGCCAAAGTTCAACCCTTGAAATTCAGCTGACTTTGGCTGTTGTGCCTTAGAAACAACCCTAGCCGAATCCCCAGCAACCTTTGCAGGCTTTTGCTTTTTTGCTTTTTTATCTGACATTTTTTTTGATTCCCGTGTTTCAGGAATTTTGACTTCCCTAACCGTATTGGACTCGTCCTCCTTACATTGATCCACATCTTCCGGTGCTTCCAACGATCTTGTAGGAATTTCTTCCAACGCATCTAGATGTTCAGGAATCAACAGCTCGGTCTTCTGAACACCTCTCTGCAAGGGAACTGCTTCTTTTAAGTGTTCGCCGGGAAGAACACGTGAAGTAGCGTCCAAGGCTGCAACTCTAACAGATTCCTCTAAGTGTGATGCATGTCCCAAAGAATATCTGTTTTCTGTTTCTGACTTGGGTGTTGTATCCACAGCAGCCGAAACAGTCAAAGAACTCTTCAGATTATTTTTAACTTCTTCCACAGGCCTTTTCACATTATTTCCAAAAATTTGATGAGGCAGATGTACAGAAGAAGATTCTGAACCAACATTTGAGCCAAGATCATCAGAAATGCTGGAAGGTAAAATAGTGTTGGAAGCACTCTGATCTTGCAAATTTAGAGATTGCTGCAAACCCATCTGAGACAACTCGTGCAGTTGTTGAAACCTTGCATGATCCATGCTCACATTTCCACCTGGTAAGCTGGCAGTTTGAAAATTTAACATGGTTGGGTTACCCAAATGTGACTGGGTCTGACGTTCAGACAGCACTTGTGAAAGCAAATGTTGCTGCTGAAGTATTAACTGCTCCTCCTCATGTTTCTGTTGATGCTTAAGCAACAACAATTTATCTAAAAGTGACAGTTGCTGTTGTCCAACTGGGGCCTGAGACTGTAGCTGCAACAAGTACTGTTGTTGCAACAAACTCAGGAGTTGCGGATCTTGAGAGAGACCGGTAGCGAGTAGCTTTTCTCTTGTTAACAGGTTACTTTGATTATCCGTAAGGGGAGCTAGCAGATTAGACAAAGAAGCATTCTGTGACTTTAGTCTCTGCTGCGCTAGCCCAAATGCAGATTGTGGGGTGAAATTCGGGCCATGATGCATGCTCAGGCTATCTTGATGTGGGTCCAAACCCCCTTGAACATGAAAATTCGACCAGCCACTGATTCCATTGTTACCGGTGGGAGCAGATCTGTCATGTGAGTTCTGAAAGGTGGACAGTATATCTGTATTCTGCATGTGATGGGCTGCTCGAGCATTGTCCGCAATTGCAGATAAAAGCTTTGATTGTGCAAGTGAGGGGTCAATCACATCTGCTTTGGCAGCTATGGAAACTTCATCTCTCCCAGGCCAAAATGAATAGGGATTTTGCAGAGATCTCTGCCTTTCCAAAGAAATTTTTTGGGCCAATAGATAAGGGTTGTCCCCACTATCAGACCCCAAAGGAGCACGTGCGCCCTGCATACCTGTTGAACAACACCAATTCAGTTTGAGAAGATACACTATCATGGAAACCATAACATTTCATAAAGGAGACATGAAAGCATCAAAAGATGAAGAAGATCAAGAAGCCAAAAGAAGGCTTTTCCTTTCTTGACAAGTTACACGAACCTTCACTGAGGGCAAACTTCTCAATGGGGGCACTATTCATTCCACCATACATCAACGACTCTAGAAACCTGTTTTCTGCATCCGTTCTTGAACCATGATTATAATTTGGAGCCTTTTTCAAGAAATCCGCCTCACTGGAAACCACGTGAGGCATCCCAAAGCTACTGTAATTCAATCTACCAACTGGATCAAGGATTTCCGTCGGCTTAGAGGTACTAAATCCAGGAGGTGGCCGAGCCTTGGCACGCAAGTGAGGCATCGCATCACCGAGTAAAGAAAACGGGGCCTCGGCGGGTGCACTGGCCAAGCGAACTTGCAACTCTATGCCAAAATATCCGGACTCAAACCAAGTAATTATATCACTCCCAGAGAAAGGACCTTGAATTTCACCTTGGGGGTCTTTATAGCAAAGGACTAAGTCTTCAGGAGATGGCTGAGAAGCCTTCTGTTGTTCCACCTCCTGGTCAAATACAGCAGATGGTTGCCTTCTCATTGCAGCGTGACCATCACCCATCTGCCGCATGGGTCCTTTTGTGGAATTAGAGGAATCCATCAAACATTTTTCCCAGAGATTGTTAGAATCTTTCTGAACATCACTTGATATCTCTCTCCAATCGTGAGAAATTGAACGAGAGCGTTCTGCAAAAGATGAAGACCTCCATGGATCTGAGTGAAGAGTTGAAGAATTCCCCGAATTACTAAAGTCTCTAGTTGCAGGAACATCATTAATTTTCTCATGGAGAGTGTCATCTTTTTTCATAGCTGAAACAAAACAATAAGTCATTTCCACCATCAGTACAACAAATCAGGGAATATTTTCCCAATCGAATCTAGCCCAAAAGACTAACTCTAAGCACAGTACTGACAGTGAGTTAAGGTTCATTCACATGCAAATTATAGCCAAAAGAATAAGTCCAGGCTTTGTAATGATACTGGGTTAAGATCCATCCTTTCTCAAAAAAGCAAACAGAAATAAGAACAACAGTCTCGTAGAAATGGAACCTAAAATGCAACATCTAAAATTAACTCACAACAGCGGGGAGAAGAACCTATGACCATCAAGATCATTTCAAATTAATTTTTTTATTAATTCACAGTGTGGGATTAAGAAGCCAGTTGATCAAGCTTCTTGTTGCACAGCACAATTTAGAACAATCAAAATGAACCACTTGAATTTACCTTCAGCATTCAGTTTGTGATCAGGAAATGTTTGGTAATCCTTCATTTTCTCAGCCTCAGTATTAGGCCAAGAATATATGTGTTTTTCATGAGATAATCCTTCTGAATAATTTGAACAACCACCCCTGGCATTGTCCAAAGCTTCATGCTTAAAATCCTCATGAGTAACTAGCAAATCGTCCCTACCCCCTGCTGAAGTAAATCATAACATCAGAATTCGATATTCATCTACATGAACAAGCCAAAGAAAATAAAAACACAAAAACAGAGTGCAAAATTGTAAATCAAAGTATATAAATACCAAGCCTGTTTTGTTTCGACTGCATAAAATCAGATGTAGTTCGACCAGCTGATCCATCATTATTAATCTGTGGAGCACCACTACTCACAATCTCCCCTTGGTCAATGCCCTTCAGAATAAACTACACAAACACCCAAAAAATTAACAATTATCTTCAAGCTAATATCCCATAATAGCAGAATATAAATTTACCAATTCATCAGGAGTTGGCACACAAAAAGCCAGAGGTTCCACAGGTTCTTCTTCTGTGAGTGAAGGCACTTTTACAGCCCCCTCAAATAAGTTAGCACGAGATCTCATATTTGATGTCCTGTATATATCAATTAATTTTGACCGGTCATATTTTAGAGGATGGGAATCTCCGCGGCTACTCTCACTTTTTTCCGAGACAAATCCTCGAGCTTGAAAGTCAGTATCCACGTGCAAAAATGAGCTTCCCTCCGAACTAACACTTCCCCTGCCAAGAGAAAGGATTGTTGGAGCAGGGTTCTCTCTACGACCACGGCCATGTGAAAATGCATGAATCGGCTTGTTTTGTGCCGAACTTTGGTGACTAGGATCTGCTTTACCTCGACTGTAAGAAGAGTTAGATCTCCAAGGCCGATGGTATTCTGCACCCTTCTCATCCTTTCCATGGTAAGGAATGTAGGAGGAACCTTTATCATGATTCATGTCCACTTCTTTGTTGGAGTCCCCCCTCTCACGCAAAGCCTGGGTCTCCTTATCACCCAGCCCCCAGCGAGAGTTCCATTTGTTCTCCCTACGTTGGTCATGACTTTCTCTTTTTCCTGTATCAGTCCATCGGTCCCCTGGGCCTCGAAATGCTTCCCCGTATTGTTTCCCAGATGAATCAGTCCAGTGATCCACCCTACGGTTGTCAGTGTTCTCTCTTTCCCCCTCCTTCCGTCGATCTTTGCGGATAGCAGAATTGGTCTCCCTTTCTTCATCACGCCAGCGATCGCGATGACCAGATTCCATATCCATAACTGATGGGCGGAAAACATCTTTTTTCTTATAGTTAACATCTAAATCATCTCCATTTCCAGGCAGTTTCACAACATCTGAATGACTGGAATGACCGGGAACGGGGCTGAAATGGTTTTCCTGTAAAAAAATATTAATATAACCACAAATGAAAAAAAAAAGTGAGGCCTTTGAAAAGCATCCACAAACTTTCTTATTTCATTCCAACATCTCATGATTGTAATAAGCAAACTAAGTTAATAAGAGCACAAGTTAAAAGTGACAAACCCCAGTAACCAATCCAGTCTTATTATCCCCTGGTTTTGGAAGAAGCCACTGTGGTGAGAGCGGAATGGGATTGTCAGAACCTTGAACATCTACATTCATCAGAAAGAGATGACAAAAGTAAATAACGGGCCAAAGGCATAACTGAAGATAATATTTTGCTGTCTCAGCTCTCAATAGTTGGGAAGATACTTCAATATTTGTCAATCTGAGTTGAACCAAAACATACAATATTGACTTATCATACAATATTGACTTATCACTTAAGAAAAAGATAATAAAATGGCATCCTTAAAACTTAAAACCTTATTATGGAATGCAAAAATGGACTACATTGCAGAATGAGTTCATTTCACCACCAACCGATGAAAAGATCGGCCCTACCAGTAAAATGTATGGTAATTTCCTGCTTTCTTTTTAATGCAAAGTTGCAAACAAACAGCGATGTGGCACCCAAACTTCAGCTTAATAGCCGAAAAAGTAAACCAAAATTTAGCAGTAGGTTAACAGTGCAAGATCAACACCGTAATTAATAATTAATAAAACACTAAAAATAATAATAAAAAAGTAAAAACATACAAAAACAAATACCACCCTTCTTTCGCATTTAAGAAACTAATCACAAAATAACAGAAATCGTGTAAATTCATCAATCAAGAAAGAAAACCCTAAACCCACAGTACGTCACACAGGGAAGAATACCAGTAGCTTTAATGTAGGGTTTCATGTAAACGAACAAAAACAAACTCTAAAGAACGTAAATTTAAATACAAAAAAAAACTTTTTTTCCCAAAAAATTGAAAAACCTGATATATACAACATATCGGTATAAAAGAATCTGAAAAATAGAATAATCGGTTGAATGCGAGGGTGAAACGACCTTTGGGAATCTGATTAGGGCGAGAATCGAACTCGGTCCTGTGAGCCATTGATGATGCGAGCGAGATTTTTAGAGAGAAAATACGGTAAAGAGAGAGAGTTAACAGGAAGAATTCTTGTGATAGACTGCTGAAAAGAGGAACGAAATGGCGAGGCGGGGGAAGTATAGGGTAAGGGCAAAGTCCAGATTATAATAAAATAATAATAAATAAAATTAAATTAACGGTAAATTTAAGAAAAATGCATCTGCCAACATTTCAATTAAAATTCAGTACCTAGATATATTTTTTTAGGAATCGGTACCTGAAAAATATATACTTTTAGTTTTAACCCTTATAAGATAAAATTTACATTTTTACCCATTATATTATTTAAATAAATATATTATTTTATTCACAAACATTACATGTGTCTTTTCCATTTAAAATATAATTTTTAAAAAATATTGTTTCTCAATTATCATGGAATAAAAGTAAATACTTATTTTGACATACAAAGTACCTATTATGGGGTTTCAGATACTTGATTTCGCTCTTTGAATACTCCAAATATATAAGAAAATACTGTATTTTCGAGCATTGATCATAAATCCAGTCATTGTTGGTCTTTTAATGAAAAATACATTAGGATGACTTATTCATGTCATTTTATTTTTTTTTTAAAAAAAAAACATAGGTCATCACTCATCATGAAATAAGATTAAATATTTATTTTGACCTACAAAATACCTATTTTGGAGTTCCAAATGTTTGATTTGACTCTATAAATACTCCAAATGTTTAAGAAAATACTGGATCTTCGAGCTATCACAATAAATTCAATAATTGTTGGTCTTTTAATTGAAAATGCATTAAGATGACTTATTCATGTCATCTAATTTTTGAAAAAACACAGTTTCTCACTCATTGTTGAATTAGAAAAAAAATACTTATTTTGATCGATAAAATACCTATTTTGAAGTTTCAAATATTTGATTTGGCTATTTGAATACTTCAAATGTGTAAAAAAATATTTAAGTTTCAAGTAATATTAAGTGACGTTTGATGGTGTCATTTGTGAAGTTAAAATGTGATACTTAAATTGGTACAAATAGTATCTAATTAGAGTCTATAAATAAATGATTTTACCCCGTAAATACTCATATCCAATTATTTGATAATGCCAAAATATAATTTGAAGTTAATATTAAGTGACATCGATGATGAAATTCGTGAAGTAAAAATGTGATACTTAAATTAATACAAATAATACATAATTCGAGTCCACAAATACTTGATTTTACCTTCTAAATACTCAAATTCGATTGAGTATGTCAAAATACATAGTTCGAAGATAATATTGAATGTTATTTGATGATGAGATTTGTGAATAAAAAACGTGCTACCTAAATTGATACAAATAGTACCTAATTTGATTTCACATATACTTGATTTACTCTTTTAAGACTCAATTTTGATTATTTTTGGATATAAAAAAATATAGTTTCAAGTAATATTGAGTTACTTTTGATGTGTCATTTGTGAAGTTAAAATATGATACCTAAATTAGCACAAAAAGTGTCTAATTCGAGTATATCAATACTTAATTTTACTCCCTAAATGAGAAGTACTTAATTTGAGTTTGCAAATACTTGATTTCGTAAATGAGATATTCACAATATGTATTAAAATATTGGATATTCGAATAAGAAAAGTAAGTTCACCAAGTGTTGGTATTTTTATAGAATATACATTTGGATGACATATTCATCTCATTTAATATTTAAAAAAAAAACAAATTCTCAACTAAACATGAAAATTTTAAAGTACTTATTTTTACTTGAGATGTACATAATTTGAGTTTGCAAATACTTGATTTCGTAAATGAGATACTCCCAATATATATTAAAATACTGGATATTTGAATAGACAACGTAAGTTCACCAAGTATTGATATTTCTATGGAATAAGCATTTGAATGACATATTCATCTCATTAATATTTTTTTGTAAAAGAAAACAAATTCCCAACTAAGCATGTAAATTTTAAAGTACTTATTTTATTTGAGAAGTACCTAATTTGATATTGCAAATATTTGATTTTCTATATGAGATACTCATAATATGTAATAGAATATTGGATATTCGAATATACAACGTAAGCTCACCAAGTGTTTATCTTTCCTTGGAAGATCCATTTAGATGACATATTCATCTCATTTAATATTTTTTTGTAAAAAAACAAAAAAAATTCCCAGCTAAGTATTTAAATTTTAAAATATTTAGTTTTACTTGAGAAGTATTTAATTTGAGTTTGTAAATAATTGATATCTTGAATGAGATACTCACCATATGTATTAAAATACTGGATATTCGAATAGACAACGTAAATTAACCAAGTGTTGTTCTTTTCATGGAAGATGTATTGATACGAAGAGTATCTAAATTGGTGAAGTTAAAAATATGATAGCTAAATTGGTACAAAGAGTAGCTAATGCGAGTTCGCAAATACTTGATTTTACTCTCTAAATACTTATATCCAACTATTTTGGGATGTCAAAATATATAATTTGAAGTTAATATTGTGTGGTATTTGATGATGACATTCGTTAAGTAAAAATGTGATACCTAAATTAATACAAATAATACCTAATACGAGTCCACAAATACTTGATTTTACCATTAGATACTCAAATTCAATTATTTGATGATGTCAAAATATATAATTTGAAGTCAATATTAAGTGAACTTTGATGATGAGATCCGTGAAATAAAAATGTGATACCTAAATTGTTAAAAGTATTACATAATTAGATTCAACTGATAATTGATTTTATCATTTAAAAACTCAAATTTGATAATAAGTATAATGAAAGAATATTGATACATATAATGAATGATTACCAATAAATATTATGAATGAATACTAATGTGGATGATATCAAATGAAGTATTGCCTTGTCATTTAATGAATACCAACAAGTATTGGGAATGAATATTAATGATATTATAAATTAATACTCATAAATATAAAGAAAATAATACTAATAAGTATAATGAAAAATTACCAATAAGTATTATGTCAAATAAGAATAATTGTCAAATAAGTCATTCAATGAATATCAAAAGTATTGTCAATTAATATTGATGAGTATTTTATAAATCATTAATTCAAAAATCGATAGATATACTTAAAATGCAAACTTCAAGCTCATTTACGAACTATGTTCATAATGCATCTTCCAATTAGTCCACGATGAATAATGAACTATGTTTATTTATTTAAATGATATGAATAAGTATCATAAAGAATTTTCCAAGGAAAGATTGCATATTCGAAAATTCAGTATTTTAATGCATATTGTGAGTATCTCATTTACGAAATCAAGTATTTGCAAACTCAAATTAGATACTTCTCAAGTAAAACTAAGTACTTTAAAATTTTCATGCTTATTTGAGATTATTTGAGATTTTTTTTACCAAAAAAATATTAAATAAGATGAATATGTAATCCAAATACATATTTTAATGGAAAGACCAATACTTGATTAACTTACGTTTGCATGTTCGAATATCAAGTAGTCTATTTATATATTATGAGTATCTCGTGTACCAAATCAATTATTTGCATTATGAAACTAGGTACTTCTCAAGTAAACATCCATGCTTATTTGAGAATTTGTTTTTTTTTTTTACAAAAAAATATTAAATGAGATGAATATGTCATCCAAATGCATATTCCATAGAAAGACCAACACTTTGTGAACTTAAGTTTCATATTCGAATAGCCAGTATTCTATTACATATTATGAGTATCTCATGTACCAAATCAAGTATTTGCAATATGAAATTACGTACTTCTCAAGTAAAACTAAGTAATTTAAAATTTTCATGCTTATTTGGGAATTTTTTTTTTTTTTTACAAAAAATATATTAAATGAGATAAATATGTCATCCAAACAAATCTTCCATGGAAAGCAAACACTGGGTGAACTTACGTTGGATATTCGAATATCCAGTATTCTATTACATATTATGAGTATCTCCTGTACCAAATCGAGTATTTGAAAACTCAAATTAGGTACTTTTCATCCAAATTCATATTCCATGAAAATACCAAAACTTGGAGAATTTACATTGCCTATTCGAATATCCAGTATTTTGTTACATATTGTGAGTATCTCATTTACGAAATCAAGTATTTGCAACTCAAATTAGTTACTTCGCATGTAAAACTAAGTACTTTAAAATATTCATGCTTATTTTAGAATTTGTTTTTTGTTTTTTTACAAAAAATATATTAAATGAGATGAATATGTCATTCAAATGCATTTTCCATGAAAAGTCAACACTTGGTGAACTTACGTTGCATATTTGAATATCCAGTATTCTATGACATATTATGAGTATCTCCTATATCAAATCAAGTATTTACAAACTCAAATTAGATACTTCTCATCCAAATGCGTATTACATGGAAATACCAACACTTGGAGAACTTACGTTGTCTATTCAAATATATAATATTTTAATACATATTGTGAGTATCTCATTTACGAAATCAAGTATTTGCCAACTCAAATTAGGTACTTCTGAAGTAAAACTAAGTACTTTAAAATTTTCATGCTTATTTGAAAATTTGTTTTTTTAACAAAAAAATATATTAAATTAGATGAATATGTCATCCAAATGCATTTTCTATTGAAATACCAATACTTGGTGAATTTACGTTGTCTATTCGAATATCCAGTATTTTAATACATATTGTGAGTATCTTATTTACGAAATCAAGTATTTGCAAACTCAAAATAGGTATTTCTCAAGTAAAACTAAATATTTTAAAATTTACAAATATGTATTTCTCAAGTAAAACTAAATATTTTAAAATTTACATGCTTACTTTGGAATTTAATTTTTTTTACAAAAAAATATTAAATGAGATGAATATATCATCCAAATACACCTTTCATGAAAAGACAAACAATAACTAAATTTATGATGATTTTCGTATTTTCTTACACATTCGAAGTATTTAAAGAGTCAAATCAAGTATCTGGAACTTCAAAATATATACTTTATATGTCAAAATAAGTACTTAATCTTATTTCATGATGAGTGAATAACTATATTTTTTAAAAAATAAAATGACATGAATAAGTCATCATAATGCATTTTTAATGAAAACCAACAATGACTGAATTTCTTGTTATTTTTCGAAAATATAGTATTTTTTTACACATTTGGAGTATTCAAATAACAAAATCAAGTATCTGAAATCCTATAATAGGTACTAATATTTTGGTAGATGGAAAAGACACAATTAATTTGGTGGATAAAATTATATATTTATTTAAATAATAAAAGGGCAAAAATGTAAATTTATCTTTGTAGGGAGCTAAAACTAAGTTTGTATAGTTGTCATGTATTGATTTGTAAAAAAAATCAAATAGGTACTGAATCTTAAACAAAAGATGTACAGAGGTATTTTTTTGAAATTTGTCCTTAAATTAAATTAAATTTAAATTAAATTAAATGCAAGAGTTTAGATTAAAGCAAAAACTTACGTAAGATGGTCTCACGAATCGTATTTTGTGAAACAGTATATCTTATTTGAATCATCCATGAAAAAAGTATTATTTATTATGCTAAAAATATTACTTTTTATTGTGAATATCGGTAAAGTTGATCATCTTACAGATAAAGATTCGTGAGACTGTCTCACAAAAAACATACTCATTAAGTAAAGCCGATTGCCCCATGCACGAGTAAAAAGATTTTCAAATTAACAAACCTCTGATAATTACTCTATTTTTTTCCAAAAAAAAAAATTATTTATATATTTTTCATGCCACAAGTCCTAACTGTCAAATTTCAAACTTTATTGATTTTTAATATTTTGCATTGATTCATAAATCTCTAATTTTTTAAAATTTGTGTCGACTGAATATAATTTTTTTTCAACTTAATTAATTATCACATTTTTCACAAAAAGGGTTTTTTTTTTCCCACCCAATTTTTTGATAATTTTTATAGCTCTTTTAAAAATTTCAATAGTTTCGTATCGTATTAATTGTGTAATTTAATAAGTAATCAATTTATTTTTTTTAAGAGTTTTGTATGAAATAATATGAAAGGTCTTCACAAGAATGCTCGGAAGAGAGGGACTGCGCCTTCATGGGCCTATATTGGTATGGGCCTGTATCGGTTTGGTACATTTGCTGTAAAATATTTTCAGTAAGGCGAAGCTGCAAGTAAAAATTCAATCACATTCTGATTGAAGCTGATAAGTTCTAAAATTTATGCTGGTAAATCCAAACTGAAGCAAAGAGCTGAAGATTATGCTGTAAATTGTAGACCAGCACAATTGCAAGATGAACAGTATTAACGGCCATAATTAAAGTAATAAAAAAGTATTTTTTTAATCCATAAAATCAGTTGTCCAGATTGAAAAATATCACATTACGAAGTTCTAGGTAGATTCAGCACACAGCTTGAGTGTTTTTCGTTCTACCGCCAAGTTGACAGACGCTGAAATCTGCAAGAGTTTGAGGGAAGTTAAAAGAAAGCTCTTCTCTTGACAGTACTTGAGAGAAATCGATTATACATAACCAAGGCAACGCTGGATTGTTCTCGTGTAGTGGAGCAGTTAATTTTTTAAGGCTTGAGCTCCGTTATTGACCTTATAGTTTAATAATATTCATGTTACTTTGCTTTTACTTCAATCATTATAACAAGAAAGAAACTTCGACCTTCAGATTCTTCTCATCACATTTGAAAAATATCTAAATTCTTGTTCTTGCTTGCATATTTTTTCTAATGATCCTACAAGATTGAACTATATAGCTGATATTGGTCAAATGCATATGTTTTGTACAATCCTAGGATAATTACCTCACGCAGTGTCGTTTCTGTGATATTATTATATATAAGGGTTTGGACCCAAGATCCACAGCCAACTTATTCTTAAACGCGGTTTGCATTGGGGAGAAAACCATCAAGGACGAAGATTGTTTTCTACTGAAACTCGACACGAACTCAGACATCCTCAAAGCACAGAGCACACCAAACACGGAGATCGTCCATCACACAATATGGGGATTCTTTAGTCGAAGAACTGGCCTGTTGATCCAATTCGAGGATACAAAGTTGATAAGAATGAAAGCTGCCAAAGGAGATGACAGTGTGTTCTGTGAAACAAGCATGGAATCGTCGCTGCAAGATTACAGATATGTTGAAGGAATCAACATCGCACATAGCGGGAAGACTGCTGCAACGTTGTATAAATATGGAAAAATATTGAATAGAAGATGGAAATTGGAGGAGACTTGGAAGATTGAAGAGGTCGATTTTAACATTTGTGGGTTGTCTTTGGATTATTTCTTGCCGCCAGCTGATGTCAAGAAAGAACATGAAAACGATGAGAGTGCATGGAATGTGACATTTTAAGAATTTATATTTATTTTGAACTTATTTTTTTTCAAGAACAAAAGCTTAGGTGATTTTATTTTTTGTTAATATATCTTGTTTGATTTGTGTAACCTTGCATTTCATTTTATTCTCAATATTTATGAGGTTTGAACGGAATGAAATATGTAAAAAAGTATTGAAACAAAATGACAGAGTTTCAAGATATTTGAAATATTGGAATCATGCAGTTGTGAGGTTAAAAGTCTATAGAAAAAAAAATTTGAGTTAAGAGAGAGAAGAAATATAAGTAAAAACTATTGAATATATAAGAAAATTACATAAAAAGGTAAATTGTTGAACGTGATTATGGCTATATAACGCTAATGACGTAAATAAGAGTTGAGTCATTTAAATTTTAATAATGTATGAGATGCTTGAAAAATAGGAATTTAATGATTATTTTTTTAAAAAAAATAGGAATTTAATTTATTGGATTCTTATACAGATTAAAGAATTGAGTTATTTTTAATAATAACAAATGGAGTTGAAACAATGATTATCGGAGAAAATGAGAGAAGTGGACACAAGCACAACCTTCCTTTCATGAGAAAATAAATCGAAATTTAAATGATTCTTTGTTTTCATTTCCATAATAAATTATGCCTCTTCAGTTTTCAGAAGTGGATACAAGCACAGCCTTCGTTCTCTGACCGACCCCGCTTGACATTACTTTTCCATCGGGTATATTAGCTACATTTCTTTCACGGTTACCTCAAATTTATATCATAAGAATTAGAATGTATTTCTTCTTCTTTTTTTACTAATATAACTTTGTTAATAAAGCCTTGATAAAAAAAATAAATACATGTTTTGTAACGATAAAGAGGTTTTGGCAAACAAGCCTATATATTTTAGAACTGGAACAATATCATCCCTACATATGTTTTGGAATGGAGGCAGTATCAGGTAGGAAATTAGCTCAATTAAGATAACAAGAAACAAAGAAAGGAGGAAACTACAATTACTGTTACTACAATCAGTATGAACTCTAGAGTTCAGAATACCTTAACAAAATTGCTTTCAGCACACTATATTAACTGCCGCATTGCCTCTATAAATGAGAACTAAAAACCAAACACAAAAAATTTACAGTAGGCCAGCAGACAAATGTATTTACGATTCCTAGTTGCTATTTAATCTTCAATTGTCTGAATTTCGCCCATCATAATTCGGTTACTGACCACATTGAATCCCAAGACCGAGGGACTTACTTTCTTCCCTTTCTTTCCCTTCTTTTTTCCACCTTTTGCCTCCCCATCCGCAGCTACCACAGTACTCGGGACTGGGTTGCCAAACCGATCAGAAGTCATCTCTCCCACCCCCGAGGCAGTGGTTTTTTTTTCATTCCCATTTTTGGAAGCAATTTCAAAAACATCAGCAGGCAAAAAATCTTTGTAATTAAGAAACTTGTCGATAAATTCACGATCACGATCGTAGGAGCCAAGGTTCTCAGTCAGAAGCAATTCCGCCTCCTCTCTTGACTGCTTTAGGCAAAATTCCAAGAAACTCGTATCTACAAGGAAAATAGTACATTAATCAGTATATACAACTATTTCACTAAATTTTTAGGTATTCGAGATTACAACTCGAGCTCAAGTAAAATACAAAACCCCAGCTTCTATGAAAACAAGTTGTAGACCCTACATGCATGCACAGTTCAGGGACCAAGAGTAGGAGTAAGTGTAACAGAGGTAAGAGGATCAAATAGTAAATTCTACAAGAAATTTTAAAATATCGGTGGTCAACAGTACCTTTAGATCCAATAAGCCGGATGCATTCATTCTCGCACCATTCTTTAAAGTCCGTAGCCTCTGCAATAGTAGGAAAAAGGGTTAATAAACATCCCCATTTTTTCCAAAGAAATGCCAAAGAAAAAAACACCACCTAAAGTGTCTACCTGAATGCTTGGTTGACACACCCTTCTTCCCTTTCTGAGACGGCTGAGCAGAGGAAGCTGATGCAGAATGTGAATACTCTGCAGTCCTGGGCCCAATAGATTTCTGCCGGTTTAGTGACCCCCCAATAGCTCCTTTCACAGGGGTGCTGCTTTTGCTACCCAAACTACCTTGGGTTCTAAGTTGAGGAAAACCTGACCTGTGATGCATGTGGTAGAGTCACCTTTTCAGCCAACAGATTTCATTCTTCAAGATGACACAAATATGATGAGCCATACAATTACCTCAAACCCAAGCCTTTCCAATCAGGTTTTTACCAAGAATGCATGAAAAGAATTACCACATAGATGTAAATAGCTAGCAAACACTGCTTGGTATGATCTCCAAACAATTTCCGAGTTAGAAATACTTGAAAGACAAAACACCACTAGGGAAAATTATTGGCCATTCGTTTTACAAATACTGACAGCGACCCCATCTCACAAGCTCGTGTTCATAAGAGGTAGTTGGTTTAAATTGGTGACTTCCAGTATCAATCCCAACTTTAAATATTAATATTAACCCATGTATGGTCTCCCTTGTATGTCAAACTCCAGTACCCAATTCCTGCTGTGACACCCTACACCGGGTCAATCAGTTAAAAATCAATTGCACAGATACCCTCCAGCTGATACGCCATCTACCGTGGTTCCAACTGAACATGCTGACTAGATGTGTTGTCGATTAATGTGTTTGTGTGACTAACCATGACCTAACTCCCATTAGATATCTTTACATATGCAGTGGAACTGGTACTGCTTTTTGCAAACAATTATTGGGGTAAAGAAAGCATCATGCTCACTTTCACAGGAAAAAACATCATGATACATGGTCATGGTAAAATAAGCAAAAAGTCAACACTCCGAATCTAACTGCCAAGTTATGAAAATACTAGACAATTATGTGCAAAATAGACAATAATTTTATAAAATAGATTGGCAAACAAATAATAAATAGACTGAAAAATTGTGGGAATATTCGACAATTATGTGCGTAATATCAATGGCAACTGACATGAAAACTCAATAAATAAATCAACAAACTCCATGAAAAACACGATACTACATGGTCAAAGCAAGCATCAACATTACATGTAAGATACAGAAGACGAATAAAGAAAATAGAAAGACACATACTGCTTTTCCTCAGTGGCTGGTCGCTCCAATGGACCCCAGAATAGATCTTCCTCAACTTTATGTTTTGAATGGGAAGAACCTTGCAGGTTGATCGGGATAGGGGTTGCAGCCTTTGCAGGAGATGATGAAGCTAATGACCAAGACGGACGACTCACAAGGGAAGGTTGATTTGCAGCAAGTTTCTGAGAAGGTACCTGAACCACATGCACTGAAGAAGACACTTTCTTTTCCTGTTCCTTCAGTATGTCCCTCAATGATGCCGGCTTATCAGACTTCCCAGAGTCGGTGAACCAAGCAGGAACAGGGGAAGGACTAGTAGACTCCCCCTTCCAGACAACAAAATCTCCCAAGGAAGGACCAGAGGGAATAGTAGAAAGCACTTCCTTCTCCAGCTGTATTTGGCGAACATTTTTTCTTTTATCATTGGGACTTGATCTAACAGATACATCAACTGAAGCAGCAGAAGCAACCTTGGCTCCAGTGCCCTTGGTTTTAGCAGACTTCTTTCGACCCTTTTTAGTATCTTTAGCTTCAATAAAATCATCTATGGCTGAATCTGTTTGAGAACTCATTATGTCTCCAGGTGCAGTGTCGGAAAGCTTAATCTCTCTCTCAACTGACTTAACATCATCAGTTTCCCAGAATACATCTTCTTCTTGGTTCTTCTTGCTCTTGGACACCAAAGTAGTATCTGATTTTACATTTAAATCAATTCTGGTAGCATCAAGCTTAGCTTTATGATCTGAATTCACAACTACCCCAGCCCAAAGAGTTTCAACACCCGTGTAGCTCAGAGGCGTCAAGCTATTAGAGGCAGCCATTTCTTCTCGCGCTCTGCTCTGCTCTTCCAGCTGTATTTCTAATAATGATTTTGGCTTAAAACCAGGAGCAGGTTTCCATACACGGCCAGATGGAACTTGTCTTTTGTCTGGTGAAGCATAAGCAAGTTGTTCGGTTTGAATCTTTGTCTCACTGGTCACAATATGATTTCTAATCATCACGTCAGGCAAAGAATTTTGGTTGGCTGAGTAATCTGCAGCCATGACACCATCAGCAACGTCATCAGGTTTCTTCTTCTCCTTTTCGGGGATAGATTCTGCAAATGCGTCTTCATGGACCGAAAGTTTCTCCAATTTTTCGTTGCCAAAGTTCAACCCTTGAAATTCAGCTGACTTTGGCTGTTGTGCCTTAGAAACAACCCTAGCCGAATCCCCAGCAACCTTTGCAGGCTTTTGCTTTTTTGCTTTTTTATCTGACATTTTTTTTGATTCCCGTGTTTCAGGAATTTTGACTTCCCTAACCGTATTGGACTCGTCCTCCTTACATTGATCCACATCTTCCGGTGCTTCCAACGATCTTGTAGGAATTTCTTCCAACGCATCTAGATGTTCAGGAATCAACAGCTCGGTCTTCTGAACACCTCTCTGCAAGGGAACTGCTTCTTTTAAGTGTTCGCCGGGAAGAACACGTGAAGTAGCGTCCAAGGCTGCAACTCTAACAGATTCCTCTAAGTGTGATGCATGTCCCAAAGAATATCTGTTTTCTGTTTCTGACTTGGGTGTTGTATCCACAGCAGCCGAAACAGTCAAAGAACTCTTCAGATTATTTTTAACTTCTTCCACAGGCAGAGAGGCATCCCAGTTGTTTCGCTTCACAGTATTTCCAAAAATTTGATGAGGCAGATGTACAGAAGAAGATTCTGAACCAACATTTGAGCCAAGATCCTCAGAAATGCTGGAAGGTAAAATAGTGTTGGAAGCACTCTGATCTTGCAAATTTAGAGATTGCTGCAAACCCATCTGAGACAACTCGTGCAGTTGTTGAAACCTTGCATGATCCATGCTCACATTTCCACCTGTTAAGCTGGCAGTTTGAAAATTTAACATGGTTGGGTCACCCAAATGTGACTGGGTCTGACGTTCAGACAGCACTTGTGAAAGCAAATGTTGCTGCTGAAGTATTAACTGCTCCTCCTCATGTTTCTGTTGATGCTTAAGCAACAACAATTTATCTAAAAGTGACAGTTGCTGTTGTCCAACTGGGGCCTGAGACTGTAGCTGCAACAAGTACTGTTGTTGTAACAAACTCAGGAGTTGTGGATCTTGAGAGAGACCGGTAGCGAGTAGCTTCTCTCTTGTTAATAGGTTACTTTGATTATCCACAAGGGGAGCTAGCAGATTAGACAAAGAAGCATTCTGTGACTGTAGTCTCTGCTGTGCTATCCCAAATGCAGATTGTGTGGGGAAATTCGGGCCATGTTGCATGCTCAGGCTATCTTGATGTGGGTCCAAACCCCCTTGAACATGAAAATTCGACCAGCCACTGATTCCATTGTTGCCGGTGGAAGCAGATCTGTCATGTGAGTTCTGAAAGGTGGACAGTAAATCTGTATTCTGTATGTGATGGGCTGCTCGAGCATTGTCTGCAATTGCAGATAAAAGCTTTGATTGTGCAAGTGAGGGGTCAATCACATCTGCTTTTGCAGCTATGGAAACTTCATCTCTCCCAGGCCAAAACGAATAGGGATTTTGCAGAGATCTCTGCCTTTCCAAAAAATTTTGGGCCAATAGACAAGGGTTGTCCCCACTATCAGACCCCAAAGGAGCACGTGCGCCCTGCATACCTGTTGAACAACACCCATTCAGTTTGAGAAGATACACTATCATGGAAACCATAACATTTCATAAAGGAGACATGAAAGCATCAAAAGATGCTGAAGATAAAGAAGCCAAAAGAAGGCTTTTCCTTTCTTGATAAGTTACACGAACCTTCACTGAGGGCAAACTTCTCAATGGAGGCACTATTCATTCCACCAGACATCAATGACTCTAGAAACCTGTTTTCTGCATCCGTTCTTGGACCATGATTAAAATTTGGAGCATTTTTCAAGAAATCCGCCTCACTGGAAACCGCGTGAGGCATCCCAAAGCTACTGTAATTCAATCTACCAACTGGATCAAGGATTTCCGTCGGCTTAGAGGTACTAAATCCAGGAGGTGGCCGAGCCTTGGCACGCAAGTGAGGCATCGCATCACCGAGTAAAGAGAACGGGGCCTCGGCGGGTGCACTGGCCAAGCGAACTTGCAACTCTATGCCAAAATATCCGGACTCAAACCAAGTAATTATATCACTCCCAGAGAAAGGACCTTGAATTTCACCCTGGGGGTCTTTATAGCAAAGGACTAAGTCTTCAGGAGATGGCTGAGAAGCCTTCTGTTGTTCCACCTCCCGGTCAAATACAGCAGATGGTTGCCTTCTCATTGCAGCGTGACCATCACCCATCTGCCGCATGGGTCCTTTTGAGGAATTAGAGGAATCCATCAAACTTTTTTCCCAGAGATTGTTAGAATCTTTCTGAACATCACTTGATATCTCTCTCCAATCGTGAGAAATTGAACGAGAGCGTTCTGCAAAAGATGAAGACCTCCATGGATCTGAGCGAAGAGTTGAGGAATTCCCCGACATACTGGATTCTCTAGTTGCAGGAACATCATTAATTTTCTCATGGAGAGTGTCACCTTTTTTCATAGCTGAAACAAAACAATAAGTCATTTCCACCTTCAATACAACAAATCAGGGAATATTTTCCCCATCGAATCTAGCCCAACGACTAACTCTAAGCACAGTACTGACAGTGAGTTAAGGTTCATTCACATGCAAATTATAGCCAAAAGAATATGTCCAGGCTTTTTAATGATACTGGGTTAAGATCCATCCTTTCTCAAAAAAGCAAACAGAATTAAGAACAACGGTCTCGTAGAAATGGAACCTAAAATGCAACATCTAAAATTAACTCACAACAGCGGGGAGAAGAACCTATGACCATCAAGATCATTTCAAATTAATTTTTTTATTAATTCACAGTGTGGGATTAAGAAGCCAGTTGATCACGCTTCCTGTTGCACAGCACAATTTAGAACAATCAAAATGAACCATTTGAATTTACCTTCAGCATTCAGTTTGTGATCAGGAAATGTTTGGTAATCCTTCATCTTCTCAGCCTCAGTATTAGGCCAAGAATATATGTGTTTTTCATGAGATAATCCTTCTGGATAATTTGAATAACCACCCCTGGCATTGTCCAAATTTTCATGCTTAAAATCCTCATGAGTAACTAGCAAATCGTCCCTACCCCCTGCTGAAGTAAATCATAACAACAGAATTCGATATTCATCTACATGAACAAGCCAAAGAAAATAAAAACACAAAAACAGAGTGCAAAATCGTAAATCAAAGTATATAAATACCAAGCCTGTTTTGTTTCGACTGCATAAAATCAGATGTAGTTCGACCAGCTGATCCATCATTATTAATCTGTGGAGCACCACTACTCACAATCTCCCCTTGGTCAATGCCCTTCAGAATAAACTACACAAACACCCAAACAATTAACAATTATCTTCAAGCTAATATCACATAATAGCAGAATATAAATTTACCAATTCATCAGGAGTTGGCACACAAAAAGCCAGAGGTTCCACAGGTTCTTCTTCTGTGAGTGAAGGCACTTTTACATCCCCCTCAAATAAGTTAGCACGAGATCTCATATTTGATGTCCTGTATATATCAATTAATTTTGACCGGTCATATTTTAGAGGATGGGAATCTCCACGGCTACTCTCACTTTTTCCCGAGACAAATCCACGAGCTTGAAAGTCAGTATCCATGTGCAAAAATGAGCTTCCCTCCGAACTAACACTTCCCCTGCCAAGAGAAAGGATTGTTGGAGCAGGGTTTTCTCCACGACCACGGCCATGTGAAAATGCATGAATCGGCTTGTTTTGTGCCGAACTTTGGTGACTAGGATCTGCTTTACCTCGACTGTAAGAAGAGTTAGATCTCCAAGGCCGATGGTGTTCTGCACCCTTCTCATCCTTTCCATGGTAAGGAATGTAGGAGGAACCTTTATCATGATTCATGTCCACTTCTTTGTCCGAGTCCCCCCTCTCACGCAAAGCCTGGGTCTCCTTATCACCCGGCCCCCAGCGAGAGTTCCATTTTTTCTCCCTACGTTGGTCATGACTTTCTCTTTTTCCTGTATCAGTCCATCGGTCCCCTGGGCCTCGAAATGCTTCCCCGTATTGTTTCCCAGACGAATCAGTCCAGTGATCCACCCTACGGTTGTCAGTATTCTCTCTTTCCCCCTCCTTCCATCGATCTTTGCGGATAGCAGAATTGGTCTCCCTTTCTTCATCACGCCAGCGATCGCGATGACCAGATTCCATATCCATAAATGATGGGCGGAAAACATCTTTTTTCTTATAGTTAACATCTAAATCATCTCCATTTCCAGGCAGTTTCACAACATCTGAATGACTGGAATGACCCGGAACGGGGCTGAAATGGTTTTCCTGTAAAAAAATATTAATATAACCACAAATGAAAAAAAAAAGTGAGGCCTTCAGAAAGCATTCACAAACTTTCTTATTTCATTCCAACATCTCATGATTGTAATAAGCAAACTAAGTTAATAAGAGCACAAGTTAAAAGTGACAAACCCCAGTAACCAATCCAGTCTTATTATCCCCTGGTTTTGGAAGAAGCCACTGTGGTGAGAGCGGAATGGGATTGTCAGAACCTTGAACATCTACATTCATCAGAAAGAGATGACAAAAGTAAATAACGGGCCAAAGGCATAACTGAAGATAATATTTTGCTGTCTCAGCTCTCCAAAGTTGGGAAGATACTTCAATATTTGTCAATCTGAGTTGAACCAAAACATACAATATTGACTTATCACTTAAGAAAAAGATAATAAAATGGCATCCTTAAAACTTAAAACCTTATTATGGAATGCGAAAATGGATTACATTGCAGAATGAGTTCATTCCAACACCAACCGATGAAAAGATCGGCCCTACCAGTAAAATGCATTGTAATTTCCTGCTTTCTTTGTAATGCAAAGTTGCAAACAAACAGCGATGTGGCACCCAAACTTCAGCTTAATAGCCGAAAAAGTAAACCAAAATTTAGCGGTAGGTTAACAGTGCAAGATCAACACCGTAATTAATAATAATTAATAAAAACACTAAAAATAATAATAAAAAAGTAAAAACATACAAAAACAAATATCACCCTTCTTTCGCATTTAAGAAACTAATCACAAAATAACAGAAATCATGTAAATTCAGCATTCAAGAAAGAAAACCCTAAACCCATAGTACGCCACACAGGGAAGCATAACAGTAGCTTTAATGTAGGGTTTCATGTAAACGAGCAAAAACAAACCTCTAAAGAACGTAAATTTAATACAAAAAACAACTTTTTTCACAAAATTGAAAAAACTGATAGACACAACATATCGGTAAAAAAAATCTGAAAAATAGACTAATTGGTTGAATGCGAGGGTGAAACGACCTTTGGGGATCTGATTAGGGTGAGAATCGAACTCAGTCCTGTGAGCCATTGATGATGCGAGCGAGATTTTTGGAGAGAGAAAATTAACAGGAAAAAACTCTTGTGATAGACTGCTGGAAAAAGGAAGGAAAAGGCGAGGCGGGGGAAGTATAGGGTAAGGGCAAAGTCCAGATTATATAATATAATATAATATATATTATATGATATTAATTAAATTTAATTAAATTTAATTAAATGTAGGAGTTTAGATTAAAGCCCATTGCCCCATGCACGAGTAAAAAAATTTGTTTATATATTTTTCATGCCATAAGTCCTAATTATCAAATTTCAAACTTTATTGATTATTAATATTTTGCATTGATTCACAAATCTCTAATTTTTTAAAATTTGTGTCGACTGAATATAATTTTTTTCCCAATAAACATGAGATAGACGTAAAAAAATATAACCAAATTGAATAGCATTTATCGCGAAGCTTGATTAATTACCGACATTTCACAAAAAAAGGATAGATTTTTTTTGTTTTTCCCACCCAAATTCTTGAGGATTTTGTAAGCTCTTTTAAAAAATTTCAATAGTTTCGTATTGTATTAATTGTCGAAAGGTAGTTTAATAACTAATCATTTGATTTTTTTTAAAATTTCTACAAAAACTAATCCTTGAAGTTTTGTATGAAATAATATGAAAGGTCTTCACAAGAGTGCTTGGAAGAGAGGGATTCTGCCTTCATGGGCCTATATTAGTATGGGCCTGTATTGGTTTGGTACAATTGCAGTAAAATATTTGTATTCTGGCGACAATTTATGTTTTTAGCAAGGCGACGCAGCAAGTAAAAATTCGATCACATTCTGATTGAAGCTGATAAATTCTAAAATTTATGCTAATAAATCCAAACTGAAGCAAAAAGCTGAAGATCATGCTGTAAATTGTCGATCAGCACAATTGCAAGATGAATAGTATTAACGGCCACGATGAAAGTGATAAAAAAAGTATTCTTTAAGCTATAAAATAAGTTGTCCAGGTTGAAACCGGCAGCATATGAAGAGATTGAATAATATCACATTTCGAAGTCCCAGGTAGTCTCAGCACACAGCTTGGGTGTTTTTTGTTCCTCCGCTAAGTTGACAGATGCTGAAATCTGCAAGAATGTGAGGGAATTTAAAAGAAAGTTCTTCTCTTGACAGTACTTAAGAGAAATCAATGCATTTTATACATTGTAGAAGAATAATGTTGAAGCACAGCTAATGATTATTTCTCTCATTAAGCACATACTCCCCAATATCCGATTTCAACACCGTCTTCCTCGTAGTACCTATTTCCTCCTCGTAGTGCTGGGGGGAGATCTTTGAAAGGTTTATAGGGTTGATCTTCCAAGACAACATAGGTTAAGCAATTAATGCATTCTCACCTCAATTAGTCATCTAAAAAAAAACAAGAAAGCAAGCAAGAGCACATCTACAGTTCTACACTCCATGAAAAGGCACTTGTGACAACTGGTCACCTGTGATTCAGAAGCACGAGCAGATTATGGCGGTGATGGATATCAGTTTGAGTTTAACAATTTCAAATACAAATCAAATAATATTCAAACGACTCAATTACTTTGAACCCTTGGTTACACCAAGACAAACTTGACTGCTAAGACATTAGTGATTCCATGATGACAAAGCTATTACAAAGATCGCTAGGTGATAGATATGCATCATTCATATTGCATTCTATGAACATATAAGCAGGCTTCACGTTTCATTATGCACAAACAAACTAAGCCAGAAAGAAAACTTTGTAGAACCAATGATGTCTTTGTTCAAAGTCTTAAAATATGTAACCATGTTTTCGCATCGGTTTTCAATAAGAACTAACATCTGTGCTACAAGTACCATCCAGTATCACCTACATATATCCATTGAAACGCATCCCATCAATCAATAATTTCTTTTCATCTAGATTCACACGTTACATATTTACCATTCGTGAGCTCAGAAAACATGTTCATCTTAACTTCAGTAAGCACCAAGGATTATTATTGCCGATACAAAACCCATTACCATCAAGCTTAACTACAGTAAGCACCAAGGATTCTTGCAGCAAGTCTTAAGACACAATTTAGTCGAGCATAGAGCTTTCTCGAGCTTGCATTCCAACACAACCAACTGATAAATATGAATTGAAACAATAAAAATTTATACCTTAAACGAACCGTGCAGCTTAGAGCTGCGCGACCACTCAAGCCCCAAGTTCTTGCTAGAGGTCTGATATGTAGCCCGAAACACGTCATCACCAAAAACCCTGCGTGAAACAGCAAAATCCCAAGCATTCTTCCCCAGATCGTAGCTGGGCTCAAAAGTCGTCAACCCTCCGTGCAAATAAGTATACTTCAACTTAGAATTACCAGTACCAAGCACATGATTAGCTGAAACTTTATTGGCCGAATCAATCACCAAACATCCATCCACTATCGTCCGTTCATCACCTTTGCCGTGAATGTAAGTTAGGTTCAACGGTTTCTCAGCTACCCTAACCGTATTCATAAACTGAAACCTAAAATCCTGCGACTAATCGAAATCCCATTCAATCAATTTATTTAACATTCCAAACATGCGAATTACATTCTTACACGGCAAATGCAGCCCAGACACAAAGATGTTTAAAGGAGCAGTTATTTATCCGCTCTTACGTTTTTGGGGACGTTATAGTCGACGATGAAGAAGCCAGGTTTCTCGAGGGCTAAGGCTAAGCCGTTCAAGCAGGGGCCGTTGACCACGGTGGCATCAGTCATGCACGCACGAAGCTTGAAATCGCCGGCGTTAATGGCAACAGTGGCGGCGGCGGAGGCCTTATCGGGCTCATATCTTGCTTTGAACGAAGCTTTCATCGTTTTTTGGGATTGCTAAGAAAATCTGGGCTACTTTTGATGGTGGAACAGCGAGAGAGAGTACAGTACAAACAAAATGGTGGACTGAAAATATATGAGAATTTGGCTTGGTCTCGTAGGGCGGCTGACTGGCAATAGCAACCCACCTAATTCACAATTTTTCTTCTTTTTTTATTTTTTATTCAAGATTAAGTTCTTTAATTTTAAAAAATTTACGCGTATTAAAATAATAGCGTGATACTTATAAATTAATCGATATATATTTTCTTCCGACAATTTTATAGATTGGCAGAAATATATAAAACAATTTCTTAGATATATTTATATATTCTTCCTTTCTAAAAAAGAAAATAATTTCTTAGATATATTTATATATTCTTCCTTTCTAAGAAACGAAAATAATTTCTTCCACTATATATATATATATATATATATATATATTAATCGTCCGATACATCCATGGTTCGGATGATTAATATATTTAGTAATTAGTAAATAAATGATAAAAAAATTGAATAACATGAAAATGTAACATATCATAATAAAATAATATTATGTTTATATGTTTGATATGATTTTTATGGGATAAATAAAAAATATTTGTACCTTATTATCAAATTACCTTCGAACCTTTTATAATTATTAATCACAACCCTACGTCACTGTTTCGGCCGAGAGAACTTTATGTTGCTACTATAAAAGACAATTTTGGATATAATGAAATATTTTTTTAAAAAAAATTTGATAATACTACGGTGGCCCGGGTGGACGAGAGAATATTTTCCCATCCTTAATTCCATCTATTCACAAAAATAAGGATTGTTTAAGATTACTAAAAAATATATCAAACAAATGATAAACCCAAAAAGTAACTCACAATCTCGCATTATCATGCACACCAAACACAGCGTAAATATTACCTATATTGATTTTCTTTGAAGTCGAGTTCTTCTGCAAAACTACACTGCTAGCTTATTCAAAAGAATTCTTCATAAAAATAGGGGCAGAAACAAAATTCCTCAATTGTCAAAGGAATGTGATAAATGTGTGATACAAAAGATATAAAAGGGGGGAAAAAGGAACAACTTTTCACAAAAAGTGTTTTTTTAAAAAAAGAAGAAATTACCTACCATTTTTTTTTCATGAACACGAAGACAAATCTGAAGTGTGTACAATCTTCAGTTCCCAGATGAGCACGAGTCTGAAGCTGCATTAGTGCCCTGAATCTGCTTCAGGAGTCATTCCATGATCAGTCAAGGTGTTCATGTTTGTGGACTCATGGTAGTTTGGTGTGGACTCATGGTAGTTTGGTGTGGACTCATGGTAGTTTGGTGGGTCCATACGAGGAAACATTAGCTTGAGCCTGAAAGCATCAACCCCATTCAGGTAATATCGGAAAAGCCTCTTGGCTCGAATAAACCCAAGACGACCATATAGCGCTAGTGCTCCTTTATTTGTGACTTCTGCTTCTAATGTCACCTGTAGAAACACACAAATAAAGAATTGCTATCATTTCATCAACAACCAGAGTAGATATTATTATAATCAATTAACAAGCCGTGTTCGTAAAATCTACTTATATGCATACCTCTTCACAACCGGATTCCATCATCACTTTAATTGATCTAGTAACAAGTTCAGTAGCTGCCAAAAGCAGAGTTATTCATTAATACATATCTATTAACCAGTGTATCATGTAATTAAAAAAACACTAGTAGGAATTGATCAAACCTTTTCGAATGGTGTATAGCATAGGATCAAGAGTGCCCACAGGATTCTTTAATAGCAAGAAATAAAAAGGGTAATAGTCCCAACCAAACGAAGCACCAGACTTGGTATGCTATAAATTAACAATCAAGTTTGATTTAAAATTGTTTTCAAGAAACTATAAAATAGTATTCCATATCTTAGTTGTTGTCTGTCTTCACCTAGACATCTTGACTCTGTTTAGATGACAAATTTAAATGATAATTGAAAGTATATAGAAAAAAATATAAGAAAAAAGGTTGTAGTGTAAATGAATGATACAGAAATAATACACACCAATTCCTTTGCCTCGGTAAGGTTTGATAACAACAAGCATGGCTATATATCCTCTGAAAGTATGGCGATGATCTCCCATCTTGCACACCACTGTCCCCACACATTTGCCTTTGTGGAATGCCTATAGATGAATGTAATCCAAGTGACTCCCAATTCATTTACGTCAAATAAAAATATCTCCTGAAATTGATACAATGAATGCAGGAGAGATATAAATTAATATCAAGACTTACTAGGAATGATAGTTGTGGCCAGAGATATACAAAGTATCTGTAAGTGAAGATGGAATAGGGTTCACTCAGCTCCTGATCAACCAAATCCATTATGAGGGGCAGATGGTGCTCTCCACTGTAGCTGGACGTACTGTATCTCCGACACATCGATTTCTGCTTTTGTCTGCTCCATCTCCCACAACAGAGCCACCGTCGCTGCAAGAAAAGAGCAACTGACACCAATGCCTTGCAGATTTTTTCGTTTCTGATTTTCAGGGGGTTGGATGATTAAAGATTCATTGGAATGAATGCCTTTCTACTTTCCCAAAATAAGTTCTACAGGTAAAAAAATTAAAAAAAAATCATCATAGTACCCTTTCAAGATAAACTTAATAAACCCATGGCAGAAAATTAAACAAGAAACTCTTACATTATTAGCAAATTATGGTTAAATCTCGTAATACATTACAACTAGAAGTCAATCTTGTAACGTAAAATGAGTATGAAACTTTTACAAAAAGTTAATATGCAAGCAGTATGTAATATACACAATACCTCAACTTTCGAGAATAACAAAATAAAGAAAATTCAGTGCAAGCAAAAACCAATTTAAACTAACAGACAACAAATCATAAATAATACAATTCACAATCACAAAAGGGGAGTACCTATGCCAAAAAATGTTGATTTATAAATGGCTTGTGAACTCTTTCAAAGTGAACAATATTTGATTCACGACCACTAAGGCAGCAAAAGATTTGCTTTTAACCTGCATCCGAAGCCAGATTTGGAATATCAAATACACTATTTATCCATCCTTCACGATTTCACAAATATAGAAAAAAAATTAGAGAGTTGATAACGACTCATAAAATACATTCTAACCCAGCATACAAGTCCCGAGTATACGTACTGAGACATGGAATCCCTTTGGCGGTAGATTTTTTTATAAAGAACATTCAACAAACACAAGAAAGGCAATAAGGCATAAATATTATGTACCTTAATAGCTAACCTCCGAGCCAAGGTCTTGTCTTTGCAAGAACAAACATTCAATAAATGATCCACGTCAAGCTTCTTAGTGACAAAAACTACACATAAACATATACGATCAAGAAAGTAACAATGTACTCTCTACGAATAGCAAATAAATAATCCAGGCTTCTATTAAAATTGTTCTCAGAGACCAAATCAGCGCAAAATTGTTCACAATCTTCAACGCATCGGCACAATTTGACCACAAAAGATGTTTTTCAATTGAATAAAAAAATCGAGATATTAGACGCGGGGGGGGGGGGGGGGGGGGGGGGGGGGGGAAGCGAAGATTGACGCAGACGAAGAAGATGATAAATCTGTGGAATCGATGGTACAGCGGAAGCGATCGAAGGAGAAGAAACAAAACATGGAATCGCGAGGAGGGTAGAAAACTGCAGCAGTGGAATGGGAAAGAAAGTTGTAAATGAGGTTATCAAATTTACGCTGTTGTCCCTTGTTTCCATTTTTCCCAACGACCCATGTTTTATTGTATGCAAAATTTGTGTTAGACGATCTCATAAATTATATTTTATTATATGATTTTCTTATTCCGATAATCCAAGAAAAAATATTATTTTTTATTTGTCCACTTTACCCTGGTGAACTTTGATTTCGTCGGATTACAATAATCAGTAATTTGTTTGAGCGGACGAAGACGAATAACGATCAAAATACTAAGAATTCCTCAACATTTTTGCTTTGTTTCATTGGCAAACTTCCACAGTGTGTATATGTATATATATACTAGCGCATCGACGCATATAATATTTTTTATAATTCATTTGATTTATATTTAAATAGGGATCAAAATATAATTATAAGAAATAGTGAAGAACTACACTGTAATTTTTATATATAAATTAAAAAATAAATTGAAAAATAAAAGGAAAAAAATGATATCAATAAAAATTGAACTTACAACCTAAACCTCAAGAAACAATATCTCTATCCGCTGAACAACTTATAACTTACATTAAAATTTTAACATTTTATTAATATATATAATTATTTAAACAGACAATGATACAAGAGTTAGTTACTCCAATATCTTAAATTTAATAAAATAGCATAGATAAGCAGGCCTAAACCCTAAATTCTCCTTACAACACTCTCCCACATACTGATGGGCTTTACTTAGAAACAAAGCCCACTTGATTTAACTTTTAAGTCCAGAGTTGAAAGGTTACAAGAAGGGTAAATTACCTTCCAAAAATAGGGTAGACGGCCCAAACCCTAATTTTCCAAATGTCTATTTAAACAAACCTATAATTCGCCTACCGATGCCCTTCACTTCCGTACTGCAGCCTTCCATCTTCTCTGCAGCTGATTTTTCTTCCTGTATGATGTACTTCTAAGAAATTTTTATTTAGATTTAGATTTAGATCTAGAACCTAGATTGCATCTGGTTTACCCTCTCCTTGTACATGAAACTGATGTCTGCTTGGAGATATAACTGATGCATAAACTCAAATCGGATGGCTTACCAGCCCATTGCACGCACTCTGTTTGCATTGCCATGGTGTCAAATGGACCTTCCTAAATCTCGTCGTTTTTAGCTGTAATATTTATTCATTTTAATGCACCAAAAAGATTTTCTTTTGGGTGGAAAGGTAAATTTCCACTTTGGTGAATGCTTTTTGTACCGTTTTCTGCGATTTATTTGTGAATTTGAGTCGCTTTTTTGATTCTTTGGATGGATTTTCTGTGATTGAGTTTGTTCTGCTACTAGTCTGTATTGATTTTAATGAGAATCATTTTATTTTAATTTTAATTTTTTGTTGGATCGGAAGGCAAATGATGTAAGATTTCTTATCCTACACACTGAAAGATAGTGTTGACATAACTCCGCTTATTATCTGATGCCTTAAGCTGTCCCTCCGCGAAAATTTTAATCTTTTTAATTGGATTGTGTTCTTTTGAATTTAAAAAACGTTTCTTTTTATTTGTTTGAATGGATAGTGTATCAAATACTGTGTTGTTGAATTTGGATTCCAAATCTCATTTTCTTTCATTCATTAATTTCCCACAATCTAATCCAAAGGAGCCTCGATAATTTTTTTATATTTCGAAGGGCCCTAATATTTAAAGTGGCATTATTCATCTTAATCCGAGTTGATTTTATTACACTTTAGTTTTGTAGATAATCCCGTGAATTCGAGCAATACTCAATGATGAGAAAAGCAGACGGGCGGTCAGAATCTGATGCTGTGTTGATTGTCTGCCTAGTTCCTCTTTAGGGATTTCTCTGAGACTATGTTTGGATTGATGAATTTCAATTTCAAAGATGAGCTTTTATGATCACTTACTTTTTATTCTTCTTTCGTTTTGCAGTGATGAACTTCTTTCAATTATGTCTGGACGTATGAAATTTGTTCATGATTGTTTATCCGAGTTCTGAGCAAAGCATAAATTTTTATATGATTCGAAACACATGATAAAACAAAAAAATTGTCTGGGAAATATTTCCCTGTTCATGTTTGTTGTTAGTGTTAGTGATGTTCTTGATATATTTAATTTGGGTACTAAGGCCACCAATCTGTGGAGGTGGGTGATGAGGCTATGATGATTTAAAACTACCTATTTTCTGAGGGTAATTTTCCCTCTGATTATAGAAACCAATGGATCCTTCTGAGCCTATTTCACTCGTAATTTCTCTATGCTGTTAAAACATGTCAAATCTTAAAGTTTTCTATCTTCAATTTTTTTTATTTGTTGAACTTTCAGAGCCATTGAGTTGAGGATATCCGATTCCGGATGTATTATGACGAGGTAAAAAAACAGACTACAATTATCTGATCAATGATTCTTGTTTCATGAAGAAAAGCTTCATTTTCGTTCTTGTTTGGTTTTGTTTTCTTTTTTCGACTTTGAAGCTAAGCTCCCCGTGATAATAATATATAAATTTTGTTTCAGCCTTGTCTGAACTTAAACTGTTGAAAATTTATTAGCTTTTGAGGGAGCGTAGGTAAATGGTGTTTGCACTTGCATTGTCCGCAGGCCAGGGCAACTTCACATTTTGCTTTATAATATTTTTTTCCCAGGTTTATTGCTTCTCTGGTTTATATCCCAGGTCAAAAAAATTTACATTATAATCACATACTTTATAATATTTTTTTCCCAGGTTTATTGCTTCTCTGGTTTTTTTCCCAGGTCAAAAAAATTAATCACGTACTTTATAATATTTTTTTCCCAGGTTTTTTGCTTCTCTGGTTCAACCATTAAGTTGACAAGCTTTGCATCTGATAGATATATTAAAATTGATATTGTAGTAGACTGTATGAAATCTAATACATGAAAATTTTTAGTATTGTTCGTAAAGTTCTGTGAATTGTTCCACAAAAAGAAGAATCGACCAAATGATGCATGCGACAAAGAACCAACACAGAAATATAATAATTCCGTGGATAAAAGTGCATTCTTGAAATTTGTGATAACTAAACCACATAATTCATCAATATGTGACTTTCAAAATGTAAAACCTCAAATCTTGTCAATCTATCGCAGTATGGCAAGCAACTAAAAATGGGCTATTGTATTCATTCAAAAAGCTTTATTGTGTATGTTTAAATCTGAAAAAATTATTGACATAGAATTCACAATAAAAAATGATAAGACAAAACCCGATACCAAGTTTAAATTCTTTAACTTTGTCAAAAGATTCAAAACATTATGAGTTGGATATATAATGCTAAAAACAATCTGTGAAATAATCTCACGATTATCTTATCTTGTATTACTAATAAGATGGAAACCTATGTAGTTTAACAAAAAAAAAAAAATTCCATGTAAATATAAACTAAAGCTATTGAGTGAATTTAATCCATTTTTTTTAAAAATGTATGTTTTAAAAAATTGGTAGGACTATTGCGTAAAATTGATTTAACCGTTATCCGTCATTTTACCAAAAATATAAATAGAATAAGAAGAATTATATAAACAAAACCAAATACAACATAAAATAATTATTATTAGAAAGGCGATACTCTCCTTGAAACATGAATAAACAAATCAAACACTACCGAAAGGAATTGAGGAATAAATAGGAGAATAAACTTGAAAGATTTTATTAGAGTAAAAGTATAAGCTTTTGTCCATTTAATTTAAACTAGCACCATTTTAGGTGTTTCAATGTCCAAACTTTTATAAAGGCTCGCTTGTTGAGCATGTTCATCTCGATAATAATTTTTCACTAAATTATATAAAGTATGTGATTATAATGTAAATTTTTTTGACCAATCTTAAATGATTTTACAAGAATTGTTCATCATAAAATGATTTAAATTTTGTTTTATGAATATTCGAATTCTCACATGTATCGTTTTTTAGTTGATCAAATAGTAAAATGAAATAATCTTTGGCATGAATAAAAACGAGAAATGTTAACTGCTGTTCAAGTATTTTAAATCGAAAAAAAGTAATATGTAAATTCCGTTATGTTGAATTACAATTAGAATGAAAAGGAAGGAGAATTACATTTTATCTTGATCTTATCTATAAAAATTGCACCTTAGTGCTTGAATTCATATATGTATGTGTGTGTGTGTTATTCTATCTCAAACAATAAAACTCCTTTTCAGATAAAGATCGAAACTGAGATAGTTTGCAAAATAATCTTGATCGATTTTTTTTAAAGAAAAATTAACAATCTCGAGTGCATTTGGATACACTATCATAAATGGGATAAACTTTATTTAAAAAAAAAGTAAGTTTGAGGAAAGTTATTGTCGAAAAAATTTAATGGAAAAATCAAACATGAGGATAAAATATAATGTAAGATAGCCTCCCCAAAATCCCATCCATGCACTTTCTGGATTCTACGCGTTAATTGTATAAAATACACATCGCTGTATTATCCGAAGTCAGCAAGAAAGCCTTAGCCACTACTTTGTCTCTCTTATTTTTTTCCATCACTATTATCGCTCCTTCTCACACCCCACCACTTTTTTTTTTCTCTTCTGTCAAGAAGTTCGGAGCATTGCTCATCTTCTCCCCACACTTCTCTTCCCCTTTTACTTTTATTGTTTATTCATAAATAGTAAACTGATTTTTGGATAAACCTCGGTTATATCAGGACATATCATATATGTATGTTCATATAAACTCACTTGAGATTGTGGTTTATACCCTTGATCAATAGAGCTTGGATTTGCTTGACCATAATTTCCTTATTGGAGTGGTGAAGAATTTATTCCCTTTTTTCTGATTGTTTGTTTGAATTTTTTAATCTAATTTGTACTTGTGAAGGATGATTTTGTGATTATTGATGGGAAAGAAGAAGACTGTGAAGAATATAAAAGAGGTGGCGATATCAATAACAGAAGCAGAACCACAGACTAGTCCCAGGAAAAGAGGGAGGCCCCGTAAAATCCCAGAGGAGATTAAACATGAAGAAAAACCAATACAAATTCAAGAAGTTGGAGGCTGTACCGATTCCAAGAATCCCAAAGACGTTGAAGAAAAAGTAGAAGAAGATGAAGGGCCATCATCAAAATTGAAGAAGGAGCAGCAGCAGCAAGAGGAGCCACCATTGAAGAAGAGCAGAGCTAAGAGAAAAAGTAAGCCTAAAAGAGCAGCTGAATTTATTTGATTTTTCTTTTTGATGCTGGTCTGCTTTTAATTTTTTTGGTGTTAAATTAAGGAGCACAATATTTTTGTGAGTTGTTGTTTAACCTTAGCGATGATAACAATTACTGACAGTTCAACTTGAATTTGTTTTAAGTTTTCTGCTCAAATGATTGCTTATTTTTGTCCATCTTATCCTTGGAATGTTTTCAAAAATGGGACTCATAATCGTTTAGTTTCGAAGTTGGGATTTGGAAGGAACAGAAGGGAAGTGAAAAAAAATTTAAAACTTTGGTTGTGTGGGATATTTTAATGGAAGCAAAAGAAAGAAAATGTGTCATAAATTTAGAGCAAATTTTCTTTCCAAATGTGAGTAGAAATGGGAAAAAATTAAAATTTTGCTTCTCTTTCTTTCCAACGTCCGGACTAAGTTGCAGGTATACAGTCTACAGCCACATGTATTTATGCATCATCTCAAAAAATAAATTGTATCATACAAGAGCAGGTGTGTGATGATTGGTACAATCATCGACTGTTGTCTTGCCAAATCATATTTGCAAGTGGATGAAAAACATGAATTACAATCCCTTTCTTACTTTTCGTTCTAAGAATTCTCACCACCATGATAACATAGCCAACATAACAGAACACAAAATTGTTGGTCATTAGAGCCATTCAATATGCAGAACTCAAGAACCTCATCTCTACGCTAACTTCTCAGCAGCGGATTTGTGATGCCGCTCTTTCTTAAATCGCGATTGGTCTGGATCGAAACCTCCTTCTTCAGCTCCATAGACCGCCCAACTTGGTGTACAGGACATGTAATCTTCGCTGGTAAAAGGTTCTCCACAAGCCACCTTCAGTTCAAGATGATAAATTTTCACTAATCAATTAACGAATACTAACTATACAAAGCCCTTTTCGAGCATGCAGAAAAACAAGAAACATCACAAACCAGGTCATGGAACTTGTCATAATCGATCCATGTGAACCATTCACCGTCAACCTTAAATTTGCTGACTTTGCCCAAAAGAACACAACATGAATGCTCGTGCTCACAAGCAACTTCATATGCACCATTGCTTTTTTGGGCCAATGCTTCCGAAAATTTCTTCACATCAGAATGCCAAGGAACATTCTCCATTGTTAATTTTGAAGTCGCTGACCTGTGATAGAGACACCACGATCATGCAAAAAAATATCTTTCATTAAGTTTTGGATGAGCAGAAGACATAAGAATAGAAAGAAAACGACTTACGATCCACAATATGTCACGCCTTTGATCTCAATAAAATCAGGATTTCCAAGATCAAATAGGCTAGAATAGGCATCTATATCTTCAGTGTTCCATCCTTTAACAAGTGTCAGGCGGTAGACAGTTCGCTGTTGCTTCTCTCTGAGAGCTTTCAGGGAATCCTGACAATAATTGTCAACATCTTATTCAGATACATCTAGATGGAAAGAAAGATTGAAGTTGCTCGATCACTAATTTCACAGAATAAGGGATCCCATTAATTCGTTTGGCACATCTAGACAACGAACGAAGAAAGTCCATTACTTCATTTTTTAATTGGATTCAACCCACATTATCTAGGTGGTATTATGTAACTTGTTTGTGAAAAGAACTGGTATTCAAATTAGGAGACAATCTTACATTTTTTAAAGATTAGTTACAGAGGTCTCTTATCCTTCGTTAACTTCAATTAGTGAATTTGTTCATTACGAAAATACACAAGAAAATAAATACTCACAACAAATCGCTCCCAGAAGTCACCAAAAAGTGGTCTATCAATGGCCTTCAAGCTATCCTTTGTTGCAGCATCTACACTAACATACAACTGCAATAGTAACTCATTAAACATCGCATTCCAAAATCTAGTGCTCCTCAAAAAAAATAATGCTAGGTATATACTGATCAGCAACACAAATATAACGAAAAATGATTACCTGTGTGATGGGTTTTAACATCTTAATCCTTTCAGGAAACTGTGCATTTGTTACCAGAAAAGTCGAGATTCGCCGACGGTGAAGCTCATCAACAAGTGCATTAATCTCAGGATACATGATTGGTTCACCAACAAGTGATAATGCACAATGTCTTGGCAAAAGACCTTCAGACAAACGCTCTGCTTTGACCCCTGTAGACATAGATTACCGTGGTCAATTTTCACTAAATAGCCAGCTAGCTAAAAGGCTCACCCCATCAATGAAATCTTCACATTATAACTCGATGTCTAGCAAGACAAAGAAAGTATTAGATGCAAATGGGATCTAGTGAACCACCGAAACCTGTTAAATTGGCGAACAATGTGACAGACATAAATGTACTTGTTTAATATGAAAGTCTACAGTTATACGAATTATATAACTCAATGTCTAAGACAGAGAAAATATTTGATGCAATGCAAATGGGATCTAGTGAACCACCGAAACCTGTTAAATTGGCGAACAATGTGACAGACATAAATGAACTTGTTTAATATGAAAGTCTACAGTTATATGAATTATATAACTCAATGTCTAGTAAGACAAAGAAAATATTTGATGCAGTGCAAATGGGATCTAGTGAACCACCGAAACCTGTTAAATTGGCGAACAATGTGACAGACATAAATGTACTTGTTTAATATGAAAGTTTACAGTTATACGAATTATATAACTCAATGTCTAGTAAGACAAAGAAAATATTTGATGCAAAAGTTAGAACACGATACACACACACACACACACACGCACACACACACACATATATATATATACATATATATATATATATAAATATGAGAAAGAGAGAATACAAGGTCTCATAATACCTGGAACCCCTTTCATTTGTCGTATCATTTTTGTATGAAGATCAATAGCAGTGTCAACAATTACCAATGGATCATCCATCTTCCATCGCCAGCTTTTCCCTACAGGATTCGTGTGATGTCTCCAGCAAAAAACGCATTTGTTTGCACAAGCCAAACTTGGTGTTGTCTCCATGCACCTAGAGACACGCAAATACCTCTGTTAAAGTTAAAAAATGCAATGCATATATAATTTTTCAGAAAAAACTACAAATATTAAGTTTCCCCATTGATAAATATTTTAATTTTCTATCTTTATTATGGTAACTAAAATCACAATTTCACGAAATTTGTTTCTCTAATTTGTTAATTAAATGTTGGTTTTATTGTTTTGTTTTATTGTAAAAATATAAACAATTGTAAATACTAATAATTTAATCATTTTAGTTAGCAAAGTTATAATTTTCATTTAACAATCATTTTTACTCATTTCGACAATAAATAGCTCTCTTTGAACAATCTCTCAATCGAAACAAAAGTATGTTTCTAATTACGCCAAGAAGCCCTTTTAACTCCCAAACAATCTCACTTCTATATTTGCTTAGAAAAACAGGAAATCTTCAAATACCAAAAAAAGAACAAATGATTGCTTTCAAAAGACCCAAATTTCATTTCCAAAACTGGAGAGATTGAAACTTGTAACTGTCCCAATACATATTAATCAGTTATAAAGCATAACTCAGCATGAACAAATATGGATAAAAGACAAGCACACAAATAAAATATGCCATAGATTGTTAAAATTTTCGATGCCAGACTATATAATTACAATAACTATGAAAGAAACCCACACCTGTGACTCTCGATTCCATAAAATGAATGCTTATAACAACCTCCGCGGCCCCTAAGTTGAGACTTGGTCCATCTACAAAGTTTAACCCCGCTATGAGAGCCAATTATTTTATAACCCTGCATGCAGTGTCTGAGACTTAAAAAAATGAACATGAAATATTATTCACGACAAAATGATAAAATCCATGGATATTGATTAAATAGTCAAGTGAAAATGTTACGAACAACATTAGCAAACTAGGCAGGTCTCACTTCTAAAATAACATGTAGTCCACACTGCAGAAGCCCCGGGAATCATTTACATTCAATTGACGCTTGCAGGAGCCATAGCGTGCACATCCAAGTTATTGGTATAAGTTGGAAGAGATATGTATGTGATAATTGAGATGTAGCTCTAGTTTTATAACAAAGAAAATCAGGTTCTCCAAGCAATATTTAAATCCCACACAGCATGCCAAATTGCCAATTCAATATATAACCATCGAACACATAAGCAATACAAAAATTATGTTTTAATACAATCTCAATGATTGGCTATCAAAACTTACACCCTCCAGGTAAAGTTGTAGCCTGTAGTTAAGTATAAGAATCAGTAAATACTCCATCGAGAATATAATAGGTGGCAGCATGTGTGGCATTGTTATCACTGTATCTCGCATATTCATAGGACAAAAGAACTTCCCATTTCAATGAAATTCACAAAAATCCACAATGAAGATGGAAAATTTGTTCAATATTTATAATGAGCCACATAATACCATAAATCACTAACTACTTGATCCAACAAAGAGGAAAATTCCAGGCTATATCCTTGTTACTCTATCACTTTCGCCTCGATGATGGAGTTGAAGCATAATTCAACTCAAAATTACAAATATTTTTCAATTATTGTTACAGCAAATGATAGATTTCAATCATTGACATCATTATTCTCGAAAGGCCTACCTGCTTCTGCAAATTTGCCCTTATCACGGGAGTCACCATTTCTTTCTCCCCATTCACGACTTCTCCGTTAACTTTTCCATTAGCAATTGTTCCGATCTTTGACTTCCTTGAAGGCCCTTTACCAGCAATATCCTCAAGATCAACAACCCCTGATTCAAGATCGTTTTCTTCTTCACTATCACTAAACTCGACTTCACCTTCAATCTGGCTCCCGATTTCGCCATTTTCAAAATGCCCTCGATTCTCCCCAACTAAACCCTTCAAAACGCCAACAACCTTATCACTCCAAGCATCAAACACCTCATCCAAATCTCCTTCGTCTGTATCACCCTCCCCTGACTCCACAATTTCAGTCGCCCCAAGCTTTCTTAATTTTTCTGAAACTCCCCTTGCCACATCATTATACGTCTCCACATAACTCCTACTCCCAACCCCAAAAACCGCATACTTGCAGTCCTTCAGCACAAGCGCCCCAACCCGAAAATCATCAGCACTCTCAGTCAACCAATTAACCAAAAAGCTTCCATTTTGAGGAGGGCCACCATGTTCCCAAGTCGAAGCAACGATTACAACCAAGGATTCTTTACACAAATCTTCAGGCTCGTAGTCTTTAGGATCAACAAAATCAAAGGGAAGATCGTTGAGGGTCAAAAGCGCATGGAGGCGCCGCGCAAGTGTTTTTGACGTGTTGGTTTGTGAGAGGAAAAAGAGTTTACCTCTTTTGGAGGAACTGGGGCTAGAGCTTTGGATGAAGGGTTCTTTAAGGAGGCGCGTGAGGAGGCGGCGGTGGCGATGGCGGGATTTGTAGATGAAATAGAGCGTGGCGGAGGCGGACAGAAGCGTGAGCAGAGCAAGGCGTGTTGGAGGGGACATGGTGGGAATTAGATGCAAAGATCTTGGGGTTTCCCGGAACATAAATGAATCAAGTCTCTCATCATGGTATCCAGTAATTCTGATGGACGTGTTGGTTGTGTCAATATTCGAGTTATTTGATTGCATGTACATATGTAGGTTAAAAAAAATGCCAACATTTTCAATTCAATACTTTTTTTTTTTTTTAGGAGTGATCACAGTGCGGTTTTGCGGTTAGTATTTTGAAAAATTAATCGCGGTTTTACATGAAAAACTAACCTTACGATTTTGAGCGGTTGCGGTCGGTTTACGGTTTTTTTAATGAAAAATATTAGAACATATATTCTAATTTATTTGAAAACATCAACAATATATTGTCTTCAAATATAAAATATAGTTCAAAGCATATAAAGATCAAAATAGATAAAACAATAATCAAAATTCAAAACTAAGTTAATAATTTAACAACATAACACATTCACAACAAAAATGACATTTACACTATTTTATCATTTTTTACTTTCAAATTTCAACAAAATATTGTACCAAAAGAAATAAATACTTTAATAAAAGACTAATACGAAGAATAATTAATAAAAAAATAAGTTTTATTTGTAAGAATAATAATTTTGAAGAGAGTTGAGATATAATGAATGATGACTTCTTTATTTGAATATATTGTTTGCAAATTATTATATTTATATGCTCAATATTATGGTAAGGGGTTTAGACGGTGCAGTTTGGTGCGGTTTTTGGCAAAAAAAAAAAATAACCGAACCACGTATGCGGTGCGGTTTATGATTAATATTTTTAATTGTGATTTTTATAGAATATTACGAAATACGATGCGGTGCAATTCGGTTCGGACGGTTAATAAAAAAATTTGATCACCCTTGCTTTTTGTCAAAAATATTTGTCGAGTACAATTTGATTAGCATAATTTGTAGTTTTCTGTGTTAGCTCGAAATTTACTCAACGAGTACATAATGATAGTAGTTGCAGGTGTAATTCGGCTAGTATGTTTTATAGATTACTGAATTACCCTATGTATATCTGGTGCGTATATAAAAAATAACGCGGTGAGTTTCCTTATAAATTATACATGCGGATGTCATTGCATTGATCACGTCGAAATAAATACATAAATATTTTGATTTGACTTGGAAAAAAGTCTCGTGTACCGTGTGTGTACTGAACATGTGGCCATGTGGGTAAAGATCCAAAGTAAAGCTCTCAACAAAGTTTTTTGAGTTATTTGGAACAAGTGACTGTTTGATCAGAATGTTTAGATATTTGATTGTTCATATCAATATCTTTTCAAACGAATTTGTCATATGACTTGTCCGATGAGGTTTACATGGCTAGCGTATATTGACGACGATTGTGGCAGATGGCCCATAGCTTTAAAAGTACATATATAGTTTTTGTTATATGTCTATCAACCATACCAATTTCTCTCATCACCAATGAGGTGATAGGTGAATATCATTTTATCCGTGGACACATAAATTTATACAATTGGTAGACATTATAACAAAACTGTATATATATAGAAAAATTAATCGGCCCATTTATGTTTTAAACCCGGAACCAAAATTTTATTTTTATTTTTACTTTTCTTATTCTCTTGAGTCGAGTGGGTGACCCAGAAGCAAGATACAAAATTTAATTGGAAGATTAAAGTAAATTTTAACATTTTACTCACAAGTCACAATACAACTTCTCAAGTTTTTATATAATTTTTCATTTGTTTTTTTTTTTTTTGACGCTTTTCTTTTCATGGTTTTTTTGTAGTTCTTTCTTCTGAATCAAAATTTTTTAGATATAATTTTTGAGTTTGTCTTCTATATAAGTTTTGTGATATATGTTTTATTATTTTATTACATTTGGGTAGTTTTTATATGATCAGTCAACAATGGAAGGTATTTGTTGATGTATTTTAAATTTAATATGTTTTTTTTTTTTGTGGCCTTTATCATTAGGCTATCAGTGATTGAATTTTGGTTATACATCTTTATTATTTTTTTGGTTATACGTCTTCTGAATTTATTAATTCATTACTTGTAATAATTTAATAGAGTAGCAAGTTATATTAATTAAATTATTTAGTAGGTATGAACTAAACTAATAGTTAGGCAATATATTTAAAAATTTCCCTGAATTTGATATTTTAGCTTTATGACCATTGAGATCGATGTATGTGTTGTTTGGGATGGTGTTTTTCTCGAAAATTCTGAAACAGCCCGTATACAAGTACTTCACGTTAACGGCAATCGTCTCTAAGATACAATGACTTCTATCAAGAGTAGTAGCACAACAAATTCTTGATTTTAACGAACAAAATTATGTAGCAACTTTCAAGTATAGAAGAGAGAAAAATGCAACAATATGAGATGATAATTTTTCGAACCATAATAATGAAGTATGTGAGGACTATTTATAAATGACCACCGGATGCGTAGAAGAGACGCGTCTTTCCGGACCGGATGCGTAAAAGAGTCACAACTTTAGTCAAGGAACACATTGTTTGGTGCAAAATCACCCAAGAACATATGTTTTGAATGGCAAGGGACGCGCGCCAGAACAACGCGTGCATCCGTGCGACCGCGCGCAGCTCTCTGTCCTCTAGGCACATTAACGCGCGCATGAAGCCGCGCGCATTGCTCTGTTCGTTGCCACCTACATTATGCATTTTGTTGGTGCGAGCACTACCAATAAAATTTAATTTCCAAATAAATTTGGTCCAAAAAAATTAGCATTGGTCAAACACCACACCACCCCTCGGCCGAGCCGGCCGGGCGAGCGCGCGCGTGTTTAATTCATCGAAACTTAGCCTACCACTCTTCTATTTATTATTTTATTTATCCAACAGTCATATTCATTTGTTGTATAGCATTTTCGTTGAACCTGAGTCTAATATTCGACTCGAAACCGCATTTGAGTTTTTCCGGTTTATGAGAAAGAGAAGCAATCATGCATTCTCCTATGAAAGTGTAAACCATTGGCATATATATACCGATACCCCATAAAGAGTCGGTCGTATTTGAAATCGGATAGAGTAAGAAAGACCGGAACCAGAGCTGTTTCCGTGATAAGAGAAGACGAGATGAGAGCCACTGTGAGTTCCTTAATTTGACTGACCATCTCGAAAATACGTCAACCCGGGAAGCCAATCATATTCATATAAACCCGATCTCTCAACTTAGCCCGAGCAATATGAGAAGACTAGGATAATAGATCAGTGACCTGTAAAGTAAAATATCAGCAAGTTTGCGCTTATTCAGCCATTGATTAAACACATAACTCTAGCCTCCACAATTACATAAACTGGTGCATCTCTCAGTTTTCATACAACGATCTTAATTATACCACTGCACAATACGTTAAAATGAACTAAAAGATGAAGGTGGAAATTTAACTTCATTGGCAAATTAATTTCTGCAGCTTAAAAATGCAGCGTAAAATTTGTTTACGTAAACTATGTGACAGGAAGAAAGGTCTGGGAAGGCCTGTCATGCATGCACGGATACAGAGGTCACTAAGTACAGTGCCCTTCAGACAACTAGCAGACAAACGCACCGTTTTCCCTGGCTATTTGCATTTTTTCTAATAATTAACCAAAAGCTCGAATTGTAATCCAATTAAAAAATCTATATTGATTTGAGCTCGTACGTGTCTCATGAATCTCGGTCTCATGTAGGATTACGATTTCTTTTAGCTTCTAATGAATGAATAAAATATCGAGTAAGGGTTCACATATTAGGTAATAAAAATAATAAAGAAAAATGGATATTACAAGAAAATAACATTTTTTGTGTCGTAATTTATATATATATATTTTTATTTTTATCACTATCGATCATTTTATTATTTTAATACAACAATTTGTGTTTTTTAAGTTTTATTATTTTTCATCTGAACATTGATATGATGTCGGGAATTACGGACATGACATCGAAAAATATTAATGTGACGCTGAATATTATCGTGATCACCAATAATTCGATAAAAAAAATCATAATCGAAAAAAATTTCAAGTTAACATACTATAGACATAAATAAATTACTAATTATACAACAAAAAATAATATTTTATAAGCTACGTATCAAAAATATTATTATATATATATACAAAGAGGCGGTGTTCATGCAATCATAAAGGTGGAATGGGGCCAAGCAAGTGGGTGAGGGTGTGGAAGATGATGGAACATGACATTATGCATTGTCTTTTGTGTGCAGAAGAAATCTGAATCTCATCTGTTTGATTAATTTCCTCCCCTTCACAAAGAAAGCTAGCTGTCTCTTGTCGGATACTTAGTTGGCTGTTGGAACCACTGCAACACTTCACGCACACACAGCAGGGTTTATAATTCATAAGTGACTCCATTGATGTTGGTGATTGTTTTTCGTGTTGTGTTGTTAAATTTGGGAACCCTTTTCGTGTTTGGTATTTCCTGGTTTGGGTCCTGGTTTTGTACGTGATCAAAAGCTAATCGTGTGTATCATCGATCAAATTATAACACAGTAAGCATATCGTTAAGGTTTTGTGGCTTAGAATTTTGGAGTTGGAACGTAAATGGCTTCGATTGGTGAAGAGAATGGAGTGAGAATCCAAAGCTCTTCGGTTCACTACAACATGGATTACTCACTTCAAAACCCCATGATTCCACAGGGAGAAACAAAAATTTCAGACCCTAGTTCAGGCGGGTCTAAAGCCAGGCCAAGAACTCTGCAGGTACCCAGTTACCATGAGTGCCTCAAAAATCACGCCGCCAACACAGGCGGAAACGTAACCGACGGCTGCGGAGAGTTCATGCCGAGTGGCGAGGAAGGAACCATCGAAGCTCTTAAATGTGCCGCTTGCAGTTGCCACCGCAACTTCCACCGTAAATACAACCACGGAGAGAGAAAGACGTCGGCGTTGATGCGCCCTCTCTTTCTCCCCACGCCGCTTCCCTCTCCTTCAATGGTCCAACACCGAGGTGGCGGCGTGACTCATTGGACTTCGATGGTGCAGCCAGTGAGAGTTGCCTTCAAAGGCGTCGGTGGCGACGGAAGCATTGGCACAGACTCTTCGAGCGAGGAGCTGAACTTTAACTCCTTCATGGCGCAGGAATCGCTGCACTCCGCGAAGAAGAAGGGGCGACGTACTAAATTCACGGCGGAGCAGAAGGAGAAAATGCTTGGATTTGCGGAGAAGCTGGGGTGGAGGATTCCTAGAGAAGATGATACGGAAGTGCAGCAATTTTGCGGTGAGGTGGGGGTTAGGAGACATGTTTTCAAAGTGTGGATGCACAACAATAAGATTTCTTCCAAGAAAACTTCTCAATTGGTTGATGAATAAATTAAGGTTGTTTACTCTTAATCTTATCCATCGAGATCAAGATTAAATTCGATTAGTACATTAAAACTTGGGTAAAACTTGTGTGAGGCGGTCTCGTGTGTCGTTTTTTGTAAGAGGGGTCTCTTATTTTGGTTAACCATCAAAAAATATTACTTTTTCTACTAAGAGTTCTATTGTGAATATTGGTAGGCTTAATCCGTTTCACAGATAAAGATTCGTGAAATAGTCTCATAAAAAATCTACTCTTAATTTGTATACATCATAAATTAAAAATCACAAAATCAAATCTAGAATTCAAAATTTCTTATGATATTAAAATAAAAAATTATTAAATGAAAAATCAGCAAAAAAATGAAAATTTTGGTAAGGAAATATGAAAATATAGATATACATTTTGAAAATTTAAGAGAGTGATAGAGATAGATGAGATGAGAGAATATAAGAAGAGAGAGAAATAAATAGCTTGTGTATGGGTTAGAAGTTTTAAAAATCCATCCAAATCTTTAGGTTGAACCAAATACAAATTTTAACAATTTATAGTTGTACCTTAGGCTTTAATGTTTGTATGTTAACGAATTTCATGAAGTTATTAAAAATCCATCCAAATATTTGGGTTGAACCAAATACAAATTTTAACAATTTATAGTTGTACCGTAGGCTTTAATGTCTGTATGTTAACGAATTTCATGAAGTTATTAAAAATCTATTGAAAATTTGAATACCTCTAGACTTTTATAGAGTTTTTAAAAGTCAATGTTGAATACCACTTGACTTTAAAAACTCCATGAAAGTCTATTTTGAATACCACCAGACTTCTATAGAGTATGCAAAAGTCTTGATTGAATACATCTAAACTTTTAAAATATACAAAAGTCATTAAAAATCAATAAATCTCCTACATTAAATACACCCCCCTTAAATTTGTGTGTTGGTAGAGGGAGCGAGAACCTCACGTGGATTGTATAATTTATTTGCAGCATTCTACATTATAAAAAATTAAAACTCGCCAAGAGAAACATGTTTTAAATCAAAAGCAGAGGTAGGAAATCATATGTCACTGAAAAATTGATAAATTTTTCTCCAAATTTGTCTATATTTTGCTCATAATTTATATTTTGACATTTCGAAAAATGTTGTTCTGATCAAAATCTAAATACAAAATAGATAGAATTAAAAATTCAATTTGATTATTTTCTCTATCTTCTGCTATTATAATTATTTGAGCAAGTTCGAATATATAATTATACCTTGTTCCGTACGCAAGGTGTTTCTCCAAAGTTATAATGAAATATCACAGAGTAAGGAATTTTTCCCCAATTACTATATATATAAATTATCGGAACAAGTTAACATAATTCCAAAAGCATATAATCTACCCAAGCCAAGTCGCTGCAACTTCTTTAATATTTTAAATTCTTAATTTAGTACGGAAGCAAAATATCGAATATTAACATATACTCAAATATTATCCATTATCGAATGACAAAACTTGTGTGAGACGATCTCACGAGTCATATTTTGAGATTCGGATCACCTACAGTGGTACCATCACTTTATGTGATACTGTGCCATTTATTTTTTTTTTCTACTTTTTTTTTCTTATCTTTTTTTCTTTTGTTTTCCTTCCATTTATTTTCCTTCCTTCACGAATATTAGCCAACAATTTTATATGAAATAATATAAATATTTTAATTATTTTATGTTAAATTAATAATTTTGCCATTAAAAATTACTATATTAAATTTTTACATGTGAAAAACCGTATCATTTTTTTCGAATTTGATGAGTATTATTAATTTTATTTTTCAATTAACAAAATTTTTAACAATATAAAACTATTAACATGTTAATGCTTAAATTAAAATTTAGAACATTTCCATCATGCAATATCAAAAACTATTTGATACGTAGCCTTCGGTTGTCAGTCTTACGAACATCATACAAAGTTTTCTATACAGTTCTGTACTTTCTCGTTTAGGATCTTCTTCGACTTCATTGTCCATACAATCGTGTACCACTCCACTCCTAGCTTTTATCGTCCATCTATTCAAGATATATTGCTCTGGCAGTTTTTTTACGTCCAGCACATCATATACTTTCACAGCATAACAACACAATAATCCAGTCGTCTCAAATTTTCGGCAACTACATGAAATCATCTTTGTGCTAGGATTAAATGTTACCCTCCATTCTCCTTCTTTATCGATTCGCCCGACAACATATTCAAATAATGATTGAGTTTCATTTTTATATTTTTATTTAAAGAATAGCCGATTAACATTATTAGTTGAAATGAAGTTTCAAAACGTATGAATTATTTATTTTTGATAGAAATGAGGTGTTGAATTTTAGTTTTTGATATTGCATGATGGAAATGTTCTAAATTTTAATTTAAGCATTAAAATGTTAATAGTTTTATATTATTAAAAATTTTGTTCATTGAAAAATAAAATTAATAATACTCCTCAAATTCGAAAAAAATGATATGGTTTTTCACATGTAAAAATTTAATATAGTAATTTTTAATGACAAAATTATTAATTTAACATAAAATAATTAAAATGTTTATATTATTTCATATAAAATTTTTGGCTAATATTTGTGAAAAAGGAAAAAAAATGGAAGGAAAACAGAAGAAAAAAGTTAGGGAAAAAAGTAGAAAAAAAAATTTAAAAAAAAAATAAATAAATAAAAAGGCACAATATCATCTACAGTTGGTGGTCCGGATCCCATATTTTATGAGACAAATATCTTATTTGGGTCATCCATGAAAAATATTATTTTTTATGTTAAGATTATTATTTTTTATTGTGAATATCAGTAGGATTAACCCGTCTCACAGATAAAGATTCGTAAAAATATCTTACAAAAAATCTACTCTCATCGAAATTCTAATTATCATAATTGAGTTGATAGTTTTTTTTAAATCCAATTTTTAAAAATACGGAGTTGAAATCGGGCTTAAAGCCCAGTAGTAAAAGTCTCACCCAGTCACCCGTATAATAAATAGTAGGTCACAAATTCCATTTCCCCAAAAAAAAAAAAAAAAAAAACCGAGCTATGGATTAGTTGCCCACACGCGGCATGTGGTCGGATCGCTAAGTCATTTTTTTAAAAATTAAACATTCATATTATCAAATCGAAAAATTTCGTGTTACAATGCAAACAGTCAAGATATAATATTTTCTTCTAATTATTTTAAACTAGAAGATCTATTAAATGCTCTATAAACAAGAAAATATGTCTCATATTTAAAATGTAAAAAAGTACTATTTTTTAATCCTTTATAATATATATGCTTTATGTCTCGGTAATTTTCTAAATTTCATAATATCTATATTTATGTCTGTGTATATATAAAGAGAGGGTTTGTACAATTTTTAAAAAGTTCTTGCCAAAATATTTACTATTAATGAAAATATTTCTTAGTATTAATATAGTCATATATAATATTAAATATTTGAAAATAAATACTCCATTAAATATGAATTTTTTTCGATTTTTTAAAAATTCAAAATTGAATTTGATGTTTTTGAAAATATAAACTAGACTTAAGTGTCTATGTTAAGGCAAAAACTTGTGAGAGACAGTCTCACGAGTCGTATTTTGTGAGACAAATATCTTTTTGGGTCATCCATGAAAAAATATTACTTTTTATTGTAATATTGGCCATAAAATCGGAATTGAATTCGGCATAAAAATCCTAAGGTGCCCAATGACACGCGAGCAGGTGCGCCGATGGCCGACACGAGTGAAAAAAATTAAGAACTCACGAGACAATGTTGATTTTCGTCGAGTTTTCATATGTAAATAATGTGTCTATGATGTTGGATAACGCATATATGACGTTGGAATTGAATTCGACATGAAAAAATATTACTTTTTATATTTAGTTCTCATTATTTTTTATTTTATTAAATATTTTTTTATAATATTATGTTTTTAAACTTTTTGAAAAAGTGTCATAAAATTTGGTCTATTGATTGCATGTGAAGTGTTATTTCATTATTATGTATTTTAATTAGAACTTCAATATAAATATTTTTTAACATGTTATCATAAATAATTGAATTTTTTTTATCAAAATTTATTTATTTAATAAATGATAAAAAATATATATTTATTATTTAAAATTTTAATAGACAAAATATAAAATAAATTTTTTATTAGATTTTATAATTTTTTTATTAGAAATAATTATATTCAATCAAAATTAAAAAATCAATTTAACAATTAAATATTTTTATTATATTTACACAATATTTCAAATAATATAAACATTTTTGATACGATAAATTTTTATAAGTATTTAAAATTTAAATATATTTATTATATTATATTATATTAATAATTTTTCAAACTCTTATATTTACTAATTTTAATCCTTAATTACGTGCAATAAGAAGAAAATACTAGTTTGTTAAAAATAAGAAAAAAATGACGAGTTGAAACTTTGAGGTAGAGTAGTTTGCTTCTGGACGAAAACGTCAGCACTTGGAGAGAGCAGGGTTTAGCTATCTGGGGTGGGGTTTTATAAATATTGTTTCCGTGAAATGAGGCTCTGGATCTCTGGTAAGAGCTTCTTCTTGTTCTTAAAAGATGAAATTAATATATAGTTTATATGCATAATTTTGTATGTGCTCTGTTGGCATTGTCTCAAATGTCTGATAGACGTGTGTGGTGATTTTTATTTTGGATTTTGTGCGTTTTTAGCATTTCGTTTTCTATTCCTCAATTTGTATTTTTAGAATTTTTGTTGCTTAACTCACGAATGTTTGTTGATTATTTTGTGAAATTCACTGAAATTTTGGAATCTTGTCCTCCATATGTTCTCTTTCTCGTTTTATGTTTTGGTCTATTTTAAATGCAGGAAATTTGATGTCTTGACCTCTCTATTTGATTTCCCAAGTGGTAACAGCTGTTCAAGATCGGTTTTGGTTTTGTCTATTGTGGGATTTTCTATTTATTATAATCTTTTCTGTTGTGGCTTGGATTGGTGCCATAGATCCACATCAGTGCTTCCTTTTGAGGGCAGTGATAAAATGAATTTTAGGCTATTCCTGTCTAAGCAAACAATCATTAGCATATCAAGACTCGATGGTAGAGTTTTGTCTTCATGCTCTGGTGGATACAGATCTATGGTTACTTCTATTGTGTCCACGCCTACATTGATCAGTTCATCTGGAGTTTTTGTTGCCTCATCTTCCATTCGGGGCACTCAATACCTGAAATTTGATCTAAATCATGGTAGACACATTCACACAGTCCAACAAGATAATTTGAATGCGTCGTTCAGTCATCCGGATAGTGAGTCTGAAAATTATGCATCCATGAACGAGTTCTTGTCTAGATTTTACTGGTCTATCCGTCAAAAGGTCAATGAAGCTTATCCTGATTGTGACAAGCTGACAGTTGATGGGATGATATTGATTATTATTGATAAGGTTGTAACAGAGATGGAGAAGGGTGGTGTTGAGCAAATGATTGGGGTTACTGCATCCGCACCCTCACCGGACTTTAGCGAGGATTTGTGGAGAACAGTGTGGGGGGTTAGCAATGCAGTTCTGCAAGACATGGTGAAAGAAAAGAAAAAGGAGAAGATGAAGGTTTTTCTTCAGTCAGAGGAAGTTAAGGAGATGTATAGGTTTGCTGGTGAAGTGGGTGTTCGGGGAGATATGCTGAGAGAGCTTCGGTTTAAATGGGCCCGCGAAAGGATGGAAGAAAGTGAGTTCTATCAGAGGTTGGAGCGCCTTCGGGAAGAGCATCCTCAAATAGAATCTCATGAAGAACATAATTTGGTCAAAGAAAATATTGATGGAAAGGAAGGGTGGGATGTGCCAATGACGTGGCTGATGATAAAATGAAAACTGTCCGCTCTTCCCAAAAGGCATGGCAAAATAAAGTACAAGATTTATGGACTTGATTTATCTGACCCAAAGTGGGTTGAGGTGGCTGATAAAGTTCATGAGAGTGGCAAAGTTATGTGGCCACAAGAGCCAAGACAAATATCTGGAAAGTGCAAATTACTTACTGATAGGATTCTTTCACTACAAGAGGAGGAGGATCCTTCTCCTCTTTTAAGCGAATGGGTTGGCCTTCTCCAGCCTTCGAGGATTGACTGGATTAATTTTCTCGATAGATTGAAACAACAGAACCCTCGTCTGCACCTTAAGGTATGCGATTTCAGTCTGGACTGGAAATACGATATTGCAGTCTTGCATGGATATGCAATTCGGCAAATATTTCTTTATATTTGATTATCTGGCTTTCAGATTCTTTTTATGTTCTTTGCTCTTTTCTTTTTAATATCTCCAGTGTCTTGTGTAGTCAAATCAGCATTTTGGTTTTCTGTTATAGTTTATAATTCACCTCCTGTTGGCTGAGTTCAGTTTGCTTCTCTGGCAGTTGGCAATGAAATGCTGTCCTTTCTTGTGGTGTAGATGATATTTATGCTTCAAGAACTACTTCTACTGGAGATAGTTAATACCATATAACTTTGTAGCATGATCATTATATTTGATACAACATGAATTAATTGAACTCGATGAATATGTATTTGATAGCTTATCATGTCGACCCTTAAAATATTTCATTCTAGCTATTATATTGTGCAACTTGGAATAAATTGATGTTTTTTTATTGCAGTACACTGGTGACTGGACAAGCATGTTTTCATTCTATATATTTTCTTCTCTTTTCATCAATATTGACATGGTTAATGGTTGAATGCACGGTCTTTCTACTTTCTGATCCTTGATTAAATTTTATGGGCATGCTTAGATTGCAGAAGTTGTACTTGGCGAAGAGTCCTTTCAAACTAGCATACACGATTATGCAAAGCTGGTTGATGCTCTTTCCAGAGAAAATCGCTGGGAAGATGCTGACAGAATTTTAAAGAAGATGGATGAAAATGGCATTCTTCCTGATGTTCTGACTTCAACCATTATGGTTCACATGCACAGCAAATCAGGGAATCTTGATAGAGCCAAAGAAGCATATGAGAGCTTCAGGGCTCGTGGATTCCTAACCAGATGCAAACGTCTACCATTCTATGATCAAGGCTTATGTAAATGCTGGTGATCCTAAATCTGGTCATTTGTTGATGAAAAAAATGGAAGCTAGTGGCATAACACCCACAAAAGAAATTTATATGGCCTTGCTCGGGTCCTTTGCCCACCAAGGTAACGTTAATGGAGCACAACACATTGCCACCGCCATGCAGTTCGCTGGTTTCCAGCCCAGTTTGGAATCCTATACACTACTAGTTGAGTCATTTAGGCGAGCCGGAGATCCGGAGCAGGCTAGAAATAGTTTTGATAACATGATGAAACTTGGGCACAGGCCGGATGATAGATGCACTGCTAGTATGATAGCAGCCTAGGCAAATAAGAATGTATTGGATAAAGCCTTGAATCTTCTATTGGAGCTCGAGAATTGTGGCTTTGAGCCTGGGGTTTCTACTTATACAGTTCTGATTGATTGGTTGGGCAAGATGCTGCTTATTGATGAAGCTGAACAGATACTGGATAAGATTATTGAGCTGGGAGAGGCTCCACCGTTTGAAGTCCATATGAGCCTTTGTGACATGTACTCCAGAGCTGGGTCCGAGAAGAAGGCTCTTCAAGCCTTGGGAGTTGTGGAGTCAAAGAAAGAGCAATTGGGGCGTGATGAATTTGTGAGGATTATTAGTTCATTGTCGGCTGGTGGTTTTACCAAAGATGCTCAAAGGATGCTTGGAGTTATGGAAGCTCGGGGATTTGTTCCATCTGAAGAGCTAAATGTGAATGTGGCAAAACCAGAAGCTTTCCGCGGGAGACAAACAACCAGATAGATCAATACCATTTTAAAAGCCAAGTTGCATGAGAAAAGCATAATGATGATTAGGGGTGCTGATACTTTTCCACTTTAGTTTCACTTGATCTAGACCCTCTTGTAAGTTTGACCATCTCCTAATTTGTTTGAAATCATTCTCTCTCTCTATTTTTTTTGGATCAAAAGCACTTCAAATTTGCTACCTATATTCGAAGGTGGCAAGTCTCTTATTTGCTGTAATAGAATTACGAGTGCCAAAATGTCCATTATCCATTATCCAAGTTACATGTAAGATGTTTTGGCATGCTTTTGTTTCATTATTTTGCAGTCTATCTCTTGAGCTTGATGTCCAAGGCATATTTGCCTTTTTATTTTAAATTTTAAAAGTGACACACATTGTTTACTTTCATCCTGTCACACTCTTTATGTTGTCATTTTTGGACACTTGTGCATTCATTTAATCATTTCTTGCAACTATTTTAATGGGTTTGAAGGTATGATCTCAGTGTCGGGCCTAAACAACCTGGTTTTGTTCTGGGGAACCTCTTGATCTCAAGCCATGTGCTACCTGTGTGTCTGCCATCTCTTGATTCCTTTGAATGAATGCTGCAGTATTGCTACTCACCTCTTGATCTTTCGGATCATAGTGCTGCACACTTTATGGCTTTGATGATGCATCTCTGGATATTTGACCCTAATTTGGTCTGATTGATTTTTGATTTCGATTCATTTTGCTCGAGCCCCTTCGATTATCATTCATTTTATTTGAAGTCCATCTCATTTTTCATCTATATGTTACGTTTGAACCATGTCATTTCCCTCACGGCTCACATCATACTTTATGTGACATTTGACTTGCATTTATGAGTCCAGATTTGGTTACTATTTCGCATGCTGATCTTCCTAGCTCACCATGCGCTTGTTATCTTTCAGAGGAATGCGAGGTTTCAGGTTTCGGGACAAAGGAGGTAGTATGGGGCAGTAGATTATGAGGAAATCTGGCTACTTGAACAGTACAATACATGTTGAATGCTTTGGAAGTAGTAGGTTTCAGGTAGTTAATTCATGCTTTGTACCTCCAAGTTTGATCTTGTTCATTTGAATTCGTACGTGTTCGATGATTTATATGTGAATATGGAATCCGATAGTTTTTTAATTGTAAATTTGGCATGAAAATTTTTCTGTTAATTAAATCCCTCTCTCATGAGTATCTTTTTAAGGACCTTCAAATTGGTAACCTTCTATCCGTTGCTTGAACAAGTCAGCGACGCATATAATGGTTTGCCCAAATTCTGGTTTCCCTTTTACTTTTTCGTTGGGTTATGTCTATCATTCGCCTTTCAAATGCATCTCATGGCACTTCTACAGTTCAAAGATTAACCTTTTTATTTGATTTAGATTTAGAAAGACCTTTTTGAAAGAGATCGGAAAAATTATCAACAACTTACCCTTTTTAAAAAATTTGTATCGCAAAAGCTTGTATCTATGTGAGTGTTGAAAAGAGTAGTGAGTTTTAAGATAAAATAAAAATTAGAAGAACTTTTTGGGATAATTTACGTACATAAAACATGAAAATAAAGCACAATTTCAACAAAATATCCTGACCGACGCTGGCCATTTGCAAAGGTATCCTTGGACGAAAAATTCCTCGGAGAAGGCCAAATACTTGGACAAGCAAAGTTGGTTACTCGGATAGGAAAAGAAGCTGTAAAAGGAACAAAAAGAATGCATGTCGTAAATGTCATTTGTTGGAATTTTCTACAGTTCCAATGACATATTTTGTAATATATCTCATTTCCTTGGTCACATATCAATCGCTTTCCAAAACATACATTCAAAAACTATCCTCTTTTCTCTGTCTTGTTATTGAACATTTATGGCAGATCGAAGATCATTTCCGTTCCGGTTTTGGACATCAGCTCAACGACGTATAACACCACGTCCACCTGCATCACCGCCGACATCTACTCGTGCCCCTTCACCTAAAATTGAAGCTCCAACCGACAGCCGACCAATCACCATCGCCACCAGCCCCACCAGCACAACCGCTCCCTCCTTCAAGGCTCCACCTACATCTGAACCTGAGAACCAAGAGCCGGGTCCATCAACCGCTGCCTTCTTCAATACTCCACCTACATCTGAACCCGAGAAACAAGAAGCGGGTCCGTTAACCATCACCGACGAACCTACGACAACACCTTCAACAGAAGTGCAAACGGCCATACAATCCACAAACAATGCAACCCCCACTAACCTTGCCAACGAACCTCAAACCTCATCTCTATCTCGTTCAACTTCTCGATCCCGAGCCTTGTCTCAACCAGCATCACCCTCTCGTCAGACCTCTCAATCAAGATCACCTCCCCAACCTTTGTCTCCATCTAGTGTATCCCCTAAAACACGTTCTCCAACTTCATCTCCATCCCCTAAAGCCTCTCAAACGCCCTCGACTCCCCAAAAAAAATCACTACCACGTTCCCCATCATACTTGACCCCTCGCTCTCCAAAGCTAGCATCCTCTCCATCCATCAAGAGAGTTCAGCCTACTTCCCCATCAAAAGAAGCAAAAAGACCCATATCTCAATCTAGTATCGCTTCTTTCATTCCAAACGAGGAAGAACGGAAGCCTGCAGTGTCTCAACATGAGCCCGTAGAACTACAGCAGCAGGCAGATACTAAAAATGACAATATCCATAATTCTAGTGGTCTAAGCAAGAACGAACCAAATATCACACACAACGAGATGGAAGTCGTGCCTCCTATAGTATCCGATATAGGTAATACAACAGCCCCTGCACAGCATCAGAAGTCATCAGAGCCATCCCAGAACCAAGACACTCCTGATCTGAATTATGAACACGAGTCGAGTGCCAATCCCGAAGAAACTAAAGAAGTGAAAGTCGTAGTGGAGCAAGTAACGAAAACGAAAAATATGGAAGAGATAGAGAAGGAAATTAATGGTTTTCTGACTCCAAAATCTGGCTCGGAAGCACAAAAAACAAAGAATCTCCATACCGGGAGTGATTCAGACCCAATGCATGTGGAAAAGCAAGAGATGAAACAAGGCATGTCTCTCGAAAAAGACGAACAATCTGCTCAACCAAGAGGAGAAAATGTGCCACTGTACAAAGAAATAAGAGAGGGCCTCTCAACATTTGTCAATAAAATGTCCTTTGGAGATCCCAAAAGTGGTGTTCATGACAAACCAGTAAGTGTAATTACCCTTGCTGGAGAAAACCGAGGCGCATCAATGCATTTGGGGTCAGATTCTTCAAGGACAGAAGGGCCAATCCACATTCACAGAAGCTACAAGATCGACCCTATTGAAAGTTCTGATACGGCCACGGATTTAGAGAGCCATTCTAAGCATGCTAATAAAATGGAGAGTCCAAGAACATTAGAAGATCAGCCAGCTGAAACTTATGTGAACAACAATGCACAGAGCATCAATAACTCTCTGGTGTTTAACTCTTCCATCAGTGAACGAAATCCCGGAGTTCATATGGTTTTTGCCAATATACCGAAAGAATCCATCGAGTCAAGAGACAAAATCATGGCCCCCAACATACAAAAGGCAGAATTCAGCACAACCACCGCAGAGAAAGTTATGTACGAGCCCAGGATCAGAAGGAGATGCCTCCAAGGTCTTTTCTTAGAACCAAGCGACTCCGAAACAGAAGATATGGAGAAGCCTAAGCGTCATGGTTGCCGAGTTAGATGCAAAACAAGGGGCAAAGATGATGAGATCGATCCTCTATGAACAAGAAAAGAATGTGTTACAATGTTCACAACTATCAAATGTGAGTCTACTTCCGTTAGTCTCTGGAAAAATGGTAATAAGGACATTATGATCCAAAATAAGGGAAATAGCTGTTATTTTTAAAGTGTTATGATTGTGTATGCAACAAAAAACAGAGAGTACATATAACATATGTATACAACATCTATATTACAGTCATCAAATAAAGCATCTGCTGCATCTTCTGTACATAGCAAATTGCATTTCATTGAGAAAATGAATGAATATATTTGATCACTATAGTGAAAATATACATCTTTGACCCCTATGAATTTTATGCAATTGTTTCAATAATACTATGTGGGATTTCCGTGAATTTACAGCAGCTTGTCATTTGAATTGTATGTATCCTCGTTAACTTTTGAGTCAACTTTTGCAGTAAAACTTGTTCTTGATTAATAGAGGACGATAATTGGAGGTTGCTGCATGCACACAAAAAATGCATAATTTCAAAAATATTTTATTTAGTATGGTTTCTTAAAATTATTTTTTTTTTATAAAAGAAACAAAAGTAAATCAAGTATCTCATTTGAATCTTGTTGATCACAGAACAATTTTTCTTAAACAATAACTACTGGGCTGATCTCATAACTTGAGGGTTTTTTTTTACATCAACTGCCACGTTCTTTAAGTTTGGAACGATTTTTTATGACATTATATTTAAAGGAGAAAACTTCTATTGCTAGACTTTTTCGCTTAAATTATTTAAATTCGATCAATTTTATATATATTTTCGCGAATTCAACATTGTTAATTCAAACTAGTATATCGATGCACGCTACAATATTTTTTTATGATTCATTTGATTTATATTTAAATGAGAATCAAAATTTAATTATAAGAAATAGTGAGAGATTACCCTGCAATTTTAATATAAACAATTTTGGTGAATTTGTCCATGATAGAGGGGCAAAAATGGATATACAAATTTTGGTGTCTTTAGCTATTTCTATCATGTTCTTTAACTTTAATAAAATACTAGTTATTCTGCACACGCAATGTGTGTGTACATTCTTTTTTATTATTATTGATGGACTAAAGTAAAATTTGACAAGTTATGGAGGGACTAAATTGATAATTGAATTTTTGAAATAAAAAAAAATAAAAGTGTGTGTTGAAATTTTAAAAAAACAATAAACAGAAGTGTAATATTAATATCATATAAGGGTAAAAGTGGAAGAAAAAGTTGTTGTCCTTCCTAGGTTATTACTATCATGTGCTCAATTTTAATAAAACAGAATAGATAATAGATATAGTGAAAATTTATTTCGTTAATTAGTTGTCGTACAACTGTCAAAAATCAGTGTTTTCAAAATCGTACTGGATCGGTTGGCTCAACCGGGAACCAATCACGGCTCCGATCTGGACAATGGAAAAAAATGTTTGACCAATCAGAACTGATCCGAACGTTTCTCAGATTTAAATTTGTTTTTAAAAAAATCGATTTTTTATTCTTATTTTAAAAAAAATATTTTTATTATATATATATATATATATATATATATATGATTCTTTTGATTTTAAATTTTATTAAAAATAATTGTAGCAATATTAGATATATTTAATTATTTATATTTAAAATTTAAATAAATATTTTTTTATTTATATATAGACATTTAAGATATTTAAAATATATTATTATTATTATTATTATTATTATTATTATTTTATAAAATATGACGATTTTCAGGTCCGGTCGTCGGTTCAATCGATCAGATCAGTTGAATTATTTTAAAGATAAACCAATCCGATCAAATTAGTCAAAATAGGCTACGCCCAACTAGTTGACTAGCCCGTCAAATAGGCGAGCTTTGCCTGACCCACAAAAATGACGAGCCGGTCTAAAAACAGTGGGTTGTGAATCAACCTGCTCCAGATCACATATTATAATTACGGGGTTTTTTATAATTAATTTAAAAATAAAAAAATATTTCAAAAAATAATTTTTTAAAAAAATTATTTTGCAAAACTACTTTAATCCGTGCTTACAAAGCGCGGACGCTCGTTCACATAAGCACGGTATATTATTATTATTGTTTATTATAATTTTTAATAATTAATATAATTTGAATATATTATTATTATTTTTAATAATTAATTTAATTCGAATGCAAAATATAAAATATAAATATTTATAATATATGTTAATTATTAAATATTTTGTATTATTTGGTTGGATGATTGAAAAATTAGAAATATGAGAGGATTGAATTGAGAAAATTAAGGAGAATAAAAATAGTAGTCTTTCATCAATACACCAATAAGATGTTTAACTTTAGCATATATTATCGATAAAGCGTGGACACTCGTCCATGTTGAATGTCCGCGCTTTGTAAGCACGGATTAAAGTTGTTTTGCAAAATAATTTTTTTTGAATTATTTTCGAAATATTTTTTATTTTTAAATTAATTATAAAAAAAACCCTATAATTACAAACTGACGAGTTGGCTCGCTTTGCCAAACTGGGTTGACAATTTCCCATCGACCCAAATATAGAGTTATCTCGGGTTGCGGGCCGGCCCATTTTGGACGTTTTCCTCACAAAAAACACAGAGATATAGAAAGTAAGAAACAGAAGGCCATGTAGCTAGCACGTAAACCATAAATGAGCATGTTTCGGCGACGGTTACTTTTCAAACATGTGAAGCGTCTGTCTAAATCATCGTACGTACTTCCATGCTGTTCTGCTTCTGTACTCCACACTTTTCACTTTGGTTCCAAGAAAATTACCTCCAGCTTCTCGAAATCATACATGCAATACAATATTTTCAACCTTAAAATAATCTCAATTTCAGCCGACTCCAGTTCTTGTTTTTCTTCAGTTACTTTTGAGCCCAAAAATGACGGGTTTTCGTTCTATTTTCTTGCTTTGTTTCCTGGGATTTTGTCTGGTTAGTAATGGATCAGGTTATTCAAATGAGCAGTCAACTGCTATTCTTATAGAAGTAGACCAGTCTGGAAATGGAGATTATCGAAAAATTCAAGATGCCATTGATGCAGTGAACTCGAATAATTCGGAGCACGTGTTTGTTTTAATCAAACCCGGAATTTACAGAGAAAAGATTGTGGTTCCAGAAGATAAACCCTTCATTACATTGAGTGGAACAACTAATGCTAGTAAAACTATAATAACATGGAGTGACAGTGGAGAAATTTTAAAGTCTCCTACATTTTCAGTCTTGGGATCTGATTTTATGGCTCGATATCTCACAATTCAGGTTAATCTTTTTACTCTACATATTTGATTACTTCCGTTTTCAAGAATTAAAAAGATTCAAGACATATTTTATCTTTTTAATAACTTCAAAGATGAGTATGATTTATTCCTATAATTTGAGTCAGAATGAGTATGGCTCTGGAGCGAAAGCCGTGGCTTTGCGAGTATCCGGTGACAGGGTTGCATTCATAAGTTGTCGAATTTTATCCCATCAAGACACATTGCTTGATGATAGGGGAAGACATTATTATTCCAATTGTTATATTGAAGGAGATACCGATTTCATTTGTGGGAATGCAGCTTCTTTCTTTCAGGTAATGTCACCTGATCAATTTGTGTTAACGAGTTTATAATCAATTCTCCGGTGTGGTTATTGCGCGGGGGACGATTTTAAGTGAACTTTAATCGTGAATTCTTGATACATGAAACATTTTTGTGTAAATTCATGCCACCATGACAATATCCCATGATCTTTTATGAGTTAGGAGTACATTGTCTTTTTAAATTAGACTCAAGTTTTTTCTTTTTATCATGAATATGGTGGTGCAGAAGTGTCATTTGCACTCTCTATCAAGAGGGACGGGGGCGATAACGGCCCAGAGGCGGCAGTCACAGGCGGAGGAGACGGGGTTCACGTTTGTAAATTGCAAGATAACTGGTCTAAAAAGTGCAGTATTAGGGAGGCCGTGGGGTGCTTATTCTCGGGTGGTTTTTGCATTCACTTACATGTCAAATGTTATTTTGCCTCAAGGATGGGATAATTGGGGCAATTTCTCAAAGCAAAGGTAACTCATTTCAATCTTCTTAGATATAGTTAAGGGGATAGTTGATCGTCATATATCGATCTTATTTGACTCGGGTATAGGTGGAATTTTTTGAACTCGAACCCAAACTATTTTAAGGAACTAAAAGTAGATAGAATACGTTTCAAAAAAATATTTGGCTCCACGACTTTCAAGTCTAATTATCCTCGTTCAAGCTTAACTTGTTGAATTTACGAATAGGACTGCATACTATGGAGAGTACAAATGTTACGGACTAGGTGCAAGGGTCTTTAAGAGGGTAAATTGGTCTCGTAATCTGTCGAGCCAAGAGGCGGAACCTTATTTGACAGAAGAGTTTATTGGTGGCACACCTTGGATAAGATCCGTTCCGTCACATTTCCGAAGAATCGCCGGAGCTGTCCACCACCATGTTAATGGAAGTTAATAACGATGAGGATAGTGATAATTGATGGTGTGAGTTGATTTGTGTACATATGCACCTTATTTAACTTTAGCACTTAATTTCACCAGCACGTGATAAGTGTTGGCACATTACAAAATTATAAAGTGAGTGTTTTAAATTATCATTGTTTCTCAATTAATTGACCAAAATAGTATTTGTCTAAGCTATCCCACAAGCTCTTGCTGCAGAATGATACGAAGCTATGGAAAATGCTGAGATTTGTTTTCATTCAAATAAAAGATTTTCAATACAAAAATAACTCTTGCTGTGTCAAAGAAGTTGAAATGAAACAGAGTATTCCTCTAATAAACCCCATATGATTCTACCAGTATGCATATTCACAACCATGACTATTTGCAATTTCTATCCTGAGAAAAATATGAATTTCATGACACTTGGGCATAGCTAGCCCTTCATGGACCTTTCCCCGACAACAGCATGATCATGACGAAGTAAAAATTTCAGCATCACCAAAAGCCACTTTCCACAAAAGGTGCTTGTGCCTGTGCCTGTGCCTGTGCCGGTGCCGGTGCCGGTGATACTCTGATTTTCCCCATTGCCCTTCTAGGCAATAAAGCCTTCATCACTTGCATTTGGTCACCTGCAGGATTCAACTTCTTGTAAACATCATGCATGTAGATTGATGAATGAAAGAACATGTAAATATATAACCAACAACGTAAATCAATAGAGCCTCCATACAAGATGAATTCCATACCATCGAATCTGGCGCTGAGTTTAGCAGAAGTCGAGAGGCGTATAAGCATAGGAGTGACAATGGTGAGCAAGGCCCAGAAAAATAAGATCAAAACATATGTTCTTCCATTCATTTGTGACTAAAAAAGATTTGGCCGACATTGAAGTACCTACCAAATGGGGGATTTTATTTTACAAGAAATGGAAGTTAGAGAGATGACATTTTCTTGCCTAGCTGGACGAGATTGACAATCAAATATAATTTCGTGCTAAACATTTCTAAACCACAATCATCAATCAATATAATATGTCTATCGTCCACTATCAATCAAGTCAAGTAATATTTTACCATGCAGATTTGCAATGTGGGTGTTCGGTAGTTGGAAGTTGTTGCACCAATACCGCGTGAATAAGGAGGATTCGTGTGGCATCCCTTAGCAAAGTCAAGGTCTGAAGCACATAATTGATTATCACCGAACATACAAAAAATCAATGAGAAACCAACATCATTTGACGCTAATCAATTAACCAGTCTACAACTAGAAAAACCAACATTGATTTTGCGATGATTTCGAGTTTTATGAGCTGATAAATTCAATGAGACGATTGAGCATGATACAGGAACTCACAAGACATAATGTTGGTCCCCTTTTCACAGTTTCAGTGTTCACATACGGGGAATCGATAGAAAAAAGATGTATTGAACAGTAAGGAGCCATACAATATACTCTCTGCATGCCGATTTGTACGAAAACATTTTTGGACTTGTCAAGAATACAATCTAAATTGTTAAACGCAATCAGCATGTATACTCTTAATTTTTTTCTGAAGTATTAGATACGGAGAAAGATCCAACACTTCGATATGTGTGTCGGATATATCAAAATCCATATCGTTGACTTTTTGTAGATTTGACCAATCAGATATACCTTGGACACCATCGGCGAAAAAAATCAGTACTCAGAATTTGTACACCATTATATATTTACATAAATATATATTATATACACGATATATTTATATAAATATATATGTAGGAAAATTAATTTTTAATATTTATAAACAACCGTATGTCTTGAATTTTCAAAACAATTCGTATCCTCGTATCCATACCGTATTCGATACGATATACATATTCGTATCCATGCAACATAGGCTAAACTATTCCCAATTCCAAAATGACCCTCATGTAACAATAGCGCCAACTCATTGCCAACTACTTTCAAGGGCATAATTGATAAAATATGAAACAAACAAAACACGAAGTCAAACATCATATAAAACTCGATTCAAAGTCAGGATACACATTATTAATAGACAATCTTCGCGAGGCAAGAACATAACAAATGCTGGCATTCTTTGCAGCTCAGGCTTTACAGAACGTGATATTCTAATTTTCTTTCGAACAATATTTGATGACTAAAGACGAAGCATTGTATGGAAAAGAACTTGTCATTTTGTTTTTAAAGACAAATGCACAAAACAAAGTATTGTAGGGGAGAAACTTATATTAGTTTTGACTTTGATAACTAAAAGCACATCTTCAAGATGCAGTACATTGAAAATAGATTTCTTCAGTACTGAGCAACATAGTTTACATTAAGTTTCATTTCCAACATCAAGGAATTTGCTTTCGACCTCGGTCTTTTCATGAGCTACCGGTACTTCCATCAGACTTCGTACTATCATACCTCTGCCAAAATGTGTGCATAAAGAAATGAGGAGGTTGTTCTTTTCTGTTTTCAAGAGAATGACGTAAAAGCGCAAAAAATGTAGAAAGGAAAACAGTCGGCATCACCTGCTTTCCAATGTTGAAGGGAACGTATCTGTGCTTGATCATGTGTGTAATTAGCCGCTTCGTGGTGAGGAAAAATAAGAAAACCCAGTGAAAGAACAAGATGGGCCAGAAAACAGGTACATCGAATGCAGAGAAGAAGGTCATGAAAAAGGCCACACAGAATGCTTTTGTAATTGCATACCTGAAATATATATATATCTAATCTAATCTAATCTAATCTAATCTAATCTAACATAGCATATAAATATACCACTTTCAATTATGAATTTCCTTATATGTCCTTATTCATTTAATTTCTTAGTCAATTTTTGTGATTCATTGTCCATTGTCTATGTATACTCTATTTAAGTTACACTTCAATTGTGAATTTTTTTATATGTCCTTGTTCATTTAAGTTGGCCAATTAAATTATTAGGTTATCTTAAGGGTTTTTTTTGTAATTCATTGTCCATCTTAAATGAATTTGTACATTAATACACATTCCTCTTTATTTCTTAAATTTTATGCCAAAAAAACTATTTTTTTACATTTACTTGTTCATTTAAGTTAGCAAATTAAATTAATATGTCTTTTTAAGGGTTTTTTTGTGATTCATTGTCCATCTTAGATAGATTTGGACATTAATTCACATTCTTTTTTATTTTCTAAACTTTATGTAAAAAAAATATTTATTTACATTTCTTAGTCAATTTTTGTGATTAATTGTCCATTGTCTATGTGTACTCTATTTAAGTAAATTTTAGTTTTGATTTTGGTAAAATTCACTATTCTGTTAATTTTATTTTTATTGTTTTTTCCGTTTGGAATGATATTTGAATGAAAAATATTTTTGCTGATTTATCATTTAAGAGAGATGTATTATGTCGCGGATTGAAAAATGTCATATAAATAAGTAAATATATATGATTTATTGTCATGATGTATTTTTATGTATTGTGTTTTGATATATTTAGATTGATAAATAATTATAAACATGATGTTATTCAAACGACTTTAAATATTATCTAATTCTCGTGATTATATTTTTCATTATTAGTCATCTACGTGCATCGCACGTGTACATTCAGAATGCTTTTGTAATATATATATATATATATATATATATATATATATATATATGACAAAAGAGTAAACAACAGCTTCATCAGCCAAAAAAAGTAAAATAGTGGCATGCACGGGCTGAGAGAAAATTAACCCACAAGTGACTACACAACAACGACCAAGTACAGTTTTTCACTATTTCCCGTGACACTGATGGAGTAGATATTCCATAACTAAGAAAATCAAAGGTGCATCAATTAAAGACAGTTCTCCTTTTCTCCGTATTCTTTAATTAGAGCCGCATTTAATTAGTAGATTCTATGTGGACAAAAAAGCTATTCATTCAACAAACAAATAGTTTAAATTTTCAGTCAGTAACTGAAGTACTAAACAAAAAGTACCAGTCCAGTCAAGCCAAACATTCGGTATATGATGAAGCACAGCTATCAAACTTCTTGTCGTCGTAGTATGGCAGTTCCCCTCCCCAGCACACAAATTTCAGTTTTACACAAAATAAACTTTCTCGGTTATATAAACCACAGCTTTGCTATAATGCATCCAGTAGAATCATAGCATAGATAATACTGGCAAATGACCGAGAAGAATATGCAACATTGAAACCAAAAAAAAAAAATTAATTATAAGCTTTATTCCGGAGAATATTTTTTCAAAAACAAGCGATGTTATGCATGACATGATTTTTGTGTTATCGTATAACTAATAATGTACTCTTTTAGATAAAAATATCGTTAATATTTTGAGTTAATTGACTTTTTCACTTTCTTTGGCTTGGCCAGACGGTCAAAAAATATATATATCGGTTGAATAAAAACCCTTGCTCCACCCTAGGCTCCACGTTAATTCGAAAGAAAAAAAAACTCGCCCAAATCCTCTATATGCTGTACACTGACAGAATGAAGATAAGAAGGGGCATGCATCCAGGGCTGAATGACGCTTCTTTAATAAAGACAGCGTCTTTATTAATGGCACATCAATGCCCACAGCTATACTGGTTGACCAATATATAAATATATATATATATATATTAGGGCTGAATGACTCCAGTAAAAAAAATAACTATTTTATATTCTAATAAATCGTAATTACATGAATCAAGTTAAAATGTATTGCATAAAATACGAGTATCGTTCTCAGATAGATTGATTAAACAAATTTACATCGATTAAAGTTCTTTAGTTAACGAAAACAAAAAGATAAAATTTATTAAACTAAAATGAAAGTAAAATAAAATAATTCAACAAACACAATAAAAATAATATAAATCAAATGAATAAATAAATAATTGTTAGGATTACGGTTCACTCATTCTTAATCTCTTCGAAATATTGAATCTCAATTCATAAGTCATGTTTTTTTACGGCATTCCCTAATTTATCGATATATTACGTCGAGTTGTATTAATCTAATTAACAAAATGTAATAACCAAGTGCCATTGTGTTATTTAACATTTGTAGTCGAATTAATAAACCGTTGAATCCTTTAGCTTTCAATTGGACTATGACTCTCGACATGTACACAACCTTACAAATCTATTCAATTGTTGAAGATCTATGGATTATGTTACTCTATCATGTTACAAAATATCATCTTGGTCACAATTATAACATATAAAATCATTTCCAAGTTGAGTATGCTTCAAATATGCTATAGAAATCAATAACACAATCAATAGTGAATAGCAACGAAATTAAATCTTTTAAAAAAGGTCAAAATATAAATGTTTAAGATAAAATCCCCTAAACTCTAACTAAAAGAAAAGAGAAGGAGAAAAAACACGGCACAAAATTCTTATTCTTCGATCGAATTCTCTTCTTCTCTCACTGATGAAAAAATCATTTAAAATTACATATTTGGTTTTATTTTGATATTTTGTGAATTTTTTTTTTTAAAAAAATTATGGATTTACGCATTTATTTGAATAATAAAATAACTTGTGTTTTATTTTGTTTTTCGAATATCTTGATTTAGTCCCTTCCTTTCGGTACTTTATTTTGGTTTATAAATTTTCCTGCCTTCATTAATCGTGATTAAAAAAACCATATAATATTTTTTGAATCAAATAAATAATATTTATAATAACATGTATACTGCAAGATTGAATATCTTTTGTAAACAACATTTAATGCTATTTATAAATTGTATGCTTAAACAAATTTAAATTCAATTTGTCGGTCCTACTCTTTCGCTTCCGGACCCCTAAAATTTATTATTATTCCATTTTAAAGCAATTTCCCAATTTCGAACTTTAACTACTTTTTTCTTTGCATTTAAATTTCAACGTCACGACTTGTATTATCCTAAGTTTTTTTTTTTTTCAAAAATATTTACAAAAAAAGCACAGCCAAATTACTTTCTACCCCGGATTTTATATTACCCTTCTAATTTGAGTTAGTCTTGATTTATGTTTTAAAAATTATATTTTTTTATATAAAAAATATTATTTTTGAATAAATTGAATGGAAACTGACATGTAAGATGCTGTTAAGTTTTATGTATGGGAAAACACAGAACTGCACAATTTTCAGTTGCATTTTCAGATAGAGTTATCTGATGTGTGAGGCTTACCAACACCAACGCGTTTAAGTCCTTTTATATATATAAAATAAATAAAATTTAATATAATAATAATAAATTTTTTTTTTCAATTTTTAAAAATGTAGATAGGTGTGATCGCTGTGTTGTCCTGTCTCCTTTTTCCGGGGCATCAGGAATTTTGTTCGGTTCTTTTTCGAATTTTTTGTTCTAAAAGACTAGTTTTATAAAATTAAATTTATAATAAAACAGAATGTATTTTTAGAAGAAATCAAAATTTTTTTTTTGGAAATCGTGGATTTTTCAATATTATTTTAGTTGTTTAAAGATTTTAGAATACTTTATATTATATTAAAATATAATATAATAATATACTATTTCTCCGGACAGGTGAATAGTTTAATTAAAGTAATAATTGTGTTAAAATATGTGAAACTTAATTTAGAAAATGAAACGACAACGACATAGAAGTAATCGGATAAAATGATTTTTTGAAGCGTAAACAAATAAAGCTTATTTTTTATACAATATTATTATGATTCAGAAAAATATTTTACTTTTCACTACAAAAATATATATGTTATTTTTTTTAAAAAAAAATTAACTACCCCGTAGGCCAACCCGGCTTTTAAAAAATATTTTGATTGGTTGGTGGCGTTCTGTGATTGGGTAAAGGGATATACACTTGCTACACTGGATTATATCTCAGATGGACCCACACTACATTAAATTTAATTTAATTTAATTTATTTGAGGACTGCAACACTATTTTTCTTCGCAGACAAACAAAGAAAAACCACTCAGAAGCGAGAAGGAAGAAGCAAGTGAAAAACAGTAGACTTGAGAAGAGTAAACAAGAAACCCTAGCCTCGCCAGCGGGAAATCGGAGATTCCATTCCAATGGAGTCCCTCTCAAGGCCTCCACACAGGAGAAAGCAGAGTTCCTCCAAGTCGGGCGCCTTTGCGTCTTTCTCCATGAAAAATCCATACGACGACGTCCTGTTCTCCGGGGGTGGTGCTAAGGCCAGGCCTTTTGGAGCTCACGAGTACTCCGAAATTTTCTCCGGGTCGTCTTCGTCTATTCCCGTGCTTGATCTTCCGGGTCTGGATGAAAAGGTCGTGTCGGGAGAATGCCGCAGTTCGAAGCTGGATTACTCCAACATTTTCGGAGGTTTGAGGGATGATGACGTGGCTCTTCCGTATGAGGAGCTGTTTAATGGCGTGAAAAGTCCCAAGCGCTCTGATGATGAACCCGGGTAAAGTTTTCATTTTTCTCTTTGTTGGATTTTGTGCCAAGTTTTGAAAGTTAAATGGTGTTGAAATAAGGTTAACATTGGACTTTTGTCATTTTAATATTTTGAATGTTTTGTTTGCAGGAAACAATAGGTTATAAATATCTTTTCTTTTATCTGTGTCAAGGTTCTACTTTCCATGCTAGTGTTTGGTTTAGGAACGAACTGCCTTATACTTTTAGAATCTCTCAAGCTTATTCTTTCATTGACGAGAAATTATTAGTCTGTAACACTTTGTTATTTAAGGAAATTTCTTTGTGCTTGTTTTTTTTACTAGTCTCTGACTTGTTATTATTGGCTTGTTTTTGTGCGGATACAAATTTAAATATTTTTTCAAAGCATTGTCCTTTTTTGTCTTTTTCTGAGCAGGGATTATTCTGAAGGAACGGCAATTTTAAGTTTGTAAATGGCTGTGGTTATTTGTTGTATATGAGTCATGTTGAACGAGTCACTTTGATTCCGAAAGGTGTGAAAAACTTAGTTCAAATTTCTCCAAAAGAAGTTTGGTTGCTTGAAGTGAAGTTATTGGGTTTATCATTTATGGATTCCAAATTTAGTAAAAAAATTATCTACTTGATAACGTTTGTTCAAAAACACATGTGGCGGATATTCATTGATTACATTTCCTTCTCTTTAGGCAGTCGTTATATTGATGCCGTCATTTAACCGTTGGCTATGGTAATTGGTAAGGAAGATAGGGCAAAAGGAATATTTATAGCCTTGATTATGTGCATTCATTACATTTAGAGTTTTCTTATATATGAACTGCGACAGGATAGCCTTGTTCAATGGTTTTTCAATGCAGTTTATGCTAAACTTTTGTAGGTCTTTCAGGCTAGTCTTGGTTTTGACGTAATAATCTGTTCTGTCCATTCTTGTAATGGAAAACTCTTAATAATGGAAAAACTAATTCCGATTCCTTGAGTCCTACACGTGACTTGTATCCTGAGAGTTACATGTTAACCTATGTTTTTACTTTGTATTCCATATAAAGTGGATTAAGTATCGGAGTTGTCTTATAAGACTCCGCCTCATTTCCAGTTACTCAAGGATTCAATTTGGGTTTATTTCAATTATTATTAGTTTCTAGTTTTTGTGCTCTTTTATATTTTTGCTTACTATAGTACTTAGAAAATTCTCTAGGGTGAGAAGAAAGAGTTAGTTTGCATGAAATGAGTTACTTTTGGACTTCTTTTATAAATCTAAAGCATGCTCACGCTGTATCTTTCATACACAAAATACATGTGCTTTTTGCGACTGATTATGTTCTTGTTTATTACATTTATTTTTTGCTTCTATTACGTATCTGGGCTATTGACGTGATGATTGGTGTAATTTGTTTGGAGGGCCATTCCTAAATCCTTTACTGTATTTGCTACAGGATTCTAGCGAATGCGAGATTGCTTGCACAAGATCCAGAGTCCCTACATTCTCCAGGAAAGTCCAAAAGGTCCTCCGCGGAGTCAGCTGATCAATCTGTTGATGGAGTCAAGCAGCAGTTTAACTTGTCATTCAATAAAACCAGTAAAAAAAGTAACGACATATCAAAAGGAAAAACTCACATAGCCCAACTCCAAGCTGTTCCTGGATTTACATATTTTATCGATGGAACCCAACAGATACTGGGAAAGGAAGATGATGGGTGTGTTCCTTTACCGAAATGTGAAGTTAGTCGCACCTGGAGTTTCAGTTCTGATGTTGAAGCAAATAAAGGTAAAGGTGGATCGAGTTCAGATAACTCCCACATACCGGACAAGTCACGCATTGTACCACCACCTTCAAGCCAGCCGTGTAATCTAAGAGAACACAATGATTCAGAGGGATCAAGGACTTCTAGTTTTCGAACCAAAGAAGATGCTTCTGGAAAGATAGGCAGCGACTCTTTACCACCTTTGTTTGAGGAGGAAATAGATGAGAGCTCAGTTGCTGGTGTATCTGCAGCTGCCTTGAAGAAAGCTATTGAGCAGGCTCAAGAAAGTATTAGAATTGCAAAAATGATAATGGAAAGGAAAAAAGAAAGTATTTCAGATGGTTCTATACCAAGGCCTAAAGGTCGCTCGAAAGTTAAAGATAACAAAGAAAAAAGGAAGTACATTGAGACGAAGAACTTAAAAGAGAAGAATGCTGCGAAAACTCATGAAAGATTAGATCCCATATTCCATGTGTTCCAAGACCTAAATGGGAAAATTGATGCGTTCCTTGGCCAAAGTGAGAAAATAAGTGATCCTGGAAAGGCCGAGATGGAAAAGGTTAGAGTTAATATGGAAGCAGCTAATGAACACAGTGGAGCATTCAATGGGGTGACTCATAAATTTTCTACGTCCTGCAGTCAAAATGAAGCACTTTGTGATGCGGAAAAGGTTGTGATAAAAGAGCTTGGGAACCATGTTGAAGCAGTTGAAGCACATGAAGGGGTGAGAATTTCTCCTGGATTGGAGGCTGAAGCTGAGTGTAAGACCATAAACTCGGAATATGGTCAGGTAGTAGAAAATAACGACTTAGTTATGTCTAAGCATGAACTTAAATCTTATCATGAGGAGATGGGAACTGGCAAGGAAACATCGGAACAAAAAGAAGTGGCTGTTCATTACACTGAGGAACCTGAAAAGGCTGCTGAACTCGCAGCAAGAGCGATTAATACTTCCCAAAGGACGCCAAAGCTGGAATATATTGTGGACATAGCTTCAGCACAGGTAGAGCTAACTGTGTATCTGACAAAAGGATCTGAAATTATTCCTGAAATGGTGGAAAGGTCTCCAAATATATCTTCAAGTACGTTGGTGCGAGAGAATGCAGATGATTTTGCAAATTCAAGGATCAGTCTGGAGGATGAAGTGATTGATGAAGGCCAAACTGCAACTGAGTATCTGGGAAAACACGAGAAGATAATTGAAGAGCATGAGGAAGTGGTTAACGTGGAGCACTTGAAGTTGCCTGATTTGAGGTTTGATAATATGATGAATGATCCACCAAATATGGAGGAGAAAGAAGCAACGGTACGAGAAAAGATAGAGGAGAAATTTATAGATCTCAATTTTAGAGGAAGTGGTCACAGACATATGAAAAGTTGGGATGAAGAGAAAAATGGAATAAGGTTGGGAGAGGCTGTGATATCTTTTGATAGTAAAGAGCGTCTGAATGAAGCCTTGGCGGAATCAATCAATAAGAGGGAACCTGAAGCCTTCCCTGAAAAAGAGGTTGCAGAGAAACTAAATATGGTTCATGAGCCTGACTTGATTGAAGAGACACCGAACAATTTACATGGTGAAGAGGGGAAAAATTTAGGAGGTGCACTTGAACAAAATGAAATTGATGAGAATCAGATGGAGATTGTTGAAGATGAAGTGGCTGAGACCGAGCAGTTGGTGGGAATTAATTATGCTGAAGTTCAGAAAATCAAAGTTTTTTGGGGCACCGAAGAAACTAATATTTTTGGAGGAGCAGAGACAAGTGCAGAAAATCAGGATAAACCTGTGTTTGAGGAGGCTGCTTGTGAAATAGATATTGAAGCAGTTGATGCCAAAAGTAACGAAAGTAGCACAAGCTTTAGTGAGATTCACAGTGACAATCCTTGCACCATCTTCAGTGAAGCTCAAGACGCATGTGATATTGAGCTCGATAACATAATTGACGAGAACAGTAGCGTAGCAGGAGTTGCTGAAAACTCATCTGCAATCGAGACAGGAAAGAAGGTGAAACAACCATTCCATCAGGAGGATAATGATATTCTCCGGACGGACAACTTACATCGAAGTGCCTCTGAAAACAATTTTACCAGTAGCAATCTGCAGTATGCCTTTGAAGGTCTTTCATTTGATTGCAAGAATGAAAATTTCGGTACAACAAACAGCAATTATGAAGAAAAACTGCCAATGGACAAGAATATCTCCGAAACTACTGATAGAATTAACAATACTGCTCAAGAAACCGTTGATCAATTCAACGTGCAAAATTTACCTGAGGTCCATTATTCTGACAATAGAACAGCTGAATGTGACCTCATTGACGTGAGAATGGTTTCGGAACAAACTTCAGAGAGTGACGGAAGATCTGAATCAACATCCACTCTTGAAAATATGGATGACCTTTCTGTTGACGATTCTGAACTTTGTGCAGAATACACAAAGAATGAGACCTCTGATGAGGAAGAAATTAAAGATCTAAAAATTTCTTCTGAGAAAATAACTCACGTTCAAAGTGAAGGGGTATACTCGAAGGACCAATGTGAAGGGGAACACTTTCATTTACATGTTGAACCCAAAGAAACAGAGAAATTTATGGAAAATGAAAGAACAATAGAAAGAGGTGAAACTTTAGAGAAGATTAATGAGAACAATGAAACCTCTACCTTGGAAGAGGATTGTGCCAAAGAAAATGTGACGAATTTCGATAAAGAAGATCAGCAACAAAGAATTGAAGCCATCAAGAGGGGAAGAGCTCGGGAAAAAGATAGAATTGCTGCAGAAAGAGCCATGCGCGAAGCTCGTGAGAGGGCATTTGCTGAAGCTCAAGTAAGGGCGGAACGGGCTGCTGTGGAGAGAGCAGCAGCTGAAGTTCGACAAAGGTTTATGGCAGAGGCGCAGGAGAAGCTGGAGAAGGCATCCACCACGACAAAACTACCATCTGATAAGGCCTCCACAGAAGCCAAACTTCGGTTAGAACGTGCTGCAGTAGAAAGAGCCACTGCAGAGGCCCGTGAACGTGCTCTAGAGAAAGCAATGTCCTCGAAAACTTCCACAGAAGGAAGAGCACATACTGACAAATGTACTGAGAAGTCAAGAAATAATGAACTAAAGCATAGCTTTTCTTCCTCAGTGAGTATCGTTTATGTGTGTTGGTTGCCACATAAAATCTTTAGTTAGTGCACCAGAAGAATTATGGTTCCAATTTTCCTGCAGGACCTGGAGAAAATTGATGGAACTAGTAATGAATCAGCAAAGAGAAGCAAAGCAAGATTAGAGAGGCATCAGAGGATAATGGAGAGAGCGGTATGGATCTTGCTAGTTCTGTTTGGAATATTATCATAAGAATTTCAGCATGTTTTACAATATTTTACGTCAAACTTTTTTCCAGGCCAAAGCCCTTGCCGAGAAGAACATGCGTGATCTTGTTGCCCAGAGAGAACAGGCAGAGAGAAATGTAACATAACTTCTTATAAATTTGTTGTTGCTGATACAGAATAGATTCTAGTTGTCCTGTTAACGAGTATCTTTATTTTACTGCAGAGGTTAGCAGAATCTCTTGATGCGGATATTAAGAGATGGGTCACTGGAAAGGAGGGAAACCTGCGTGCACTACTCTCCACTCTGCAATATGTATGTGCAAACCACCTGTGTACCCATGCCCTTTTTATCACAAATGATTGTTAGGTGATAATAGTTGAATTTGATCTTCAAGAAGTATGTAACATGCTCAAATGCTGATCATTTTCATTCATTTGAGCATAATCTAATTTGATCTCTATTGAAGATGAAAGTTATACTGCGTCGATTTATTGTTGCTCTTTACAAAGCCGAAATCTTGTTTCCAACCTAATTAGCTATGTTATGCATTAATCTGCAGATCCTTGGGCCAAACAGTGGTTGGCAACCTATCTCCCTGACAGAGATCGTAACAACCCCTGCTGTAAAAAAAGCTTACAGGAAGGCAACTCTGTATGTGCATCCTGACAAACTGCAGCAACGGGGAGCTAGCATTCAGCAAAAGTACATATGTGAGAAGGTTTTTGATCTTCTCAAGGTACGTTGATTATTACTCTTGAAGTTGTAAGCTTGCAACTGTTGTAGGCTTCTGCCATCATCAATACCAGAGTGCAGTTCTTGCTAGCATTACTGGGTTTTATTGACATGATGGTGACAAGAACAACGAGTAGATATTCATAACTTCCTGGCATGGTGCTAATTTGTGGAGTAGTACGAAGTAAATAAGCAGTTGGTAAAGTTCCAAGTTCCATCATGGAGCTACGTCATATGTACAATTTGGTATATCGTTACTATAAGCTTTTATTAGTGGTCCAAGTTTCCGAAATGGGAGTAAAGAGGAAAACAGCCATCAGCAATGCAAATAAAAGCTAAATGATTGGTCATTAATGGCATGAAGTTATCGGTCTCTTTTTCTTGTAACTAATGTCTTTTGCATTTCATGTTTCTTGTTCCGTGACACAACTCACTTATGTGTACTTGTTTGTTGTGTATCAACCTCAGGCTGCGTGGAACAGGTTTTACTCGGAGGAGAGGTAAATGAAGATGCAGTAGCAACGTCGGAAATTGTAGCCTCGTATTTACTTGTCATTTATTGATTTGATTGATTTGATTAATCTCTGTAGAACAAAAACAGAAGAAAAGAGCCAGATGTTTGTTTTGGTGAATAACCTGATGTTATTCGTGCATGGATCTTATAATAGGGTTGCCCATACCTGGTCACTCGAGCTTGTTGATTTTTCACAACCCAATAAGAGAAAAGATGAGCTACTAAAAATATTTTTTTAACACTAGGTTGGCTATCAAAAACATTTACGAAACGGAAATAACTTATTCTATAAATAAACTGAAAAATATTATTGAGTGAAACGGGTTTATTTGACGATAGCTTATGAATCCATAAAGTTCATCGAATTAAAATTAAATAATGTCTCAGGTTTCTAGTTTGTGCATACATAACTCAAGTGTAAAGCATCAGATTCAAATGATAATAGAAACTACGGATATAATCTGTATTATTACATGATATACAAAGCATGCACATAGAGATGTCAAAACAGTTAGATAAGTCAAAACGGTATTACCTGTCACATAAAAAAAAGTTAAATTGGATATGCAATATCTCAACCCGTTCAAATATGAATGCTCCCACTCCACCCCGCAACCGCGAAACGTTATACTTGTCACATAAAAAAAAAAGTTGAATTGGATACGCAATATCTTAACCCGTCCAAAAGTGTAAACCTCCACCCCGCAACCGCGGTTGCGGCCTAACCTGTCCAATAACATATTGAGGCGGATTACTGGTCGGCCCACCCAACTCATGCCCGTAAAAGTGGTCCATTTAAAACCCGATTCGGCCTGATGAAAATTGAGACCACTAGAATATAATATAATTGCATCAATAAATCTTCACTTTTATTCACCATCTCTCTGAGCCATTGCAAGAGACGAGAAAATGGCTCTTTACCTATCCAACACATTCCTCAGTAAAAACCTCTCCCCTTCTCCATTATCCCTCAACGACAAGGTAGAACCCAAAACACCCATCTTTTAAATAATCTTCCTTGAGGAGAGTTTCTGTATTTTTTTTGGCTGATTTGTGCAGGTGAAACGAGTTGTGGGCAGCGATGACATGCGGTGTAGCTGCAGAAAAAAGGATATACATCCGCAATTCCATGAAGATTCGAAGGTGTACTGTAATGGTGAACTCGTGATGACTACCGGTGGAACCAAGAAAGAATACGTGGTTGATGTATGGTCTGGGAACCACCCCTTTTATCTGGGAAGCCGAGCGCAGCTTCTTGTTGATGCGGATCAGGTTGAAAAATTCCGCAAGAAATTTAGTGGGCTGTCGCAGATTATGGAGATTCCTGTGCTCAAGGGAGAGATTATTCTACCTCCTAAGAGGAAGTCTGGAAAAGGAAAAAAGAAGTAACCCCCATGGTTTAGTTTGTTTTTTCGGTTGAATTTATCGAGTTTCTGTTTTGGATATGAAATGTGATAATTTGGCGATTTGTTACATTGAATTGTTTGATTGTAATGAAATGTGAAGGGTTTGGTTTTTTTGCATGTTTCATTGGTTTTGCTTGATTCGGTGGATTGGGGTCTAAAAATAGCAAAATTTGCTTCTTGGAGTGAGCATATAGACGTGGATAGATCGAGGCTAAAGTTTATTGGATGTGGAGTTTCCTTCTTAAACTGATTTCTGGCCATTGGAATCATTCGTCTGTTACTATTAAATCTACTAAGCTACTTCCGAGTGTTTGTTGTGCCGTGCGAAGAAGTTGAAATATGCAGGATTTGGATGCTGCGATCTCCCAGTTCTTGAAGTTGAGAACTCTTATCTTGTTCGTACCAGTTTCTTTGATGTGTATGCTCATAATTCACAAATAATGCTCTATACGCACGAATTATGTCAAATCGTGCGTATAGAGTCTGCAATTCGCAGAAAATGGCCACAAATATAATTAAAATTTAGCAAATAGAGGTCTCTCCTTATGCTTCGGAAAAGCACAGTGCTTAACATTTAGGAGCATGAAGAACAAGACAAGGAAAAAAGCGACTGCGAAATTGTAATGGTGACAGAGAAGTGATGTAGCCATTCTTGTTTCTTTTGAAGCTCGAGAAAGGGCTTGTGGTGCATGAAATTGTGTTTAGAACCTCAAATATATTTCTCCAATTGTTGTATATTTTGTTTCTTGACCGTGGGGTGAAAAAATGGAATCCGGAAAACTATTACAACTATTTCAGTTAGAGCCGTTGTACTCGGAGCCTCGTCTTCGTACACCATGGTTTTCAATCATTTTATAGACGTAGATTTGAGGGCGGTGGTGAATGTGACAAAGAAAGTGTTGACTGCCGTTCAAGGATGCAATGTAGCGATTTTTCAATCCGAGAAAAGTCATAGCTCAGTAAACAAGTGATAGCTACTCTGGATATTCTAGTTGCCAAGGGCGGAGGATGCAGCGGCAGGAAGTGATATTAGTTAATAAAGTGATCTGGTAATCTTCTTAGGTTGATCATTTTTTAAAAGAAATATTTTTTTAGGCTGATCAATGCTTTGATTCTGAAAAGAAATAGCTTCTTTCACCCTTAGATTCTCAGAATAAACAACCACTGTATTGCAGGCCTCAACCACTGTTATCACTTTGTTTCTTTCTTTCACCACAGCGGTCATGTTGCTATCCGTAAATAGTTGAAAACTATCGTGAATGAAGATGCAACACCAAGTAAGACAAATTGCTTTTCCAGATGATCCAAAGCAATTTCAGTCAAAGCTGTTGTACTAGGGGCGGCATCTACAATCACAACCTTTTTCAACTATTTTACGGATGCTAACATGACTGATGTGGTGAAAGAAACGAACAAAGTGGTAACAGCGGTTTAACTTGCACTGCAAAGGCTGTTCAGTCTGAGAATCAATGTGTGAAAAACGATATTTCTTTTAAGAATGTCGATCAACTTTAAGAATATAACCAGATCTCTTTATTACCGCCCTTGGCAACTAGAACATCTATCACTTGTTTACCGAGTTCCTATTGACTATTCCTAAATTGAAAAATCGCTACATTGTAGTCTTGAACCGCAGTTACTAATTTGTTGGTATCTGTTTTACAGGTCTTATTGAATGGCAAGTTAAACATGTGCTCGACTCCATCAACAGATAGATCAGCTGACTCTGCGGAGGACCTTTTGGACTTTCCTGGAGAATGTACGTACAGTCTCTGGATCTTGCGCAAACAACCTCGCATTTGCTAGAATGCAAATACAGTAAAGGATTTAGGAATGGCCGTCCACACAAATTACACCAATAATCACGCTATTAATAGAAGCAAAAAACAAAAACAAAAACATATTCAGTCGCAAAGTATTTTGTGTATGAAAGATACAGCATGAGCATGATTTATATTTACAAACGAAGTCCAGAAGTAACTCATTTCCTGAGCATGGTTTTGTAATTGTATGAAAGATACAGCATGAGCATGGTTTTGTAATTGTATCCGCACAAAAACAAGCCAACATTAACAAGCCAGATACTAGTGAGAAAACCAAGTGCAAAGAAATTTTCTTAAATAACATTAGTTTTAAATAATTTCTAGTCGATCAAGGAATAAGCTCGAGAGAGATTCTAAAAGTATTTGACAGTTCAAAAACCAAACAACAGCATGGAAAGTGGAACCTTGACAAGATAGTACTCGTGAGCTCCAAAAAGCCTCGTCCGTGTAGGTGTCTCAAAGAATGCCACGGCAACATGTGAAGGTCACCCGGTAATTTTTTAATTAAAACTTTTGTTGGTGTGGATAAATGTTTTGCTTTTGGAGAAAATTTAATTATATAATGAGGTATTTACTCAATTGAATGTCTTATCTTGTTGTTTTGACTGACAGGCTATAGAAGGAAATGAATGTCGTTATTTATGAAGTAAATGCTTCTGGCCTGAAAAAGTACACCGATACAGTAAATTAACAGTCTAATTACATAAGTTCCAAAACACATCTCATAATTACTTGTTGAATGACTAAAATTTAAGATGACTGATGAAAAAAATATCACACAGATACGACGGAAGTTAGAGATCGTGTGAATCGAACTAACCTTGCCTATATCGTTGATATTGGATTCACACATTATCCAAACAGCTACTACATAACGTTCGGGCCAATAACATCTAAATGTTATTTATGCCTCCATAGAGTTGAGAATTCAGAACAAAGATTCATTTTTTCTTTTCTTTTCGAATAGATTTTCTCCGTTTCCCTTGATATTTTCGGAAAAGGGAAGAAACAAAATATCTCCCAGCAATAACAAGAGGGGGAGTGGGTGTTACAGGTTTTCCCAATTTCATTTATTAAACTTTGTCGTCATGGAACCACCATCTCGTCTCCTTGGGAGATCTTCCATTCTTACAGTTCTTCACGTAGCGATCATTATCGGCTGGATGTTGCTGCATAAACACAGGACTCGAGTGATCAAGTTATCTGGGTTAACGTAAAATAAGACAAAGAAGTTCCTTGCAGTAAATTTTCTAACAAGCATAATTGGATATACCTTCGCCGTAGAGCTTGATAGCATAGAGAGAATGCTGATGCAAATCGAACTAACAGTCATAGCCGGGGACCATGAATCATATAAAATATCTGCATGGATAAATAACACAAAAAGAAAGAAAGTTTAGATTTCCAAACTCAATAAACAAACAAGCCATCTCTCTTTGGTGATGAGAATTGATTTGTCCAAAGAGATCCAAAATATTGATGATATGACTACAATAGTTTGAAGGTTACTCACAATAGTCATTGCTCTGAGTTCAAATAAATGGACCATATAGATAACAAATACTCGATAACTCTATTTAGAGAACGAGAACTGAGATGACCAATGTAATACTAATCTATCCATCTCATTTTTCTCATTTACCCACAACTCACTGGTAACATTCGGCAGTCTATATCTCAAGTATCGGACTGGTAGCCAAAATGCGCAAGTTGTATTGTAAACAATGGGAGGGAGTTCCAAATACTAACTAAAATCCCCAAGATCAACTGGAACTGAGCATTCACAAAGGTTTAGCCTCAGTTAGAGGCAATATATCATTTGTCTCAGTCAACCATCTCTCCCAAGATGTGAAAAGGCAAAAAGTTTGCTTTGCTTCATCTAAAGAAAAAGGTTAAACATGTGGCAGATGAAGCAGTCATCATTTAATTTTCAAGCTTGATATTTATAGAGAAATTTCTTTCAATCACACTCTTTGGAGAACTTTTGTGAACTTATCAAAGTTATTTTACAGCTTTCTAATAACTCTCATACATTCCTTCAGCATTGTATTAATGCTTCTTCTTGACCTTTCATTGGTGTTTCTTGTTTGGTTCAAGGTTTTGTTCTTGCTGAATCTAACATAGGTTTAGCTTTCTTATAGCTTGATAAACACAGAGATCAAGAATGCAATAATTCTCTTTGGGTTAGCATGCCTTTGCCACTTGTTCCTTGAATTTTCAAGGGCACATTAGTATCGAGCCACTGAAAACAAGAGTATGGCAAAAAACCAAGCTTTACTATCACCACCAAACTCTCTTCACCTCTTGTCGAGAAAAAAACTTCTAAATCATGAGCACCAATCTAACACGGAATAAAAAATTTACAAAAACTGAAAAAAATGTCGAGCCTAATTCTTCTCCAATATGCCTTACACATTGTTCGGAGCTCAGCTTCTCCTTTCCACCTAAAATTACTTTCAACTCATTGAAAATGCACGCAAATCATCTTAACGAAATCTTTAAGTATTCCTAAAGGCATTCAAATCACTTCAAAACTAAACTGAGTAATGTTTCGCCATCTCATCATTCAAAATTAATAGCTTATTAAGAAGTCCAGAAAACCAAAACCAATTGGCGTGTATACAAACTACAAAACAAATACGCAAAACTATTTAGTAGTAAGGAGTAGAAAAAAAATAGTGACAACTAGGAGTACATGGAAACAAACCTAAACATATATGGCCGTTGCTGTAAATGTGCGGATGAAGAGGAGCAGGGGGGACAAAAATAACCTGCTCAAAAATGAAGACAATTATATAAATCAACCGAACTCACAACCCAAAATTAAACAAATGAATTCAACTACACCACATAAAATTATTTAACAAATTCACTTTGTCGGAGCAACGCATTTAATCGCATTTAATCAAGGAAATGAAACTACAATTTTTGGTGGTAAAACTTATACTTTCCAAAAATTACAAAAATGGTGACTGCCCCTGCTTCCAATTAAGTCGGCCCCATTGAAGTCATGGTTAAATCCTTTAAACATTCATACCATATGTTCAAGCAGTCAGAAATGGAAGAACAATCAAATCTTTAAACAAAATACCTGCGGAGCCTCCATCGGATAATGCTCCGGAAAATCAACCTGAAGCTGGTAGATTTCCCCAGAGTACAACGTTCCCGGAGCACCGTTGACTTCAATCACCCAACTAATCACACCAAGAATCACGGAATCATTACCTCTAAATTCCAATCTCTAACTCCCAAATCAATTCCCAAGAAACGTAAAGAAAACAGAAAAGGGGGAAAACCTTTGAAGATTATCAGTAACTTTGTGCTTGAAACCAGCAGGCGGATTCACCTGCCACTCCACCAACTCTTTCTGCAACCGATTACATGCGATCTTGCTCAACGCCTTTAATACCCATATTCCGACACAACAAAAATCAAACAAAGCAATCAAAATTCCGCCAAAAACAAACGAGAATCCTCTAGGGCTACACTTACACAAATACCAAAAAAAAAAAAAAAACACATACATCCATCAAGAAATCAATATATAACAGGAGGACCTTGCGTGAAGAAGCGGATGAGGAGTTCATGGCGTATTGAAAACTGTTCAGAGGGAGAAATTTTCCGAGGTGTAAAACGACGCGTAGCGCTTAATAATGAGCTTAATTTCCACGGATTATTGTGTGTTTTATTTTATTTACAATTTTTTTGGTGAAAAGAAAATAAATAAATAAAGAAGTTCCTAATGAAAGTACTGAAGAAAAGGAGATTTGTGTTTGGTCAAAAGAAGAAACAGATCTTACGGCTGGTGATTGATTATCTCCACACGTGTTGTGGTAACGATTGCTGCCACCTGGCTCTATTGATTATTTACAAATTTTAAAAAAAATTAAATTTTTTTTTCGAAAAGTTGGTGAATTTGTCCTATAAATCGTACCATGCGACGTCAAAATAGTTGTAGCTGGAGACGACAACGGCACGGGTTTCTTCATTAATTGGGAGTTTTACATTTAATTTATACGGGATTAAGTTTTCATCGTGCCTCGAATGTCGATTTTATCTAATTGACTTTCATGATCTCATTTTGTGTACATTAAATCTTTTTCTTATTCGTCATTTTTCACTTCAGATAATCTAAGACTTGATCATATCTGGTAAAGATCGCAACTTTAACAAAAAAAAAAACCATCGCTTCCAACTTCCGAAATGAATATTTATTATTTAAATACTTACTTAATACATTATATTTTTAATAAAGTAGGTGTAATTTCATAAACTACTAACTAAGAAGATGTAAAAAGACTAATTATTTTAAAAAATATTTTTTTTTAGTGAGTGCGAACTTATTCGGATTAAGTGCACTTTGACGTTTATTATTTTTGATCGAATTAGTGATAACTCCAAAGTTTTAATCCATAAAAACTATAAAAAAAAAAATTGTTTTAACCAATTGGTAATTTTTGCATAACAATATTGGTTTTTCCTACAAAATTCATCAATCAAAATATATTTATACATTAACTTAATTAATTTTTCTACATAATATATAAAACTCAATAATCCATAATAGACATATATGATCGTTAGTAGTTAACCATCTAACATAATTAAGTTTCAAAACATTAAAAATATATAAATGATAAAAAAAAAATATTGGCCCAAATTATATAGTCCGGAGACACGCAAGGGGGGAAAACCTTATTTTCTGTTTCCTGAACAAAAAAAACGATGACTTCGACATATAATATGTTATCTGCCTACTATTTCATATAACGATAGTAAATATTTATTAATTACCTGGTCTATGGAATGAGCATTGAATTAATTTCCAGGCAGTACAAGGCACCACCCTCGGCACGAAGAGAAGAATCTTAACAGGGTTGTGTGGAGAAAAAAATGAAGACCGCCAGTTTTTTATTAGTCCTTCGTCAACTATCACAAAACCTTCTACGTAATCAAATTTCAGTGACGTTGGTTGTCCATGCAAGGATATAAGGAACTCCCGGTCTTCTGTGAAGGCCGAAAAATTGGTATACAGTACTCGGATCCACCTCACCTGAATAATATCGAACGAACACTATATATAATTTGCTCGATACTACGGAACATCACAATATACATGTTAGACATCTATTCCTTGAACACATCACAAGTAGCGTTCACTTGTACATAATTATTTGTGTTTTGTTTTGTTTTATTTACTTATAGTTTTGTGTGTTGAAATATCCCGCTGCATATTATGTTAAATGTTACAACACCACGCACGAAACTTAACTTTGAAACACACGATCACTTCATTAAACAGGACACCCTTCAAACTTTATGCTTTCCATGCACGTATGGTAACAATTCCATGCAGACAAAAGAGGACACTTAAACAAAGGGTGCCAGCTTTAGTACACCCAATTTGAGTTAAAGTTAAGGGGTTTCTCACCCCATGTTATGCAATTTGTTGGGTGACTTTTAAGGTCTTGTCATTACATAGTACAAGGTAAATTAAACAGAAAGAATTTTATTTGTAGGAAAAATAATGAGTGAGAAAGAGACATCGTCATATATAATAAATAACATATGCATATATACCTTTTGAGGGGCCCTTTCAAGTGCAATTCCAGCCCTAGTAATGATCCCAAATTGCCCTAGCCCACCAAGAACAGCATGGTAAAGTTCCCAGTTTTTATCCTCCGAGCATGTCCCTTGCCTGTTTCACATTTTAAAATGCAACTTTTTTTCCCTACCAGAATCTATTAATTAGATTTGAAAAAGTAAAAAATAAATCTGGTTATCCGGCAATATGAACTCGGGATTATCTATCCATTACTATTCTCAACTCTCAAGTTGTGCCAAAACAAAACTTGGTAATAACAAATTGAAAAATGTCACACATATATCCAGTTTTTGCAATTTTCTATGGTGATTATTCCTGATATCTCGATCACTAAAACTAAAAATTTTCCTATATAAATTATGCTAGAGTTGAATACGTACAAGAAAGTTACATTGTAACATTTCAATGTATTTATCTCAATATGCTAAAAAAGTATATATATGTATATTTGTCTGAAGAATTAATTATAAAAAAAGAAAAAAACTTTTCTTTCTATTTTCCTCAAAGTAGAACTATTTTAATACATAGTTTGTGTTAATTCAAACACTTTACAAATCAAACTCACATGCAAAAGATTTATGTAACTAAGGACAAAGTATTTAACGAAAGAAAAGAAATCCATTAAAAAATTATAAGAAATGATGAAAAACCTGTAACGACTTGAAGCTCATGCACATTGCTAAGCTGAGGTCCATGGTTGAAAGCTTGTCCACTGATACCCGCATCAGAGATTGTACCTCCAACCGAAAGGTACAAGTAGTCCGTCCACGATTTGGGAGCGAGGCCACACTCTAAGGTGGACCGCAGAACATCTATCCATAGCTCCCCACCCCGCACATTTACGCACATCAATCTCTCTGAAACCCGCCGACTTCCAGGAGCCACTCATCTGTACAACGACGCCGTTCCGGGTCATGGCCAGCCCATTTACGGAGTGCCCGTGCCCCCTAGCAGAGACGCTGAACCCGTGAGCGGATTCGTACGACAACCTTACGAGCCGGGCAACGTCCCGAGCCGAAGCCAGGTACAGAACCGCCGTGGGCTCGGCTCCGAAAAATCCGCCGAAGTCACGGGATGCTGACACGACGTCGGATGGGTCCATGCTGAGGCGACCTTCCAGTTCACCGAGACGGAGTATCTCCGTCGGGTACACAGCCAAGCCGACGATGACAATCAAGCGGCGGATTGCAAACGTTGGAAGAAACTTGGTAACCATTTGCCAAGAAGGATATGGAAATGTGAGGGGCAGTTGGATGCTGGGGGAGGAGGAAAGGAACAGAAGATCGATGTTGTTGGGGAATCGTGGAGCTAACGTAATGGGCGATTGCACTTTAAAGATTTCGTGCACAAGATGAACAGATTTGATCGTTTCCTTTCTATGCTTTTTTCGCTGCTAACGTTTTGGGACAAGTCTGTGCGCGTGTTTTTGTGTGTAGCAGTGTGTGTTCTCTCAGTTTATAATAATAAGTAATATTATAAATAAAAATAATATTTTTTATTAATAATTCAAATAAAAAATATATCTTATAAAATTGATCAATCAAATTACAAATACGTGTAATAAAAGGCACAGAGGAGAGGAGGGTGTCTAGAAAAAGAGAAACAGAGGAGAGAACTATTCATGTGTGGGAGAGAAAGGGTCGAGGAATAAGGTGACACGTGTGGGAGAGGAAGGGTACACGGTGGGATACGAACATCTCCAAGCAATGGAAAATTCACGTGGGATGGCGCATAGACAAGACGACGATGTATCAAGGATTCTCTGGATTGACCCCCCCTCGCTTTGGAACTAACTAAGGGCACCCTAACACTCTTTTAACACCCACTCTCCAATGTATAACGCCCACTCACATGAGAGAGGAGCTGAGGCGTTCATATGTATGAACGCATATGAACGCCCCTGTGTCAGTTTTTTTTTTAAAAAAAAATTGGTTAATTAACGACTGTTTTGAACAAACCGTCGCTATTAGCGACGGATTTTCAAAAACCGTCGCTGATTTGCTTAACGAATTATTTTAATTTTGTTTTCAAGTTTTGAATTTCGGTTTTTTTTAAAAAATTTCATTCAAATTTTGTTTTTAAAATTTGACTTTCAGGTTTTTTTACAAAAAAATAAATTTGTAATTTTTATTTGTAAACCATTGTATATATTTTATTTTTTATTTTAAATACTTAATTAATGAATTTGAATGTTTAAAAGAATGTGTGTAAAAGAGATATATTGTTATAATGAGTATGTGGCACTGGGACCCATAAATAATGAGTTTGAATGTTAAAAGGAATGTGGTTAAAAGAGATATGTTGTTATAATGATTATGTGGCAGTGGACCCCATACTTTTTGATGAGTTGGTAGGTGTTTAAACACCCAACGAATGCGGATGCTCTAATGCACACACGTTCATCAGATTCTGCAATTATCTGTCGTTCCAAATCCAGATATGAATACATCATATCTTCTATTCGTTTGTTCCGAGTTAGTCTTAAATATTTCGATCTCACGTATCTATATCCATGAAATGACTTATTATAAAATAATGAAAATGTATTTTGGACATACTCAACTCAATTCATACTTTTACCATAAAGAAAAAATTTGAACAGGATCGGAGTTCATTAAATTAACTCGTGAGACGATCTCACAGAAAATTGTGTACCATTTTATTTAGTGTCTAAATTTTATTATAATAGTACTCATTTTATCATTATACACTTAATTCAAATAATCGAATAGGCCATTGTTTTTTTTATCCATATTTTTCTGATTTACTTAATTCAGGTAATCGAACAGGTGATTGCATTTTTATCCATATTTTTCTGATATACGGGATGTTTTCAGTGAGATTTATCCATCAAACATACATCTCACACAGATTATAAGATTTGAATCAAGATCTCTAGGGTTTTAGGACCTCGTCTAGCCCCTTGACGATTTTTTTATCCATGTTCATTACATATTGGTTTGGCAATGAATAGGTATACATATAATGATTAGATTACATACATACAAGCATTCTCAACAAATTCGAATTTCATGGTAGTCGGAGATTACATACATACAAGCATTTTCAACAATGTCGAATTTCATGGTAGTCGGAAACACTTGAAATTATCACCACAATAACAAGAACATCGAAAAGCGCAAAAAAAAAATATGCATCCATAATACAAGTCTAAGGGATGATCGGAAAAACATGATTATTGTAAGCACAGATATAACCGTAATAATTTTAAAATCAAGCGGTCATGGTACCATGGAGGCCAATTTCCGTTTCCAAATCTTCCTTCCGTGCACCAACCACCCTGTCCACTTCCAGCCCTTCTTTAAGGAACACAAAAGTCGGCATTGCCTCCACTTTGAATTCCTCAGCAACAGGCTGCGAAGTAATGTCAACATGATTTCAAGTATGCTAGAATCTTGAATGGACGTTTAACTTGAAATACGGGGCTAATGTCAAAAAAGAAAAGCAAGTTTTGTATACCTTAAGTTCATCGACATCCACCTTCAAGAACATGACATGGGGAGTTTTCTTGGCAATCTCAGCAAAAACAGGGGTAATGAGTCGGCATGGCCCACACCAAGCGGCTGTGAAGTCTATCACCACCTGTCACAGCATTTTAAATTACTAGGTCAACACTAAAAAATGCAGTAACTTTTGCCACCATAGTTTGAAGGAAAATTCTAACGATTTACTACAACATGAGAACCACAAGGACTGTCGTTCAAAGACAAAGACTAGGGTAGGGCAGCAATTGCTGAACCCCCAAGTTAGACCGACAAAAATATGCTCTGTTTCATCAAATTTTGTAGAATTCATTTCGTGTTGAAGTCCTTCCACTTAGTCCATTTATCATGTACACCTGAGTAGCAAGAATACAAGCTTTGCAATTTAGACATTTCGATTAAAACTGTCCAGTGGACTAGACTATTCACTCAAAACCAACCAGGTTACCAATTCTTCATTTGGTCCCATATAAAGACACTTCACTTTCATTGGATAATTTTCAAATCCAAGATTTACAATCCTATAGTCAAGAACTTCGGTTATTTTCAGTCAAAGGTCATGCTCAGGATTAGATTCAGCTGGGCCAGGGAGTATGCTAGCCTTCAAAATGATTTTTATTTTTTTTGTAATTATTAAAAAAAATACAACTTCAACGCGCACGATATTCAACATGACTCACCCGAATTTCTGGATCTGCAACGCGTCATGCTGATGAAGGATTAGAAATCATTTCAAAAACAGAAATATCATTTTTCCGATGAAAGTTCAATTATTGAACCACGGAAAGAGAGAAACAATCAAGGATTGATCACAACAATCAACCACCAATTACGCAAAACATAGATTTATTCGAAACCTAGAATCTACAAACTAAAGAAGCACAGAGTAAAAAAAGACAAACAAGATAAAAGCATGCTAACTCGAAGCACAACACCCATAAACAAATAATCGTAACCAACCCAACAAAAACTCAAATAGATAAGAAAAAACCACAGATTCCCCAATTGAATACCAATTTCTTGGACTCAACACCCTTCTGAAAATGAGACCTCCACTCCTCGACGCTGTGACAGCCGAAAACTTGCCCCTCTTCCGCAGCCATGTCTCCGATTTCTCGTTGCGAAAGGAAGATTTTTAATTCTGTTTTTATAAGAGAACGACTAGCAACATGCGTCTGTTTGACGCATGGAATAAGATAAAAGCAATCGAATTCAAGGGTGCCTCAGATTTACCAAAACGTGGATGTTATGGTAAACATTATCTCCACACCAAAATGACATTATTTTCACCAAAACCAGAAATGACATTATTTTAAATGTTTATTTGTGTTAAAAAAATCGATTAAAATTTACAATCTGAGTTACTTCAATTTATATAACCTACAATTTTGTTATGTATAGGCATGTATATCGATTAGAATAACACGATCTCACGTATTTTTTTCGTGAGACGAGTTAATCACCCTCACGTTTACAATAAAAAATAATATTTTTTGTATAAAAATAATTTTTTCATGAGTGAAAATTGACTCACAAGACAGTCTCATTTTTTTTATCGATTAATGATACTAAATATATTTTATCTCAGTTTTCAGTAGTCTTTGTACTTCATTCATACTTTACGTTAATATTAATTTTGTAAATTAATATATGTTATAGTTCTGAAAAATTTGTATGGCGACATTACCCAAAAAATGATTGGTTATTGTAAATATTATTTGTTTGATTTTTTTTTTATTTTCAGTTATATATGCTTATTTAATTAATTTTATAAACAAAATTATTTCTACCCAGTAATTTTCATTAGTACTGAAACTCTTTAACTAACCTACAATAATAAATTTTATCCAAATGCATCAGAATTGTTATTATTATTATTATTATTATACAATGACAACATAGTCACACAGAAGAAAATATAATAATCAGTATAACTGCAATGTTTCCGTGCTCGAGAAAGAACACAAACGCAACGCCTAACTTTCAGAAGAACTTTTGGCCATTTCAACTTGCTTGATTGATGTGGAGTTGGCAGTCCTCTGCAACCATGAAATGAATTCAAGGGTCACCAAATGTCGATCAATACGAAAACTAGAGGCACGAACAAGTCGAGTCGAGTCGAGTCTCAGAACGTTATAATGCATACTACCACATGATTTGATTCAAGTATCTATAGCGATACTCGATTTTTTTCGAGTAGTGGATTGTCACAGCATTGAACTATTTCAAACTTAGAACACGGGGTTAATCTAAGAATCGGAATATTCAGGATGAAGTAGAATAAAAATCAGACCTTGAGACAAAGATTCCGTTCGGTGTCGCAAACGGGATACTCTTGGGGGCAGCAGTGAAGATTGTCCCTGCAACACACAGCAGATACTGCTCCACAGCATTTCCAGTACAAGCATATTCCAAGAAACCTCTGTGAACAACAACACGTTTCACCGCCCGAACAGTAGGTGAAGATACTACATTTGGTAGGACCTGGGGAAGGGGGGCTAGGTGGAGGATTTGGGCTCGTTTTTACAGGATAGGATGCGAGCGTGTTGATTCCACATACACCTTGTGAATTACCACCGTTTCTTAGCAGATGCATATAGCCATCAATTCCCCAGGATTTCCCCCAAGAATTCTTTATTATCCAATAATCTTTTCCATCTTTAGAATCATATCCCACTATTAGCACAGCGTGATCTAACGAAGTCGAGCACGGGCCGGTAAATATTCCCTGCAGGTACCATAGTAAATGATCAAACAAAGATGGATACTAAGCAAAATACGAGATTTATCGAAAATGGCTGTCTGTATGAACCTTGGAGTACAACTGGAATCCCGTGTCACTACCACATATACCAACACTGACAGGTTGAGTGGCAACAGCCTGTAGTAGCCGCTTCTCATCTTCTGAGGGTATATCAACATAACTGTCTATGGTAACAGCAAGTTGTTTCAGCTGCAATGTAAATTGGTAAGAAATATTAGTGAAAGCAATCAGAACAAGGTTGGTTGGAACTGGAAAACGTATATAGCAAGGCACTTTGAGCAGCCTGCAACTCCAAGAAGAATAGAGACGAAAAGAGAAGTGCATACCTTTTTCCTAAGGCTAATAAGTAATTATAGCTTTTACGGTTATCAAAATCCGTAAGATTGTGTTTGGATCGATGAATTTCAATATCATTGAGTTGCTTGGGTGGACAAAATCTACTAAAGTTCAACAATTTTACATGTAATTGTGATGGATTCTAAATCAAATCTATCAATCCAAACGAACCTAAAAGACAGAAATACGAGTTAAAACAGCTTTTAGCAGAGTTACCTTATTATTGTTACACGTTTTGTCACGACCTTGAAACGGGATAATCCTCTTCCGTATCAATCCCTTTGTTTTTTATGACGAATTCATATGCATAGTCCATGAGTCCTCCTCCACAGCCAGCATTATAAGATTTATCACAATCAATAAGCTCTTGTTCGGACAGACTGACTAAAGATCCTGCCACAATCTTATTAATGCCTTCAATGGCACCAGTCGCTGAGAACGACCAGCAAGCACCTTCAAAAAATGAAGCCAATGAAAATAATTTCCTTTACATCTTTCTTCCGACTAGATCGACATTTCCATCATAATGATTAACAGTTTTATATCATTTGTATGAAATAAGCTTGCGTCGTATAGAAGTTTTACTTGTGCTAAAACACGACCTTATCTTGTAAGCGGTTGCCATGAGAAAACTTATACATGAGAGTATAAATAATGTATGTAAAATAGAGGGAGCAAGAATCCCCTTATTCAAGCATACGTTTCCTTCTCTGATATTCTCCCATCTTTCTGTGTAAATATGGACCATCCTTTCCCCTTGAGCTAGCTTAGCTTTTTGGGTTGACATAGGTCCAAGTTCCAATCTATAACATGGTATCAGAGCCAGGTTCCACCGTTATATATTGGATTAAAAGACAAAAGCTTTCTCGAATAGGGCTTAATCCTGACAGTCCCCGTACTGCCAAAATATTATCACAATATCCCGTCGACGATGTATACCCAAATTCAACTAAAATAATGAACTCCCAGTTAAAAAATTGAATCTGTCCTTTAAACTAGGATCCTAATTCCTAACCAAGAGTTCGAAAGACCAAAATCTGAGGAAAAAATTGGGATTTTGATAAAAAAAAATATAACTTAACAGACAGAAAAAAGAATGAATAATCCATCTCCTAATCAAACCACTCAACCATATCATCCTCTATGCATATTGAACAGAGAACTATAGCTTCCAAGAATCAATAAGGTAAATTTGCGAAGCAACAAAAGATAAAGCAATAAACATACCACAACTGCCCTGATCTTTAACCCCAGTGACAGCCCCTTCGCTCCTCCAATCTAAAGAAGAGGGAATATCAGATTCTTTCAAAAGAGTATCCCCGTCAACTCGTGACACACTGTTCAATCTGATTACCGAATCACTCGCGGAAAGCGACAGCCCCAAATACTTGGCCTTAAATTCATGCTTGGTCAGATCAGCAAAGGCATTGAGGGCCAGTGTGTAGGAAGCATTAGCCATTTCATTGTGACGAGTAACATATTCATAGTTTTGTTCAAACACTTGGAGCCTGCTACTGCTTTTCTTGATCCGAAGTGTAATTCTTTCCGTACTGTTGGCACCAGGAACTGAAAAGATCGGGAATTGATGAAGACTTGCATATGGGCAGCTGAAAAATCAGGAGAAGAAGATGGATTAACGGCAAAAACAATCTCATATTGGACAGAGAATCCTCGTTGGGAAACTTCGATTCTCCTAAAAATGAGGTCTCCAAGAAAAATACGAAACATGGGCTTCGTCCATTGGGGAAATTGTCAAGGTGTTGACTAATTCTTAGGTGTCGATTGTTTCCACGTTAATACGTTCCGACATTCAGAAATTATATATTTTACACGAAAACTCACAGATATTTTATTCAATATATTTATTTACGTAAAAATATTATTTTTTTATGTTAAATAATAATAGAGTTCAACCAATTCTAGAATAAAGATCTATAAAAAAAATTTCCAAAGATTAAAAAATAACCTTCAATATCGTGGGTCCATTTAGAAATTATATTTGTTATTAGAATATGTTTTTTGTGATACGGTTTCACTAATCTTTATCTGTGAGACGAATCGATCCTAACGATATTCACAATAAAAAATAATACTCTTAGAATAAAAAATAATATTTTTTCATGGATGACCTAAATAAGAGATCTATCTCACAAATTACGACTTGTGAGACCGTCTCACACAAGTTTTTGTTTTTTTTTTGTTAAGAACACATGTTTAATAGTGCATCTCATTTCAAAATTACATTATATATTATATATAATTTAATTATTTGTAAACTTGATCTTATAACAAAATGGGTGCATAAATGTATACAAGATAATAATTAAAACTTGATTTTTAATTGGATATATATTTTTCCAAAAAAAAAAAACATAATTAGACATCTCCTAGAAATTATGAAAATATTGCAACTACATCAAGCAAACAGGTAGAAGGGAAACCCAACACCCTAACACACACTTGAAGCCTTTTAATTAATTTATACAAAGCAGTGGTGGTCAAATATTTGGGGTGAGTAGTGGCTGGGTTGTGTTGTTACTGTGGTCCGCGGAGGACTGGATCCCTGCCTTCTCCTCTGCGTTTAGTTTCCTTTCCTCGCTTTTGCCCCATAGCACAAAGTACAATCCCGTGATGATCAGCACTGCACCAATGATCCTGTGCAGAATTTTTCTTTGGGAGTAAAGCACGTGATAATATTATGAGAAATTATGGGGAAGGGGTAAGCATGATCAAGACAACATGATTCGCTGATCTGTTCGCAAAATAAAAAGTAATTTGCTTAGAAAGTGATGTGAGAATTTGATTCAATTTCAAGAAAGTCCAAAAATGTTGGAATGTAGGAAAAGATGTGGAAAATGAGAGGTCACGCAACCACTTAATTGTATGGAAAAAGATATGGAATCAAGTGTCACTTCTTTAAACATAGAAGATTAGGTGTCTTCTAGTGCATGGACGTGCATCAATCTTTGAGAGTTGGGGGGGAAATGACGGATACGGTGGGCACCCAACAAGCAATCGAAGACCAATTATACGGCAAGGCAAAAAATTCAAGAATTTTACAAATGTTTGTTGAAAAAAGATTCAAAGAAGTGAAAAAAAAATGTACCCTCCAAGATAGAATTCTTCTCCTAAGAGGAGTGAAGCCATAAGAGCAACAACAAGTGTCTGCACAGGCTGATACACCGCCACGAACACAGGGCCACCCCTGTCAATGCACCATATCTGTACTGCAAATGCAATCCCTGATGCCACCACTCCCTGCACTTCCACCCACCAACTATTGCATTACTCTCTATTTCATACGCATATCAGTGTTCACAAAGTATTTCTAGACTTTTGAGTGATCGATCGATGGAAGTATTTTCTTTGCTATACCATATCAGTATGTATAATTAAGATCATAATCTACTGATTAGTATACTTTTTATAACCATCTGAATCATGTTTATGGCCCCCACTTTCTTATAGACGTTCCAGCTCCAATTAATAATGTTTTGTATTGTTTGGACAGTGCAATAAAACCCCATTTATTAACTCTTCACACCTAATCCAGTTCGTGTCATTTTCATACCCCCCCAGCCCGAAAATCTCCACATATTACAAAACATCGTTTTCTCCTCGTCAATGGATGCAGTTTTCATCAAATTTAAGATTACTATACTCCAAGATCCTGATCACCGCTACTTAATTACCATTTTCCCATTTTACATTCGATCAAAAGCCTGAAGTATCATATTTTTACGTGTATTTACTGGCACCAATATTGATGCATTATTCGTATTAGATATATATATATATATATATATATATATATATAGCCTCTGATGAATAAACTTAAGTATTTTATTAATATAGTTTGGAATGGTTAGGTGATAACTGATGAATTTTTTAATACTCGCATATTGGTGACAATTAATAAAGATTTGATCAAAACTTTAGTTATAAATGGATTATTTCATAACAAATAATAATTAAGTAAATGATAAACAACGGAAGAATCATTAACTTACCGCATAGAAAACACTGAAGAGCTCGGCTCCAGAGTGGACGAGCCAAGCTTTAGCATCCCTCTCCACAAAAGCTGCAATCACCAGAAACTGAATAACCCCAAAGAAGCACTGGTAAGAAGTGAATGACAGCCGTGCCGGATACTTTTTCAGAACCGGTGCCTGCAGGACCAGCCAGCCGGACCAAGAGAGGCAGTGACCGATCAAGAATAAGCAGCCCAGAGTCCAGTTTTTGCCCTTGGCGTCACCCAGCATCGGGTAGGCTAGTGCGGCGGCCGGGGCTGTTCGCAGAGTTTGAGCTGGGCTGTAGATGGTGGGGCCTTTGTACAGTGTGATAACCGATGCACCCGCCACGCAAAAAAGTGTGCCTGCCACCTTCGACATCCCATCCCTACGGTCGAGTCTCACTTTTTCTATCCTGAAAATGTTGTTACATTTTAATAATGGGACGTTTTATACGGAATATACAATTCAAACATTCTTAACCATTCGGAAGTGCAAAAAATGTTTTCATGCAGGATTTGTAAGTAAAGATTTTTGTGTTGGAAGTATATATATCGTGCCTGAGAATGGTAGCCATGAGGAACGTAATGGCTGGCACTGAATTTTGTATTGCAGAAGCAAACGTTGGCGATGTGTTGTCCAGTCCCAATAAGTAGAACCCTTGGTTCGCTGTAATCCTGTCAAATTTAAGATAATTGTCTTGATATAATGAATTTATTTTATTTCTTTCATTAAAAATGGCTTAAATTCTTGTAATAAACTATTCTTTTTGGTACAGGATAAGGATAAACACCATACCCAACGATAGCTAGTAAAAAGAACTGGATGATGAAGCTCCGAGTGAGAGGTGGCCTCTCTTTCCTGATAAATTGATAAAACAATTAACAAAAAAAGATGAGATTTTCGAAGTTACGTTGAAGAAATAATAGTGATGGAATAACAATGAAAACGAGCAAGATTACAATTACAGAACATACTTTTCCAGAAAATAGGCAAAAGGCAGTAGGAGAAAGAAGGCAAGAATGTTCCTGTAAACAGGGAACACAATCTTGCTAATGCCCATATTAAGTGCAGCTCGAGACACCACATGAAACCCTGCATATCCAAATTGCAAGGCTAACATAGCCAAATGCAGCTGAAATTTCTCCGGAATGGAGCACGTGAATCTGCCAGCAACGGCACCTGAATCCGCCATGACTACGGAATCAAATAAAAATTAGTCTTTTGCGAAAGAACTGATCAAGTGTTTTTAGCTTTCTTTGGTGGCCTTAGAGTGGAGTTGAGGGTGGTATAAATAGAGTCGAGGAGTGAGGATATGCGCTCAGATTCTTGTTTGTTTATTTATTTTATTTTATTTTTACAGTTTTTTATTACATCATTATAGTAATTACGAACACATGGGAAATTACTTTACATGCAACATATATATTAATACATCCTCCACGATGATAAAAAGTTGATTGATGTATATTTTATTACAAGATTAATTATTGATCATGCTATTAAAAGTCACGTAGTTGGTCTAATGAATCCATATCTAAATTTCCATCCCGTCCATAATCACGTAATAAAATTTACATGGGATTCTCAAAACAACGACCGATTTTGATGTCTAGTTAAAATTACTGATCATTTTCTGATGATATACATGCAAGACATATATATATAAAATAAAAAATAAAAAATAAATAAAATTATTGGTTTTGGGAGTAAATTTTCAACATTAGCACACGAATTGATCAAACATATTGGTGGTGGTTGACGATTTGCAGTCTAAAAAAAACAAAAGGCGGGGGGGTCCTAGCCAAATATTGAGGACTTGATATGTTTTTGCTTTGTCTCCCACATTAATCAATACTCCTTGACTAGACAACCCACCATCGAACCAAACCACACGACGCCGAGCTAGGGAATGAATTGGCAACTGCCTTGCTTGCATGATCCAAGAAACCCAAGATTAATTTTCAACCAATATATATCGAGTTGATGATCTTGAGATTCTTAGCTTGATCAGAAAAAGAAAGGATTTTTGGTCTTTTTTAAGTGAGAAAGAAGTTATTATAACTTCTATTATATTTCTGATGCATAAATACAATATATATACCCTCAATTATATTTCACCGTCAATAAATACACATATCACAGTGTCCCTTTTTATATATACTAGAAAAATGCACGTGCGTTGCACGTAAAAACCTAAACTGTTGAAAATATATGTACGAAATTTTGATAATATTTAAATGAATTAAAACATGGCTAATAACATTTATCAACTGAAACAAACTAAGCCATAAAAAATAAAAAATCATGACCATAGACGGTATATGAATAAGAGAAATTATCTTATCGACTCGAAACATTTTCCAATATGCTTCTTGGTTGATTTTGAGAACTCAACAACTCTTTGTCGTAGTTTGTTATAATATGCATAAAACTATTTTGGTATGCTCAGAGTGTATATGATCGTCTTTAACGTATATTATGTTATTTACAATCCTTATCCGGGATCTGACATGCTCATAGTTTGCTTCTTTATCACGACATTTTTTCGGTTTTCTACATTGTTTTTATCTGATAATCTTATTTTTCCGACTATCTTTTTTGATGTTAAATGATTTTTCAGCTTTTGACAATCATCAACTATAAATCCTAAGAAAAAATGCTTTTACTCGCGATAAGTTTTCACTGTGACTAAAAGTATGTATAACTTATATATTCTTCAACAACAAAATCAATGAATAGTGTTGCACATTCTTCAAATATTGTGATATTTGTGATATCTTTTTTATATATTTAGTATCAATATTATAAACATATAGCTATAAGGTTAATAAATTTTTAACAACTATTTCTCAATCATTGTGAGAAAAATACTTGAAATCTCTTCAAATGGCTATATTTTAAAATTGTGTCCTCATTTAATTTGACGCAATTCAAGAAAGTCATATTGATCGTCATTTTTTGAAAGCTTTGAAATAATGATTGCGTGCATCATGTCATAAGGATGATATAGTTTCAATCTCATTTGTTGCGTTTAGAACATAATATTGTATTATTCATTGAAACAAAACAAATTTTCTTCTATCGAGTTTATATTTTGTTTTATAATATTTTATATCTTGTGGAACGATATACAAAATTAATTATTGTATTTTAAAAATCTTGAGAAGAGATATGAATAATGTAATTAAGATATGCATAATGAGATATCATTCAAATATATGTCAAAGTATTTGTCTTATTCAATATCACATCTAATAATATAATCATTTAGATTTCATGAGCATTTTATGATAGTCAAAATTAATTTGATGAAATATTGTAGAATTTTATTTGAATTTCAATAGTTGGCTAAGTGAATTTATTTGACGAGGAGTTTTCTATGCTACCATCATATATGTTATGACTTAGCTGGTTAGACACTTTGACTAAAAAAAGAGACAAAAACAATCTCGTAGTCACATCGAAATATATCGAGATAATATTGGAGGAAATAAAGTGAAACTGGCTTAATGTCTCAATAAAATGCACAAAATTGATCTATTATATTGTGTCAACAAAGGTTTAGAATTGTTCTCATACCATTATAAATAGAATGAGAATTATGTACAATTTGTTTTTTATGTATTTCTTTTTCTGAATGAAGAATTTTTTCTTTTTGAAAACTATTTTATTGAGAAATATTGACATTTTATATGACATCCATATGTCGCACAACCATGAAGTAACAACATAATCAATATATAACACTTAACGTACACAAACAATTCTTCAATTTCTTCTTCATTGTGCTTCGTTTAAATTTAAATCTGAATCATTCTTGATCTTAATATTTCGCTTTAAATATGATTTAATATATATGTATATGTTTCATGTTACTTAGTTGGACTTAATTTCAAATATCTATAAAAAAATATGCTTGAATTATATCATACAGAAATTAGGACATAGTATATAGGACCGCGCTTGCCGCTTTACCAAAATCTATAGATAGTAGTAATGGTGCAACTCAAATCTTTTAAACCGCACAGCAGCTCAAGCACCACGGTTCGGCCGCTCTACCAAGCATGGACAATTATTGCACCCGACAATATCCCTCCCAATAATTGCACTCCTTGCAATCAATGGGAATCGAACCCGTGACCTTGACTCTGATACCAATTGTAGGGCCGAGCGCTTGCCGCTTTACCAAAGCTATAGCTAGTAGTACTGGTGCAACTCAAATCTTTTAAACCGCACAGCAGCTCAAGCACCATGGTTCGACGGCTCTACCAAGCAGGGACAATTATTGCACCCAACATAGTAATACACAACATTATTTTTTTTATTTAACATGTCTTTTTTTTTCATCCACTATGTTTGTCTTAACTTTTTTGTTCAAAATTTGACGCATTTCGTAGACTATATGTATGAAAAACCAAGAAATTATATAATTTACAGAAACCATTTATTATTCTCTGCGTAGAACAGAAGACCCAAAATACGTGGCTTTGATTGGTATACTTTCATACTTATTTTTATATAAACAACAAGACACATCATATAATATCAGAAAAATCAATTACCGCCAACAATACTAACCAAAACGAATAAAAAAATCACAACACAAACAACCTCGATAAAAAAAATGATAACTCAAAGTTTAAAAATAATTTATTTAGTACAATAACAAAGAAATTGAAGTATATACGAGCAATAAAAAGCATAAATCACTCTCAAATTAAATATTAACTCATATTATTCACAATTTGTATAAATTTTCCAATATTTTTTTCAAATAAAGAGAAGACACCTTATTAATGTCATCGTTTTATAGATATTCATTCCACTTCTTTAAAAAAACACAAATGAAAAACGGTGCCTTGAAATCATAATAAAACCATTTAGAAAAGCAGCCGTAAAAATATAATTCAAAGTCACACAATTTTTCTTAAACCATAGAAAAATATTATACTATTGACAAAATATATATAGCAACAACAAAGCATGCGTTAACTTGTGATATAATTAAAATTTAGAATCATGCATAATCATTGAATTAGAACAAAATCGCATGCCAAAAATCTACTGGATATTATATATTTTAATAAGTTATCCATATTTGTCGTTCATCAGAGGACTCTTAAACCTACCAAATTTGTAGTTCACCTATTATTTTCATAATAAATAATATTACAAAAATAATATAAGCAAGAAAATAAAAACTCAAATTAAAATGTCTTCTATCAATCTAAGTAAAAAAAATTGATTAGAGAATATAATAATGTCGTAAAAAAATTAAATATTGATTTATAGACAGAAGTTTGGAAATACATTTGCCCCAACAAATAAAAAATATTATATCTTGATATTCTGAGACATAAGGTAAAAACGAAGAAATATTTCAATTTTTTTAATATTTTGTAAGTCACTTCAAACTAAGTAATCTAAGCAAACAGAAAACATGCATTATGTGTTTAAAAATTAACAAAATATCTCAACAATAAAAAATTGAAAAATAAATATTTTTGTTGGATATTTGATTTTGTTTCTCTTTTCTTTGTGCAAACAAACAAATCACATAAACAATCCAAACACAATTACATGATCAATACAAATGACATATAACAATCAAACATGTTAACGCTAGGGTAAAAAAACTTATCACATTGCAAGAACAAAAAATGATCAAATGGAGCATATTATTTAGTAATATTTATTTAGCAGTATTTATAAAAAAATTGACTAAATAACTTAAAAACAGTGTTTGAAATCACTTACAGACAAACATTTCTCTCAATCACATATCTCTATTGACACATAAAGAGTCTGAAAATATTTTTATTCTAAATGGGAGAAAGAAATTTTGTATGACATTAATATTTATTAATAATTTATTTTTATTCAGTCCGACTCATCTCCCTTTGTCTTCATATTATTATTTGACGACAATATATAAATTTAAGTAATTAAAATTAAATTTAAAAGTAAATTAAAATAATAATTAGTTTGATTGAGTTAAATACACTATTAATGATCTTATTAAACTAAGATAAAAAAATGACTTAAATAACATCATTAACATGACAAATTGTAAAACAAAAAAAAAAATAATATAATAGTAAGATCACAAATGAAAGTCATATATTTAATAGATTAATTAATAGATAATATATTATTTAGTAATATGTATTTAGCATCATATATTGAAAATTGATTAAATAATTTAAATGTTTGCAATGAAATCACTTACATATAAACATTTTCTCTCAATCACGTATTTTTGTTGATACATAAGTAATCTATATATATCTACCTTCTAAATGGGAAAAAAATGTTTTATATGACCTTAATATTTATTAATAATTTAATTTTATTTAATCACACTCATCTCTATTCGTTTTCCCATTATTACCTTAATGTTCGTAATATTAACAATTTATTTAAATTTATAATATTATGATATTTATGTCAATATAAATATTAAAGTAAATAATTTTAAATTTAAAAATAAAAATATATTAATGATTATTATTAAATGAACAGATGAAAAAAACAAAAAAATAAATATGTATTTATGATAGTGATTTTATGTGAATTTGATGTCAATGTAAATATTAAAGTAATTAATTTTAAATTTAAAAATAAAAATATATTAATGATTATTATTAAATGAATAGATGAAAAACAAACAAAAAATAAACATGTATTTATGATAGTGATTTTATGTGAATTTGATGTCAATGTAAATATTAAAGTAATTAATTTTAAATTTAAAAATAAAAATGTATTAATTATTATTATTAAAAGAATATATGAAAAAGAAAACATGTAGTAATTAATTTTAAATTTAAAAATAAAAATATATTAATGATTATTATTAAATGAGTAGATGAAAAACAAAAAAATAAATAAACATGTATTTATGATAGTGATTTCCTGTGAATTTGGTGTCAATGTAAATATTAAAGTAATTAATTTTAAATTTAAAAATATATATATTATTAGTATATAAATATAGATATAGATATAGATTAAACCTCGACATATAAATTTATAATTTCTTATTTTCTGTTTTCTTAAATATAAATTTTTTGTATTATTTATTTTAATAAAAGAATGTTTCTGTTTTGTTAAATATAAATTTTTTGTATTATTTATTTTAATAAAAGAATGTATAACATTATTACTATTATTTGTAAAGTATTTTCACAAAACCAATTAATTTTATAAATAATATTATTATATATTGAAATTTTTTGTAATATTTATTTTAATAAAAGAATGTTTCTGTTTTGTTAAATATAAATTTTTTGTATTATTTATTTTAATAAAAGAATGTATAACACTATTACTATTATTTGTAAGGTATTTTCACAAAATCAATTAATTTTATAAATAATATTATTACATATTGATTATTTTAATAAAAGAATGTATAACACTATTACTATTATTTGTAAGGTATTTTCACAAAACCAATTAAATTTATAAATAATATTATTACATATTGATTCGAATCATTAGTTGTTGAACAAATACTTTTATATTATTTGTAGTCATGCCATGAAATTGAGTGAAAGAGTAATAAATAATAATTAGTGAATGGATTAATAATAATTAACTAATTACATAAAAGGAAGACAAAGTGTCATTAGAGTACAATTTTAATGAGGATAATAAAGGAAATTCACAATTCAATCTGTATATTTATATAGAATATAGATTATTTTAATAAAAGAATGTATAATACTATTACTATTGTTTGTAAGGTATTTTCACAAAACCAATTAATTTTATAAATAATATTATTATATATTGAAATTTTTTGTATTATTTATTTTAATAAAAGAATGTTTCTGTTTTGTTAAATATAAATTTTTTGTATTATTTATTTTAATAAAAGAATGTATAACACTATTACTATTATTTGTAAGGTATTTTCACAAAACCAATTAATTTTATAAATAATATTATTACATATTGATTATTTTAATAAAAGAATGTATAACACTATTACTATTATTTGTAAGGTATTTTCACAAAACCAATTAATTTTATAAATAATATTATTACATATTGATTATTTTAATAAAAGAATGTATAACACTATTACTATTATTTGTAAGGTATTTTCACAAAACCAATTAAATTTATAAATAATATTATTACATATTGATTCGAATCATTAGTTGTTGAACAAATACTTTGATATTATTTGTAGTCATGCCATGAAATTGAGTGAAAGAGTAATAAATAATAATTAGTGAATGGATTAATAATAATTAACTAATTACATAAAAAGAAGACAAAGTGTCATTAGAGTACGATTTTAATGAGGATAATAAAAGAAATTCACAATTCAATATGTATATTTATATAGATATAGATAGTTTATGTACTAATTACAATCTAAGCATATAAGTTTGAAATTTGAATTATGTTATTAATTGTTCCAAATCTGAATACACCACAAACGTATAGTACTATTCTTTTTAAGGAAATTGTTCCCCAAGATCCAGTGGGGATTACTACTTCCCATTCCAAAACGCTCTATTTTCATGATTTTGACTCCAACAAGTACTCTATGAGATTTTAATTTTATCTTTTTTTTGCCTCCCCTTCGATTTAATGTGTCCATGATTTTAATAGATTTTATCCAAAGAGAAAATTAGCACGTTCATGCGTCTAGAGCCCACCATGAAAATAGAGACGTGACGAAATTAAATGAATTTTCTTCGATTTTAGAAATATTTTGAAACTGGAACCACTTGATCAACATCAATTTAATTTCGTGAATGAAACATATATAGTTGTTGGTCATTTCAACTCTCATAAAAGTTCATATTTACGTTGAAAAATACCGTGGTTCTAATGAACTTTGCTCTGATATTAATACACAATTCAAACAGGATTTTCATAAAATTTAATAAATAATAATCTTAACATTCTCAGTAATTTTAATATATAATATGTTCAATTGACGACTTATGTTAATTGTCTCACATCGGTTGGATAAATAACCTGGGAGTTGTATATAATGGGCTTGGACAATCATCCCCCTTGAGCTAGCTTTTGGGGATTGAGTTAGGTCCAAGTTCCAATTTTAACATGGTATCAGAGCTCAGGTTCCACCGTTATGTGTTGGACTGCCTATAATTAGGCCACCCGTTCTGCCCATAATTGGGTCATTTGCAAACTCCACGCTCCAGATGTTCATTCCTGGGCGTGAGAGAGGTGTGTTAGTTGTCTCACATCGGTTGAATAAATAACTTGGGACTTGTATATATGGGCTTGAACAATCCTCCCCCTTGAGCTAGCTTTTGGGGTTGAGTTAGGTCCAAGTTCCATTCTTAACATGGTATCAGAGCTCGGGTTCCACCGTTATGTGTTGCACTGCCTATAATTAGGCCACCCTGTTCTGCCCATAATTGGGTCATTTGTAAACTCCACGCTCCAGATGTTCATTCATGGGCGTGAGAGAGGTATGTTAATTGTCCCACATCGGTTGGATAAATAACCTGGGAGTTGTATATAATGAGCTTGGACAATCCTTCCCCCTTGAACTAGCTTTTGGGGTTGAGTTAGGTCCAAATTCCAATTTTAACAACTTATTTTCATCTTTTTTTAATCATAAATATCCATCTCCTGAAATTTCACAAGTTACTTATTTTGTCCCCTCTCAACTGAGACCATGATCATTCTACAAAACAAGGGTAAGGTTTGATGGATCTTTAACCTTATGCTGTTTCTGACATACAACCCCATACCCCATGTGATATCTAAAGAATTAATACTACTGTACCTTTATACATACATAAACTGGCACAATAAAATATTATATATTTATTTATTTATTTAACGAGAATGAAGAGATATACATTGTCAAAAATAAGGACCCGTAACTTTATATGGATCTGACCCGACCGGAAAGAACCGGTCGGGTACGAGGTGACCCAATACAGGTTGGAAACTTTGATTATCTTCTGCCTTGAAGATCTTTTGGCACTTCTTCATGTTTCTCTGTGGGACCCATGTCCATTATATATCTTTACCTATTGAAGTTTTTTCCCGATTAAAGAATAAAAGTTTTATATGTGAGACGGTTCAATCATATCGATATTCACAATAAAAAGTAATACTCTTAGCATAAAAAGTAATATTTTTTCATGGATGACCCAAATAAGAGATCTGTCTCACAAAATACGACCCGTGAGACCGTTTCACATAAATTTTTCTCAGAAAATAATTTTTTATCAAGAATATAGAAATTAAATATGCATATGGTCGGAAATATAATTGAGTTCAAGCTTGCTCTGACAGCTAAATATTAGCACTATCAATACTAAGGTTACTTATATATATTGAGATATGAATATTTAGATATACGATTGAGGTATTACCCTAAAGATCGAGTCCCGTTAACTCAAAAATGTCATGATGTTAGAAATTTGGCAATTGGATATGTTGTTTCTTGGCAATCATAAAGCAGACAGATGTTTCAAATGGGAAAGGAGTAAAAGGCGTGACAAGTTTTGGTTGTGTCCCTTAATCATAGCTATGTTTTCGTAAACCCATACGTCAAATTCAAAACGAATTAATATCCATTTTCTACTAATATTTTGTGTATGACAAAAACTTGTGTGAGACGGTCTCTCGTGTCTTATTTTGTGAGACAGATATCTTTATTAGGATCATCCATAAAAAATATTACTTTTTATGCTAAGAGTATTACTTTTTATTGTGAATATCGGTAGGGTTGACCCGTCTCACATATAAAGATTCGTGAGACCGTCTCACAAAAAACGTACTTGTACGTGTATATACTATTTTCTTTCGATGATTCTTTGCCTAGCTACAACGTCAATTTTATTTGTAGTTAATCCGATATTGCAAAATGCATTTAAATTAATATTGCATTGATGAGAAAATTAAATATATATGGTCCCAAATTAATTATATTTTAGTAGCTTTAATTTAACTAATATTTTTTTATAGGTTACAATATTTATATCCTAAATTATCCTTATTGATTCGATATTGATCACAATATGAGCTCGTTTTTAAAACATTTATTTTTAAAAAAAAAACTATTACGGAAGCATATGATTCATCTTTGTCGTTGTTGTGGCAGACAGTGAAATATACTCCACTACGTATAACTTCACTAACTTGTACAATTTAATTATCAAGCCTGCGGACAAAATAGTGCTAACTAAGTACGACATATTAATAACACTAAGAGCTTTTAATAAATTGACACAACCGTCACGAATGTTTGAGTTGATAGAATAAATGAACGTTTGACAAGTTATCAGAAGTTCGATTTCTCTTATCAACACCTTTTAGACGAGCTTGTCCGATGTGATTGTTGAGTTGAGGTTTATCCAGTGTCTATCGAATGATAACCGTTGCGAATTTCACTCTCATTTCATTAAAAAAAAAATTGAACACAAGGGGTGGGTCTTGATAATTATAATTTTTGAATATTATTTAACTTTCTAGAGCCGCATATTACGCAACAATTGGAACATAATTGATTGTTTTTTAAATTTACAAGTTAACCTTAAACTAAAAAAAGTAGTAGTTCCAACCTAGTCAGTATTTCCCGTGCGAGAATAAACAAAAATGAAAGCCGGTGCTGCGTAATGTTGGGACAGATGTTTATTTACAAGTTCAACTGTGTAAGCAGGCAAGTGCAAGCATCATACTATTGCCCTCGACTAGTCCCTTTCATTGTTGGAGATTCAACACTTTTCAAATATATATTCATCATGAGTGTTTCTTGCTCAGAATCTAGCAAGATTTTGACCCTGTCTTTAGATAAAAATATGAATATTAATGTGGATCATTTTATTCATGGCAACCCAAAAGACTGAGAGGAAAAAACTTGGAAGTTTTTTTTTTTAAAAAAAAAAGAGAATAGACAACTCCAACACGAAGACTTACGTGACAAGCACAGGTCCAAGATCTCCTAGTTTTCTTCCATACTTGGCAAACACATTGTACAGTGATGGAGTACAAGTTGCAGCCTTCATTGAAGTTTTTTGTGTTACTGTTCCCCTCCAAACTAACACACACTTGCCGAAACAGATTCAACATCACATCGGTCTTCTATCTTTACTTCACGCCAGGACAAGTCATCCGAAATTGCTTCTCGCAATTGAATTGTTCATTTCATCGACACCTTTTGTTGGACACGATCATCATTTCTCTAAATCATGAGTTTCCCAAACACACAATCTCGAAAAGTCGTAGTTTCAAACTAATTCGTGCCGATTAACTTGCATCTCGTCTTTTATTATAAATAGTTATAGTTATAATGTCACGCCCCGGGACGGGGGGTTGGTTTACACCGGCGTTGCTCTCAAATTTACATTCGAAACCAACAAGTCTCAGAAGTACAAACCAGTCTTTTTATTCATAAACACTGAATATTTCAATGTCTGATACGGCGGAAATACCAAATATTTTACAGCGGAAATGTAAAACCAAATATAACGTCTTAACAAATGCAGCGGAATAAACATAAACTAGAACTGATAAACAACGATCTTCTTCATCAGCCCCAGAATTGAATCTGCTCTTCTTCTAACTTTTCTTCCTCGTTCTTATCTGAGATGAGTTTGGTGGGTGAGTGATATGGTTGTCACTCAGTAAGCAGGGGCGGAAATAACTCCCAGTTTTCGAAATCGTTTTCAACAGAAACAGTAATACAAGAATATATAGAAAACTCTTATTTTCAGAACAGAAATCAGAATTCAGAAATCACAGGTTTCAGAACAGAAATCAGAATTAGTAAGCATTGAGCACGTTAGTGAATTTCATGGCTAAACTGATATCAGTCCCCTATATGTTCTCTCCTCTAAGGGGTGGGGCTAGAATCAGAATCAGAATTCAGAAATGTTCAGAATATATATTCCTACCATTAGTTCACTAGGGAGTTTCAGTGCTTCAAAAATCAGATATCAGAAATCAAACATACAGAAACTGTGCTTTAAAACAGAATTATCAAACTGATTTCAAGATATTTATATATAAGCCCACTTACTGTAATTTGCTAAAAAATGTTTCGGTTGAAGTCTGGAAATCTGATTGTCTCGCTACTGGATTTTACAGCTCGAATATAGACACTCTCTTAGCTCTAATTAAAGTGATAATCTCAAGATTTGTGTAACACCAATTCAAGGTTTGAGGGTGTTATTTATAGGCAAAATTCTGAGTGTTAGCCTCCCAATTAATGGCCATAATCTGCCATTAACAGCCTTTATTCCATGTTAAATGCTTCAGTTACAAGTCATGACTTGAAACAGTAACTGTCTGCTGGAATCTCGTTCTTCTACTGCTGGATTTTATCTGCTGGAATTCTGTCAGCTGGAAAAACTACGAGCTTCTGGAATATTATTAACTGCTGAAATATTGTTAGCTTATGCTGAAATTCTTGCATTGCTGCTGAATATTGCTAGCTGCTGCAGAATACTAACGGCTGGAAATTCGGGTTCTCATATATAAACTATTAAAGTCATTAAAATGTCGCTCTTTATGATAATGGATGGCCGTAAATTATGATAATTTTACGATAAAATAACTCGAAACGCCATTTTTCGCACTTTTATAGTCGATGATCGTCGTTACAAAGAAAGCAGAGATGATGAGAGGACTCGTTTTTGGCCACTTAAACATATGCATCCACCACAGGTTGAAGCACGCGATATTATTGATCACTTGTGTTGGCCACTTTTGACGCGTAAAGTGATTTCACTCAACCCAAAAAATGCTCCACAGATCAACTAAAGGCCCCACCCAATCTTTTTATTTCTAAACCAAGTTCATCCCTTCAATTTACGTTCATACAAGAAGATTTAATCAGCCTACTGTCCCTGACTTAATGCACCTCAGCCTTATCTACTTCTTGTCGGAAGCATAATAAAAAGAAAAATTTATTAGAAAAGAAAAAGAAAAAACAAGGCAGGCACTAGGAAAGAGAACAAAACAAATATTGATTAGTGAACAGGTGTTGCTTTTAGTATACAAAAGATTGCCTTCTCTACAAGGGAATGATGGATTAATAACATCAAACCATGAAGTTGGTGTAATTTTGTTGGTAGGTATTCTTTTTTTTTTTTTTGTTTGTTTTGAGAAATCTTGGGATAGAAATGGGAGAACCAAATGGCTACAAGAAAATATTCGAGACAAGAGTTTAACTCTTACGATATTGCCCCGCTCCGGTACTCACGGTTTATAACTCTATCAAGATGGTAATTGGTATGCAAACTTTTTAATTTCAAATTTTAAGCGTTACAATAAAAAATCAAATTCAAAGAATTTAAATCTTGTAAAACTTGAATTTAAGCGCAAATGCTTAAAAAACTAAAAACTAGAAGACAACTTTCGAAAATTAATTCCAAAGTTTGAATTTAAGCGTATAAACTTAGAAATCCAAACTCAAGATTTTATATCTTGAAAATTTGAATTTTAAGCTCTAATGCTTAAAAAATTACATATAGAACAAAACTTAAAAGAGAAATGAGACTAAGAGAAAATTGGTGTAATAATGCAAATAAGAGGGTCATATTTATAAAAAAACAGAAAACCTTGAATGAAAGAATGCACCATTTCAACACAAGAGACTTGGCCTTTCCAAAGTGGCGCCTCTTCAAATCATGAAATCACACGGCCATTTCAATAATATTTTTTTTATAATATATATATATATATATAATATAATATAATAATATATTATGATCTAATCTTTTCACTCGAAAAAATTTGAGGTCAATAAATTTTTCATTCACCCTATTTGGTAATCGAAAAATAATTTTGCTCATCACGTAGCTCGTTCTAATTATTTTATCGATTCTAAATGAATACAAAACTCATTTTTTTAACAAATTTAACTACGCATTTGGCAAGGTGTGAATTCGTGCACGAATTCCTTTACTCGAACTAATTCGATCAAAAAGAACCCATGGAATTTAAAGGATAGATGAACCAAAGCTTGAGCGAACCATGACCCGCGGATGCATGTAGAGTAAGCGGTAAGCACAAAACAAAACGACGACCAATATCATGTCCAACTAAGTTCAGAACAATGACCAAAAAAAAGAACAAGAACTTCGACTATGATCATATATTACATAGAAAACAGGAACCTTGCAGCATCTATTTGCTAGTTGAGAAGACAATGAACTTAAGAGAGTGTTTAGAACTTATTTAAAACAATTTATAAATCCATACGTCTTATGATGTTTTATTTAAAATAAAACGTTAAAATATTTGAATAAAATAAAATAATAAAACTTATAGTTTTTTTCTATGTATCTGATATTATATAAAAAAAAATTTCGTAATAGTTACCAAAATTAATAAACCATAACACTATAAAATAATAATTATTTTAATCATTAATGTAACAAGAGTAACAATAATAGATATTAATAATATAATTATAATTATAATTAATAACAATTTTAATAATTAATATTTTTAAATATTAATCAATTTATATAATTTTATAGGAAGCTTTACTTGGGATATTATAAAATCTACAAGAATAATTTGATTTTTTAAAAAACAGACATTCAACTAAAATCTTAAAAAACAAGTTGAGAGTACCCAATATTTTTAGGACAAAAACTTATGTGAGACGGTCTCACGAGTCGTATTTTGTAAGACGGATCTCTTATTTGAGTCATCCATGAAAAAATATTACTTCTTATGCTAAGAGTATTACTTTTTATTGTGAATATCGGTAAAAATGAATCGTCTCACAGATAAAGATTCGTGAGACCGTCTCACAAGAGACCTAATCTTTTTTTTAAATCGTTCATCAGCTGTCAAATATCTTATTTTGACATCTTATAAGCAATTTTCTCAAAAAAATTATCAAACAAAATTTCAAAGCTCATAAACGTTTTTTGAGAAATTTTATAAACTGTAAACACACATTTTATCCGTAGGTGCTCTTCAGACTAGACTCAAAAAGTTTAGAAAAGTGGTTTCCATCAGTCATCTCCGTGACCCTTCAAATTCAGCACATCCACACTTCCACAGGGGAATGGCGCATCAGATTAGGTGAGTCAAACGCTCACATTTAATTATGTCAAAATAGGGAAATTCACTTCTACCAAGCCCTTAATCAAGTTGTATGAAGTCCAGCAACTCTCTTAAATTCAAGCTCAGATCAAAATCTAATCGTTGCTTGTTAACACAAAGGAACCAATGGCCCTGGCAAAGATGTTAACACACGATAGATACGAACTCCACCACCTCAAACGCTCACAAGTATATACTTGTGTGATATACACCTTTTCTAAAATTTACCATGCTAAGGAAAATCTGAATTATGACCCCCAAAATACAAATGGTATAGTGAATGACAAAACTATTAGCTTAACTGATATATGCGAACTCCACCACCTTAAATATGGGACTGGCGTCTTTGGAAATCCAATAACTAATGCTACAACTACATCAATTAAGTTTCAACCAATATAGCATTGAATTTGACCAGAATGAACTATGATACCCAAGAACGGCGGTATATATGGAAGAAACGAGAATTAATTGTTGTATCTATTTGATTTGACTCACAAGTATCAAGATATCCAGAAGGATAACGAGTAGATAAAATGCCTATTATATCTGCAAAAAGAACAATAACGCCCACCGCACATCTGGTGTGCGCCTTGCATAGCCACCACACAGCACGACAATGTTCAAAATAAAAAAATCTTCCATAACTTTATTACAATGAAAACTGTAACCGCAAAGGAGCGAAAGGGTGGGATATTGATCAAAGTAATTACAAATTAAACAAATACAGAACATGTATATAATTTGGAATCCGAAACTACTACCTCTTTGTGTGTCCTGATGGCACCTGCAAATCGACATATCTGTTTTGTTTCTCCAATGGTGAATATCTGTTTTGTTTCTCCAATGGTGAATGCAAACAAGACAGACAAAGAATATGGAATCATCTGGTCTGTGAAGGAGAACAGCGCAAGCCAGATGCATCAGATCCAACCACAGAAAGGTCACAAACCATACAAAGCTGCCCTTGCTGAGACGGAACAAAATGGGTACTGCAGTAAGGACAACTTACATCTCTCTGCCCTCTGTATATCGGGACGTAAGTGGCCCCACATATTACAAAAGGATTTCTAAAATTGTAGTTCAGTTGTGCAGAATCTTTCATATTCTTCTCGGCAGCCAGTAGAACCTGTCGAGCTGTTCTGGCTTGGTTTTCGTTGCTTGGGTTGGTTTCCAGAAGTCGGTAAGCAAAGTTAACCGCAGTGCTCAGATTTTGCGCCTTGTAGCAAACAGTCATGGCGTTCAATAATGCAAGTCGAGTGTGTGGAAGTTGGAGGTTGCAATGGGTGAAATAGGCCGCAAGCTCTTGCTGACGAATTGGATTGTCCTTCAAATCCCTTCTCTTAAGCTCCATCTTCAAACCCAAAACATACTCTTTTACAATGATAATCAACTCTTTCACTTCATCAACCTCTCTCCGTGTTTCGACCACAATCAGTGGAATTGTGTGAAGAATAGCTAGGAAATGTCGAAGAGCTTCTGAAAACTTTCCAGCGGTCGTAGCCTTATAACCAGCCTTGAGTTGTTCATCCAAGTGAGAAAAATTAAACACCAGAGCGGGGGGCCCCCGCACATTTGGACTTGCTGACTCGCTCCAACCCCTTTCCACTGCAACAGAGACCACTGGGGCTGATGATAAGGCACGCAAGTACGTGTGGCTGCCCATGTGAAGATCAATAAATAGCGACTTCAAAGGTGAGAAATTTCGTATTCCTAACTGACGGCTCAATAGACGCATTGCTGTGTCAAAGTCCCCAGCAGCAGCATGTTCAGCAGCAAGTGATGATCTTTGGACCCAAATCTGGCTCACAGGCATTCCAGGGGCAGGGGCTACAAAAACTGATGAACGTGATTTTGGGGTTGTCTTTGGTGTGTCAGCATCAGGAGGCAGATCCAAGTCCTCGAGATCCCATCCTCCCTCTTCATTCTCTTCATTCTCATTCTCGTCATCATCCTTCAACAACACACTACCGTCTCCATTCTGTATCTTGTCCACCTCATCAATATCCAAACCTTCGCCCCAATCAGCATCTGCAGCATCTTCATAATCATCATTTCCACCTTTGGCTGTATCATCAAGACCACCCTCAAAAATTCCTCTACCAACCATTAACAAAGGCCAATCTCCTGCACATAACACCGGATTCGGAGGTATCAATAGAGCAGGGTTATTCACCTTGGGCAAATGCGGAATATTATCCCCAAGTTCTACACCTATACGCCCTGCAACATCATGGAGCCCATGCACAGTGGCTGTAAAATATGCAAGAGGCAGATGGCCTGCATTCTCCAGAATCTTAACACGCTCCCTAATATCTCCAAGATAGACTGCATCATGAAATTGACCCATGACATCATTCTTGACCTCGGCAATTCTCATCATTTTGGATAATTTTTCGAGATTACCGGTTATCAGATAATGAAAAGATAGTCTCTCGAAGTTTTTTGTCTTCTGGTATGCATATTCAACAATCCCAGCATTTCCCTGACGAAGTGCCTCCACTCCTAGTCTGTACCAGTGATCTTTTTCATCAATCTTTTTTGCAGATTCAAGGGCTTTTTCAATATTACCGCATTCCAGGGCTAAGTTGAAGCGAGTCCTTTCATCCTTCACAAAATAAAGAGCAACCTGTGGGAAGCCCTTTTGTTGCATATAAGCAATCATTGCCTGTCCACATAGTTCTGAGTTTTTTATCATGCTCATCACTTGGTCGTATCTCTTTCCCAGCAAGGATAGCTTGAAGATATACTCTGTTGAATCAATAATGATAGGACGGTTTTTCCCCTCTCGATCCAAGCAAAATATTGAGTTCCCATGTATTTTCGTAATATATACTGGAACATCTAATGTCTTGATAATTCCACTATCCCCATTTAGAAGGCAATACTTGATATGCGTCAGTGTTGTATAGATGAAGACTCCATTATCATCCCATGCTCCACTCTTGACACGAATGGTCTCGTGAAGAGTGCAGCAATGCACAAGGTTTTTATCAGCAACAACAACAGAGTGCTTGCTCAATAAAGCAACGGAAGCCATATCCAGAGACCATACCACATACCTAACGAAAGGAGTTAGAAGATCCCCAACAACATTCCTTTGTTGGAGATCAAATATGACAACCCTGTCCTCTGCCCTGCAGAGTAGATTTCCCGTTCCGGCATAGAATATAGCATCAGTAGCAATTGGAAGAACACTCTTTTTCACTATTTCATTTTTCAGGTTCTTGACCAATACTTGATTGCTGCTCTTCTCAAGCACAGCAAATCTATTTCGAGCCACAAATACTGCTGACCCCCCAGCACCTCTCTTCGCCTCCTGAACTGTGTCGCTTTTACCATAGCTGTCTTTTGGAATAACATAGAGCTCATATGATCCCCCATCCACATCTGAGCAAATCAAAACAGCATTTTCAGTAGGGCTGTAAGAAAGAGTTCGAGCCCCTTGATTCAAACCATGAGAACCAGGTCGGCGAATCGTTATCAGTTGAACATCTTTCTGTGTTGAATACTCAAATACACGGAGAAATCTGTTCTTGACAAAGAAGACTGAATCAACGCTAACAGAAAAGGCAGGACGCTCTCTTTCCAACTTAAAAACAATCATGCCGCTATCATGACCAGCAGCCAAGAGATTTATCTCAGGATGAACTGATAGGATCCAGAATCGGTCAAGTTCCCTACGAAAAGTATGCAAGCCAGTTCTTTTTGTTGCATCCCAAACTCTGATACTCCTGTCTTCAGAATTTGAAACAATGATATCCTGTCTTGCATGAAACAAAGTACAGGATACATTATTCACGTGGCCTCTTAATGTGTCCACCTCCCAAGCCTTCGTATCTGACCAAATAAATCACATATCGGCCACTCAGTTCTGAAACTAAAGCGTTTATGCAACTAGAAAAGTAATATATGATCATTAGAATGAGTTTAAAAAGTAAAAAAATCTGATATAAGGAAATTCACAAGAGGCCTGTTCAAGAAATCTTTAGTGAGAGCTAGATTAAATATCCTGGTTCTTTTGGCAAGGAAAAAGAATTTTGTTATCCTTGATTAGAAACACTAGCCAAAATACATAACATCGCCTAGTTCCAATAAATCTCTCTAACTGTTAGATATACAACATGTCGAGCACTTGATTAAATTTAGACATCGGTATGTAATATTCTAACAGGTACATACAGCAATCAAAGATCAGGGGGGCATACCATTCATGCGCCATATTTTAACTTGTCGGTCATCTGCTCCGGAAACAATAAGAGGAAGAGTAGGATGGAAAGAAGCCCAGTTAACCCCTCGATCATGGCCTTCCAAGACATACTTCACAACAGCATCGACCCCACCAAAGAAATCTGCGTTCATTTGTGACAATCGCAGTATGTCATCGGCAGGAGATACCGCTTTCTTCCTCAAGGCACCAATATCCCATACACGAATAGTCTGGTCTAATGATGCTGAAACAATCAAGTCTTCTTTCGGGTGAAATGATGCACACATGACATAATGATTGTGCCCAGTCAACACAGATATGCAAGTTCGGGACTGCCAATTCCATATTCTAATTGTCTGATCATCACTTGCACTGACGATCCAGGGACACTCATGATGAAACTGAACCGTCCGGATATAATCAAGATGACCAAGAAGAGTAAATAGACACCTATGCAATTTGTAATTCCAGACCTTAATCTTGTAATCGTCACCTGCAAAAAATAGTGTTTTGGCATAGTCAAGAAAGATGCATCTCAATACAAATGCAAGAATAAAAGCATAACCTATTAAAAGCAATGTGTCAACCATAATTGACATTCTGCAATCTAAACAGAAACTGAGTTCAACCACAGATCTCAGAAATTGAAATTGTCAACAGTGATAAAAACTGACTACAAGGAAAGATATCAGACAGCGACTTACTCAGATCATAAAACAAAACTAGGAATGAGCATAGTGATGATGGTGGATTTTCAACCATCAAACTCTCCACCAACTTATATAATGTATCACTTATTCCAAGGTAATTGAAATTTTCCTAGCATCGGTTACGGCAATAAGGTGATTTTTTTATCTAGAATCCCCTGCTCCATCTGCACCAGCATCCTTTGCCTAAGAGTGAACAAGCTCCACCAATCAACATTTCCCAGCAATCAGAAAAAGAACAACCAACCTGACGTCAAATTTCAGATCTCATTTTACAGATCGCATGTAAATAATTTACTGCCAATTACAGTCCCATGAATGATGAAGCCATTAAAGGAAAACCTTAATAATCAAATGTTCTCAAAAAAATGAAAAGCTTCGATAATTACAAAAGCTAAGACCATAAACTAAGTGTGAAGCACAAATCGCTATTATTCCACAATACTTTGTCTATTATCGAATCAACTTTCAATCACAAATGTAATGCGAGGAAAATTGCAGTTCCTACCAAAAGGGTGATATAAATCAAACCCCAGTGACAACATGATAATGTCTCAGATAAGAGAGGGAAACTAAAATTAAAACCAAGCTAATTGCAATCACCAAATTCATCGAAAAATGACAAAACATACATCTATGATCTACCCCTATAAATTCAAAATGAAAAATCCAGTTATCTTGCCAACCGCCCCCCAGCATCACAATCTTAGTACCAACAGTCTTAACACAAAACATCAGATCCAGCCTCTAGCAAAGCGTCACCACTCCAAAAGAACAATTAATCACATGAAATCAATCATAAATAGTAATGTAAACAGAAATTCAAAGTAAAATAATGAAAAAGTAAAGAAATAGACCTCCGGATACAAAAAGCGGCTGTGACTTGTGAAAATGAACACCACGAACGGGTCCTTCATGCTCATCAAACCGATCAATGAGGGTGCCCATGCGATAGTCCCAGAGTTGGATCACACCACTGTGAAGACTCGCCAAGATCCATGGCCTCTTACCGTGGAAATTCAACCCTTTCACTCTATTACTCTTCGTCTCAAACTTCGTCAACATTTTGCAATACACTCCGCAAAATCATTGGCAGGGATTAAAACAATGAGATCCGAACGCAGCCAGGAAATGAAAAACCCTAATTCAGATGCACGATCCGGACATGATTAGATCCGTGAAAATTTAGTGCGCTCATATCCAAGTCCCGAGGAGTGTGTGCAAAGCTCGGGGGCGAACTGAATAGGAATTGAGTGTGCTGTCAATTATGTGATCGGATCAGAGAGCTGAGAAAATTAATCGGGTTTAAAAGTGTGATTTAAGCCTAAAAAAACAAAAATCTACTGTAAAATTAAGAATTATCTCAATATTTTGATTTTTCAAACTCTGAAATACATGGGAGATTGTTACGATAATATTATCATCATCTTCAAACACAATAAAAACTCAAATTCATAACATTTAAATTATATTTGTGATCAAACTCGTCACATGAAATTCATAACATTTAAATTATATTTGTGATCAAACTCGTCACATGAATTACAAAAGTTTGTATTATTTAAGTAATATTAATATTAATGCATGTAATTGGTTTATTTTATCATTTTTTAAAAATGAACTTGAAGATTTTTTTGGTTGATTCAACAGTATGTTTGAATTGTTGGTGAAAATAGCTATTTAATTGACATGAGGTCGAAGATAAAAATGACAAATACGGCCCACCTTATTACAATTTCTAGATTATTTGAAGTCGTGATGAGCACTATGTCACAGATAGCATTTGGATTTTCAGGGTCTTCATAGATTAAGATGAAGATTTAATGTCTGTGAAGCCGAAATGATAATTTTCAAGTCAATTAGACAGAAGCAGATGTAAGAGCCTGACGGAATACTTAATCCCAACATATATTAAATGAATAATATATGGCTTCAAAGATGAAGATTGAGGCGAAGATGCCGAAGACATCTTCGTTCCGTCTTATTTCATTGTCTTCTCTAAATATGATTTTTCACTAAATAAAACAAGAAGGACTACTCAAATATACATTTACATTTATTTTTCCGTAAAAAAATTATAAATTATATTAAATTTATTTTTTGAAAATATTTTTTAATAATTTTATGTCGTGTAATATGATTAGTTAAAAATTCAAAAGGGGCTAAAGATGAGTAAATAATTTATTGTGATATGATAGTTATAGATGAAATATAAAGTTATTAAAATAATTTAAAGCTTTTATTGAATAAATAAATTGGAATATTTTTAAAATTTAATATTATAGTATTTTTGTTTATAAAAAATATTACGACGTTAAAGTTAATTATTCCAAGTATCTCAATTTTAGAATATAATATAGTAATATTTTTATGTTAAATAATATTTTAGTATAACTAAGTATAATATTTGGCAAAAAATATGCAATTCTATATAATATATTTATAGATTAAAATTAATTTTGGTGTATAAAATAACGATAAATTGATATATGAATTATTGTAAATAACTTAATTGATACATGAATAAACTAGAAGGTCTAGTTTATCATTAAATTAAAATGTTTTTAAGTTCAATTATCATTATAAATTCAATTAAACACACACTTTTATTTTCAAGATTATTAAATTTATTTTATTGATTATTTTGTTTTGAAAAACTAAACTATTAAAATTCATATTTGATAAATAATTATTAATTCAAATATACAACTAATTTTGTTATTGTATTCATTAAAATATAATAAATAAATATCTATCACTAGATCACAAAAATATTATTTTAGGATGATCGAAGCAAAAATAATATTCATTTTAGTTTTCCAAAATCCGATATTGATTTTCTGGAGTTTGGAAGAGTGTTCAACATAAAAGCTGTAGATGTGAATGAGTGAGATTTTTCATATGTTGTTGTATCGGTACTTCAACTGCTACGTGCCCTCATTTTTTCCAAAAGATATGTCTTTTCATGATCTATAATTTTTACGTTGAACACTTTTTTGAATTCCAACAAATCCAAATTTTTGAAAAACTAAAAATGGCGATGATATTTTATTCGATGACACGAAAATAATAAATCTGAGCTATGTCTATATATATATGTGTATTTATATATATATATGTGTATTTATATATATATATATATATATATATATATTATATTTTTATCAATATCAACAAAATTAGTTGTGTATTGGAGTTTATAATTATTTATCATAACATAATTTTTAAAATAAATAAATATATTTTAAATAATAACAAATAAAATAAATTAAATAACATTGAAAATAAAAGTTATATTTAATTGAATTTATTAATGGTAATTTGACTTCAAAGTAAGTTAAGTTGAAGATAAAATTGACTTTTTATTTTGATAATGTACCAATTTGTCAATTTCTAAATAATCTTTACACCAATTAAGCCATTCAGAGGAGTTCATGTATCAATTTATCAATAGTTCGTGAACTAAAACGAACTTTAATCTTTGTTTATCTATACACACACTCATTCCCCTATTTTTTCTACTTTTAACTTCCCATTTAGACTCTACAATCTAACTTCATGTTTGTGCAGTATCAATGTCACTGATAGAAATCCAATTACATTGTTAGAGTTTACTCATCCAAAATATAATCATTTATTTATGTTTCCCAAATAAATTTATTAACACGTTAGACGAAAGTTGACATATATTTTGATGATCTAAAAATTAGCATTTGACTATATCATAAGAAGATAAATGCTTCAGATTTAACATAAAAATTTTAAAATATTATATACATGCATAATTATACATTTATATACTATCTCTGTTTCCACGAAATTAATGTAGATTTAATAGTCGACTGATTTAAGCAATAACATTGATTGTATGAACCTAATAGGAACTTCATGCACTTATATATCACAATAGTATTGAAAAAAGTAATATTATTCATTTATGTAGCTATCATTAGTCTAATATTTATTGTTTTTTCTTAAATAAAGTTATCTAATTAAAATGTCAAATTTTCTTTAGAAAATAAATATCCAAGACATATATAAAAAAAAAATGAAACCAAATATAGAATTATTTCGGGCATACTGAAAAGAGACATTATAGTCCAAGTCCAACACATCTTCTGATGTGCCTAAAAATATAAAATAAATATTTTTTTTCAGATTAATTAACAATATTAAAGCTACAAAATGATTTTATTTGGAATAATAACATGATATATAAGTTTAAACTACGACCTAAATGGGCTTGGATGGGCTGGGCTGGGCTGGGCTGGACAATTTAACTGGACACCGATCCAATTGAAGAGAGAATTTTAACGCACTCCAAGCTCCAGCTCCAGGGTTTAGGTGTTATCTAGTTGTTCTCACCAAACCCTAATTTTCTTTTGAGATTTTCGTTCTCTGTTATTCAGTTTGGAGCTCAAGGAAGTTGAGGATATAAGATATCTGAGCAATAGATGGGCAAGAAGAAGAAATTCATCGACAAGAAGAAGTCGGCGACATTCCAGCTCCTGTCCAGAGACACGTCTGACCCGAATTACACTTCGGATCCCTCTGGTGACCGGGTTTTCGTGCGGGTCGATAATAATGGCTACCCACTCGACTCTTTGACTGGTGACGGAGTGCCGAAGGACGACGTATCTCTAAGGAATCCTGATTTGATTTTTGCCGATTCCCCAGAAGATTGCGGTGGCGATTACGAGGAAAGTAATTATGATTTTGTGGGATCTGGTAAGTACATGAATCACAATGCGGCGTTACCTGATCATGTACGAAAGGAGATTCTGGAGCTGGGGTTTCCGGATGATGGGTATGACTATTTGACTCATTTGCGGGAGATCAAGAACAGGGGCGGCGGTTCAACGTATTATGATAATCCCAAGGCTAGCTTATTGCAGCTCCCGCGAGATGTTAAGGTAAATTGACTAAATATATATATTTATTGTATTTACCAACGTATATTGTTGTGTTCAGTTTGAGCGTATACTTGTTTTTATGATTTTATGAATTGAGTTATATATTGTCCCATTTTTTTAGGGAACAACATATTTATATTTCTTCAGAATTGGAAAATAATCATCTCGACAGTAGCTGCTGGTTGTGTATAATGTGAGTTTCACAAGTTCTACGTGTATAAATTTGGTGAAAAGACGAGATGATAACTGTCGGTGATTCCATATGGAGCAGTAATTGTTTAAAAACATCTTATCGTATTGATAATTAGTTGGTCATTGTTTTTCTATCACTTCAAAAATTACAAGATTTTTGTTTGTCTCGATTTCATTATTTATACGATAATTTTTTTCTCCATTTACTTGTATTACTTGATAGGCATATGACTCGTCGAGGGTTGACGTTCACAAGATAAATGATGTTTCTGTGGAGAAATCAATCTATAGTGTTGCTGCCAAAACAGTCGGTGTGAGATTACAGAAAGTCTTGGATGATGACGTGGCAGCCATGCTTGATGACAGTGATTCGTCCAAGTTCGGATCTGATGTTGAGGATCTGGAAGAGGATTTTGTTGTCATAGCAAATCTCTTAGAAGGAGCAGTTGATGACGATATCGATGCGAAGTTGAACCTCACAGGGGGATCAATGGCTGGTCACAGTCAAAGCGGTAATTTTGGTGTGCTAGAAAATGTGGATGTTAATTCGGGCTTAGTCAATGAGAATCCGAGAGTTCGACGGCCTTTAGATGAGCAGTTTGACTTGGTGCGTGCTGTTTTTCATTTCCTTAAAGTAAGCGTATCACTTTTGTGAAATTCAATAAAATGAAACTTGTGGTTTTATTTTCAAGGAGCTTAGGAACAATTTTCAAGTGAATGCTTTGAACCAAGGGATGAAAAAACTAGTCAGGTTACTGTATTTTATTCATAGTTATTAAAGATGCATGTCAGATTAAGGCGCATGATGGTGGTTTAGGTAAGGGGCAGCATAGTCACCCCTTCATAAGCATTTGCATGGATTTTAGTTTCGCCTTTCTATTGATTGATAATGGATATATATTTATCAACTATCGAACAATATTAGACAAAACTATTTAACAAAGTGCCCATTTTAATGCATTTAAGGCGCTGAGGCACACGCCTCATGTCGAGGCATGTCTTCCCACCTGATGCCGTGCCATGCCTTGCGCATTGGCAAAAGGTTAAGGGGCCACACATCCCTGCATTCATTAGATTCTACAAAGCAACTGAAGTTGACTCCTTACTGATAAAAGCTACAGAGTATACAGATTTTTTGTTGTCATCTGTATTGCGGCGGTATACTTCAGTTGTCTTGTTTTTAAAATTATCATGCTGATGGTATTTCATACAGCTTGAACTTCATGAATATGCCTCTGATAATGAACTTAGTGATTATTCGGATGAGGAAGCAGAGTGTCCGGAGGAGACCCTTGCGGAAAAACTCAATCTTGCTTTCAAGGACCGTCCTTCTAACCTCTTGCATGATGGCAAGGGAAAAGATGATGTCGAGTCACCCAAATCAACTGCAGATGTGATTCGCAGGTGCAAGGAATATGCTGTTGAATACGAAGGAGAAAATGAAAACGAGGAGGAAACATTAGTTGAAAGTAGCGACGAGTCAGAAGTATGGGATTGTGAAACTATCGTTTCTACTTATTCAACTCTTGACAATCATCCTGGTAAAATTGGTGCTCCAGAGGCAAGGAGGAAGAAGAAGCTAGCTGAAACCATATTTGGTGCCTCTGACGCACCTAACCAAGTGATTGCTCTGAAAGGAAAAGAAAAGATTGCTGTAGATTTTTTACCTCATAGTAGAAAACATGTCGAACAGAAATCAAATGATGAGAAAGAGGCTAATTCTAAGAAAGCTGCAGTTCAGAAGAGGAAACCACACGGTCAAGAATCAAAGGAGGAAAAGAAAGAAAGAAAGGTAGTATAAAATTGTGAAGTTTACATTATTGTTGATAAATATTCTTGCTTTTTCAGTGACTTGACTAACTGATTTAATCTTGATGGCCTCATCCTTTTTCACAATTTCTGCATGGGCTTTCTTGGTTTAGTTGGATTGTCAAATCTGATCAGTTCATTTGCAGGGTGCTGTGAAATTAGATCGACGTGAAGCACGGCAGAGGAAAAAGGAAATGAGAGGCCTTTACAAATCTGAAGCCCAGAATGCCCAGAAAGTTGCAGCTTTCACTGGTCCCTCATCTATTCATCTAACGTGAACACCATACGCTTGTTCGTGTTATTTATTTATTTTTCTTCTGGGTCTTTTAGCTGTTTCGAACCTCTACTTCTTGGATTGTTTGAGCTGCATGACAGATAGGGTTGATGGAGAAACAGAAGAGAGGGTTTAGGGAAACTGGTAATTTTCCGCAATCGACTTATGATTTCATTCCATGTGATGGGACCTTTATAATGGTAGAAGTGTATACAACTACCCAACACAGGATTGAATCTCATCTTATCTGAACTGAGTGATTTGGCTGCTCTTTAATCCGCAAAGTCGAAACGTTTTTTTCCTATATTTATAATGGACCTTAGCCTGCTAATTGCATCAGAAGAGAACATATATACACTGATAGCCCTTTATTTAGTGGGAAAAAGACCAGAACTCAAAAGCATTCACATAATAATCTTCCCTTGTCGGAGGAACTCGAATTTATTGTACTTAGTTGTTTTAATATATACATTAATTTCTAGTGTATATTGAATTATTTTAAGTTTATTTTAAAGAAATGTAATGTGCATTAAATAAGTCGAACACCGATTTCGACAACAATTTGGACTATAAGGTTTTCGCGATAGAACGAATTATACTTCGCCAATAATCAACAGATGGCAGGGGAAACAGTTACGAATCACACTTGGTACAAATGGAAATCAAATGGTGGGAATGGGATCAAAATGATCACGGAGCAAAGAGACACTGGCTCACATCACCCTACACCTTAAGGTTCAAGAAAAATAAGTGAAATCCAGGAATTATCCAAAACATTCGCTCAAAATGGTCAACATCTAGATTCATATTTAATCATCTTAAATTTGACTAGGTCTTTGTGAGACGGTCTCACGATTCTTTATCTGTGAGATCGGTCAATCCTATCGATATTCACAATAAAAAATAGTACTTTCAATATAAAAATAATATTTTTTCATGTATTACTCAAATAATAGATCCGTCTCACAACGACCCGTGAGACCGTCTCACAACGACCCGTGAGACCGTCTCACACAAATTTTTGCCCATAAATTTTCTGTTCCTCACACATCTTACTTATGCTTCTTTGAAGGGTTATCATAGAATTCAAAGTGTAATTTGATTTTATAAATATTACAGTAAATGTTGCAATTTATTTTACAAATTAAATAATATAATATAATTAAAGTTTGTGGTAGTCTTGGAGAATTCCATTTGATACGAAAGTACAGTTTATTTTAATTTAGTAAAACTAATTATTCATGAAATTTATTTAAATTAGTAAATTTAAATTTTGTGAAACTATCGTTACAATGTAAATTTTGAGAAAATATGGGTTTTTTTTTTCATAGTATAAAAATAATCGTGTTAAATATTTGAAATAAGGATTTTACGAATATTTGACCAAATGTTCGGTATATTTGAATCTTATCCCGAATCTACTAAAAAATTGATGAAATATTCGATATTTTTATTTTAATTTGTGTAATTATTAACAATCGTTGTTGATTGGATATAATATTTTAAATTACATGAAGTATATATATGACATAAAATCTTCTTGTAAATAACATGTTTGTAATAAAGTGGGCCTAGAGTTAATGCGGTTGACATTTCTTGCCCGAAATGCAAATGCAGATGTAATTGAAATGGATAGAGGATGGAAGCCTGCACTCGACTGAGATAGCGATAAAGGAAAAAACATTTTCACATTCCATTCTCCCACACTCGTCTATTTAACAATTATATTTCGTCATTTTTTATGCAATCCAAAGTTTTTGTCTTCTAACGATATCACCGCCATTATCAGCGGGAAATTCGCTCAAAAGTCCATATTTTGTTGTAATAAATATATATTTCAATTTCAGGGTTTTCGTCATTGAAGAAGCTAGCTGAAAGGGGTGTTTTCTGCTCCTTTTGTTCACAGGTGCGACCATTTTGTCAACGCGTTTTGGATTTTATCTTGTTTTTGTTTTTTTAATTCTGGTACCTGTGCGTCATTGTGTTTTTCGTTTTTGGGGTTTTTTTTTCCATTGATGTTCAAGTACGAATGAACTGAATATGGTGTCTGAAGATTTTGAATGGGAGTCACAGTGAAGTTCGCTTTTGGGGTTCTTGAATAAAAGGCTTTATTTTTCATAGCTGAAGGAATTCGGTGATTGCGATTTTGAGAGTCGTTTGTTGTGTTGTATTGAGATAGCTTGACTGGGGAAGGTGTTCTGTTTACGTATTTGATTCTCCGATCCGTTTGTTGGCATAAAGTTCGAGCTTTTGTTGTAAAGGGTCCAAGGTTTGATTGTGTGAATCCTCGGAGTTTGGTCCATTTTGATGGCTCAGCCCAATTTGAAACAATCCGTGAATCGAGCTTTCAATGTAGGGGGCGCTCATGCGAGGTCTATATCCCAACCCTCATTTTTTGCAAACAATTCCTTGCCTCCTTTGAGTCCTTTCCCTCCTAGCGAATCGTCACTGGCTTCATCGAACTCAAACATGAAAGATGTGTCCATGGAGGAGACAGACGTTAGTTCTAGAGGTCCTCCTATGGCTCCGTCTATTCGGAGGGAAAATTTGTTTCGAGCCACTGACAGCCTCCCCCCTCGTAGAGGACATCACCGTTCTAATAGTGATGTTCCGTTAGAATTCTCAGCTATGATTCAGTCTTCTCCTCAGTTGCTTCCGATAAGTGGTCAAGGGATGTTTGGAAGAACTGCAAGTATGAGAGAGAATATGGGAAATGACAAGCCCATTGGGCTGATGAGACAAGACATGGATATCCCAACTCATGGAAAGATCAGTGCAGATGGAATAGGTGACAGAAGATTGGAGGGAGAGGTTGTGGACGACTTGTTTAATTCTTTGATTAATTTGGATCAAGTGAATGCTATGAATTCCTCTGTTGTCGAGCATAAAGATAATGGAACAAAGTTAAGTGGTGGCGACAGCAGCAATACCGAGTTAGAAATTATCTCAAAGCATGGAAAAAATTTGAGAGAGGGAGTCAAAAGGAGTGCCACTGGAGATATTGCACCGCCAGCTCGTCATCACAGAAGTCTTTCAGTGGATAGTGCCATTGGGAATTTTCAATTTGGTGATGAATCACCGAAGTTACAGTCTTCCTTGTTCAATCGGGTGGATCAGATCTCACCAAGCAATTCGGCATGCGACAACTCAGTTAAGCTAAACATTGAATTTGGACATGGTGAATTTAATGAAGTTGAGCTGAAAAAGATTGTGGCGGATGAGAGACTTGCAGAAATTGCTGTATCAGACCCTAAACGGGCAAAAAGGTATGATTTAAACAATTTTACTGACGCAGCTGCTGATGTCAAGCTTTTTTACGTAGTTTTTTTTTTTTCAGGATATTGGCTAATCGGCACTCAGCTGCTCGTTCCAAGGAGCGGAAGCTGCACTATATATCTGAATTGGAACACAAGGTGCAAACTCTGCAAACAGAGGCCACCACACTGTCAGCTCAATTTACTATTCTACAGGTTTGTAGTCAGTGACTGGCCAGTTATCCTGCATTTTTTGCAATGAACACCAATAATGTGGTAACACGAGTCATGTTTCATCTGCAGAAAGACTACAGTGAGCTAACCAATCAGAACAATGAATTGAAGTTTCGTCTTAAAGCTATGGAGCAACAGGCACATCTCAGAGATGGTATTCATATTTCATCCATTACTATAAATTTGTGTTTCGATTTTTTGCTCTCGTTCGGTAATGCGCTTATTCTCATCCAGATAGTATGCGCTCGTACCATATAGAGAAGATGAGAAACATATCCTTGTAGCGTTTTAGAATGCTTTATATTACCCGATTATAAATTGTAGTTGCATTCTATTTTCACTCTTCTTTAACATTTCTTTGCATTATGTGTTGCACAACCTTGGCACAGTATTTTGTCAGAGTCATTTAAAAAAACTTTTAAGGAATTTCCCGAGGTAGTATGACTTGTGATACTTTTGCTTCAACAGTAGTTACTCTCTACAGTTTTGACAGATTACTGATTCTGTATCTTCTCGCATATCTCTTCTAGTTATACTCAGAATCACAATTCATGTTTCTGGAGCCTGTCCAGCAAAGCAGCCGCTCTAGTAATTCAAGTTTTATCTATTTATATGCTTTTAGAATCCTACGTGCGTTTTCCATTCATCTGCTTTGTTAGTAGACGATGAAATTTAGATCTCATCAACTTGAATTTTATCAAGCATTCACATCTGTTGCTAAGTTGACCATGGTGACATGGTACATTTTTTGAAGCATCATGAACGGCATTAGGAATGTTAAACAATTACTGTGCTAAAGGGTGGTGCATTGTATGGAATCTGCTGCTTGTAATTATTTGACATGGTTCCAGCCTTTGGAGTGTGCAAAATAACTCAAGAAATTCAAACCCTATACTTGCCGCTTTTTTGTATTTAGCTATAGCAACATAGTTAGATTTTTGTTTAGAATAACTTTCTACATAGAATATTAGTTACTTTTGTTATTTTTTATGATATTTTTTATCGGCCGTGCGCTGGATAAAAGAATTGTCTTCCGGACTTTTTATGGGGCAGCTTTACATGAAGCATTGACTGCCGAAGTTCAACGACTAAAGCTTGCAAAGATGGAGCTTAGAGAAGATGGAAGAACATCTAATAGCATTGCTCAGCAGGCCCCTGTAAAGCACCAGATGTGGCAACTACAACAACTTTCACCAAATCAGCAGCCCGATCAAATCCGACGAATATCAGTCCCAGCATCCACGAACTCTTCAACTGCTTCAACTGCACCTGCCTCCGCATAAAGGCACAAATGGCGAGATTTGAACCTATCAACTTTTACTGTGTTTTGTGGCTTGGTTTAGAGAATAACTGTTCTGTTCATCTGATTGTATGTTGATGTATAAAGGAGGTATACTACAGTTTGACTTGACTTTTAATCTAAGCTGCCGGGTGTTGTTCTTGTCTGTTTCACCGCTATAAATCTATATATTCTTTAGAAATTCAATGTTACTCTTTGGACATGAGTTTTTGCCTCTCTTGTCGAGGACCTCTGGCAGAACAAAGACAAAAACAAATGCATCTGTCAGCATAATAAAGTAGTAGTTTACAAACTACATTAGCCACGAAGTGTTTTTTTCAACTTTTTTGTAGTATTAGCATAGCTGTCATGTGCAAAAAAAGGATAATTACATATTTTTTGTCCCACTAAATTTTTCTTGTTCTAGTTTCAGCTCATACGAATCATGTCACCATTAGAATTTAGAGGCTCGATGACCTGTCATCCAAGGATTTTAATGAAAGGTAAATAATTGTGTGAGACGGTCTCACGGGTCGTATTTTGTGAGACGGATATCTTATTTGGGTCATCCATGAAAAAGTATTACTTTTTATGCTGTGAATATTACTTTTTATTGTGAATATCGATAGGGTTGATCCGTCTCACAGATAAAGATTCGTGAGACTGTTTCACAAGAGACATACTATCAATGAAAAATATCCTCGAATCTTGTCTCCGAGTTATCTTCTGGCTTATCCTTCACCCATACAACAAATTCGCTTAAAGAAATCAACTTTTAATCACTTCCTAAAAAAATCTATCATAATATTATAATTATAATTTAGCTCATAATATAGGAGTTTAAAATTACTTAATCATACAATTTTTAGTATATTTTGAAAAGTACAATTTGTTATTTTAACAAAATTAAATGTGCCATTTGTTTTTTCATAGTACTTTCCAAGTTCTCTTTTCAAATTAAAATCAAATATCCCTTATGTATGTCAGGCCCCGTGAAATTATGTCTACTTTAAAAAACGTGTAAGTGCTACATTTTATATATTGGGAAAAAAAAAAAACTTATCCTGTTTTAAATACCATATATCCGATTGGAAATTGGGTAGCTAAATTATCCAATTTTAATTTTAAAAATATATGTATGTGTAGTGTGCCTATCATTTTCATTTTTTTAGGGGAAAAACATTAAACGGAGTGCACTCCATTCAAAATTTCACAAAAAAATTTAAAATAAATAAATAAAATTTGAACTGGTCGGGTCGATTTGTAAAAATAAATTTTACTATAGATACACACATGCATATGTAATTTAAAAGAATATGTCTCTCATGAAACAAATTCACTTATCTTTATTCGTCAGATGTATCAATTCTAATCATATTTATAATAAAAAGTAATATTTTATTAATAAAAATAATTTTTTTTGTAAGTAAGTTAAGTAGAATTTATATTTCATGAAATTGACTTGTGAGATCAGTGTAACGAAAATTTAATTTTAAAAACTTTGACTCTTTGCCAAAAAGACCGAATCATAGCCATCGATTTTTACACCTCACTCCACAACAAGATATTATTTCACCCCAATTTGAAGCAGATCCTGCAACCCAACTGGATCTACGTACATACGGTCCAAAAAGTACCGACTAAAACTCCTTATAACCATGTTTAAACGTACCTTATCAATGTCCTAATCAAAATAAATTCTCTACAGCTTGCTCGTTCACTCTCTGAAGCGGAATCTTGATTCTATCACTGTTTATATTTTCACTTCCTGCCTTCTTTTACTATCTGAAGATCGGGATTGATTAGGCAACTAAAATGGGTTCTGTTTCTTTGAAAATCGGAGATGGAACAGCAAGATTCAAGAGGGCATCTGTTTGTTCCTCTTCTGTGAATTTGATGATGCTTTTTTCAGTAATAACCACAAATGTCTTTGCTTTTTATGCTTTCACATACCAACCCACTACAGTTCACCATAATCCAAAGAACATGGCTGTGATCTCAGAAAAAGTGACTTTAATTCTGAGAGAGATCGAATCTTCGCAGAAGAAGCTGGCCCAGATGGAGAAAGAAATACTGGGGTATGAAAGCCTCGACCTTTCGAGACTCAATGTTGCAAATGAGCTCAAAGAGTTCTTAAACCCCCATCAGCTGCCTTTAGGGAAAGATTCGAGAACTGGAATCACTGAGATGGTGGCATCTGTGGGGCATTCTTGTGAGAAATCTGTGGATTTGCTGTCCCAATTTATGAGTTACAAAGTCAATGGGCTCTGTCCTGATGATTGGAGCCTTGGTCAGAAGTTGATTCTTCAAGGATGCGAGCCTTTGCCGAGGAGGAGGTGCTTTGCGAAGACAGTTCCTAAGGTGGGTTTACAGCCTTTTCCAGTGTCACTTTGGGAAAATGTTAGTGAAAAGGCATTTAGTTGGAGTGGTCTAGGATGTAAGACTTTTGCTTGTTTGAAAAGTAAGAAATTGAATCGGGATTGTGCTGGTTGTTTTGATATTGTTAATGGCTATGAGAATCAAAGATACGTTAAGGCACGAAGCAAGAATGATTTCCTTATCGATGATGTGTTGGCTATGGGAAATGGTGGGATTAGGATTGGATTTGATATTGGTGGCGGCTCGGGGACTTTTGGTGCTAGAATGGCTGAGAAAAATGTGACTATGGTGACTGCCACTCTGAATGTGGATGCGCCTTTTAATGAATTCATTGCCTCTCGGGGACTTTTCCCTCTGTATTTAAGCTTGGATAGCAGGTTTCCGTTTTTTGATAATGTGTTTGATTTGGTTCATGCGGCTAATGGATTGGATATTGGGGGTAAACCTGAGAAATTAGAGTTCTTGATGTTTGATATTGATCGTGTACTTAGGGCTGGTGGATTGTTTTGGTTGGATAACTTCTACTGTTCCATCGATGACAAGAAACGGGATCTAACTCGATTGATTGAACGATTCAGGTACAAGAAGTTAAAGTGGATTGTGGGAGAGAAAGTTAATGGTCCAGGGAAATCAGAAGTATACTTGTCTGCTGTTCTACAGAAACCAGTAAGAATATAGCGAAAAGCTTCTCCCGAGAAATTCTTCACGTTTCATACTACAAAGATTCATTGAATTCTATTACTTTACACTCTCAAGATTCCTTTTTAGTGCTAAATAAGTGGTATTGACTGTTATTTTCTTCTCTGTAATGGCAATTGCAACCGAGGATGGTCTGTTTAGTTCTATTTCTCTTTTATATTATTAAGGTTTATATCTTTTCCTTCTCTATTATCAGTTTCTAGTCAGTAGACAGTTAAATATGAAGGCCATCATTTTGTAATTCATAGTTATGTAATTAAGTAGCATCCAAAATTCATAAGTTAGAATCCAAATGATGCCCTTTGGTTATTCCGAGTTGCGACGACAAACTGGACTTGATCCGTGCTATCTGGAGTTCGTAGGCCAAGTTACATAGTCAATATTTATTAGCGCCAAGGCAACCGTAACACAACTTATTTGTGTTTTAGTTCATTAGTCTATTCTGTTGTTTCCCCCTCCCTCATTATAGGCATTGGTCCCTGAATACTTGACTAAGAACATGGAAACGACAAATAACTATTCCAGTATGAAGTGTAGTTTCATTTCTTGTCGACTAAATCTTCGTCTTTGTACACAAATCGATACAAGTAAAAGCATTAGTGATCACCTCCTCATGTCCGCATTTGACCCACCCCCGAGTTTGTCGTTCTCCAGTTTCTTTTTTATTTCACAACTTGTTTCTACTTCATTTTGGCAACTGTCTTCGGAATTATTGTTCGATCATGTGTCTGTAGATGCTTCTTGTAGTAGTTGGATCTATTTCAAGATTTTCAAGTTACCTATGTTTTCTGTGTCATTGTATATTCGTTTCGATTGGATCAGTTAACCTTGAGTTAATCAGATTTGAACCCCCATTGAATGATTCTTTAAGACCGAGCCTTTTCACAATAGGTGAATTATTGCAATTACCCATTTTGCAACTCACTTTTATTATACTTTAGTTATTGGAAAATTCGTAGCATTCCCAAAGCTGGATGTTGAAATTCTTAACGTGTCCTGTGGAGTTTTGTATGGAATGTTGTTACTTTCAGTTTTAGTGTTGGATCCTACCCGCTCGTCCTTTCTCTGTATCTTCCTTTCAAGATTCTCATTGCGTCTGGATAGAAGGATTTTTGGTTTAAATCTTTCTGTGTCACTTACTTTCAAGATTCTCGTTGTGTTTGGATGGAAGGATTTTTTATTTAGATCGAAAGGTTCGAAATGACAAATTTCAAATATCTGAATACGAACGCAACCTTAAGGGATCCGCCGAGGAAGATGTAGGGGATTTTGTTCAATCAATTGTCGAATTGGTTTCGTTAGTTCGATCGTTGAAAGTTTTTTTCTGAAATAATGTAATTAAATTAATCCGACTCCATGGACTATTGGTGCATGAAATATCTCAGCACTTATTCTTATTTCAGTTGGTGAAGCCCATATTACAATTACTATGATACCCATATTTTTTCTTTGTTGCCACAAACTTTTTTTTTAGCTTATTGATAATTTCAAACACTCTTTTTTATATTACTTTAATTAATTTTGTAGATTTTAAAAGTCGAGAGTTATTCAATCAAGATTTTTATATATTCTATAGAAATTTAATGATATACAAAATAAAATTTTGTTGATTTTTAAAAGTTTAAAAACTTTACAAAATTCTTAGAGTTTTTGAAAATGTAATTGGACTTTTATTAATTTCATCCGGTTCATTAATATACAAACATTAAAACTTAAATTACAATTATAATTTGTCAAAAAAATGCTTTTGGTACAACTTAAATATTTGAATGGATTTTTAAAGATACAGTCGGTGTTAAATGTGCAACTGAAATATTTTAAAATGTACATCAGTTCAAGTGTAACGTTTCGATTGCTCTCTTCCAATAATTACCCTTCTTACAATCAATTAGAATCGAATCTGTGACCTTGATTATGATACCAATTGTAAGATCGAATGTTTGCCACTTTATCAAATCTATAGCTGGTGGTAACAGTACAATTCAAATATTATAAAATGAACAGTAACTCAAATATCACATTTCGATTATTCTATCAAGTAGGCATAATTATTTGCATCAAACAATAAGTGTCAAGTTTAATATGTATGGACCAAAAATATTATAGTGATGAACTGTTAAGAGTGTGTTAGGTTCCATATATTTCATGAAATTTGGTAGGGTTTGGAAATAAAAATCTCATTTTGAGTGTTTGGTATAATAAAATTTTAAAAAATTGATTGTTATTTGATATAACTAAATGAAACCTTAGTTAAACTAAAAGATTCCATAAAATTTCATGGGATTTGGATTATATTAACAAAATCACTTATTTTTTCATTTTCAAAACTAATTAAAAAATCATTTTATCAAAAAACAATACATTTTATTTACACATTTATCGTACAAATGAAAAAATTATTTTGACGGGAGAAATCTATTGAATCTGTAGGAGTCACATCTAGATTCTCGGCGTTGGTGGATCGAATATGCTCTTACAATAAATTGAGTTAATCATTTTAGTAAAGCCATTATGTATATAAAGTAATAGCTATATTGGCCAATTGTATAGTCTCACAGACCCGAACCCGAGCCTGAGACGTGACAGATACCACCGCTCGGACCACCACCGATGAAGAGTTGGCCTACGCCCCCACAAACTCATGATAGAGATACCTCTCTAGGCTCCAACCTTGCCTTGAGAGACAACTCCATGTTCATTGGGCAAAAGACTACTTTTATTAAAAATCCCACATTTTATTAATATGTAGTAAAACAAAAACAGACCATTACATCAAAATTTTTAATTATATTACAAAAAAAACTTAAAATAGTAATATATATATACACCATATATATATATATATATATCACTGAAAATTATGCAAATAATTATCATCAAAGTACAACTAAACTACAAAAGCCAATAATGAACAAAACGACACTCAAATTACGTATGCTTTAGGGAAACAATACAGTCAACATATTATATGTTATATTGTCAAAAATATATATAAAAAAACAAATTATTTGGTTAACATTAAAGTTGGTTGATCGAAATCATAACCTCACATTATGCACACACACACCTGAAGATGGAATTTTTATTTTTCTAATATTCGATATTTTATGTTATCTTATTTAATTAGATATTTAAATTATAAGTACCCTCTTAATAATAGTACTAAACATTCGATCTGTATTAAAATAACATCTTATACGTAACTTTTTGTCACTGGAAATGTATGATTAGTTGCCTACGTGTAATACTCGAGTCATACATCTAATGAAATATGAATACATGAAATTATAAAAACAAAATCCAAATAAAAAATCATTAAACCAACCAGGCATTTTTTAGACTTTTTAATTAAAATTTTAAAATAATCAATTAATCATTATCATTTCAATTCAATGTTTTGGACTCCATATAGTATTTACGAAATTATTGGCAGGATTAAAATTGTGATAATTAAAATAAGTAAAGAATTGCATTTACAAATAAAAATTGGAAAAAAAACTTGTGTGAGACGGTTTCACAAGTCGAATTTTGTGAGACAGATATCTTATTTGGGTCATCCATGAAAAATTATTATTTTTTATACCAAGAGTATTATTTTTTATAGTGAATATTGGTAGGGTTGACCCGTCTCACAGATAATGATTCGTGAGATCGTCTCACAAAAAACCTACTCTAAAAATTATTAATTATCATCAGGAAAAAGAGAGTAATTAATAGGAATGGAATTAAATTTTGGCTTTCATATTTGTCTGAAACCCACCGAACCATATAAGCTCCTACAAGTACAACAAACTGCACCACACAAAGTTGTCGCTGGCACTGGTGAGGGGGACTGACTGACAAATGTTCAAAATTAATTCCCTTTATATATAAAAAAATTAAAATAATATATAAATAAAAGATTTTAAAAAATTAATTATACCATAAAATTGGGGTAATATATTCTCATGCAAAATGGGTTGATTAAGGTCAAATTTAAGATTTATAAAAAAAATGAAGTTTTTATATACACACATATATAGAGTGATGATTTAGACTTTTAGATTCGTTAAACTCTTCCCATCATTTTAACTTTTATTTTAAAACTTTATGAAAAATATCTATTTTCAAAAAAAGATTTTTAAGTCAAAAAACAAATATTCATTGAATATTAACAACGTAAATAGATAAAAAAAAATCAAGAAATATATTATTTTTATCGTGAGACGATAGATATATCAAATTTATATATGTAATAAATAATTATAATTTTTATAAATTAATTTAAATAAAAAAAAGTATCACGAAGGTGATAATAATTTTCGTACAAGATATATATATATTTCCCAAGTTCCTTTTTTTCCTTTTTTATGTATCGATGGTATGTACTGTGAATTTTAATTCTGACAAAATTGACACCTATTTTGCAATTCAGTTGATAAGACAAGACGCCCTTCGCTGTTATATGTGTTATCCTAGGAATCCTATGATTTTCATGAACAGAAACTCTACGTACCCCTTTTTTTTCAAACTTGTTACAGAAGTGGCATTTAGTGTCGCATTCGGATCTGTGACAGGAAATCTAAGAGCCTCTGTTTTGCTTGTTTTGTTTGTCGACTGATTTTCAAATAAAAAGTCAAATTGAGGAAATATAATTTTAAAAATAAAATAATAATAATAATTTTCTGAAATTTGCAAAAAAATAAAAATAAATTCATCTCGATTTGTCTTCAAATAAAATATTTCAATTTTTAACTAATTCGTCTATCATTATAGACAGCACGAACAAAGATAAAATGTCATACATATAAAAAAAATCGATTCATAATTTCTAACATCTACCCATCGCGTGATTCCTATCAACCGATTCGTTGAGCGTAAACTAATAATACGAATTGGATCATGTAACTTCATTCAAAAATGAAACTCTTTTTGAATTCTTATTAAATGATAAAACATTATCATAATTACCATAATGAAGAATGAATAATCCTGGAATGAACATTAAAAAAAAAGTTTAAAATGTGAACATATTTTTATTTTTAACTGTCGAACACATTTTATTTTAATATTATAAAAATTCAGTAACATTTATCTATTCTGATCGAGAGTTTTACACTTAATTTTTTAAAACACGAGATTTTTTTATGATAATTACTTTTACATAACGTTTTTTTTACAAAAGATGTTGATACAAATTAATTCTATTTTTGCGATAAAAAATCTCACACCGATCCATTTCGTAATATTATTCACCTTTTATTTATATGTAGTTATAATTCTATTTCGAGAATTATTATCAAATCAATTAGAAAAGGGATTTCTCATAAATTATTGTTGTAAAGATTATATGTAGATAGTGGTTAGCACATGTGTCCACGTACCATAAAGATTTACTTTTGTAATATAATACGTAAAAAGTATTAAAAAAATTCCAAAAATAAAAAAATAAGAATAATCGAAATAAATATATCATATTTTTTTTAATTAAAAAAAGTGGTATCTGCCTACATGTCATTCTAAAAAGGAACTCATGTGTCTATGGCTATACAGGTAGATCGATACCCCGATGGCACCAATATTTGGTTGTAATTATTTACTACATTTGATAACACAGTTAATACATTTACTATGTTATAAATTACATTAAACACCATTTTATTAGATTATCTGATACACGTCTATCGTCGATCGTTTCGTTTCGTTTCGTGTAAGAAATAAACATTTATCAATGTTATAAATAATTATTTGGTTAGAGTATCAGATACATTCTTGTAGGACAATTTTTTCTCATTCCCTCTACACACACATATATATACACATATTTATATTATATTTATGTACAATATTGAATGCTTGTAGATAATGTGACAGCAAAATGTTAAGTTTTGGATTAGATATCAGGTTCGATAATCAATTATATCAATCTCATCTTCACTTCAAATCAATGAAATATTGAATTATATGTGTATTTGGTACTAATTTAACTTTTGCATGAGATTTTATTATTTTATGTGCTTTCCCTTTCAATCGATTCTTAGATCCGATGGAAAATTTTTAAACATATTAGTTATTAAATCAATTTTTCAGTTTTCAAAATTATAATTACTTTTATATCCCCAAACTAATTCCCAATAGCGGAAAAAACGAACTACATGCATTGATAACATGAGACATTTTATTCCCAATCATGTTTTAGTTGGTCGAAATTCACATCACCCACCCTGTATTTGCGTGCACATGTTAATTAAAAATATGTTTCTTGTTTAACGATTTCACTTATCTTTGTTCGTGAGACGAGTAAATAATATCCGTACTTTCAATAAAAAAATAATACTTTTGACATAAAAAAACAATATTTTTTATGGTTGAGCCAAATAGGATATTCGTATCACAAAAATAATCCGCAAGACCGTATCACATGCGCTTTTGTGATTAATTATTTCTCTAATGTATATATATAATATATTATATATATACATATATATACATATGTATATATAAGTTTTCTGTACTATAAATTTTTATTAAATTTTAGTCAAAATTTTTCTTTTCACAAAATTCAGGAACCATAATAAAATATTTGGATGAGATTTGCTTGTTATAAATTAAAGAGCGTAGCCAAAGCATGTAATATTTAATAAATTGATTATGTATGACTTTGCAATTAGGTATTTAGTGAGTATAGCCAGCTAGCTGTACTTAGACGATTAACATGTTCTTTAATATACAGGTTTAATGTCCGACAGATGTAACATCATAAATTTCGACAATACGAGATTATTAATACAAACTCCGACGCAGGAAAATAAAAATAATAAAAATAATTAATTGAAATGGGACTGGATAGAAAATATATTTTTTTTAAAAAAAGGAGAATTCACTTATAAAAAATTTATTACTTTTTTATTTTATTGTTCGTGGGATGGCGATTAAATTTAATTTAAATGCCCTCGAGAATGATTAACCAAAATGTAAGGAAATGCATCTGACTGGAAACCAGAAAAATAGCAAAAATAATTATTTTAATGATACAACTGATAGGACGCTGTTCGCCTTAAGAAAGGAGGTACAAGTAATTAATTTACTAAATCAAATCTTTTTTTTATTTCCTTTACCAGTTACTAATTACTCTTCAAAAATTTAAAGTCACTTTTCATTTTTTTCTTAGATTTTATGTTTACCTACTGTACCTATTTCCACCGTCATCAACGAGGTGATAATCACATATGATATGTACAATTTAAAAACGCTTCATCAGTTCAAAAAGAAGAGAGTCACTTCATTGGTGAACGCACAGATAAACACGACGAGTAATCAATATATCAAAATTATATATATATTTTTAAGCATCTTAAGGATTGTTATTTGGAAAATGAAAAAGTTTCCATGGCAAAAGATCACCGTAATCTTGATTAAGGTTACATAAACGTCGAGTTTTGGAATTCTCTTGCAGTCGTAACCCTACTGTTTGTTCTATCATAACCAACATTTCATATGTTCAAAAAAAAAAAAAAACCAACATTTAATAATTCCAATAATTTTATCTTTGTTAAATTCAAGAAAGATCATGTGATGTAATGAGGGAATCATAAAAAAAATATTTAAAGCATAAAGTAAAAAAGAAAAGACATTATTTTAAAAATACAAAAACTATCCAATTAAATTAAATAATAATATTTTTGTAAAAATATAATTCAGGGTACTAATATTAATATAAAATTTTGGCATATTCATAATATACGGTTTTTTTAAATTTTTTTAGTGCAATTATTAGACCAGATTTTAGAAGATTTTATAAAAGTCCAAATAAATTTAATGTGTGAAGAAAATCAAAATTTAAATACGGGCAGGGATCAGATAGAGCGGCAGCACATGGCAGCAAAAGTGCAGACGCGCCACCATCAAATCATGAGCTGGACTGACGGTGGTCCAAACAACCACTACCAATATCTAAGAATACAGCTCACATCTCCTTTTTATTTTATTTCTCCCAAGGGCGGTTTGGTACTTTCAATCCACCACGATTAACATTTTTATTTAAAATGAATTTAGAAAGTATTTATGTCAGCACTTTTATTTAAATTATTTTTTCTTCAGGGCTAGCTGTGGCTTATAATCGTTTTTTTAAAATAAAAACCCATTAAAAATATATTATTTTATTGTATATTTATGATTTGACAATTAATTAATTTGGAATTAAGAAGTCAATTCACATTGTATGTCCGAATCCATTTTAATTAGAAAGCAAAAATTTATCTGAGGCAGTCTCATGTACGTATTTTATGAGACGAATCTCTTATTTGGATCATCTATAAAAAATATTAATTTTTATGCTAAAAGTATTACTTTTTATTGTGAATATCGATAAGATTGATCCGTCCCATAGATAAAGATTCGTTAAACCGTCTCACAAGAGACTTATTCGTAATATTATTATTATATTGGTACAACATCAGTAACTTATCGAAAAAAACTAAAAATTACTAAAAAATAAAGACGAACTAAAAATGAAATTTGTAAAGAAACCAAAATTTTCAACTTGAAATCATAATTAATTTCCCAGAAATGATGCTCCTGAATTTAAAAAGTTGATCGCAGGAGCCTTGCACTCATTGCCTTTTTATGGGACAGATGACACTGTTCAGTGCTCCACACTTCCACCACCACCTCCTCCTCCTCCTCCTCCTCCCCACCACCGCCACCTTCACCTTCTCCGTCAATTATATTTCTGAACAAAGATCGTGGCTTTTTAATAAATAAATATCCATTTCACTGCATTGCTGGTAAGTGTGATGTGTATGCAAGAAGAGTCGATTGATCTTCGGTGACATTCGATTTTTTTTCCTTTTGTGCTTATGTTATTGCACTGCGTTGTCTATGGCTGTGATCGAAATTTCTAACTTCCATATGTTGTTGTTGTGGTGTGTACGTGTGTGCGTGTGCGTTTTCTTTTCCTCCAATTGTTCTATTTGCTTTGTTTTCTGTGTTTTGGAAAGCCGTATTCTTGTTCATTTGAAATCTATTTCGCTTTCTTGCTTCACAAACTTTAGAGCATTTCTCCTTTTTTCGGAATTCTCTGTCGGTGTCCCTTTTTCTTTCTTTAGCTGGGCACTTTGCTTCTGGATGTCTTGCATGAGCATCTCATCTCTACTTTCTTCCTTGCTGCTTTCTACGCCTCGGGTTTTTGGAGCTGCGGTAACGTTTCAGAGAACTTGTGAATAATTGTTGATTCGTCGTAGAATGATGTGGTCTCCTTCGATAACCATCCATGATTCTTATCGCGAGTGTTAAATTATTTGGTGTAAATTCCAGTTTATTTCATATTCTAGTCGTTTTTCGACCTAAATTGTTCTATCAGAGACTAGAAGTGGATTCAGATTTTTTTGAAGGGATCCAATAATTGCACACAAAATTTGATTTTTTTTCCCTTTTCAGGAGCGCTGCTGCTCCGCGCACATTGTTCTGGGGGTGCTCATTTTTTTGTTTGTTCATCTCCACTTTCTTCTAGTTCTTCGCATGAAATTTATAATCATTACATATACCCAAGGTTTGGATCAACAAAAGATTTAGGCCTTACTTCTTATGTTGTCATCAAAGCATTTTGAAGATACCTTGATGATGTAATGTCTGGATATTTTTTTTTTCCAATTTCATTTATATATAGGATATATTGATATTATAATTGTTTGTTTGCTAGATGAGGAATGCGATACGAGAATGAATTTTGGTATTAAGTGAGGGAGACTTTCTGGTGCATATTTCCCATTCATATTTGTTAAATTATGGAAATGTCTACTTAAAAAAAATATCACGGAAATGTTTTAGTCAAGGTGTATTTTGATTGTTGGCCTTTCATTTTCTTGATTCTCATGGGGATAATTTAAATTATGCAAGTTGGTCGCATGTTTTAAAATATTTTGAGCATCTGAATGGAACTCGTATGTGTTTATCTGAACCCCCAATTATTTGCTCTGGATAAGATAATAATGACATGGAATTTTTATGACGTGTGTCCTGGATTTTCAATTGTTTTGATCCTTTGTATTTTATAATTATTTCTGGATCTTTTCGCCATTGATTTCGATGTCATAAGAGCTGAAAATCAGTTAAATCCATTTGCATCATGCACCTCATCCTAACTCAAATGTCCTTCATTATCTTGTGAGCTTAGGCGCTTACAGATATTCCTTCTAAATATAGTTGTCATTCTAGGAAGTTCTGGTGTGTATAATGACTCGGTCCATTATATATTGTTGGTGACTAGGTAAATGTTGAATAATCTGCATTTTCTACCCCTGTTGCTTGTTAGTCAACTGCATATGTTAATAATTAAGTCTATGAAAGTGTCCCAATTTTGATTTTCCGGCTGCTTGTTGAGTAAATACTTCTGTTAACGGATAAATTGACTTGGAAAATTGAAACATCTGCACAAATTGTATTTTTCATCGCCATTGCATGGCCAAGAAGGCATACGTGAATAAATTATAATTGCACCAAGTTACTTGAAAATATTTTCATGCTTTGATTTTGAAACTATCTCATTCCTAAAATTGCTGATTGACTTTCTAGATGTCGGCTCTGACAATTTGCATTTGTGACGTTACATATAATGCATGATGTATCGGGCCTTTGCTGTAAATATAGTGTATTCACTTTCTAATCAACTTTTTTGCTAACAAGTTTATGGTCCTGTGTCAACAGCTTGTAATGGATAAACGGAGTTGGCCGTGGAAGAAAAAGTCATCTGATAAGCAAGGTGTTGAGAAAGTAGATAGTACTGCATTAGACGCTTCTAATTCTATTTCCGAGGCCAGTGAAACTCAAATTGACAAGGTTTGAATTGATATGTGGTCTATGCATATGTGATCTATGCATTAGACACCTTTAGCTTCCTTTTTCATTTTCTTTTAACCTTTTCTACATTTTTCCCACCAAGTTCGATGACTACAGGATCACTTGACATTTCCTAACAAATTTTTTCTTTCTGTCATCAAGAATGAGTATATAGCTGATTTCCTTTGGATAAAACAACTATTTACGAGTCATGGCTCTTTATCAATCTTAGATATTCTGGAGTGCCTCAAAATTTGCAATGTTCACTTCTTTTATCAATAAGACTGAAGTATCTTAACCTCTTTAACTTCTTTACTCATTTCATTTCAATAAGCACTTGTTGACTGTGGTTTCTTTTAATACGTGTATGTTCACGGAGATTGCCAAGTCAACACCCACCCATTTGAATGAACTTACTATTAAATGTATGAGATATCGAGTTGATTGAATTGCTAAATCTGACTTTGTATCTGTGTAAATGTTTCCTATAATATACATCCATGATCTTGGCTTCTTCGTTTTTCTCGTTCAAATCACACCATTATTCTCCTTTTCTTTTTTGCCATTTTCGTGTTTACACTCGAGAATCTAGAAACTTTTTGGTTCTAAAATTATCATATAACTTTTTTTTGCCTCCAGGCCGACTTGTAGTTTACCCTGCCTTATGCATATATATCTCGTTTCCTATTTTTTACAGTCTAAGCAGGAAAACAAGAAACCGAAGTATGTTCAATTATCAATAGAATCATATACACATTTAACTGGATTGGAGGATCAATTGAAGTCCTATGAGGATAAAGTCAAGACCTTAGAAGATGAAGTAACTGAACTGAATGAAAAGTTATCCGAAGCCCATTCAGAAATTACCAATAAAGAAATCCTGGTGAAACAACATGCAAAAGTAGCTGAAGAAGCTGTTTCAGGTTTTAATTTATAATTATGCATCTCATTTCTTCTTGAACATAGAATGTGGTTAAACTTAAGTTTATAAACTATTTTCACAGGTTGGGAAAAGGCGGAGGCAGAGGCTGCAGCATTAAAAACTCATCTCGAATCTGTCACATTGCTAAAGCTTACCGCGGAGGATCGGGCATCTCATTTAGATGGTGCTTTGAAGGAATGCATGAGGCAAATGCGAAATTTGACGGAAGAACACGATCAAAAGTTGCATGAAGTTGTTATTAACAAAACGAAGCTTTTTGATAAGATGAAGCTCGAGCTTGAAGCAAAAATATCCAATTTAAACCAAGAACTACTCAGGTGTGCTGCTGAAAATGCTGCACTCTCTAGGTCTTTGCAAGAACGCTCGAACATGCTGATCAAAGTGAACGGGGAGAAGTCACAGGCTGAGGCTGAGATACAAATTTTGAAGAGCAAAATCGAGGCCTGTGAAAAAGAAGTGAATACACATAAGTATGAGCTTCATATTGCTAGGAAAGAGGTGGAAATTCGCAACGAGGAGAAGAACATGAGTGTGCGATCTGCTGAAGTAGCTAACAAGCAGCATCTCGAGGGAGTAAAGAAAATTGCCAAGCTTGAAGCAGAATGTCAACGATTACGCGTTCTTGTTCGGAAGAGATTGCCTGGTCCAGCTGCACTAGCGCAAATGAAACTTGAAGTTGAAAACTTGGGCCGGGATTGTGGTGAGTCTCGTCTGAAGAGGTATCCTGTGAGACCTCCTACTCCACTCTCATCCCAAATACCTGACTTTGGACTTGGAAACACACAAAATTACCATAAAGGCAATGAGTTACTATCAGAACGTGTACTAGCGATGGAGGAAGAAATGAAGATGTTGACAGAAGCACTGGCAAAACGCAACAGTGAATTGCAAGCTTCGAGGGCGTTATTTGCTCAGACCGCTGGCAAGCTTCAAAGTTTAGAAGCACAACTGCAAGTTGATGGCGAACAGAGAAGGTCTATGAGATCAGGTGCTCTGGTTCCAATAGAGAGTTTCTGTAGTCAAAGCATTGGTAATGCACCAAGTTTTACCTCCGTTTCAGAAGATGGAAATGACGATAGCATAAGTTGTGCTGGTTCGTGGGCTACCGGAGTTATGTCTGATCTCTCTCATTTGAAGAAATCTGAACACACAAATCCGTTGGATCTTATGGATGACTTTCTGGAGATGGAGAAATTAGCATATCTTTCCAATGGAACAGTTCCAATTATGGGTATATCAGGTAACGTAGGTAATGGGAGATGTGAAATTGTCCAGCAGGAAGAATCACTTGAATTCACCATGAGAACTGAACCCCCAGTGTCTGAGGAGGGTTGTGGTTTGGAAGCTGGAGTGTCTTCTGATGATGATGTAACTGTTGCAATTCCACAGCTGCAGGCAGATGCACTTATCTTCAAGAAGCTCATATCAAAAATATCTTTGATTCTGTCTGGAGATGTTAACCTGTGTACGGAGACCGCACAAATCTTTAACCAAGAACTGGAAATTGCCGTTACTCGGATTCATGACTTTTTCACGATTCTGGGTAGAGAGGCCAAGGCAGTTCTGGGAACAATTTCTACTGATGGAGATGAATTGAATAAAAACCTTGACTCGTTCTCTGCCAAATATACCGAATCTATAAAAAATGTGATTAATCTGAATGAGTTTGTTATTGACATCTCTCATGTATTAAGCAAAGCAAGTGAGCTGCAATTCAACGTTACGGGATTTAAAAGTTCTGAAATGGAAACTGGCTCATTTGATTGTATAGACAAGATTGCACTCCCTGAGAGCAAAACTTCTGTTGATTTATCAGGAGACAGGTATCCAAACGGCTGTGCTCACTTTTCTGATTCCGCATCTGATCCTGATGTCCCTCATGACGGGAATCTTGTTCCTACCTCTGAATCAACAAATCCGTCGTCGAAATGCTCGTTGGAGGAGTTTGAACAGTTGAAATTGGACAAGGAGAATCTTGCAGTTGATCTGGCTAGATTTATAGAAAACTTCGAAGTCAACAAGTCTCAATTGCTGGAAACGCAGCAGCATCTTTCTGAGGTTCATTCACAACTAACAATAGCTCAAAAGGCCAACAGCTTGCTTGAGACACAGCTCAAATGCATGGCAGAGTCGTACAAATCACTTGAAACACGGGCAGAGGGATTAGAGATTAAGGTAAACCAACTTCAGGGGGCAATAGAAAGTTTAGAAAATGAGCTACAAGAGGAGAGGAAAAATCATCACGATGCACTTGCCAGATGCACTGATCTCCAAGAGCAGCTGCAAAGGTCGCAAAGGTACTAATATATTTCCTTCTGGAGCAATTCTGCATTGATTTGGTTTCAGAACTTATTGAAGCAGATGGTTGTGTCCTCAATTTAAAGGGCTTGATTTATTGTGTTAAAATGAATTTCTTTTACTTGTCTTGTGGTGTGAAAAGATCATTTTAAGCAGTTGGTATACTCCTTTGAAACGTTTAAAAGTTATCACTTACATATTAAATGGTCTTTTTTTTGTCTATAAACTCTGGAGAATATGCCTGCAACTTCCAGTGCAAGCCTCTATATTTTCCTTAGTTAACCTTCAGTTATGTAATAAATCTGCAAATTATAGAGCAATTGCTTTTTGATGGTTAGCTCCATGATTCTTGTTGTGGTCCAATTTTAAATTTATTCGTTCTGATTTTCACAAAGCACAATCAATTGAAGATTCACTAAAAAGAGAGGTAGGAAATAAAGAAGTAAACTAAAGAGAAGACTGTAACAAAATTTTTTTGCCCAATCTTGATTTTGATGTTCATGTTTAGTTCGGTGATAACTTGCTTTGGCCCGTAGGCTTTTTCATTGAAGCTTGTTAAACGATTTCTGAAATTTCATAGTCTTTCCAAACTGTCTTAGACAACTTTAAGGATACAGACTGATGCATTTTCTAATATTGGCTGGTCGATTTTTCTATTTAGTATGAGTTGAAATTGTAATGATTTTTTATCTCACATCTTTGACATTGCTTGCCTTTATATTTATTTGCCAGTAGTGATCGCGGTGCAGCAGCCGATAGTGATGACAATATTAGCCAGGTGAGCATGCAAAATCATCTTGCTTTCTATATGTATCCGAGTGGACAATTGGTCGTTTATAAATTTTGAAATGCATGCCTTTAAGGTTTGCTTAAACCAGTTGCTTCAATAGTATATGTCTATCGTGGGGCAGGTTTGTGCTCTGGTAAGCCCGTTGGTCACCATTTAACACCTATGTGTTTGAATCCTCGGAAGTGAGTTTGTAGAGAAAAAAGCTCTTTGGGTACGTATCATAGTTTCAAAAGATAATATTCAGGAGCCATACAAAAGAATTGGCAGGGGACCGCAATTGTTTTCACACGTAATGTTGAAGTTTAAGTGTTAAAAATTATCAAATAAACCATATGGCATAAATTGTTTTTTTTCCTTGGTTGATGAAATGCCTGACCTGCTTGTACCAGTTTCAAGGCCGTTCCAATTACGAGGTGTGTATCATCCATGGTCAAGCTTTGGAGAAAACTAAAAGCACTTTTCTTCTTTATCAGGAGAAGGAGTTGGCAGCTGCAGCCGAGAAGCTGGCCGAGTGTCAAGAAACCATATTTCTTCTCGACAAGCAGTTAAAAGCGATGCGTCCCCAAACTGAGTTTCTCAGTTCCCCGAACTACGGAAGAACTCAGAAAACCGACCACCCCATTGAAAATGAACCAACTGTAAGTGGCACAAATATTCGAGATGCGGATTCATCTTTAATGGACACCACCCCTTGTCTCAATTTTCAAGGAGCAGAATCCAAATCCCCCTTTGACATGTTCAACGCTCCATTTACTCCATCAGACTATGAAGTACACAATCTACAGCAGTCGCCAGTTTCTAAGTATTCAAAACACCGTCCCACAAGTTCAGGCTCGTCTTTTGCAGCATCTACTCCCACTCCCGAGAAACAAGCTCGTGGGTTTAGCAGATTCTTTTCAGCTAAAGGGAAGAATGGTCAGTAGTTACTGACCAACTAGTCACCAGCTTAATAAACAGTTTATGTTTTCTAGCTTTCTGTAAATACCGAAGAACCTTCCAAACTTACCCATCAAACCTAAGATCTTTTTTATACATTTAAATGGTTTGCTGGTTATTGCTTGCATACAATTTCATCCAGTCTCTATAATAAGGTACGTGAGATTCAAAATAACTGGGATCTCCTGGAATTTACACATTCGAAGAATCATTGCAAAATAAAATAAGGTGGGTAAAAGTTAAATGCTTACCCACCAACGCTCGTGAATACAAGTATTTGAAAAGGGAAATTATATGCACAAGACATATAGCAAAATAGATATCAGAAGATGCAAAATAAACAGAAAAAATAATATCTGCCAATTCATACTTGCTACTGAAACTATATATACATCTCCCATCATCGAAGAACAGACTGCTTCTAAAAGGATGGTCACAAAGTAAAACTACCCGCCTATGGCTAAATGGTCGAATTTATATTATATCAAATGAGTTATATACCAAATGATACAGATATACATTGAATTCTTGATTACTTGAAAATTTTGGTAGTTTAATAGAAAATGCATGTGATCCAACTACGCATTATTTAATTTGGGATGTATAAACAGTTGGTGTATCGTTTTCTAAAGACCCCATTTCTGAAATGTTAGTTTGATATAGCTTAGCTTGATGTTAAAAATTCTACGCAGTTGAAAAGTAAAGAACGTGAATTGTTCAATCATTTTTTATGGGCATAACGACATGAAAAGACGTATTTGAATTGGAAATAGTGGGGAATTGAAACTTTTGATTTGAAACTAGATTTAAATAGTTATGAAACATAACTAATTTTAATTTATAGATATTAATTATAATATTTTGCAAAAAATAAAAAATAAAAAATCGTAGGAGGTAGTAACCATGAAGGTAGATGATATCTTAAAACTGAAGGAGATCAATTATGTGTCGTAAACGACGACAAAATTGTATGCGCGAAATTGTGATAATCGGGTTTTTAAAATGAAAATATGTTACCACTAATTACGTGTCTATAAAGTTTAAAAATTTACTATCAATGTTTTTTGGATTTCGAGATATTTAAAGAATACAAAATTTCAAGAAATACACCAATTTTACAAAATCTTGAAGAATCTATTAATGTTCATCGATCGGCCTGGATAATGTACCCTCTTATTTTTAATTTGTACGTATAGATTGCCTCTCCATAAAATACACTAAATTTTTCATTAATATAATATCACGGTCCAGCCCGCTTGTGACAATGTCTGCTTTGGTCCGAGGCCTCACGGTTTTAAAACGCGTCACAAGAGGTTGTTACACGCTCATTTAAATGCTCAGCATCTCTCCCGTTATATATATATATATATATATATGAATATATATGAATAAAATACGAAACCACGTAGACCTTAGGCCCAAAACATATAGTAAGAAGACATTATTTATTGTATTTCCGAGAGAGGAGAATTTTAATTTACTTTCCAAAAAGTCCACATAAAATATAAATTAATTATATTTCTTTGGAAGTGGTCTTGCTAGGTTAACCTCCTTTCTACCTGAGGATTGATATTTGAGCTTCAAAAAGGTCTTCCCCGCAGGGAATGGTGAGCCCCATTTGATGATATTGGAACCCGAGCTCTTCTTCGGCACGCTGCAGAAGGCTCTGGAACTGAGGCTTATCCAGGAAAGATATTGGGATTATGTATCTGCTCCTGTTCTCTCCTACGTACACAGCAAAATGCCCCTTGGGCACGTCCGAAGGGAACCCTTGTCCATTTTCGTAGTCTTGTTTCTTTCCCAAACTCGAATACCGCTTCATAATCTGCTTGATCATCACTGCTTTCTGGGATTGCTTGTTCGATTTTTTTATCGGCATTTTCATTTATCTTTGCAAGAACAGATTATATGGGATGGTGATCAAGGTCACTCTTTCGGGCGGCGAGTTGGAAATAATGATGCTGTACATGTGATTTGTGCACATGGTTCGCCGGCCGCGTCGCGGCCGGAACGGCCGTTCCGGAACTGGAACGGTGACCGCCGTTCAAAAGTTCCAGGGCAAATTGGTGATTGTTTTGTAGCGCTGTTCTTCGACTTTTTAGCGGCGATTTAACGTCGATACGGAACGGAACGGCTGAGCGGAACGGTTATGTGTAGAAGAGGCACACTCTTTTACATTGGATGCAATCATGGTTGGACGAAACGGGAACGGAACGGTCAGAACGGGCGTTCCGGAACCGGAACGGAAGGAACCTTGACGAGGTTCCGGGGTGTGTAGGTTGATGGCTTGTATCTGCGTTTCATATACCGAAAACGGGGATTTAACGGCGGAACGGAACGGGACACGCGGAACGGCACGGAACGGAAGAGATTTGTACAGCTGCAACAAGAACAAAAAATCTGTGTGTAAAGAAGAGACTGCAAGTCAACTATTTCTATTGAGAAATTTTCGTTACAAAGTGTGAAAAAAACTAAGTTAATTATAAAATATTTCTATTTTAATTGATGTTAAATAATTTGTAACATCATTTTATATAAGATTGATGCTTATTATTAGTCCATCACTCTAAATTGATTCAAATTTGTGCGAACTTATATATATCCAATCAAAAATATTTTAAAGTTTTAATTAATTAAATACAAATCATTTTTAATAGTATATTTAATTTTTGATATGGTTGGAAATATTTAAATATAATGACGATATAAATTTTGTTCAATAAATTGTTAATAAAATTTTAAAAATATTTTAATTTCTTATTTACATCAAATAATCTATTTAAATGATATTTATTTTAATTTTCATATTTCTAAATATTTTTCAAAATTTTTAATTTTTATATATTTATAATATTTTTTTAAAATACCCGTTCCGCGACCGTTCCGCGAAATTTCATTGTAACTGGAACGGTAACATCCGTTCCGATCTCCGCGACAGCGACAGCGAACCATGTTTGTGCATGAGTGCGAGTATTTATGTCATATGCTGCACTCACTATATTTAAGTTTTGGTAATTTTAATTTTTTTCGATAGCATGTCAGCGTCACATCGAAATTCACGAAATTTGTGAAAAAAATAAAACAAATATAAAAGATTAAGAATGAAATTTATATTATATACGATCAAATCACAAAAAGATAAATACTTAAGACCAAAATTGCAATTTTTCATGTATCTTGAGCACTGAAACTTCTTGTTTTATACATTAATGATACATAATTCAAAATAAATTAATGTTAATAGGGGAAGATCAATCTTATTTGAATGGGAGAATAGTGTAATATTTTTTATTTTTTTTTAAACTTGAGTCTAAAATTGAATTTATTTTATTAGACATTTAACATCAAGTAAAAAGTTTTCCTATGGGAAAAATGGCGTGTGCCCATGTGGGGTGAGATATATCAGTTGTAGGGAACTAAAACCATTGAAATTACCTAATGTTGTTTTCATCCAGCCAGTAAGGGTCCTCCACTTTTTTTTAACCATAATATCACGCTTTATCTAAATTTGGTCCCTTCATTTTTAAATTTGATCTCTCTAATTTTATTACCATTTTTTTTCCTTAAATTAAATTTGTGTGCGCTTGTCTATTAAAACAACCTTCATTTTTAATGTAAGTTTTCGATAATTTGACTTTTCGAATGTCAAGAATACTGCCAAATATCTTTTGTCTAGTGACAAGAATGAGGTCCCAAAGACCTCTATGATTTTAAATTCAAATCTCACTTGTGTGAGTAATTTAAATTTGGATTAGATCAAATAACATATTCGTTCTCTGTTGTATGAAAAAAATGTCAAAAAATTTAATATCAGACACGCGAATGTGAAAAAGAATTTAAATTCCTTTGATTCTCTAAAATAATAATAAGATAATGATAAGAATAATAATGACATATTTTTCACTCTTGATGAAACAATTCATTTTTATAAAACACAAAAACTTTTGTAAGACGGTTTTACGAATCAATATAATGTATTGAAATTAGAAAAAAATTTGCAATTAACGACGAGAGAATTCATAGCATCAAATATGAATTTGGAATTCGTTTATTGCAAAAATATTTCAAATTGTAAGGGAACTACTTGTTTTTCTCAAAAATAATATTTCGGAAAATTAATATTAATTTCAAGATTTTTCCACGTGCATGATATGAACACGTATTAGTTGAAGAAAGCTTTGAAATGAAAAGAAATCAAACGTCCAAAGAATCCTTTTGTGGACATATAGTTATGGTTTAGAAAATGCATGTGTCCGTATCAGAGGACAATGGATGTGGTCCTTACTACTCCCAACCAACCATAAGTCATTATCCAATATATAATTTCAACAATCTACCTAAATTATTTATTGCATCTAATGTGACTTATACATTAAGGGAGGTTTCACATGAGAATCCGAGTTGGAGCAACATTTAGGCTGATTCTCTGCCAAAATCAGTTATTATTATTATTATTATTACAACGGGCACAAGATGTTTTTGTTTTAACGTGAATTCGAAATCACTCACGTATTTCTTGTGTTAGGAGATATTTATGTCACTACATACGTGAGCCTTAACCTGCCAAAATCAGTTATAACGGTCTATAAACCTTAGCTTTGATGGTGGACTGGAGGAACCACCTTGTGGGAATTGATAAAGAGCACATTATGTCACATATGCTCAATATAAACGAATTGATGATTATGGCTAATACAACATGAGTAGGTCTCTTGTGAGACGGTCTCATAAATCTTTATCTATGAAACGGGTCAACCCTACAGATATTCACAATAAAAAGTAATATTCTTAGTATAAAAAGTAATACTTTTTCATGGACCCAAATTAGAGATTCGTCTCACAAAATACGACTCGTGAGACCGTCTCACACAAGTTTTTGCCATTTTTCAAAGATATTTTATAAATTTCTGCAGAAATATCCGACACCTATATGTTTATGAATAAAAAAGTTCAACTCATCAAATAAGTTTATCAAAGTCGATGATCGTAAAAAGAACATTTGGTTTATAGAATCTAAATTCAAAACTTAATTCTAACGAATTATCAAACTCCGTTTTCATATCGATCTTTCAATCCAAAACAAGATTTATAAAAAAAAGCTAAGGCCTTCCCTTGAAAACAATAGGGTTTCTTTATTCTTCATTCAGCGCTGAAGGAAAAAAAAGCAAGAAATAATTGTGCAACTGATGAAATTCCTGAGGGAACAAACCAGGGTAGTATAAAACATAATGTATTTGGGGATGATATTTGTATGTTTAAATTTTTTTTATTAAGTTTTGAATTTTTTATATGCAAGCATCGGCCCGGACATTCGGGATGACCCGGGTGGATTATAATAGGGATTATAAAATATTGCTAGTAAATGAAAGTTTTTTCACAACCAAAATTGTCCTCATAGAACAAAATCTTGGACATTATACATCAAATACAACTCAAGAAAAACGTACACACCATCTTTTGCAGCATAACTCAAGATCCGTCATCACAATTACAGACAAATGCAGCACCTCTAGTAAACAATTCAGCACGCTAGTACTACGTCGTCTGTGTTTAATCATGTAGCTCAAGTGATAATGGTAAATGTAGGATGAGACCAACATGTTCTATCAGAATCTTTTTCTCAGGTAAAAGATTGTACCACGGATGATGTAGTAACTAAGCTGGAAAGGAGGCCAACTAGGACTGCGCTGTTATAAGTGCTTGGTTCGGTTTGCATTGAGTTGTTTCTTGAATCGATGAATGACTCATTGAAGAAAGGACCACCAACAAGTGCTCCCATTGCAATATTAGGATTTGGTTCATCTGATTCGAGCCACTTGAAACCATCTTTGCAACCAGTTGTTGCATCGGTTGGAATGGAGGCACCTCTATGATGGACATATTGTGGATATTTATCACCATAGCCAACAAGATAACTTATCTTCATAGGATTGCTACCCAATATATAATCAGCCTAAGAAGGCATAAGATGAATTGCTTAGTACAACACAATAACTAGAGGTGGAACAAAATTATGGATTTGATTAAACCAAACTGAATAAGTTCGGCAATTTGGTTATTCCTATGTGTAGTTTATTAAAATTTAAAGATATCGATTAGTTTGTTTGCCAGTTTTTTTTTCCAAATTCAAACAAACTTAAGTAAAAAGAAAATATCTTTTACATATGTTTGGGTCTGATTATTTTGGTTACTTAAATTGAGTTAGTTTACTTTTGCAAAATTCAATCTGGTTAGTTCGATTTTAAGAATTTTTTGGTCAGGTTGTTTGGTTCATGAATAAGTTTGGTTTTCGAAAGTTCAGTTTGGTTAATAACTGAACCAATGCTCACCCCTATGGGCAAGGGCTGGCACTGTTGATTCTGTCAACGGATAATTTGAGCAAATTTAAAGGGCAAGTCTTTCTTCGATGAAAGATTAATGGAGAAACATTTGATCCTTAGTAGAACATTGTATGATAGAATGTATACCTGTGAGATTGCAAAATTCCGGAGGTCTGAGGGTCTAAAATAATGTCCATCACAAGAAATCTTTGCCGTTCGAGATGTAAGCATGTAATCACTATAAATGACAGCCAAAAATGCCGACGCTACTGGATGCTGCAAAGCATTCCACGGACTTATCCAAACTAAACCGCCTGCAGTTCATCCCATGAACATAAGCAAATGTTTTACAGTAATTGCACTAGATGATCTAATTGACATTAATGTGAAAGAGATATTCAGAGCATTGTAAAGACCCCATATAGGTTATGGCTAAAATCCCAAATGAACCATTATGTTCACTTCTTGGAATCGGGGTAGGAAGAGAAAAACTTAACCAAAACTTGTGTGTGCTCAAAACCAGCAATATGAAAAGATACCACCAACAGATGATGAAGATGAACTATGAATCAAAATAGGCGAAAATGAAAATCAGTAAAAGAATCCAAGTCAACAAAAAGTATCAGACAGAAAATTACTGTCAGTTCTGCTGGATGTGGCTGTTGGAGATTTTGGCAAAAGACCACACATGACTGCCTCTGCTGATTGCCTATACTTCTGAAGAATTTTGGAATTTGAGACGTCTTTTGAACCAAATAAGTTAACCCTTGATAGCAAAACCTGTGACAAAAGCACTCGGTTACATTTGCATTTATGAACTATCCCCTTGGTTAAGTACAAGCTGTGTTCTCCTTAATTCTCGAAAATTAGGAGCTTATAAGTTGCAAACATCTCAGATGACAACATAGTTTGTAAAGTTTGCCAGACATTCTAATGCGTAGTCTGATCTGTGTAACATTTAACAAAACATTTTGGGGTGATGAAAAGCTTAGCCATACACCATCTAGGCTCGATCTAAGGGAACATGATGAGCAATATTATGTTCCCACTACCTCTGACTTCTGAACACTATAACTCCAAGCCTTTCCGAGAGCCAAAGACAATGGATCGATTTGATTTTGGTATAGGAGTTATCTGAAAAATATTTTTTTGCAAAATGTGATGTATGTTTGATTCGGTTTTCTCAAAAATATTTCTACAGAATGTATCTGACATAAGAATTCTCGAGTTGCTGATAAAGCATATTAAATTATAATTTTTAGTAATATATGTATATTATTTTAAAAAAATTCGAGTATAGCATATTCTGTCAAAAATGAAGTATAACATACTATTAGAGTATTTTGGTTGGAAGTGGAGAACAGTTGAAGTAAAATTACTCATTATGCAGAGGGATTTGAAATGGGTGAAAACATATTTTGGCGAAAGGAAAAAAAATAAGAGTATTATGTTTGTTTTTGGGAAATACAGTATAGCAAATGAACCAAACCTACCCAACGTGTCCCACAGTTGAAAGAACAGATTTACCAGAATGGGGACTTGGATTACCTGCGTTCCAGCCAGTTTATTATCCCAGCTAAACCATGTTGGACTTCCCCAGTTAGCATAGTCATCACCATTTTTCCCAGTCACATATTCGAAATATGATTTCTCACCAGTCGCATGATATAACCAACTAGCTGCCCACAATAGCTCATCTCCAAAGCCAGTGGAATTATAGTAAGTTTGTGCTTCAGGAATGCTGATGGAATATGACCCTCTATATATGTCAGCGAACGTAAACAATTGTACAGCATGCTTCAAAAGCACATTTGAGTATACCAAATCTGTGGTCTTAAACACCAGAGATGCTGATGCAAGAGCTGCGGCAGTTTCGGCAGCAACCTCGGTTCCTGGGGCAGAAGTATTCACCTGAGCAAGCGGCCTTTCCGCTGTCATGTCCTCAGGTCGAACCCAACAACCATGGTCTACTTTAGGACTGCCCACCTGCCGAAGTTTCAATATTATTCTATATTCTTGACTAACAGAAAGATGGTGAAAATATCATACTTCAAACGCACAGTTTCACACACTTTGGAAGTTGGAAAAAATTGGGCATCCCATGCTTGAGAAAAATAGATGGGAAACACTAAACAAAAAGATGGAAATTCTATGTTTATTATCATTCTGGTCAAACAAGTTTTTTTCCAAACTTCATCTTAATTGTTCCGAACACATAAATTTCATTTCATCATCAAAATACAGTCTCTTAGTTTTCTTGGCTAAAGAGTACATATTTTTTGCTATTAAACTTACTCCTCAAGCCTACAAAACAAATGGAAACAAGTGATGGTTTTTAGAGATGCACTGTCACCTCCAAAAATAGCACAGAAGAAATTGACAAGAAGCTCACTTTCACGAAAGTAACATCTCCAAATCTTCCGCATGTGCATAATTTGATCTAAATGATCATCGAGGAAGGTCAGCTCTCAAAAAGCAAAAAGATTAGACCAACCTGAACATATAAGACATTATCCGTAGGATGACAATTGATGAGGTAATCCGTAATCCACTTGAGTGAATCTTGAGCAGCTTTTAATTGATTCACCACCTTCATTTGATCACCGTACTCAAGTATAGTCCATGATAATACTGTGGCAGTGAAAGCCATTGGAAATCCGAACTTCATATGATCCCCTGCATCAAACATCCCTTTTGAAAGATCCAACCTTGCTTCACTTCCATCTTTCAAAGCCGAATCTCCCCTCCAGGGTATCTGATTATTCACCAATTTCCCAGCTGCAGCATTAATTGGGGAGAGTTCCGCCATTAACAAGATATTCTTTCGCATAATTGGGGAAAGAAAAACGGATAATGAGTGTAATCTGAGTCTAATTCATCCACCAAGTAAAAATATTACCAGCATAGACACATTGAATCAGTTACAGACGTGCTTAAGCTATCTATAGAATTTTACAGTTAAACAAAAGCCAATAAAGACTCCCAGATTCAGCACTAGCATCAAATTGTTCTGAATCGCTAAAAAGTTCTAAAAATACAAGAACAAATGATGAGTCACTAAATAATGATGGGTTTTACGTTCCCGTTTTAAAACTTAAAAAAGGAAAAAGGGAACTATATAAACAGATCAAATTTCATGACACATTCACAGCAAAAGAGCAATGATAGATCAAAGAAAGGGTATAATGTACATTTTTGTATGTCAAAAAACTGCACAGCAACTTTGAGAGCATCAGCATATTTCTGCGTAACGGCGCCTGGAGGCCCCGGAACTGGTTCAGCCTCCGGCTCCTTAGACTTGTGCATTTTGTTCTTCAAAGTCAAGAAAAGTGCGAGTGCAATTGCTGCCAAAACTATTACCACCAGAAACCAACCGCACCACCCTCTTGATCGCCTTTTTTCCTCCATTTACTTCAAGAATGGAGACCAAAAAAAACTCAACTTTTCTGCTCCAAAAACCAACAATGTGTATCCTTTCTAATGCCCGGATCTAAACCTGCAGCAGGGTCAGTATGTTTTCAAGGGCCGAATCGAAAATGCCGGTAGAACTTGAAAATGACGACAGGAAAATGAAGAATTTAGGAAAGTTTTGGGGAAACGTGGTGGTGAAATATAGCCCAAGGATTCGAATTACAATGGGATTTTGTGCGGAAAACGGAGAACCGACAAGAACAAACTGTGTAGACTTGCATAACACGAAACTACGATAATACCCTTTCCAGTTGGCTTGATGGTTTCACTTGCGGTTGGTTAGGTGCATGGTAGTGTCGGTCAATATTCCCATTTTATCCAATTATTATTATTACAACAGTTAAATGGAGATTTCAAGCTTAACTGTAATTACGGAAAATATTATATGTTACGTATTGAGTTACAAAATGTATTTGAAATAAAGAAATTATCTTTGCATTTATTTTGAAATTTTTTTGTTACATTTCAAAAAAATTATCCAACTCAAATAACAATTAAATAATGAAGAGATTAATTATCGAGCATCACTTGAACAAATAAATCAATTTATATTATATGAAAGATATGTTCTACCTATACTAAAATCATATACAAATGAATATTTAATTATATAAATCAAGAGTGGGTGTGTTTTAGTTTTAGGTGAGACGATACATCAAGTGGACTTGTAATAATTTCAAATTATTGAAAAGAATGCCCAATATAATAGTAATACCGCAATATAATAGTAATACCGCACATTTAGATTTATTTCTTGACGTAAAAAAATATTGTTATTATGAGACGATCTCGTAGATTTATATTCATGATATGGATTTACTTAATTCACATATAAAGTAAAAATTAATACTTCTGGTATAAAAATAATATTTTTTCATGGATCGAGTAAGATATGAGATTTGTTTCACAAAATTATCTATGAGATAATCAATCACACAAGAATTTTTGCATAAAGTATATGTAAATTCGCCACAATTTGGCTAAGCTTGTTAGAAACATTTTTTATAGCACTTTGTAAGATGATCTCATACATCTTTATCCGTTTTACGGGTCAACTTTGTTCATATTTATAGTAATAAGCAATACATTTGACATAAAAAAGTAATATTCTTAATGAGTGGCCCAGATAGGAAATTAGTCTTACAAAATTGACTAATAAGATTGTCTTACATAAGTTTTTGTGAAATCTTTTTAGGAGCTTATAAGTTGTAAAACTTATTTTTAAAACAAATTTGTTAAAGTGTTTGCATAAATTTATTTTAAATAACTTAAAAGATATTGATATGTTTGATACTGAAAGTTGTTCTTATTGTCAAAAATAGTATAATGTTATGACGGTAATGTAAGGAGTAATTATCTCAAATTCTTTTATAAACAACTTATAAGTTGTAAAACAGTTTATTTCGAAAGTTTATAAGTTGTTTGATCAAATTAATGTCGAACAAATTTACACAGCTTATAAGCTTTAAAACAGTTTATAAATTGTTTTGTAGAGCTTATAAGCTCGACCAAACACACTTTTAACAGTCGAGTGATACCATACTCTAATACACATATCAACTATAGTTCGAGTTTATCCGCCCAAAATGTAATCAAACTAAATGTAGTTAATCATTCATTACTACACCTTAACACGTGAAACAATTGGTTGGCCGCATTAATATGAAATTCAAGAACGAAATTAAGAAGCATAAATGATTTACGTAGTTAATCATTCATTACTACACCTTAAAACGTGAAGCAATTGGTTAACCCCAATAAATATGAAATTCAAGAACGAAATTAAGAAGCATAAATGATTTTTTTTTCAAGCACGTAATATCAATGTATGTCCAATAATCATACTCCTTATATCTATTATTACATAATACACACAAATTATGGAAAATAAAAAGATCAAAGGGGACCGTTGAGATAGCAAAGCTTTGCATTGATTTCCTGTGAATCTTTTCTCCTTTTTTTAAGAAGAAACTGTATTAAGTTGAAGAGTAGAAATCTTTCGATATAATTCTAGAAAACCAAGTTGATAATAACCAATAACTCATTCTAAATCTGACTTAGTCCTAAGAGCGTGTCGAACCAAGTTGCGTGTCAGCATTATTGGCAAATCTCCTAAGTGGTGAATTAAAATAGTTTATCATCCTCATTTTCGTCTCCGAATTTCATCCTTATCTCAATACATGTCCCGATCCTCATTTTTTTGGGTTTGGGATATTAAACCCTCGTTCCCGTTTCAAAATTATTAATAGAGCAAGATGAGAGCAGGTACGAGAATTTTCTGAACAAAAACTTATTATTATATATTATTATTATTAATGACAATATTAATTTTATTATAATATTAATATTTTGGTTAATAACTTGTATCGTTTCTGTATTTGCTCTTGCTCAATTGAACTAACATTTATTTTAGTAAGTTATTCTCTATGTTCTTATAACTTTGATTACTATTTCAGACCACAAGGCGTACGATGCCATTTCTATTCGTGAGAGGGGGTGGTGTTATTTTGGTTTCGCCGCCGCTCAGAACAGCTTGATCCATTGGTAGTGCACTATGCATCGGTTGTTTAAATGCTTCTTCATGAAAACAAAAGGCTTGCAATTCTGTGATCCTCTATTTGTTATTTGACTGGTGGCACTGATTGGTAACTGGTTGAAGATTTTGAAAGGTTACCTTGTATCATCAGTTGAGGGCAATGAAACATGCGTGTCAGTTGATGTGGAAATGCATGTTATCTTTCCAACACTTTAGCTAAACGTGGGGAGTTTCTCATACCCATGTTCGATTTACACACAGATTTGATGGAGCAGCGAACGTTCCCTCATTGCTTGAATTGTTTCAAATATCATTCGAAATATCGAAATTTATGTTTTGAGTTTTTTAATTCCTTAACCAATTTAGATTCTTTTTGCGTAATTTCTCTTGAAATTTTCGAGCTTCTCTTAAATTTTCTTTAAATTGTCACCAGTGAACTAAAAAGCACATCTGGAACACGAAGACCTCATGGGAGACAAATATGTGAGCAGGTTTCACTTTAAACCACTGTTAGAAATTGTTGTCCGATTATAATTGTATTCCATCAACATAATTACCCTAGAGGCTCCTATTCCATCAACATTAGGATGGATTTTCGCTATGTTCAATCACATACGTTACAACAATCTTTGACAAAGAATTGTCAGTGGCTGGCTTGTGGGTTTCTGGATTATATCCACTTACAGAAGTTGGCTATGTCAACTATTGAAAATAAAATTAAGCAAGTAAACAGATTATATAGTTGGAACAAGAAAAGAACAAACCAAATTAAGCTATATTAGAAATCATACAACATAATATAATATAATGCCTCCAGCTAATAAAAAGAGATGAAATCATACAGCCACGCCCCATTTCTAAATTGCAAGATTTTAAGTCATTGACTTATTTTGGACACTAACTACCATCCAAATAAGTTTATGTCATGCTGTAGAAGGAAAAGTTATAGTTGCTCATCGCCTCCAGCGAGATCCAGGGGCAGACCTCCGACCTGGAGATTTTGAGAACTGCAGACGCAAATAAGGAGAATCTGTATCTTCTTCATCCATCTTATAACCTGCATAAACAACCAATATTTACTTATAGTGTGGAATACTATAACATGCATACCCTTCCTGTTAGTAAACTCAAGTTGTAAACAATTTAAATAATTGCTTCATTTCACTAATTACCCCAATTTTCACAAAACAATGAGTGTCTTCATTTCGACACGTCAAGGGGACACCAGTCGCACGTTACAAATAACTTTCAATTAGACAAATATTCGCTTTCAATTTTTTCAACCCAAACAAATGAAGAGGTCAGAAGTTTGAGGAATCGAGATCTAACCACCTGAAAATCTTAAATAATTGATATTTTTTAAAAAGAGAAGCCATATTTACTTAAAACAAAAGGCAATCACCTTGCAAAGCACTTAAAGCAGTTGCTGCACAAGCCGCATCCATGAAATCAACAAAGCAAAGAATAAGGGGATCTCCACCTCGCTGCATGAGTAAATATTTAATCAAAACCTCACATACGTGTCAACTTCAATATGATGTATATGGGAAAGAATAAAGATGGACTAGAAGAAATTTCAAGTTTTCATGAGCGGAAAGAGATCTTGGAAAATTTGCAGCCTGCTTACGTGTTTTGAATCCTTTCTTACAAGCCTTACTTCTTTGTACCCTACAAAAGGGCGAAAAATATCTATTGGAAGTTAAAGAATGAAGAACATGTTCGAGGATGTACCATTATCGAAGCACTCAAATGTAGATAAAAAAGTTTCATATAATTATGACCACGTTTAAAGGATACGAGCCACTTCCCGCCGTGTGCTGTTTGGTGGAAGCCCCTCAATGTACAACGTACTAGAAGCATCTGGAGGTAGTGGTATAATTTCCCGGGGTACGGTAATTCTATTTACCGGAGGTGGACCAAAACCAGTGCCTCTATCATTCGGTGCTAGTTCAGGACCCACATCTTCCAGATGTTTTATTGCAAGATGATCCTGTAGATGGAAAGCGGGCATAACTCTACCAGTAGCATTTCCAACCCCCATTTGGTTAAACTGACTTCCTTCCTCAGAATGTGATTGCTGGGGGAAAAAAAAGCAATTATTTAAACTCCAGCGCGCACACACAACTGAAAAAAGATTACACGGAGGAATTACCGAACTACGGAGATAATTGTCATATGCTGACCCTAAGGATTTTGTGTCCTTTATTGGTCTAGACCCATCCAGATCATGATTCCGGGATAGAATTTCAGAAGCGAAGTTCCCCTCAATTGGTGGAAAATCTACATTAGTAAGAAATAACATTTAACTTTAATGGCAGAACTGCATGCAGTCATTTAGTCTTCAATTTAACCATTTTAGAAGCAACTTAATCCGCCTCTTCTCACAACCCAATGTCATTTGCCACAGTTCCTGTATGTTGTCACACATTTTCTGAGAACTACAAATTTTGAAAATCTGGACAGAGTTCTGTGATTGTGATTTCTCTAAACCAGAAAAAAAGCAGAAACAGAATTGGAAAATTAAACAAATGATCTATTTGGTCCAACGATCAAGGGAAAATTGCAAAAGTCTTGGTCCAAAGGTTGGAGATCAAAGTCCGGTCAAACTTTCAAATCATAAATTTTAATTCAATGTAAACATTTAAGTGATTTGCAGAAAATAGAGAGAAAACTAGGCTTCAAAAGTTCCAGAAGAGTCAACAAAATGATGTTATATTAATGATGGTTCAAAAAACACAACACACTGCCAGGCTCCATTTGGTTTGGATCATAAGGTCCTGACAGATTAAATTTAAAATACCCAGCAATATCACCATCTTTGTTGGATTTTCGTAATCGTAAAGCATATCCTTCAGCCTGGTATGCATACTACAGTTTGTCGATTAAAAATCTCACCCAATAGGTGCTGATAATGTCATGAAGGGAACAGTAAATTTTGCTAATTAGTCAAATACACAAGTGGCTATGAGGATTTAACTCACCAACACTCAACACCTGGACGAATTCAGGTTAATTTTCAGTTCATTACCCATAAAACAACTGTTTGATGACAATAAGCTAAATTTTCAAACTCCGTAAGTTAATAGCCCTGGACGAATTCATGTTAACAAATTAAAAATAAACCAAATTATAATGCAGTAAAGCAATTGCCTTTTTTTAATTCGCGAGAAGCTGAAAAATTCACAAAAATAAAAGCAACGGCCCGTTCTCATCCGTAAACAGATTCAAAATCTTCAAAATGAAAAAATGAAAAAAAATTAGGGCAAATTAAGCGGTTAAATACCAAAATCAGTTCGATTTCGCTTAAGCGGAGTGGCCGATTGGTACGGCGGAGGCTGCTGATTACTCCAATAATCATCCCCCATCAGAGCAGTAAAACTGCAGGAAGAATTACGGAAATAATGTCGTAAGAACACCGTAGGTTTCAGAATTAAGGTGGCTTTTGATTTTATTCGTTATTTGGTGGTGGGGGAGGAAATAGGAATACATCCTTTTGCAAATACATCATTTTAGTCTTATTTATACTATAATTTGTTATTTATATTATTAAATTTCAACATTAATTCATTTTTTTGATAATTTAGAAACTAAACAAAAATAAAAAAACATTTAATCTTAAAATTCATTTTGCTTGAATTTTTCTAAGATATAAATATAAATTTTTTTGGAATTTTAATTTATTTAACAAGAATTTCAAGTTACAAATGCTTATTCGAATTTTTTCCTGCTTAATTTGCTTTTTTTTAAAAAAAAAAACTAAAATTGAATAAATTCATTATTTTCATCTGCGAAATGGTTGGACATATTTTTAAAAAAAAAAATAAAAACTAAACATAGGTTAATTTTAAAATGGCTGTCATGCTTTTTTCCTAACAAAGGGGGAGCTTGATACAAATAGTTTTTAGGATTTTATCCCCAAAAATCGATGTAATATTGGATTTATTTCTAATATTTTAGAAGATTGATTTTTAAGAGATTAGTTAACTTTAATTATTTTAGGAGATATATTTTAAAATGATGTACCGTAGCACATCTATAAGATTTGAAACTTTTTATATCATCAAATGAATAATACATAATTATTAGTATTTATATGTCTTTTTAGTTTTATCCAAACAAAATTGGTTGACAAATGTATCAAAAAACATTTGATAAAAAATAATTGTTGTAAAAATGTATATTTTATAATAGAATTAACAAGCATGAAAAAGGATAGTTTTGTCGAGCTTTATTATAAAAATCAAAATAAAATCTGTGGAACGTGAGTACCGTCTTCATCTTCTATCAGCCATTTCTCGTGGCTTCCCCTGGTCCCTGTTGCTGACGAATTCTTCGGCATATCCAAACCTGATTTAGAACAGCATATGTCCCATCCTTTATCCTCGATGGAGGCTTCGACCAGCAAATCTCTGGCCCTCCTCTCTGCAAATTCACTCACTTCGATTTCCATCGACGAATTCAATTCCGTTTTTAACCACCTCAACACCACCCTCATTTCCTGCCCAACTCCATGCTTCCAAAACCCTAACCCAAAAACCAGGCAAAACCCAGAATTTTCAACATTTCTAGATGTAAGTTTGAAGTTTTCCTCCACCAGCGTTTGGATTCACAGCAAAATCAACAACCCAAAAAAGCCCACGTTTCAGAATTGGCTGAAGCCCGCCACCAGAGGCTCTCCCGCGGTCCATGCTTTGTTCAAGAATCTTTCTGTTCTTGAGAGGGCAGTCATCGGCGCTGCAGCTGGTGGCATTGCCGGTGCTTTTACTGTTTACATATGTCTGTCTTCATCCACTTGATACAATCAAAACTAAGCTGCAGACTAAAGGGGCGTCCAAGATTTACAAGGGGACGTTTGATGTCATAGTGCTACATTGCTTAGGAATTTATCCACTGGCGTTTTGAGCTATTCTTCGTTTGAGTATTTGAAAACTGAGGTGTTGAGGGAGACAGGAAAAGCTTTTTTGAAGCCTTTTCAGAGTGTGGTCTGCGGAGCATTGGCAGGGGCGATCTCTGCATCTTTGACGACCCCAATGGATGTGGTGAAAACTAGGCTGATGACTCAGGGTCATGGAGAGTCCATGAATAGGATTGCTGACGCAAGGTACAATGGGGTCAACGATATGGTTAAGCGGATATTGAAGGAAAAAGGGTGGGTTGGCTTTACCCGTGCGATGGGACCTCGAGTGTTTTACAGTGCATGTATTTCGGCTATAGGGTATTGGGCTGGTTCTGGTTGCACAATTTAGTTTTATAGAAAGACTGGGCTCTCCAAAAATTTTGGGTTTAGTCGAGTAGCAATTTTCCACTTTATAAGGTATCGTTATTTTATTTTTCTCGATAGTTAAAATGTCAATTGGGCATATATATTATTTAAACCAGTGTTCCGTGGCACACGAATTGATTTTTTTTGTGTTTGATAATTTTTGTGTAAAAAATATATGTTATTTTATTAGGATATGATACTTTTAATTAAATATGATTTAATGAGATAATAAATTAAAGAAAATAATAAAGGAAATCTAAAAAAATTACTAATAAACTTACACCAGCAAAGGTAGTTAACAAATATCGTGAAGAGTAAACTATAAAGAAATTTTGGTGTTATATTGACGTACCAAAATTAGTTAGTATAGTATAGATTAATGAAATTCAATTTAAACCAATAAAATAATAAATAAATAGATATTTTTAAATATATATATATATATATATATATGATTTTGATTAGATGATATGTTATATTGGGCCTGGGTGAGGCCCATATGTCTTTGTAGTGAAGCACAATGACAAAATTCCAACTAAACACAGAGGAGGATAATGTCAAATATACGGTGATGATACATACATCTTATCTGTATAATGCAATAGCATGTAATTATCATTCTATCTTTTTTGGAATATAATATTTTTTGTTCTACTTTTAAAAAAAAATTGTGGAGGATTTAAATTTAAGAAAATTAAAATTTCTGCTGATTATGTATAGATTTATCGATTAATAATTTAAGAAAGTGTTTGTAACCTCTAAAAATAAGTAATTTTTATATTTTTCTTTGTAAATTTCTAAATTGTCTGAATACATTTTTGTCAGTGTTTCGATGGACTAATGATTATGATTTGTTACGTTAATTATTATGAAAAGTTGTTAGGAGAACTTCTGTATTGTATTGTTTGTTGATTGTCATTTTTGATAACAATGAAAATAATACAATCGATATCGACAAATCCTTCCTTTATTTAATTAAATAAAATGTACTTAAATAATGTTAATTATAACTTCGTGTTGTCGGTAATTAAGTACTTGCTGGTAAGGTCCACGTGGATATAAAACTATGCCGTATGGAAATTCTAATACCTTAAAAAAATTAGACTTTTTAAATAATTGCAAAATATTATTTTAATAAATACAAATCGCCCTAGAAAAATAACTACGTAATGAACATATTTCGAAAAGTTTATTGATGTTGTCGAAAAGTTTAAAAATCAATTTTTTTAAAATTTAAAGTTGAATCAAGAACTTAACGAAACTATACTTGAGTATTTTGTCTATAGGAACTAGTGTTTACTGTTTTACCAAAAATTATAATTAGTAGTAATTGTGTAACTCAAATCTTTTAAACCGTACAGCAACTCAAATAACACAGTTCGATCGCTCTATCAAACAGAAATAATTATTACACTCAACCTTGTTTAAACTCAAATTGCATTCAAAAGAATTCGGCAACTTTCTATGAAAAACAGAAAATAAAAGACTTTCGGGATATCGTATTTTTAATGGGGGGAATGGTGTCGCTACAATTTCATTATATTATTAACTGCTCTTACCATCCTATGTCAGACAACAATAAAGTTTTATTTACAAATTTACGAATGAAGTTGCTACAACTCTTTATTTATTTATTTATTATAATTAAATAAAACAAGTGGCAACCCAAAAATAACCCAACAAAATATTTGAATACAAATTATATATATAGTTTTACAGTGATCCCACCAACTATATCATAATTTATGTGTACAGATGAAATAATTATATCAAAATTTTATATTCAATAAATGATTATTATATTATTTATGAACGCAAATATTAAATACAGTTTAAAATCAACAAAATAAAATTATACATATAATTCATCAAAACTAAATGGTTTTAATGCTTATGCCTTTGTCGGTGGGAAAATTAAAATAATTTAAATAAAAAATAGTGATAATAAAGAAGAATGTGGTGGCTATAATTGTTGGGTAATTTTCATATTTTTTTAAATGACTGTCGGCAGGATCCTATTTTAAAATAAACCGGGTCGAAATTTATAATATGTACTTAAATTTTTTTGACATCACATGGATTTGTCATGTAATAATTCTTACGTTTCACTGCATTTTGAGATTTTGTAACTTCCTTTTTTTTTTTTTTGAAGGAGCAGAAGATTATATGTTTAATTTTGTTTTCTCGGCATAATGTTTTTAATTATTGTATTTAAATAAAAAATATATATTATATAAGAAATTATATAATTTGAAAGCATATTGTCGATTATATTTATGCAATACAGATGCGCACCAAATTCATAAATGTCATTATTTATGTTCATCACTTATTTATTATATACTGATAACGACTTTATACCGTACTGATTAATATTAATATTATTATTGTTGAGAAATAATAACATTCAAATTGCTTAAAACTTTAGGCTTAGCTAGAATGGTGCAGCATCGTATCTAGCCCAAAAAAAAAATTAATCAATTTAAAATTAATGTGAATGCGATCGAATCACACGTATTGCATATATAAAAATTAATAATAAGTCAGAAATTGTATTTTCATTAAAAAAAAGCATTAGACCTTAAATATTCGGAATTTTTTTTTATCAGACTAAAAAAACATTCAAAATTTATTTTGTGGTTTTTAGATTCCTATTTAAAAATAATCGACCAAGCGAAAAAATAAATAATTATAACATATAAATACTAAATAATTTCGTAGAATAATAATGCAAACAATAATGATTTGACGGGGAAAAAAGATGGAACCAGCTTTTGAACAATTTCGGGGTTACAGCTAATGAAATAGACAGACCAACTTCACTCAGTCAAGTGTTTTCGCTTAGCTGTAATGAGTCCCACGATTTCGACACGTGGCTCATATCCCGCCGTCGATCGAGGTGGTGTGTTTCTGTCGGCGGAGATGGCTTGCAAAAGATACTCGGTACGGCCCACATTTTAATGGGCTTTTATATTATTAATATTGGGCCTTATGGGCCCCCACCTTCTGGACTTTACTTCTTCTTATTGGGTGGGTGGTGTCGCATTCCACCGACGAAAACAGGTGAGGAGCGCGTGACCTTCAGCCGCCGTTGCCATGCTGTCCACATATGTTCATTTCTCGTTTGATGTTTGATCGATCAAGGTTTTTTTTTTTTTTTTTTTTTTTTTTAGCACTTCAAAATATATACTTTTTTTGGTAAAGTAATCGAGAAATATGATTATTTTTAGATCGGATTTTTTCCGATATCAATTTAAATAATTTTTTTTAATTATTACAAGAGGATTATGTAGAAACATGATTTCTACATGGTTTTACTTATGGTAATAAAATAGAAACTTAAACTAATCACTACCATGTCGTGGATTAACGTTAAGTACTTATATTAATCACGTCTTGCTTCCATTGAGATCGAACTGTCATAACATCGAAATTACGATAATTATAAACAAATCATACCAAACATTGACTATGTATATATTAATTAGGTGCCATATATTAACACATAAAAATAACTTTGATCTCATTTACTCTTACCAAATGCAGAATTATTATAATTTATTTCAATAATCTGCCATTAAACAAATTATGCATCCAATAAGTGCATAACTTTTTTTTATTATTAATTTCGTGTATATAAATATATAAACATGCAAAGTGGTTAGAACATGTTTTCAATATTGTCGTGTTCTACCAATCATTTCGAGAATTCTCATTTGTTTTCACTTGGGTTTCTGTTAATTTTTAATTACGTTTTTCTGTATCCATGTGGGCCATACATATATAATATTTTGAATAAGATTAGGTCTCTTGTGACACGTTCTCACGAATCTTTATCTGTAAGACGGGTCAACAATATCGATATTCATAATAACAAGTAATAATCTTAGCATAAAAAATAATATTTTTTTCATGGATCACCAAAATAAGAGATCCGTCTTACAAAATACGACCCGTGAAACTGTCTCATACAAATTTTCGCCTCTTTGAACAAATTAAAAATTGTTATTTCCATTATGTCCAATATTAAAGCTGAGCCATGTAATGACCAATTTATTGATGGAAGAACTGATTCCAAATTTGTTAGGTTATAACCTCGAGGTTACACTGTTTAATATACTCTAGACGATTTTTATTCATCTTTTTTCGATGGTGATTTTTTTATAAGTCACTATTTTCACTCTATCGAATTTTAACGAGAACACCAATATTAAATCCAAGATAAATATGATCTCAAAATACTTGCTTATTATATGCTATAAAATTTTGAATTTATAAGTCATTTTTATTAGTTTAATATATAGATAATTGTAACAAACGAGCTGCACGCAATGTTCTATGTACTTTAGTAAATAGAAAACGACTATTTTTAAAAACAAAACATACTGTCTGGTTAATTGAGGATAATTTTCTCTAAAATGTAATTTAATTATCTCATTTGATTTATACTCTTTCGATTAAAATTAACCCGATAACTGCACAGTAATTTTGGTAACAATAAATTAACAGACAGTGGCAGAAGTAGAAACATCGAAAAGGGACCACTCGCTTTGTTTAGTTAGAGAACCGTCTCATCTTCCTCACAGATACAGAGAAATAGAAAATATAAATACTTATTTTTTTTGTTAAAGAATAAATAAACAGAAACAGAAAAAATAAATTATTATGTATGATTATATTAAAGAACTTGGAACATGTGACCAAGCATTCCTGTGGCTGGACACATGCCCTGTCTTTAAATGCATGCATCAATTATTAGACTGAAATATTTTCCTTGTAGTTCGCAGCTTAATTCGAATCCAAAAGATAGAATGATTTTACATATAAATTTCAACTAAAAAATCTAAAAGTTTAAATGGAATTTTTTTTTAAGAAATATCCATAAATTTATAATTCTTAATTCAAACGAATAAAACTATATATTTATTTACGATAAAATTTTGCATTGATTTTATTTGTCGGACGATAATGTCGACCGTTGAGGAGAAACTATAAATAAATAAACTAATTAGTCCAATTTTTTATGGCATGGTAACTAAATGGTTATATACTAGTGTCATGTGTGTACGTTGTGTCTATGTATAATCTATTAAATAATAGTTATGAGAATTTAAATTATTAATTTTGAGGGTATAATAATATTTTTATTTTAGTATAATTTGGTCATACGAATAAAAGATTGTAACTTAACATATAACATAGAAGATCACATTTTGTGAACGCCAAACATCTTAAATTTATATTTTTCTATTAGCTATATATATATATATATATTATATTGTTATATTGTGCTCTCATCAATTGTGTTTGTTAATGAAATGATACTCATCTATCAGATATACAAATTTGATATGATCCATCATATTAAATATGTGAGTTTCACATCATTAGTTGAAATGTGTGCATAGTTGGCCAACGTCGTTACAAATATATACATATATGTGTGTCTATTTTGTATATCTCATAGTTTTGTTTTTGTTTTTGTTTTAGAAGGGTATATATTTTCACATTTGACAAGTACACTTGAACACTAAAACCATGAAGGTGATGCTAATAAAGAAACAAAGCATCGTCGTCTTCGAACCATGCAGTCGAAAAATTTGGCATAAAAGTCACAATCCAAAATACAAGTGTTCAAAAATGTGAAAACAAGACAAAAATTTTCCTTAAAAATGTTTCGATTCTTTGAACCACCTTAATTAAAAGATACCTCCTTTCTTCTTCTTTTTTTCCTTTCAAGTGACCGCGGGTATTGACCATCAATGCAGCTCGATTAATTTACACCGCAGTGGAGGTGATTTTTTTTGGGAATAGTGTAGTATCGAACTATTATCAGTTGAGAATTAATTTGTTTAGTATATAATTATTTTGAAAATGATCATGCCAAGAGATCGAAGATTAATGATTTAAATTATTGTTTTGATGAAAGCGTCGAAGATTAATGATTTAAATTAATATTCACATACACTATATATGTTTCTACAACTACAAAAAAGAAGAAGAAGAGATATCTCTTTGTCTAATTTGTAATTTTTTTTTGGCTGAATCATATGAATAAATTTTTTCAACTAATAATTATAATTTTTTTACGGTAATAAGCTTTACAATTATTTTTAATTTTAAAAAATCCAATTTATAAATTTTAGTAATAAAACAAAAACGAATAAATACCAAATGACTATTATGGGCCCCAGCGCGTGGAACTCTCTCTACTATAGTTTTTGACATCGTACCCCGTGTTTCGATCAATCCATCACGTAAGAATCAGTTCCTTGAATATTACCACGTTGAAGATTCAACGCCTGTGTTTCTATCCCCTCTCCCTTAAAATTATCTGTTTAAATTAATAAAACTAACAAATTACGTGCATTTTTGTCTTCGAACCCCGTGGTAAACGATTCTGTGATATACACCACCCCAGCTCACCACAGCACAAAAGTTGGGGAGAATAGGAAAGAGAGAGGGTATAGAGGGACCCTTTTCATAAACAGGGGGTTGCCCTCAAGAAAAGAATCGAGGGGAAACGAAACAACACACACAACTACTCCCAAACACAAAAGAAGTCACTGTGATTAAAAAAACACCATTTTTTCATCTCCAAATGTGTTCTTGTTTTGTTTTCTTTAGTGTCTGTTGAGGTATCATTTTCAGTTGATTGTTTAATGGAAGGGGTTGTATGTTTAAGAGGAGAGAAAATATCAGAGGCCCCTTGCATTTTTTTCTTTCTTTCTTCGACGAGGGTGCGTGCAAATGGGGTTGTTTGATTTTTATGTTTACTTGTAATTCTGAGTGTTTGCGTGTGAGTGGAGAGAGGAGACTCGGTTTTTCAGTCGTTCTTTCTCTTTGGGATGGATACTAAAGGCAGACTTGTTGCTGGTTCACACAATAGGAATGAATTCGTCGTCATCAATGCTGATGATGTTGGACGAGTGAGTGCTTTGAAAAGATTTCATCATGATGTTGTTTCATGGGTTCATCTGTCAAATGGGTTGTACTTGGTTTCCCTTTTTAAGATAAATGTGGTTACTTTTTTCAAGTGTTTATGCGTTTTGGTTATATTTTTGTTTTAGTTTTTAGCGTCCATTGCCTTTTGTTCTGGATGCTCAGATTTATTTACCCTCTTCTTGATACAAATTTGTTTGTACAATCTGCCCTTTTGCGTTAAACCTGATACAATTTCTGCGTCTTGTGAATGGCTTTTCCTGAATTAGTTTCTTTCACCTCCTTTCTGAGTTTCTAGATTTCAGAGCCGGTCAAAATTCTAGCTTCGGTTGCAATCTTTAACGACTTTACATTTTCCTGCATTTCTACTGCTTTTGCTTCAAAATCAGTTTAATTGATTGTAAGAGTCTTGTGTTTTCTTGATTTGATAGCTCGTCCACACTTGAAAGATGTATTTTCCCAATTTCAGGTGACTTCTGTAAAAGAGTTGAGCGGGCAAAATTGCCAGATTTGTGGGGATGAGATTGAATTCACGGTAGATGGGGAGCCATTCGTTGCCTGCAATGAATGTGCATTCCCTGTTTGTAGATCTTGCTATGAGTACGAAAGAAGGGAGGGTAATCAAGCTTGTCCGCAGTGCAAAATCAGATACAAACGCATTAAAGGTAAAACTAGTTGCTGAAATTTTCTGAACTTTTGTCGGCTTTTTGTTATGCTTTTTATCACCGGCCCACTTAACTTTTACAGGGAGTCCTAGAGTTGACGGAGACGAAGATGAAGATGAATTTGATGATTTGGAGAACGAGTTTGACTATAACAGCGATGAAAGGAGAGTCCCTTTGCAAAATTCTGAAGCAGGCCACTTTGCTCGCCATAATATTGGCCAGAGTGCATCTGGGATCACTGTTGCGTCGGAAGCGGACGCTTCAAATCTTAACTCAGATATCCCTCTTCTCACGTATGGTCAAGAGGTGGGTTGGTCATCAAAATTTTCCTTCGTCTTTTTGTTTCTTGAGTAAAGATTTGGTTTTGATTCGAAAATTTTACTCAAACCCGGAATCTTGATGTTCAAGTGTTTTGATTTGAAAAGCTTACTGAAGTCTCGAGTTTTTTGTGAAGGATGATACGATATCTGCCGACAAGCATGCTCTTATTATCCCACCATTTATGAGCCGTGGAAAGCGAATCCACCCGGCTCCGTTCTCCGATTCTTCCATGTCTTGTAAGTTTCCCTAGAACTTGGTTCAAATTATTTGTTTATTTTTCTTTAAAATTCTTTTTCTGGGTTACAAATATTATTTGCCTACCGACATTTCAGTGCCACGGCCGATGGATCCGAAGAAAGACTTGGCTGTATATGGTTATGGTACCATTGCCTGGAAAGAAAGAATGGAGGAATGGAAGAGAAAGCAAAATGATAAGCTTCAAGTGGTTAAGCATCAAGGAGATAAAGGTGGTGTTAATGGAGATGAGCTGGATGATCCCGATTTACCCAAGTAGGTCCACTCTCTTTGATTGTTTTTTTCATTTATATTCGGTAAAGAAGTGTCGGTGGTCTGGCTTGTTATGTGAAATTTCTATTGATTCTAAGTTTTTTAATAGTGTATTAATGAGTGGTTGACTGGTTTCTGTAGTAACTACTCTTCTTTTTCATAGTTGGAATTTAATTCAAGAAACTACTGTTGGTGTACAAAGTTCCATTTTTTTTTTTACCTCGGGAGAATGTGATCTTTCATATCCCTTTGCTACGTTGGCACCCTATGGATAGCAAGGCCATGATTTTGAACTCAAAGGTCTATTACATTCTCCATTGGCAGAAAATGGAGAGTTTTAATGGATAAAAGCTTAATTTTGTAATAATGTTGGAAACGAACCCTTTGCGAGGTTGGAACTTGGGATGATAGTCAAATTGCTTACCCGGAAGAGGATTTTGAATGTGTTTGTCATCCTTGATATTTCTTTATTTTCATGATATATTAATCTTCAGTTGATTCGCATAAATGAAAAATTCTCAAGAAATTTGTACGTTGATGAAACAACTCCTACGGTTGCTAGATATTTTCAAATAGAGATGATTATTTCTTCCATTGCATAATAATATTTGTTAAATTTCATTACGATATGATTTTCAGGATGGATGAAGGCAGGCAGCCACTTTCCAGGAAGTTACCGATTTCTTCAAGCAAGATCAGCCCGTACCGAATAATCATTGTAATACGGATGGCGATTCTTGGGTTGTTCTTCCATTATAGAATCCTTCACCCTGTGAATGATGCATATGGATTATGGTTAACTTCCATTATTTGTGAGATATGGTTCGCTGTGTCATGGATATTTGATCAGCTTCCAAAATGGTGCCCAATTGAGCGAGAAACGTACCTGGATAGGCTCTCACTGAGGTATATACCTATCTTTATATTTCCTGCATCCACACTGTTCGATTGCAATTTGTTTTTATATATAAACTCACGTGAATTGAAATTTTTATTAGGTATGAGAAAGAAGGAAAGCCCTCCGAGCTAGCTCCTGTGGACATATACGTGAGTACGGTGGATCCAATGAAAGAGCCGCCTCTTATTACGGCAAACACAGTTCTTTCTATACTTGCTGTGGATTATCCGATTGACAAGGTTGCATGCTATGTCTCGGACGATGGTGCTGCAATGCTTACTTTTGAAGCTCTGTCTGAAACATCTGAGTTTGCCCGAAAATGGGTCCCATTCTGCAAGAAATATAGCCTAGAGCCTCGGGCTCCTGAATGGTATTTTGCTCAAAAGGTCGACTATTTGAAAGACAAGGTCGAGCCAACATTTGTGAGAGAACGTCGTGCTATGAAGGTGTCCTACTCTTTCACTGTAGTTGTTTGAGAATTTTCTGTTTTTCTCTTTGTACACTAGTTTTCTTTGTGAAATGTAGAAAAAGATGCTCGTATTCCATTCAGTAAACTTACCATTTTTTGTTTTAGTTACTCCGAGTACCAAGAAAATCTAGTCATCCACTGAGTAAGTTCTGTTTCGGTGCAAGTTTAATGGCTGCAACTTGTCTGCTGTGATTGCTTTCATGCAGAGAGAATACGAAGAGTTCAAAGTTCGAATAAACGGATTGGTTGCCACAGCACAGAAGGTTCCTGAGGATGGTTGGACCATGCAGGATGGTACTCCATGGCCCGGAAATAATGTTCGAGACCATCCAGGAATGATACAGGTATAATAAAAAATTCATCCTCGCCGTTATCGTATCTATTTGATGAAGACACAGCAACATATTATTTACAAATAAATGCTGTTTTTTTCATTTCAGGTGTTCCTTGGTCAAAATGGTGTTCGGGATATTGAAGGGAATGAGTTGCCTAGGCTTATATATGTTTCTCGTGAGAAGAGGCCAGGTTTTGAGCATCACAAAAAAGCCGGTGCTATGAATGCTTTGGTATTTCAATCTTGTTTATTTTCTCTCTCGAGATTGGTTTTTGACATATTAAGCTATCTTATTCATTCTCTTTGTTTTTTAAATGTGATTCCAGATAAGAGTGTCGGCTGTCATCTCCAATGCACCTTACCTACTCAATGTTGATTGTGACCACTACATAAATAACAGCAAAGCCCTTAGGGAAGCTATGTGTTTCATGATGGACCCTCAATCTGGAAAGAAAATATGCTACGTGCAATTTCCTCAAAGATTTGATGGAATTGATAAGCATGATCGATATTCGAATCGTAATGTTGTCTTTTTCGATGTACGTGAGACTCCTTTTGTGGATATTGGATTAATCCTTTCATGAGTTTCATCTTCAGGAAGCTAATTTTCTCATGATTTCTAACAGATAAATATGAAAGGACTTGATGGGATCCAAGGTCCGATATATGTTGGAACTGGATGTGTCTTCAGGAGGCAAGCACTTTATGGATTTGATGCCCCCAAGAAGGCGAAGCCCCCTGGTAAAACATGCAATTGTTGGCCAAAATGGTGTTGCTTCTGTTTTGGATCGAGAAAGAAAAACAAGAAAAAGATGTCGAAGGATAAGAAGAAAAATACCAAGGTTAGGGAAGCTTCGACACAGATTCATGCTCTAGAAAATATCGAGGAAGGAATCGAAGGTGAGTTGAAACTATGGGGTTGCAATTAAAATTAGTTACCACGACAGAACTCGGCCCCATAAAAAATGTCAAGAGTCATCTATACCCTTTTTCAATAATCTGATGAATGCTTCTATTTCCCCTTTTTTGGGCAGGAGTTGACAATGGAAAATCATCCCTCATGCCCCAAATAAAGTTCGAAAAAAAATTTGGACAGTCACCTGTGTTCATTGCTTCGACACTTCTTGAAGATGGTGGTGTTCCTGCTGTAGCAAGTTCTGCATCGCTCTTAAAGGAAGCTATTCATGTCATTAGTTGTGGTTATGAAGATAAAACTGAATGGGGAAGAGAGGTGTGTTTTCTCTGCAAATAAAGTTTTCTTCACAACATTTTCTTGATTTATATGTTCTCACACCTCTATTCTTCCAGATTGGATGGATTTATGGTTCTGTAACTGAAGATATCTTAACCGGTTTTAAGATGCATTGTCATGGTTGGCGATCTGTTTATTGCATACCCAAAAGACCTGCGTTTAAGGGGTCGGCCCCGATCAATCTTTCCGATCGTTTGCACCAAGTTCTTCGATGGGCCTTGGGATCAGTTGAAATTTTCTTGAGCAGGCATTGCCCGATTTGGTATGGATATGGGTGTGGTCTAAAGCCACTAGAGAGATTTTCGTACATAAACTCAATCATCTATCCATTGACTTCTATTCCCTTGATTGCTTATTGTACCTTGCCAGCAGTCTGTCTCCTCACAGGAAAATTCATTGTCCCTGAGGTAAGCTCTGTTCCAGAATTGAGCTACTTTGCGTGCTGTTTCGAATTTTTTCCTGCTCATTACGTGGTTCGGCATTAAAGACCTTTGTATCCACAGCACAATGCCCAAAGGGCTAGAATTCTATTAGATCTTCTTTAGTAGGTTGCAATCGTCATCTCCTCATATAAGTGAAAATATTGGGATATATGCGGTATAAAGTAACATTAAATCATATTAACGATGAATCGTGATCTTAATATTATGAATTAAATTTTATAATATGTTCTATGAGTTACAAGATCACACCCAATCAGAAACTTCTTTATTACCTTTAATGGCATTGGTGCTGATATGTTTCTTGTTCATCTACAGATAAGCAACTATGCCAGTATACTTTTCATGGCACTCTTTATATCGATCGCTGCAACGAGTGTCCTAGAAATTCAGTGGGGACGTGTTGGGATAGATGACATGTGGAGAAACGAGCAATTTTGGGTAATTGGAGGCGTCTCATCCCACTTCTTTGCTCTGATCCAAGGTCTCCTCAAGGTCTTGGCTGGTGTGAACACAAATTTCACTGTTACTTCCAAAGCCGCAGACGATGGAGATTATTCTGATCTCTATCTTTTCAAATGGACCTCATTATTGGTCCCTCCGCTGACACTAATGATCATCAACATCATTGGCGTTATAGTTGGTATATCGGATGCCATAAGCAATGGGTACGAATCATGGGGTCCTTTATTTGGCCGTTTGTTTTTCGCAATTTGGGTCATTCTCCATTTATACCCCTTCCTCAAAGGTTTCATGGGTAGACAAAACAGGATTCCCACCATCATTGTGGTGTGGTCCATTCTTCTTGCTTCTATATTCTCATTGTTGTGGGTACGAATCAACCCGTTTTTGTCGAGAGACGGTATAATACTTGAAGTCTGCGGGTTGAATTGTGATTAATCATGTCAACCACAGCCTTTTTGCGTTCACACGTGGAAAATTTTCGTGGTAACTCCAGAAAACAGAAGAATTTCAAGGGAAAGATCCCAATCTTTGATGGACATGAAGTGGAAAGATTTCATTTGAAGAAGGTATGGGCGATTTGTGTGTGTAGATAAAAAAGGGTTGCGATGCACACATTTATATTTGTTTTCATCAATTCTTTGGATAAATTATGTTGTTCCGTGATTCTAAAAGAAAATAAAGTTTTTTAAGTATTTTTTCATAAATTATATTACCTTCTTGCAAAGGGTATTCATTCAAGAACCTTTTTCTTCTTGTTTTAGAGTCGAGGGTCTTGTTTTGTGTCTTTCTCTGTAAACTTTATATTTATTTCTGGCCTTTATTTTGTGCAGTATTACTATTACCAATTGTAGATGTACCCACAACTGTTTTATAATAAAACAAGGCTTGTACAATTTTCTCTTCGAATTTGTATCTCAGAGATTAGTATATTATTCAAATTACTCGTTCGGTGCCATGATTGTCGAATAATTGAGTGATATCATACTTGTTGCATAAAAACCTTCTGATATTGCATTTCCTCTCTTGGTTTCATGAACTGACGAGAATTTTATTCACTCATAATTTCTATAAATTTTTAATAAAAAATATATATTAAATGCTTGTTTTTTTTACGAATTATGTAACATGGTTATATACTCCCAGCAAAAATATTTTCTGTTTACATAGTCTAGGGATGGCAAAATTTTGGTTAACCGACCGTATTGATTTTGATCGATTGTTCACCCCTATGTAGGCATTATTGGCTAGCCCCAAGGCCAAGGCCAAAGCCAAGGCCGCTGGTATCTTATGCTACAAATGCCACTCTTCTTGCTACACCAATCATAGTATACCCGAGATACAGACAAAGAGCACACCGAATATTGGTCACAAGTTATCGCAAAATTATCCATAATGGAGGTTTTTAAACAAGAAAAAATAGCATACAATATGAAACAAAATATATATTATAAAACCATCCATAATTGACCTCCGAGGTTAATTACACAAAGAATACCAATTCCAGAAAACACGACCACACAACAGATCAATAAAAAGCCTGATTACTTTAGGGAAAATACAATACAAGGGAAAAGAAAGCAATTACCCCTCGCGCTATATAAATAATCAGGAAAAATATTAGATTGAGATCAGAGGATCAAAAGTGTCCGGAATATGAAGTACATCTGAAACTCCCTGCCTAAGATTGAATATCAAACACATGGCATATTTCCTCCAAAGTCCAAAAGCGACACCATAATCAAGCATGTAGAAATGTAACCTTTCCGAAGTGTGAATCTCATCAACTGCCCTTCTCAGTGCTCATTGATATGCTTCTTTTGGAGTTGCATGAGTCCCCTCCGATCCAATCTCCCAGCTTCCACTTCTTCTTCGCCAACTTGAGTGTCTCACATCTGATTGCATGGCGGGGACTCGCCTATCAGATCCAAAAACAGAATCACCATCAGAGGAATTATGATGGGGAACATCGCTTCCTCTGCTACGAATATCTGCTTCGATATCTTCAATGTTGTGACGCTGCGAGATCTTCAAAAAATCTCCACCAATATCCAGATCATCTTCCACTTTCATGCGTCGATCCTCGCCTGTATCAACAGGTTCAGCATCCCGGGTAGTAGGCAGAGTAGGCCTTTGTGGTTCCTCTTGTACAAATGCTAGGAAGTTGTTTTTTGAAGGTTTTACCATCGTACAAAATACTTCCAAAAAGTTATTTAAACACCCACGATCATAAACATTGATTCTGTTTTCAGCTCTATAGCGGAAATTTTCATAGGTTGTCTGCAGAAACACAACAAAGAGAATTTGAATTAAATGCAACCGGGTGAATAGAACTATATCATGGGAATATCACACGTGATATAATAATGATTCTCAACAGCCAACACCACCAGGGAGTTGGAATAATTTAAAAGGGAAAAATGTCAGATAAGGTAGAATTTTTCATTTTACATCAATTCATTCTAATGCTCTATCTCTATGCGGTATTATCCTTAAATGAACTTTTGACGGAACTTGGGATTCTGACTGCGCTATATTAAGGGCATTACTAGCCTCCTTCAGATTTTCTCTCTACAAGCCAATCCAAATCACCACCCTCATGCTTCCCTACTTTTCCCTAAAAAGATATAACCATGAATATATTTTATCTTACTTTCAAATAAACGCCAACAGATTCCCTTCTTCCGAACCCACTCGACATCATTTATTTTTTCCAGTATAGTGAAGGATTCCAGAACAAGGGAACAACCCATTCAGCAACCAACCATGCAGTGATGTGCTAGTATGCGCCTCAAAGCCCAGAAAATAAAATGATATCCACTTATGTCATTACCATGATTTCCTGAATGGCTGTCGAGGAGGTATCAAATTCTGATAAAAAAAAATAGCACAAAATTTTCACAGCACAAACCACATTAGCTCTTTTTAGAGTTTCTTGAATAATCGAAAACCAAACTCTAACAACCAACCAACAATAATCAGATTAACAAGCAACAAGACCAAAAATAGGACAAATAAATAAAACAATAAATCCAACCTGATTTGTGCCTATTAGATAAAGGTGAAACCCGGTAAGCCCACCAACAAACCACAAGGAAATAAAACAATATGCCATCAGAATTACAGATGCCGGAGATTCTTTCATTGCTTTCCATACTGTCCCATGGTAATCATCCATCAGAACCTTGATGTACAAAGCAGACATCGCAAACACGTAGACACAAAGAAGTGTAGCAGAAGAGACAAAACAAAAGAAAAACCGGTAGTTTCGCTGCACATAGAAAAATTGAAGAGCCAGTTAGGCCACTAACGTAAAAACATAGTAAAAAAATAAAGGGCATGATAATGCATCTAAGAAGGAAAAGCAGGGAGAATCCAAATGTAAACAGTCTCATGATGAATTGACATACCAATCCTATGCACTGGCCTACCCAAGGGCAGTGGTGATCAAAACGCTCCACACAATTGTTGCAAATGGAGCAATGTGAGCAACGAGGAGGGCGATAGAGCATGCAAGTATCACAATATTTAACTCTTACAGGAAGTCCATTGACCATCACTTCTTTAGTTCGAGGAAACTGGAGGCTTGGTGTCTGCCGCCCACCAATCTCCACTGATGCTGAATTGTCATAACGAAATTCTTCTTCAGGTGGATGTGAATTACGCGGTACAATACCTGGATCACGAGCTGAAGTAAGGAGAAGAAGCACCAAAACCTGTCAAAATTAGTTAAATCTCGTGATAAACCAACAAATACTTGAATTAGTGACTCAAGAGAAATGCCATTAAATAGAGCGGAGTGCAAAGAGACCGAATAAAGGTAAGTGGATTGCATAATTAGAATTAAGGCCATGGATCGAATATAAAAAATCTAAGGGTAATAAAGTCAACACATAAGATATAGCCGGAGCCAATTTGCAATCCACGCGTGCTGAGAACAGAAAACAAGCACTTTGTCCAGTAAATCATTTAATAATCACAGTTAAGCATGCATGATAAGTTGGCATCTAGTTTAAGCTAGTAATAAGTGCACATGCGTTGCGAATGTGAAACAAACTAAAATATAGATGTATTTTAATTAAAAAATTGGACTTTAAAAGTAGTAAAAGAACCGTTGAGCAACTCATAAAATATGGGATAAATGCCAATGCAAAATTAAAGAGGGAAATTGGAAAGGAGTTTTGTATGTATTCATTCAATCAAATGAAGAGTAGAGAGAGTGTAAATTGGGTATTTATAAGGAACTTCACCACAAAATCAAAAAGGGTCCCTTTCCATCTTTATCTTTTCTAGCAACTGCACATATACGTTGTATGTATAATATAATCACGTGAATATTATGTTTTGTACACATGGTGCACTTAAAGTTCTTGATTTAATTATAATACTCTTGAAATTAAATTAAATATGACTTGAGATTTAATAAAATTATTTTTTTATAATCGCACACTCTATTACACTAAATAAAGGTAGAAATCCATAACAATTCAATAAATGAAATACATATATGATAAGATCTTAAGAAAAAATTATTTTTCCTTTTTTTTAAAGAGTCGAGTTCAAGAACAAATTGTGTATCAAAGCTAAAATGCGTGAAGGGCAACTTTGGATTAGGAAAAAGGCTTTACTAAAAGGTAGTTACGACTAAAAACTCTCGCTTTATTAATAGTGTAAATATATAAGGAGACACGGAAAATTAAATGCACTTTGTAATAAGGAGAACTTTTACGTAAATGAGTAAATACTTGGCAAAAAAATGGTCGACATACATGAGAAGATGCAGCCACGGCGTCATTGGTGAGAAGGTAAACTAGCATGTCTCCATTGTGCAAAGAGAGTGGGTATTCGGGTAATTTCACACATTGACAAACCATAGAAACCAAGACAGTTACTACGATGGCCATTGCTTAATCCTTGCTATATAGGTACAGATACATCAACACCGAAGGAACTGATGGATGTTTCATTTTTACATGGCTAGTATCTTTTTTTCCTCTAGCATACAAGACCCTCACCACCGGCCTTATCCGGCATCAACTATACCTGCTAGTATAACAGCTCCCTCAGGTGCGAACTATGCTTTACCTAATGAAATATAACATAGTCTACACTCTACAGGAAGTTCAGGAATATGGCCAAATGAAAAATGTCCACACATCCTTGCCACTTAGAACATCTATAATTGCATCATACAAAAGGTGGGGGAAAGTGCATGCCAACCAAAATTTCAAAGAGTGCCATATTATTAAAGAAAGCATCAATGAGCAAAAAAGTATTGGCACTGACATGAATTGTGAAGAGAATAGCGACAATCATAATAGCATATCCTGCATTATGCGAGGAAAACTCATGGCGGAGATGCCTTGCAACAAAAACATAAAACACAGCGACTGGGCCGATTATTAACAATAAGGTGACGAGCAATGACCTCGCATCAGGGCCAAATATCAATCTCCCACCAAGGAAAAAGATCTGCAAGAGGTGGATGATGAAAATGTTATTCAACTTATAAAATCCAGACCAGTACCAGAGTATTTATGAGAATTTATGACATTTATAATGTTTAGTTTCCACACTTTAACCCTTTTTAATAGTTTAATAATAAGAATAATATCTAACCACAGTGGATGCAAGTTCTCACTTCCTACGCTTTGTGTTAAACTTCTATAACTCCAGAGAAGCACAAGTAAAGGCACTGACCAAACACACATGGCCAATTTTTAGCTCTTTTCCCTGTGCAAGAATGCTTCACCTTATTTTATCATCTTGGTGGCAAACTTAAGTTAGTACTGTGTAATGACTAATGAGTGTAAGGATGTGTAGTACTTCATGATTCGATACGATTTTAATTACATCATTAACTGCAGTGAGGAAACATACTACTATCCCCTAAACCATTCTGAGATCACATTCTCCAATATCAATACAACAAGAAATATCCGTCAAAGAAATGACTTCCAGCCCAAAAAAATAATCACTGAGAACATATAATCATCATAGAAACCAGTTTTTTTGATAACCTTCATTCCAAGACATGTTTATCCATTGCCCTGTAGAATTATTACTTGTACATTTGATTACCAAGAAACTTACCCTTGAACGCCTGATGCTATTTCAAGAAGTTACAGAAGATTGTTTTGCAGATATAGATTTAGACAAGGAGAAAGAAACAGCATTCATCATCATCATACATATTAATCATCTATAAGACCTCAATAAAGCAAGAGTTAGCTGTAAAAGCCCCAGCATCAGAGATAAAGTCCACACCCTTAAATTTCAACTAAAGTTATCCAAGTTATCATGACAAGCACTCTATAAAGTCCACTCTATAAAGTCCACAACTTCCTAACAGTACTGGACAAGATCCATTTCCACTCAAACAAAAAATAAGCACAGAAATGAGCTTAAATAACTAAAAATATTTTTTTAATGCTGATAACACTGATAAAGGGAAAAACACAGCCGTAGTCTAAGCCAGAGTGAAAGCATAACATACACCCCAGAAAAGAGGAACCCAGAAATTTTGAAGTATGAATAAACAGTAAAAGTACCAAAAAATAAAAGCGCAGAAACAAAAATCTCACATTGTTCCCCTTCCAAACTTCGTACACGCGCTTAGCCATTCAGTGAAAACAGCAGCGATGAAGAAAATAAAAAGAGAGCTAAAACCACGACGCCAAGATCTGTCCTAAGCTGGAAAGGAGTCAAAGATTTGGAACTTGCAGTGAATGTCCATCTCCTTTATCTCAACGTTCAACCGCGACCAAACACAACTGCACAAGTGAGCGATTTTCAGTAACAAAATTGGGGCTGGATTTTAAAAAAAGATGAGACCTTTCGGCAGGATTTTTGAAATAAAAGTAGGGGGCTTGATAATCTTCCTGGCTTTCTGTGATCTGATGATGAGAGAGGGAGTGCGGTTTTGGAATTTTGGAAACGAGGGCTTATTTTTAAATTTTAGGAATGTTTGGGGAAAAGACACCTCCAACTTTAATTTAATTTAAAAAAAAAACCTATTATTTATCGTGTAACTGCCCACATATTTTCATATACAGCGTGTCATAGGATACACCAAATCATAATTTGGATCCATATTATCAATTTATATTTCTTGAATTTTCATCCGGTCCGTGGAATGAGACGAGTAATAATAACATATTATATATGAATAATAAGTCAAAGATACAGATAACAAAATGATATATTGTTGGTGATGAAAACTTGAATATGACAAATAACGAAAAAATTCAGTTTACTGTTTAAAAATGTGTCTTTAAGAAAAATTTGTCCGCTCTGATGTTTCGACGGTTGGTAATTTTCTTCAAAAATACAACAACTTTTCTTGTAATAAGCACCGTAAATTATAAGCACGATAAACAGGACAAATCTCTCTCCTTGTTTGAAAAGAATAATATGAAGACAAGATGAATGCCAAATAGTGTTCGCAAATCTGATCAAATATTGATTCAAATGATATTTGATGCTCTGTTTAAAGTTATCAATCTGCATGGACATATTGTTTCACTAATTGAGGTGTCTTTAGTTCTAAAGTCAGATGAAAAACTCCAAATGACATAATTTAGATGCATTGGTTAACGAAAACTGGTGTATATTTCCAAACAGCATTGTAGCTGTCTAGGCGCCACTTATCAGGTGATTGAGCGCCTCTTTCTAGCTTGATAGCAGCCTATGCCAATCATGCTGAGCTGAAGAGCCTAAATGGGCGCTTCAACGCATTGCATGCGCACAAGGAGGCACTTAAGTGCCTCTAGGGGGCGCATGAACGCTTCTCCTGCGCACGCGAGCGCCTCCTTTACGGCTTGGAAATTTCCATGAGCAAGCGGGGTTTCTTTTTTAGGCGTTTCAACGCTTCTCATTCTGCCCCTAAAATTCTAAGGTAGTTTTTAAGTACAAGTTTGAATCTGTTTTATTCGATCGAAACTTTTTCGTCTTTTTTTGGCTTAATTTATACTCGTTAATTCTAAAACATCCCAACATAAATGATTCTAATAATTTGTAGAACTTAACCACACATCATATGAAAAAGACCTACTGAATTTCATAAGGATTCGATGCTCAGGTATGAATTATGCTCATAATTTCTCTACTAACAACAAGGGTAGAATTTTTGTTATTTGGAACCCACTCAAAGTTCGTGTTAATGTCTTGGGAACAAGGGCTCAATGCATCCATGTCAATGTTATTTGTTTAGTTACTAATAACAAGTTTTGTGCATCATTTGTGTATGGGTTTAATACGATTGTGCAGAGACGAGATCTTTGGGCTGATTTGCAATTATTTGGTATTACATATGACTCTCCGTGGATTTTGATGGGAGATTTCAATAATGTATTATCACAAAATGAGAAAAAAGGTGGACTGCCAGTCAAAAATTATGAAACAAAAGATTTTGTGGATTGTGTATCATCTTTGGATTTGGTTGATCTTCAGTCTACAGGTTGCTTCTTCACTTGGTTGAGCCACTCTGTCTGTAGTAAGCTGGATCGTGTGTTAGTGAATCAAGCTTGGCTCTCTTCAAATTTTGATGGGTTATCAGATTTTCTAGCTCCGGGTTGTACATCAGATCATGCTCTTGCTATCATATTTCGGTACTAGAACAAAAGAAACAAAGTCCTAAGCCATTCAAGTTCTTCAACATGTGGATACTTTGTGATGATTTCCACGTCCTTATCTCATCTAAATGGAAGTTTTGTGGGCATGGTACAGCTCAATACATGCTAAAACGGAAATTTTCTGCACTAAAGAAGCCTCTTCAGAACCTTAACAGATACAATTTCAGCAACATCTCGGCACGTGCTACTGCTATGAAAACTAAGTTGGAAAATTTGCAATTGAATTTATTGAAAGATGGGGTCATGGCAGCTGATTATGTTGAAATAAAAAGACGCACTGAGAAGATGTTAGAGGCTGAAAGAATGTTCATATCTCAAAAAGCGAAAATCAATTACTTGAAACAGGGGGATCGCTGCACTAAATTTTTCCATGATTTGATAAAAAGAAACAGCAAAAGGAATGCAATCTTGACAGTTACAAGAGAAGATGGCAGCATATGCTCTGACACAAAAGGGGTAGCCAAATGTATTGTGGAACATTACAAGGGTTTGTTGGAAACCAATATGGACAGAGACATTCTCGATGATGGCACGTTCGAAGAGGGACAGTTTGTTAGCGAAAATGAATGGGATGGTCTCACTAAGCAAGTTACGGTTGCTGAAATTGAGCTAGCTTTGCATGATATAGATGATGATAAAGCACCGGGACCGGATGGGTTTGGAGCTAAATTCTTCAAAAGTTGCTGGAATATAATTAAAGATGATGTGTGCAAAGCCGTTTTTGAATTTTTCACAAATGGGAAACTACTCAAACAGTGGAACCATTCTATCATCGCCCTTGTGCCAAAGAAAGCTGTTTCGAGTACAGTCAAAGACTATCGGCCTATCTCTTGTTGTACGGTATTTTACAAAATCATTTCAAAGATAATTGTTAATAGGTTGACTGTTTGTCTGGGTGATCTTGTAGATGGGGCACAAGCTGCGTTCATCCAGGGGCGATCTATTGTTGATAATATCCATCTAGCCCAAGAGTTGATGCGCAAATACGCACGCAAGCGTGGATCTCCGAGGTGTATTCTCAAGATTGACTTGGAAAAGGCTTATGACACAGTTGACTGGGGTTTCCTACACAATATTTTGTTATCTTTGAAGTTCCCTTGCAGATTTGTTGATTGGGTTATGGAGTGCGTCACAACGACGTCGTATTCTATTGTGATTAATGGGCACTATCATGGGCACTTCCAAGGTAGGCGTAGACTTCGACAAGGTGACCCATTATCTCCTCTTCTGTTTACTTTATGTATTGAAGTTCTGTCTAGAATGCTGAAACGAATGTCTCGGTCCACAAGCTTCACATTTCATCCAAAATGTGCCAACCTAAGATTAACTCATTTAGCATATGCTGATGATTTGCTTTTATTCTCGTATGGGGATAGACATAGTTTATCGATGATTATGCAATGCCTACATCAGTTTGGTAACATGGCTGGTCTTCGCTTGAATTCCTTGAAATCTAACATCTTTATGGCTAGCATTGATGAGTATAACAAGCAAGATATCTTGAACATCACGGGCTTTTCGTGGGACACTACCTTTCCGATATCTTGGGATACCAATTGCGGCGAAGAGATTATGTGCAGCAGACTATACTGATCTTATTGACAACGTAACTAGGAAGGTGAGTTCATGGCCAAGAAAGTCATTATCTTATGCAGGGAAAATTGAGTTGATCAGATCGGTTATACAAGGTATTGAATGCTTCTGGCTGTCCATTTTACCTATCCCAACTTGTGTGATAAATTCTATCCACTCTATTTGTCGCAAATTTGTTTGGCCCACAAAACATCCGCCCATTGCATGGTCTATGTTATGTAAGCCACTCGAGGATGTGGGATTGGGTTGGAAAGAATTGAAGGCTTGGAACCGTGCATTGCTTGCTAAAACATTGTGGAACATCCATTCGGAGAAGCAGAGTTTGTGGATTAGATGGGTTAATCATGTTTACAGTTGTTTCGGTGGTGTGTGGAATTGGAGTGGGAAGCATGATGACTCACCATTAATCAAGAACATTTTGAGCATTAGAAATGAGGGTGGCAAAGATGTTGCCATTGCTCGACTTCGAAGTTGGTTTGGTCAGAGTGGGGGCCTCTCAAGAGCATATCACTACTTTGTGCGCTCAAAAGGTGTGTGGCCGTGGAAACCACTGTTGGCTAAGAGTTGCATCCTACCGAAACATCGATTTGTTCTTTGGTTGGTTGCCCACTCGAAGCTTATGACACGGGATAGAATGGGCTTTCTTCCAGATCGTAGCTGTGTTCTTTGCAAGGATGATCTTGAAACGGTACATCACTTATTCTTCTCTTGCAAAATTTCGAAGATTATTTGGAATAATGTGCGCAATTGGCTTGACATGAGGAAGAACATGGCAACTCCGAATTCAATACTTACAGCCTTCCGAAACAACTACAAAGGGACATCCACGTTAGCGAAGATGAGAATCACAGCACTATCTGCAACAGTTTACCAGGTTTGGAATCTTCGGAACATGGTAATTTTCGACAATGAGACGCCTAATGTTGATGCCATTTTCATGAAGATTAAGATTCATACATACCGTTGTGTTCCAGAAGCGACAAATGTGTTGATGTAGGTTGATATATGTGTTAGTGGTTCTGATGGATGTATGGTATGTTTGTGATTGATATTTAGTCTATCTCCTGGGGATGCCCAGTGTATTTGTATTACTAACTTTTTACCTATTTTAATGGATTCAATTCATTAAAAAAAAAATAATACACATGTTAGTGAGCAACTAATACGAAGTGTCAGCCAACATTAACCGGTGCCTCATTGTTATTCGTTATACACAACTGTCACCATATTGTAATATTTTCGTACAGATAATTATTTCTGTTAGAATCATTCTTTTTGTGATTATCCAAATAAGATATTTAGAGTGGTTTTTTTTTAAAAAAAAGATGTGTACCTTTGATATTTCGAACAGTAAATGTATTAGTTCTGTATATAATCTTATATATAATCGTTGCGCACATGTCTAATCGATTTTTTTCAACTTTTTCAATAGGTTCAATGAGAAGATAATATGTGAAATGCAAAAGGAATAAAGATGGAAATGGAAAAAGTGAAAAGTAAAATTCCATTTTCATATCCCTTTATCCACAATGGCTTTGGATTGGAATGGTCTGGTTCAAAATTTCAGATGAGTTCGAACTTTAATCATTTTTAAAATCAAATAAATAATCACGATCACCTGCTTTTTTCAGAATATGGTAAGCTTATTTCATATTTAAATACTCTATTGTTTTTTTAATGAACAGACTCAAAAGTAAGACGGGCTTGCGGTAATGATACGAACAATAAAAGTTGGCATTAAGTTGAAGCAAAATATGCGCAGAGGTTAAATGAGTACACAGTGCGACACAAAAAAGGAGCTTCAACATTCAAAATTCTGTGTTCTTGAGAGCTAAGAAGATCGTTGGCCGAAATGATTGCAGCACAAGAAATTGAATACGTAAAAAGCAACGTAAAATTTAACAAACAATATATGATCATTACATTAAGTTACACTCACGGACCTGAGAGATCGAGAAAAGTATGCATCATTCGAGATCGATAATCCCGAAATTGGAGAGGAGGATTTTAACTTGATCCACAAAGTCTGAGCCTGTAGCATACTCTGTTAACATTCCAACAGCAAAGCCAAACATAGCCCACCTAGTAGACCGGATATTTTCAACTCAGAAACAAGATTTTGTTACAGATGCTAATGGCAAAGAAGCCAGGCAACAGAAAAAAAAATAGATTACAAATTAAAATGACTTTCTTACAAGAAATAAAATTCATTAACAATGATATAAGATGCAAATGAAGGATAAAGCATCCTTCTACCAATCTTCTAAGAAAAAATAAAATTACAACCTGATATGGATGCAGAAATGCGATCGAATCTAACCAGATGAAAGACAACGTTGGTAACTATTTAGGTTCAAATGTTTATTTTTCAAGCCAATTTTCGATGAGGAGGTGAAGTTAAATGATTTCACGCCTCGACTACTCAGAGTGTTTGATAGCAGGATCTTTTCTAAGAAAAATGGTTGCTTAAAAAAGCATGTGTATGTGGTTCGACTTTCAGTTTTAAAGAAATGTTTTTAAAACAGAGGAGGTAGAAAATATGATTTTTTGGGCGCTTGCTTCTGTGCCCCCCCCAAAGAAGCATTTGAAAAGCCCCTGCTTCAGAAGAAAAGGATCATAAAAAGAAAGACTGGAGTTGATAAATCATCTCGAGAATTCATCTTGAGTGTAGAGTTAAAAATGGCATACACAGATACGCTAAAGTCTCGAGAAGGGGCAGATGCTAAGGCAAATAACATTTGTGCTTGCTGAGTCTGTTTCTCAAGTAAATGCACGTCAACAAACATGCAAGCAAAAATTATCATAAAAAACTTATTTTTCTACAATGTCGTGAGAAGATTCAGAAGCTAAAGCTCACTTTGCCGTGTTTCTGATCATATTTAGGCGCATCTCATCTGACTCATGATATACAAATTTATACCAAAATCTAGACGTTACTCACTTCACAAAACTACAGGCGGGATTCTTTGGCTACCAACTCAAAATTTCATTTGCGATCACAAATCAGCTCTACAAGCAATTATATGGTGGCTTATAAGGTTGAGAGGATATCTGTTTCAAGTTCCCGGATTCTCAGGCTATCATAATTGAATATTGTTCACTCCTGAAATATGAAGAATTGAGTTTTCCCAAAGGAATTTATGCAAATTTTACACTTTTAACCACATAAAATCAGCAATTAATCCCGAGCTGTCAAATTTGGTACCAACAAAAAACTATATCATACTCACTGTAATCATGCCAATTTCAATCCAAATCAAGAGAGAGCAGACGAAATCATTATCCATAATCCAAATATGACCATAAATTAAAAAGAGACGAGGGATCGGTACAAAAACTCCTTGATTACCTGCCGTTGCTTATTTCATTCTTGCCAATGAACCCAAAGAAGGGTCCTTGATCAGCCTCCTCAAGCTTCTTCTCCTTAAAATATTCTTGAAGTTCTTTAGCCCTCTGCCTCTGAAACTCCAAAGTGATCACATTCTTGCCTTCCACGCCACCGTCGACCGCCTTCTTGGGAGGAGCACTCGATGGCGCAGCGGCTGACGGCGGGACAGGCTTTACAGGTGCAGGAGCCACTGGTCTTCGTAAAGGGCCCTCGGACTGTGAGCTCTTTACTGTAAGTTTGACAGTTGACGACGAAGAAGAAGAAGAAGGAGCTGAGTTTGGAGATGGAGGGTTGCGGAGTTTGATGCATGAAAATGAAGGTGGCGATGCTACTGACATTTTTCCCCTGACGTGTTCCCTCTGCTACGGATGGAAATTCCCTATACAATTTTACTATCTTTCTTCTTATTCGTTATTTTCCTTGTTTTGTGTGGTTAATAAGTTCGGAGAAGAATGTGCATCAGTGATGGTTTCGGACCAGGATGTGGATAAGTTGACATGACCATTCTTTTGCATGTATCGTTAAAATATTTTTTTTTAATAAAGTGACAATCAGGTAAACCTCGAACCTCGGTCCCTGATCTATTACAATAATCTATAAATCAGACCAAGTAAACCATGTTGGATAACACTCGTCCAAAAAACTATTGACGAGAGAAATCGAATAAAAAAAATGACACTCAATTACTTATTCCACCAATTCAAGGCCCCATTAGAGACTATAATAATAATATTAGTGTGTGTATATATCACGGTGATCAGCCTCTGCAGACCGGTAAGTCACTTAACAAGAACTTCACAGTGCCTTCAACTTTTTAGTAAACACTCCCCTCGGAGTACACAACATTTTGCAATTATGAAAAAACCCTGTATCATTTATATGTTTGATCTATAGTATACACGAAAACACATTTTTATATCGCAAAATATGAGACTTATTTATCCAATGATATGTAAAATATTCATAGAAGATTTTAGCATATACGGCTAGATTTTACAGGACTACAGAAGAAGTAACACAGTTCACAACAATAATAAGACAATAAAAGATGTAATTCACGTCCAAAATCACAATAACACCAACATAAGGCAAACTAATAACAATTCTATCATTCATCCTCGTGGCAGAAGATTCGTCCCAGACTTCTCCGAATCGAAATGACCAAACAAGAACCTAGAGAAGATAGCTATTACTGCACCAACACGAGCATCGACTGCGGCGAAAGGATTTGGAAGACAGAAAGAATAGAGACACCTCTTATATGGACTCAAAATTTCCTTCTTCCATGAAGCTCAATGCATCTTTTGCAGCGACTCGTTGGATTAGGGAAGAAAAACCTCAGACTACATTACATTGCAAGAACAAGTCTTTTTGTTGCAATGATAAAATTCATCGTCTGATCCATTTTCACTGCAATCACATTGAATGCTTGATTGTTAAACTGACTGGCAATGTCAAACAAAGAACAAATTCAACAAGTTCAAAACATGTTCAGCATGCAAGTGGCTCGTGAAGCCTCAGACGGATTAAATGGGATTGCACAAAGTACAATTATTTGCAGACAGCCAAAGTTTAGAAACAAAGGCGCGCATGTTTATGCAACACAATAAATCCAAGGTAAAACTATAGTAGGGGAAAGCTCACTGCTCATGTGATTTTCCTAGTAATGTGCAGCTTGAGATTCCAAAACTCTTTTACATGATTTTTATCCATGACAGAGAGCTTACTCGACCCTTTTATCAACTCCGGTCCTCCCTTCACCAATTAGTTATATAATCATATTCCAGCTATTTTCTTCCTATAGCACAATAATACAAAGGACCACTTTAAACCAAAACTCGTGGATGTAGAAAAGCCAAACAACAGAGAGAGAATGGAGCAAGTAGAGAGTAAAGTAGTCATTTGCCCCTAGCTTCAGTTCAGGCGAGTAGTTAAATTATGGATATGCCTGGTCCAACTTTTAACTACTTATCCGAGGTATACAAAAGTTCAAATCTGAAAACTAGGTTTCCGCTTTATTTTCATTTTATTCCCCATAAATGCATTTCCAATCCTTTTTCACATCTCCAAATTCAATCATTCTTTTCAATTCACATTTTCCTCACTTTTAAAAAACAACTACATCATTATGTTCTATGATATGACGTCAACAACTCACCCCACCATCTTCTCAAATTTTAAAATATTCCACACATTATAAGCCATTATACATTACCTGAGAGCAGTTCTACCAACAAATTCTCACATTAAATAACTGTTTTGATAGAAAAAAGTCCTGGTCTGAAAACAAAAATAAAGATAATCTTATTCTCTCATTTGACTTCAAAAAAATATATTTCTACAAAAATAAAACAGAGCATAACCTAAACAGAAAACGAGGTAAAGAAATGCCCAAGAGTGAGTTTTTTCCTTTTTCTTTCACTTTCTGCCACTCTAATGATATCTGAGGTTAAAACAAATTGTCCATGAATAACCAACATTGTTCACTCTCACAAACAAATTATGAGATAGGAAAGCTTTCATGATCAACATTTTTATATGTGACGCCAATCGTTGTAAAAGTATGCATGGATTTACAAGATTCCGAAAACATGCAATGCCGTGGTACCATTTTGAGATATACAGTTTCTGCATTTCCATACACATCATATTTAAGTTCTTAAAGAAAATCCCATAAGAAATCAATAAAAGATTGATGGAAAATAGTGATACCATTAGGCTTTCGAGTCAATAAAGTTACAACTACTCAGTTCATCAATAGTGTCTAATACTTCATGATAAATAAAAATAAAAATATTATGTAATACTTCTTGCATCAATAAAGATTTAAAACAAGGTGTACACCCACAAACACACATACATTGAAGCTTTTTTTTCTAGAGGATAACAATACAATGGACCACTTTAATCATAAATCATAATTGAACTCACATCTGAAAGACCACAATAATTATGTAAAATAAGTAGGTTTCCTGTGCTTACTTCAATAACTAAAAAATGCACAATATGAGGTTAACCAGCTAACCGAAATAGAGAGTTCCGCCAAGTATGAGAATCTACGTCACAAGGTCCACAGAGAACAGTAGACCAGATGGGTATTTCCGACCCTCAGTCACATGATGACATTCAACAAATCCAAGCAAAACCAAAAACAGAGAACAATACAAGGAAAAAGTAATTGCTGGTAGTTGGCAAGTAGCCAGCGTATCCCATACCAAACAACATAAATGACACAAAAGAGAGAAAAAAAGCGGAGCTAATTGGTTAGAATATCCTAATGACCGGAACATCAAAAAATAAGAGCATCTAAGTCCTCTTACCTCATCTCAAATTCCCGAACCTGAAAAAGCTCTCCTCCAGAAGTATCTGTCCACTGCACTTTCCTCCTCTCCGTTTGACAAGCAGCGTCACCATTCTTTTCACAAAATGCTGTGTGATCCTTGGTACAGCCACCACCACCTGTGGCAGCAACTGAAAGATCTATTGGTTTCTTCAAACTACTCTTAAGACTAATAATCTTTCTAACGCTGCTATTATCACCATGACTATCATCAGACCGTGATAGATCTTTACTCTCACAAAAAACAGCAGGTCCCGGCAAGACTTCTTGGTTTTGCACCGGTCCAACTTTCAAATGACATGGGCTCTCAAGTCTGGTAGATGGGCGACAAAAGCACACAAGGAATGTGCACCCGCAGACAAGCCCGTTCTTCCCCGAAGCCAGCTGGATATCAGGATCAACCTCTTTATCCACCAATTGGTAGTGATTCCACGGTGTCACTCTCATGGGTCTTCCTAATATTCTGTGAACTCAGTATGATCCAAATTGTACTGTACCTAGAAGCTAAAGAGGAGAAAAATATTCCTACTACTACAGCCAATAACAACACCTATTCTCATCCGATCACCACCCAACTGCTTGCATTTTTTCATTTTAATTTGCATCTAAAATGCATAATTCACCTGCAACATCCAACATATAATCCCATTATACAGGAGTTAAGACACATTCAAAACATGAATATTCATTCAGAAAGATGGTTCAATAAAACGATCAACTTTCTGGTTAAATAGGTTCCTCTGTGGAATTATGAATGGGATTATTCTCTCTTAATTACTGGCATTAGTTCTTGAAGAAGTGCTTGTCATGGAAAACAAGTACTAATGCATTGATACCTAAGATTTTATAAATATACATGCATCTCAAAATATTTGATTTCAAGAAAGTAACAAGATTCTCGGATTCAACAAAACGGAAAAAACTATGCACTACCACATGAAATTTTTAAAAATGAGCTAAGACCAAAAAAAAAAAAAACCTTAAATCGCAATCGCACAAAAGCAAAGTGTTGGAAAGTGATCAACTTTTATATTAAAACTTGGAAAATTTTCCAAACAAGAATCAAGCAGTCAATGATCGTACACTTACTATACAGCAAGCAAATCAACACACACAAACATATTCCTGCTGTTAAACAATTACATAACCAAGCCATCCCAAACAAAAAAAAATCTTGAAATTCCATTTCTTAAAATAAATTTCTTCCCAGCAATGCGCTAGGACGCCACAAACCAAGAAAAAAGATACGACCGTCTATATTGAGAAAGCAAAGGTACATACAGATCTGAGTGCGATGTCGCTTGACAATTCAGAGCTCAGAAAACTGCATCTGGGAATGTCCCGCAAATTCTTACAGAGTACAAATTGAAGCATTATAGTTCATCATGCAGATTATAGCCATAGGTCGATAACTCTTAGAATCAAGTGCCCAAAAAAAAAAACTCTTTCAGGTTATTTGTATATTCTTTGCACAGAGAGGAGATTCAATGAACTTTTGAGAATGAAGGGAAATGAAACGGACCAGACTAATTATTGTAACAAGACAAGAATTGAAAGGGGGGGAGTGCACCACCAATGTGGCGCATGATAGCATGGGTCCCTTCGAAGATTTTGGTGTACTGTTCAAAATTTCCTCCTCTCCAGCATTTACTTACAGATGTGGAAGGAAAAAAGTTCATAGGCTTCCATTTTACCCACTGTTTTTATCCCATTTATTATTTTTTTATTGAATAAAATTTTGCTTATTATCTACGTTTCTGAATTTTGTTTAACCATTTAAGCAATTAAATTAAATATGTTATTTAAGTTAATTTTATTATATAAATTGTTTTAAATAAAAATATTGTTAAAGTATGTCTAAATTTGTTCGGATCGTTGTTTAGCTGAATGCAAAAACTTTTGTGAAACAATCTCACAAGTCGTCTCTTATTTGGGTCATCAATGAAAAAATATTACTTTTTTATGCTAAGAATATTACTTTTTATTATGAATATCAGTAGGGTTGACCCGTCTCACGGATAAAGATTCGTGAAACCGTCTCACAAGAGACCTATTATTAGCTAAAACAATTTAAATTTGCATTTCAGTTAATCAAATGTTTTTAATAACGCAATTATAAAATAAATAATTTCAATAATTTTTACAATTATAATTATTTAATTTGTTTTATTAATATAATTAATAATTTAATTAAATTTTATAAAAAGAAACACATTGAGTACCTTGTGTTTTTGTTAATGCAAAATCGCACTAAATGAAGTAGAAATGAATGCTGGTATATATATGGAAATCCGGCCCAATCAAATTGCATTAAATAAACGTGCTTCCAAAAGTAGTCCGTACCAAATTGTCGCACTTCGTTTTAGGGTGGGCGTTCCGTTTTCGGGTTTTGGGCACCCGACCCGATCGCTCGAGTGATTTCCGAAATTTCAGGTACCCAAACCCAATAATTATTGTGTTTAATCCGATTTGCGGCGGCTAGGGTTCACAATCACCAGTGTTCTCCTCCTATTCCTCTGCGAATTGCAGCGGACACACTGTATCACTGGTTCACTGGGATTCAATATCCTTTCGTAAGTTACTGTTGTGTTTTAATCCGATTTTTGTTTGATTTACCGCTTGAGCGTCGATTATTGATGAATATTTTTTAAGACAATAAAATTACTAATTCAAGCTTGGTGACGAATGTTTCATCCGAATGTTACAAAAAGAATATATAAATATGAATAATATGGCCATCTCTGCTAACTTCCCCCTAGTTCTGCATTTAATTTTGATTTAAAATCTGGGAAAAAAATACCGATTTAGTTTAAATCTGGGTATTTGTTGATAAATCTGATAGCTAATTAATATTTGTTAATAAATCTTATTTTTTGCACTGTTAGTTAATTAATATTAATATATATTCACATTATTGTTGAATTCCTCAATATAAAAGTAGAGTGAAAATTAAATATTTGGCTGTTTTTATGCAATGCTGAGCTCCAGTTTTTTTCTGCGTAATCGTAGGGTAGTAAGATACTCGGTTTCAGATAGTATTTTTGCTACCTGAAAAACCGAGAACCCCAACGCCCACCCTAGGTATCAATCTTCACGGGAAATAACCATATCAAATTCTGACCAGATCTTCGGCTTCGATTCGTTGTGCTCAGAACATTCGGGAAATACCTGTGAAGCAAGCATTTTTAGGGTGATAATTTTGTTAGATTTGATCGACATGGGAGGTTCTAGGGTTCAATTGAACAAACACCATAAAACCCGATTTGCTTCCAAATCTTCCCGCAATGTTCACAAAGTTTCTTCAAAAGGTGAAGTTCTTGATTTGCAAATTGTTTTATCTATCTCTTCTAGGTACAAATAACCTCAATTTCTACTCTTTTTTTTAAAAAAAAAAATTGTGTCAGATAAAATCAAGAAGACAAAACCTGAACTTAATGTTGTCAAAGGATCGAAAGCTGCTCGACTTCAGCGCAACAAGATGGTATCGTTAAATTTTTTGTAGATAACTGTGTGCAACTTGCTTGATTTTCTGTGTCTATTGGTTTAAGTGCTCTGGGTTTATATCACGAATTACTGGTAAATTGAGCCGAGCAGTGTCACATGTTGAAATTTACTGAATCATTCGATTGAATTGAATTCTATTTAACAAACATGACTGCAGATAAGGGAGCAGAAGAGGGCCGCAGTATTGAAAGAGAAGAGGGCATTGTCAGGACAGATGAGCCCTCCTCGTGTTGTTGTATGCACTTATTTCCCTGGCTTCTTTTAAGCATCTAACATAAAGATGTTGATAAAGTTTCTGCTTGTTTGAGTTCTTTTTTTAAAAAAAATTGCGTTGTGATGTTGCGTATATATCTTAGGTGCTATTTGGCCTTTCGGCCTCAGTGAACTTGAACTCACTTGAAGAAGATATCCTAGCTCTGTTGTCTGGAGAGAGAAATGGAGCAAATTTCCCTGCTGTTGCATCATCTGATTACAAGCTGAGAGCCACAGTACGTTCACAATATATTCTGTATGCCCGAACATTTTGTGTGTTGTCAATGATGGATATCATCTTAGTTCCAATATAAGTTTAGGAGCTTGTTGTTTGCTGATATTTAACCGTTGCCTGTTCACTCACCCAGTAAATATGTGATTGTGATGATATATTAGGATAACAAATAATTTCCTTTGAAATGTTTTTGAAAATCAATAATGTTAATGTGAAAGTCGACGGGCATTAACTCCACGTGTCTACATTAGGTCTTGAAAGCACCTCATGGTGATTTGTTCGCATGCATGGAATTGGCCAAGGTAATTTTACTGGTTCATTTTTAATTTGCATGTCTAATACTTGTTACTATTGAATTATCCGTACTTTTTATGCTGACAACTTTTTTTGTAGACTGCTGATTTGATTGCGTTTGTGGCATCCCCAAATGCATTTTCTGAAGAGAGTGACTCCGATTGTTTTATTGATTCATTTGGATCTCAGTGTCTCTCTGCATTCAGAACACTCGGTCTTCCAAGCACCATGGTGCTAATTCGGGTATATGATTTTTCCCATTGCCGTCTCTCTGTGCCCCTCCGCTTATTCTGTTAGTTATAGAATATTGGAAGGAAATTATGTGTTGAAACCACAGAGGTGTCTGTAGGATCTGCCTGATGATTTGAAAGGAAAAAATGAGCTGAAGAAGATGTGCATGTCTGAGATTGCTTCTGAGTTTCCAGAAGATTGCAAGTTTTATCCCGCAGATAAAAAGGATGAGTTGCATAAGGTAAATTGTTGAACTGATTACCCTTTTTCATCGCAATGCCAGTATAAACTGAGGCAACTAAAGCTGTCCGACAATCCTCAGTTTTTCTTGAATCTTGAGACTTGTACTCTGTACTTCTTTTGTGGTCATAGATCCTCTCACTTTTCAAGGAACAAAGGCTTAAGGTGCCTCATTGGCGAAACCAAAGGCCTTACCTTATGGCTCAAAAGGTACAATCTTGTAAATTTTCAGTTGCTCTTGATTGATTGAATTGCTTGTATCTCAATTTTCCCATTTGCCCATTTGAATTGCTAATCTTCCTTCACTTAATTTATTTTGCACTTGAATAGAACTTTGACTAAATCCCCCTGAGCCCCCTGTGACGGTGCTAATGAGTTTGAGATACATGAATGTAGTGAAGCCGACTTACTTTGCTTTGTTAACATCGAGATTACTGTTTTTTACTCTTATTTAATTTAGATTAAATAAATGAAGTACAATTACTTTTTAATTGTATCGGGTGAAACCTTTTCCTGTCGAGTAATTCTCGATGACAAATGTAAGGCGGTGTTCATGTCAAATTGTTGAACATAGTTTTTAAATGTGATGTGCTTTGTGGAGCTTTTCTTGGTTGCAATTTGCGGGGATTCTATTTGAAAGTGATAAACTTCTATAAGGGAAGGGTACTAGGCCAATATCTTCCGAGTAATCAAATTACGTAAATCAAAAACAACCATGAAATGAAACTTTGACTAAGAAGCCGGTGACGAGCTTCCTTGTCTTTTAGCTTGACTTCAAGTGATCATGTTAGAATTGCCACAACCTCCCTGACTGGTCACATATCTTTGAAGATTATCCGTAGAGCAAGATTTAGTCATCTTTGAAGTGGATATTAAATATTTTAAATCTTCCAAATCTTCACGACCCATCTCCAAATTCTGTGACCCTGTAATTGAGGACAGGAACATCATTATTGGCATATCATGATATAGGGAGATGGTCATTTGCATGCATGGGTGAGGAGTTATATGTAAGATTGCCAAGTTACAAGGCCACCTATACTTTGTCATTGACTAAATTAGTAGACTGCAAATGAATTGACTTCTAACTCGTGGGAAGAAATTAGATGCTACTTAACTCAGAGTCAAAGAATCTTGCTTTTCTTATATCCAAACCTTCAAAATTGTCTCAGGTTGACCTTGTGGCCAATGATTGCAGTTCAGAACATTGTACCATTGTCCTTACAGGCTATCTACGTGCTCGTGGTCTCTCAGTAAATCAGCTGGTGACATCCTCAGCCTCAGTAGTTGATTTACTGCTTTGATATCTGTTAGTGTCTGATATTTTCTGGATCAGGTACATGTAACTGGTGCAGGGGATTTTCAGTTGCATAAAATTGAAATTCTCAAGGATCTGTGTACTCTGAATGTACAAAAAGGAGGGGACTTCATGGACTCAGAGGGGATAAATGATGTACAGGTATGCCATTAATTGTTTAAACTTTAATGCAGATATATGCTTTGGATGAAGTATAATAATCGAATATTGAATCATCTATATGATGTGATTATTTACATTTGCTGTAACTGACACTCCTCTACGGACCAATGACGTATTATGTCCAATCGATGCCCATAGATACACGAGACATGATGTAACGTCTATGTATAATTTTTTATCTTTGGGCTCCATTTCTCTCAGGATCACAACCGATCAGAACCTTTTTTTTCTGTATTACCCTTTGAAAAATGAAAGCTTATGACATATGAACAATCTATTGGACCAAAAATATTTTGCCGCCGATTAATACTGTCAACGTGTCTGCTGGTTATTTATGTGATTTGTGTATCTGTTTTATCTTATGGTGGATTTGGATGGTCATTGAAGGAGTAATCCTGGCTATTATACTCATAGACCAACTCTATGGATTTTCAATGTGAACTGACAGCCTTGAAACGTAGCGAACAAATTTTAGGTTAACATGCTACTGGTATGGGATCTTTAGTCGCACGTTAGTTGTTTCAAATTTCATGATTAGAACTTGGGTCTTTCCACGGGTGGAGAGTGTTTTACCTCCATACTTCATTTGAAATTGACTCTTGCCACTTGTATTCAGTTGTATTCATTTTGTTATTTTTCTCGCATATTGCAGGTTGTGAGGTGCCTTACCCCTGATCCTATGAAGCAAGAACCTTTAGTAATTGAAAACATCCCAGATCTACTGGCAGGAGAACAGGTTGATATCTTGTGATTAGTGCTCCATATATTTTCAGCTTCTTGATAGTTGGATTTGTTCTTGTTTATCTTTTGCTTCAATTTGGACATCAGTAACCTTGGCTTCTATTTCAATAAATGCTGTCCTCAATAAAATTATAAGTTGATTTCTTACCTATGCATCTAGTGTTACAGCTGTTCGCTATGTCAGCAGTTATCTGAGATAACCTATTGTGCACCGGAAAAGCATGATTCCAATATTCATTAAATTTTCTCCTGATACATATCTCTTTCCTTCATCTTTATATCATCTCTGCTGAGTACCTGTTGATATTTCTTAATTCAGACATGGCCAACAGAAGCAGAAATGGCTGAAGCTGACAAGTATGAAGAGGAGACAAGGGTGAAAAAGAAAAGGCTTCCTAAGGGCACATCTGAGTATCAGGTGCGGCCATGTTTGTTCCCTTGTTTATAAATTTCTAAACTTTTCTAAATACTAAATTTCTTTAATGGGGAGATTGGGAATATACTAGGTCATTACTTATGCAATGTAATTAAATGCTACTACTGTTGTAAAAAAATTTACAGGCTGCATGGATTATGGATGATTCTGACGATGATTATCCGGCAAGCGATGAAGATGGAGCTGATGGGATGGTGGTGGAAAATGGCGAGGCCTGCTCTTCTGATCAGAAAGTCGAGAATGGCTTTGAGTTAGACGAGGATCAGGCTTCACTGAAATTGAGAGATTCTGATGAAGAAACTGACTTAGATTCTTCCATGATGGTAAATATTTGATCTTATCGGCCCCCTACTACCAATGTCAATAACCTCTACAAGCATTAGAAGCAGGAGGTATATACCAAATGCATTACAATGAATTGATACTTGGCATGAGTTCCATATCTTTTTTAACTGTAGTAACAAGTTCCTTTAAGAGCACTTTTTGGAACAGGCTACCGTTTGATTTTTGTGTCTACTTTTAATTATTTTTTATTCATGAAAAATAGTCCATGTTATCTATTGCTGAATACTTCAATAGTCTCAATCGATAATTTTAAACGGAGCACATTAGTTTTCTCATTCAAGTGAGGTCATATTCTTCTATCTAAAGCAATTTGAAGCTCATTCTTTTAATTCCTTCTACAACGATTTGCTTATGTTTTTCCTCTGAATGTAAACGAGATTACTTTATTCTTCAGGAAGGTGAGAATTTAACAAAAGAGCAGATAGAGGCTCAAATTCGAAAAATCAAAGAAGCACACGCTGAAGATGAAGGTACCTTTTCAGTATTTTATTTATTTTCTGACATGTAGCTAATTTTTCACTTTTTTGTCGGTCTTCGGTTACATGAATATATGTCCAAGGTTGTTTAGCAATTTTTTTTTAATTTTCCCAGAAGATACCTTGAGCAGTTTGTTGTTTGAATAATACGTCTTGTATTGAGCATGACATTCATTTAGTTTATTGCCATTGTATTTGACTTTCTTCTCTAGTTCCTGTTTACTGAATCCCATTTAATTCTCATCCGGTTGCTAATTGAGTCTATGCGTTACAATACAGAGTTTCCTGACGAAGTGGATACTCCATTAGATGTCCCAGCTCGAAAACGATTTGCCAAGTACAGAGGTGTCAAGTCTTTCAGAACCTCTTCATGGGACCCCAAAGTATGTTCAGTACATAGATTGAACTGTCCTGGATTTTATCAGTAATGTCTCTGAGGACTTTTGCTACTTTGTAGGAATCTCTGCCACCTGAGTATTCCAGAATTTTTGCATTTGATAACTTTTCAAGAACGCAAAAACATGTACTTGCAAAAAGTCTTGGTATGGAACAAGACACAACTGACTCTGTACCAGTTGGCTCGTATATAAGAGTTTATATAAAGGAAGTTTCAGTTAGCGTTGGATCTACGTTATGCAAATTGGTGAAGACCATGCCAGTAATATGTTCTGGTCTTCTGCAGCATGAGTCTAAAATCTCTGTCCTCCATTTCAGGTGCTCCTCTTTTATCTGATTTCTTGTTGCAGCAATTACTTTATAAATGCCTTTTTTACAATATTTAATTTTATTGGATTCTAGCATTCGGAAGCATGACATGTATACTGCTCCTATTAAAGCAAAAGAAGAACTCCTGTTTCATGTCGGCTTCCGCCAGTTTATATCGCGGTAATTTATGTTTGCTTAAGTTGCTTTAGAAGAAATAAATATATGATTCTATTGTCTTATCTACAAATGATTAACTCATTCTAACTTTGGTATTGCAGACCTATTTTTTCCTCGGACAGTATCAATGCTAACAAGCACAAAATGGAGAGGTTTCTTCATGCAGGGCAATTTTCCATAGCTTCAATTTATGCTCCGATTTCTTTTTCATCACTTCCTTTAATAGCCTTCAAGAGCCCGGGAGAAGATGCCACTCCAACCATTGCTGCTGTTGGTTCATTGAGAGGTGTAGATCCTGACAGGATTGTTCTGAAGAAAATTATTTTAACTGGGTATGATAGATATCAGCTTCTTGTTGTGTATGCTTTAAACAAATGTGAAATTTTTTAAGTTATGTTTTGATGCTTAGGCAACTTGTTCATAAAATACCTCATTTAATGAATAATCCGTTGGCTTTGATTTCAGAATTAATAATGTGGTTTTGCATTTCAATTTATGCTTCAAAATTGGATAAATAATAACACAGCAGGATGCATCTCATGCAGTTATCCACAACGAGTATCGAAATCAAAAGCGACTGTGAGATACATGTTTCATAACCCTGAGGATGTGAGATGGTTCAAGGTTAGGAAATCTGTGTAATATAATTTACCTATGAAGTTTAAAGTTATTCGAAATTTATTGTGTAGTGGTTTCTTTTCTCAATGATCTTTTGTTGGTTGCAGCCCGTTGAAGTTTGGACAAAATGTGGTCGTCGCGGTCGCATCAAGGAACCTGTAGGCACACATGGTACTTTCCTCACCCTATTGAAATTTGGGAGAAGGTTTACTTTTGTGGAAAATGATGCCGAGTTTAACATTTAGCTACTTTTGTGGAAGATGATGCTGAGTTTAACATCGAGCTGATATATGTATCTACTGCTGTGTGCATGCGAATTCTTTTACCCGTTCGATGAATTTTCTTTGGATAGTTGAGACCCGCCTTTTCAATCATATGATGAAATTCTGGCATTCTTTCCTCTACAAAATGAAGGCGTGCCTTTGGTGGCACCCATTTTCCTCTTTTTTTCCCTCATCTTTCGACATCTTCACATCGCAAATTAGTGTTGCCAAATAACCTCAATGTTTTGGATTCTTTCTCACATACGCATAACTAAGATAATCCAACATGATCACTTCTCTTTTCTATAATGTTTGTTATTTTTTCTTCTACATGACCTTTTTCTTATCGCTTTGTTTTCTCCTTCAGGTGCGATGAAATGTATACTGAATGGAGTTCTTCAACAGCACGACACCGTGTGTATGAGTTTGTTCAAGCGAACGTATCCAAAGTGGCCCCAACAATGGTTCCCGCACCAAGGCGCTTGAAAGTGGCAAATTATTGTCAAGTGGGAATGAAGCTCTGGTTCCGATTCGATCACCTTATGTTTGCTGGCTACCTTTTGACAGAGCTCACGAGGGAAGCAAAATTTTTGGTTGTACACTAAGAATCGATAATATTAATTGTAGTAGAAGTTATCACATAATTATTTGAAATGGTATTTTAATCTTGCTCCTCTTTTCATATTGCCCCAGTGTCTTAAAATCCCAAAATTGTAGTCGCTATCATGCCACGTTCATTGAGTTAAATTTACAAGTAATGTACACGATGGTTGACTGCCGAATTGCCCGTAAAATGCGACAAATGCGACATGTCATGGTGATCGGCACAATTATAACAATAATAATTGTGGAAGCGTTGGTTGCGAGATGAGTTGAAGTTTGAGAGGATGAAATTCAGAGATCCATAATTATCCAATTTTATTGTGGAAGTGTTGCCCATAAAATGTGTTCATTTCATTCTTTATGTATTACATAAATGAAAGACTATTTCGTATTCCAAGTTTTAGTTTTGATTAATTTTAAGGAAATGTCTTTTCATCTTCTTACATGAAAATGGTCTCAACTGATTTTTTTATGTCAATATATTACAGTTATATATGACAAAACACATCTTACAAAACTAGTTAATGAATCTTAAAATATGATGATTGAATGTTGGAACACTTTCTGAATCCTATCATGCTCGTGATGCCACTTTCAATTACAAATGATGGCATGCTTTACCCTATGACAGTCGATTTCTATCACATTTTTTTGACTCCGCTTACATTACATAGACGTGATATGCTACTCCTAGCATGTCAAGAAACTCAAAATGACCATTAGATGTTTTCACCTGGGGGGAGCTCTGCAAGTTTTGGTGGAGCACCAAGAACACGTTCCATGTCGAAACGAACTTCAATATTCCGGATACCATAACCAACCACCATAAGCCAGTAAAGCAACTTGGCGAGTTCTGGAGCACTCGTCTCTGTCACACTAGTCTGTAAGTAACAAAACACAAAGTACTTGATGAAATTATTTCATAGGTATAAAAAGAGAAAACTACTTGAACCCATCACTAACAGGACCACACACTAACAGGACTTCATTTTTAATACCAGCCTTCACTTATCGTTGGCATCTTATCCAGATCTAGTATATAACTGCAACAATATGCCCGAAAAAATTTCTTCAAATCACAAAAATGATGTCGGGATTTCATACTCAAAAGTGTATTGCTACAAAGAGTACAAGCATCAGCAGAAGCTAGTAAATTTACCTTCATTTGACTTGGATCAGAGACAGCCAATAGTCGTCTTACGAATGTGTTCATCGCCAGCACAGCATCCTCGCCCGCAGTACTGGTCAGCTCCTGAGTATTTCTTATTTCATTAGTACTCACTTGTTTATTTATCTGTTCATTACGGTATCTATAGGCCATAATGAGTTTTAGAATAATTTATTTGTTTCCATAAACCAATTTTATAGAGATTTCTGACCTTCAGATTTTGAGGCTCAAGAGATTTCAGATATTCCATCAGTTCATTTTGCTCATTTGTAGATTTTTGAGCCACTTGTCGATTTAGTTCCTCGATTTCCGCTTCAAGTAGTTCAATATATTTTACTGCATCAATCTTTTCTGGACCTGAAATATTGTTCCACCTTATAACTTCACCAGTCACTTTTTTCTGTGTACCTGGGGAATAATCTGGCACATCCTAAACCTCAAAAGAGCAAAGTCAAAAATCTCACTACAGATTTGTTATGTTACTTGATGGCATTAGAACGTAATAGTCAAAGATGCACATATTGACAATATAAATGGTCAAAGAATATTTACAATTATGTATATCTCTGCAAGCTAGATATATAACATCCGTGCTGCAAGAACACCGTGCAACAGGACTGCGACGGTGTTCCAGATTGCTGCCCATTTATACCAGTGTTAACGTGATAGAATTGTCCTGAGGCATTTGCTGCCATGGCAGATTTCTGAGCAGCTGGCAATGCTTTCGTACGGTAAGGAAATGCACACAGCAGGAGCAAATTTAAGAATAGCTTTCAATAGGACACCACCATTATCCTTGCAGAGAACATCTAGGTTTAACTATAGAAACCAAATTCTAATCAAACCCATGACTTATTTTGCTAAAATAATATCCATCAATGTCCAGCATTAGTCAAACATGAAACTTGAACATCAGTTTTCAAGATCATCAAATCATTAGGCTGGTGATCATTAAGACATTAACATTTATACAACTCTAGGGTCTAGAATGCTGTCAAGTAACACAAGCACGTTTACACAGCCCATGCAGTTTTCCTTCTCTTTTTTATAATTCTAAATGCTATTGGCATGTACTCGCAGTATTGCTTTATCTAGGTTGACATGGTAAGACACTTCTCAACAGATTCTCACCTTTTACCTCTTATGCATGAATATTACGTGAAACAAAGAAAAAATACGTGAAATAAAGAAAAAAGGAGATCGGAGAACAATCAGGAAATGGCAACCAAAAGAACTCACCTTTTTCTCTTGTGGCTCGGGAAGAGCAACTTGTTCCAGGCTTTGTTGCAATTCCAACCGGTATTGAGCGTTCCTAAACATATATCCAGTCATCAAGACACTATACATTAACTGTGCCAGATTTTCAGCGACCTGCACAGATAAAATGATAATCATTGCATGGCATGTTCCCAGCTCTTCAAATTTATTGTGATACAAAACTGCAAAAGTAAAACTTCCGGATTAACATATGTTATACTTACAGTGGTTACTGTCACAGCAAAAAATTGTGGGGGAAGAGTACCAATCATATTCGTCACTGTTTGACGCATGGCATCAACTACCTAAAGTAAGACACACTTAGAACATTGAAATAGACCATAAGTGTAGGCGTTCTTAAACTTAGAAAATGCTAAATCTGTATTTAGTCACGCTACTAGTTTAAGAATTTTAAAAAAAACCATAAATTAGGTAAGACAGAAGTTGGATTGAAGGTATGATCTAAAAAATGGATTTGAAGGCATGCACTTTCAAGTCACTCTAACGTTGGAGAATTTGAATTGCATTTGTTAACGATCGATAGAAATGCTTAAATGATAAATAGAGTATTTGAAATACATGTAATTTCAAAATTATCCGGCCGAAACGAAAATACAGCAGTCCAAACAAGTACGAGTGAGTCACTTTATGCATTTAAAATACTCAACCTACAATTAAAGATAAGGAACCCAGAAACTTCAGCCACCAATAGCTCAACGAAAAGAAAAAGAAACATTTATTTTCCCATTAGTTAAAACACCTGCTGAGGAGCCCTTTTGGTAAATAACTCCATAAATTCGGGCTGCACAGTTTGCACGTACTCCAACAAAATCTCTTTCCTGTTCTTCGGCTGTAGTTTCATTCATAAAGAGGAATTAAACATTTTTTTTCAAAAAAATCAAAACTGGCTAATCGAAGACGAAATTACCAGAGTCCCATTGGGAAATTTGGAATCACCGGCGGCAGGGGAACTCTCGAGGTCATTGTCATCGGCATTTCCAGGAGAATCAACAGATTGAGCTCTGATGACGGCTATCTTCCCTCTGCGGATCGACAATTTCCTAGGGATGAAGAAGGAAGAGGGCAGAGTAAACGACGTCGTGGAGGAGGTAGAGAGTGCAGGGGAAGTGGGTTTTGATAAGAACAAAGAAGAGGAAAGCTTCAACGTTAAAGACGCCATTTCAAAAGAAGTAAAATGGAAGAGACCACCCCCTTCCTATTAATTCAATACTATTTTTAAACCAATTAAATTTTCTATGGGTAAAAAAAATATCCATTCCATAAAATTTTCATTTTTTCATGCCGGAAAATTTATAGTAAATTTTCACAATCACTCCATTTTTTTTAAAATTTTATTTAATGATTAAAATATAATATAATTGATCAATTATATACAGGTTTTAGTTTCTGAAAAATAAGGGAGTCCAATGGGCGGGTGGGTTCAAGCCCAACGCTATCATTCTCGGCCCAAAGAAAAGAAAACTAGTTTTTTTTTTCTTGTTCTTTTCTATTTGTCGTTCTAAAATATATAAAATTGAAATTTAATAAGAAGAAGAATGAAAGGGAAATTAATTAATGAATGCAACAGGTAAAATGAGTGAATTTGATGAAATACGAAGGATAAAAAATATATTACATTTCGTAAAAATATTTTTTTTTCTTTTTTCTTAAGAAATCAACTAAATTTTGATCCAAATGTAAAATAAGATCGTTGGCTTGTATTAGAATGTGTTTGAATTGATAAATGTTTTGACTATCATTTCTGTCTATTGCAATAGATAGTTCATAACTTCGTATGCATACATATTATGTTCTTATTACAAATAAATGTAATAAAAACAAAAAATATATGATTTATGGTATTAAAAACATCTTATTCATATATGATATCAAATATATCACCATATTTGAATTATATTATCTTATTCTTATATATCTAAATATTTCTTTTTTTTTGAAATAATATATCTAAATATATAAAAATATTATTATTATCTATATATAAAATTAATTTAAAGTGGCTCGGGTATTGAGAATCAATTAATTGTCGAGTTCTGCAAATGGTCCAAACTTGAAATTCCAAGACTTGCTTCCCAACTTGAGTTGCGGAAATTATGATGGTTCCCTCTCAATCATAGCATTTCCCAACCCCATCCGCCGCCGTTTCACATGGCTGTTCCGCGACGGCGTCACCAGCATTACCACCGCTCACGATACTTAATACCCACCATCTCCGCGGTGTCCGCCGCTCTTCTATTCCTTTACCTATTTCTCTCGTTCTTAGCTCCATCTCATGTCGACAAGGATCACCTCCGTCACCCTCTTCGCTCCATCATGGTACCCCAAAAATGATTAATTTTCATCGGGTTTTTGGCGATTACTGTGCTTGATCGATCTGTGTTTGCGTTTTTGAATTATCAATTCTTTTCATTGTGTATTCCAGATGGATAACGGCGTTGGAAAGGGAAATGTGGAGCCGTTGTTTCGTGTCCCGGTTAGGGTGACTTTATCTCAGCTTAATTTTTACTTTCATTACTTTGTAGTTAGCTGGTGGATTGTGGAAGTTTTTACTGATTGTTTCACTCTGTTCGGACCACGGGACATATTTACATTCCAGCTACAAAGTTAGCCCGTAAAATATATTGAACTTACTCCCCCATCCTCGCGCGCATTAGTTAATTGTCAGGTCGATCCCGGGTCTGTGTTGTATTCTGATATCATGTTTATTGGTCATGACATGTAGACTAGTGGCCGCGAGCACCGTCGAGATCTTTGGAAGTCCAAGAATGCTCAGTTTTACCATGGATGCAGCAACGCCAGCAGCAAGTTTTTAAGTGTGTAGACTTGGTTACAGCTTTTAAGGGTGCTTGCTGATAAATCTGTTTCTGATTTTTTTTTTGTTTCACCTTTTCTAAATGTTGGTATATTGTTTTCGTTTGACAGAAGCTACTGCCATCACCCATGCAAATCGATATTTGGCGATTGCAACCAGTGGAGGTCTGAACCAGCAGAGAACTGGGGTACCGAATTTCTGACTTACATTTTTGTCATTTGATCACCAAGAAGTGTTTAAAATATCTTTTATTTGTCTATTTTTCTGCTGAGAGAGATATTTACCTTTATCATCCATGATCAGCGGCGTTGGGATTGTGGAACTGTAGATCTTCTTGGTCGTATATAAATTTATTAATTCATAATGAGTTACTGAGGATTCCATGGATCATAAGAATAAGCTAGCATGTATTTGGGTTTTGCTTGTCACAAGATTTTTCTTCATTTAAATTTCTTGCTAAAAGTCTATTTTTCATAACAAAGCCATCTTGAAACTGCGAAGAGTTAACCATAAAGTACATCCCTTTTCTTTCACTATATCTCTACATATACATACATCTCACATCATGCCTAGTGACCTCCATCATGTGCCAATAATGACCTTTCTTCAAGAAAGATAGTGGCCTGAACGGTAGTCCAATCGGAATTGGTTTTCTGCATTTAGTTTTACTCAAATGCATATATTCAGTGCTAAACCTCTACAATATTTTGGCAGATAACTGATGCTGTCGTTGCAGCTCGCATTTTGAATGCCACCCTTGTTGTCCCAAAATTGGATTCAAAATCATTTTGGAATGATGCCAGGTATTGTCTTTAGAAAATTTAGCACCGAGGTTTTCACAAATTTATTGCTTCTTTTAGGTGCTTGACAGCCCTCTCTTCTGCAGCAACTTTTCGGAGATCTTCAATGTTGATTGGTTTATATCATATCTAGCCAAAGATGTTAAAATCATTAAAGAGCTCCCTCAAAGAAGAGGGCAGATATGGACTCCCCACACGATGCGTGTTCCAAGAAAGTGCAATGAAAGATGCTATATTAGTCGATTAGTGCCTGTACTTTCAAAGAAGCACGTAAGTCAATGAGTTTCCTAAATGGTATCCTCTCATGAATTCTGTTCCCTCTGTGTATCAATTGATTAGGTACACCATGTTTCTTTATGAACATTTTATGTAAAATTTAGTTGCTCTGCACTTTTTTGCATGCTCAGTCAAATTTTCACATTTATGTATGACACAGAGTGAAAAGCTAAAAGGATGCCAAACCTGGGAAACAACTGTCTTACTAGAGTTTATTGTGACTGTGCTCTTTGTTACTTTTTAATCATATAGAGTGGTGGCACACTACATTGCTAGAAAGATGACCACTAATATCTTGGTGTATTGATTAAAAACATTGAAATTGTGTTACTAGAAAATGGTGTTGAGTGATTCGTAGCTTAACTCTGCAAATTGGTTCGCTAATTCCTCTTGTCAGCTTAAGTGATGATGTTTTGGGAAATACTCGTGCTCTCACATGATGACAACTCAACTTTGCATGTTGGTGCTGGATTCCCCATTTTTGTTCTTCATTCCAAGTCACTGATGACTTCATTTGTAATTGTGATAGGCTGTTCAGTTGACCAAATTTGACTACAGACTTTCAAATAAGTTGGAGACAGACTTGCAGAAGCTCAGATGCAGAGTGAATTATCACGCCCTGAAGTTCACTAGTCCCATCCTTGAAATGGGTGCAAAGTTAGTACAAAGAATGAAAAGTAGGAGCAAGCATTATATTGCCCTTCACCTAAGGTGCCTAATGAATACTAAGTTTCCACTAGCATCTGGTTTTATTTCACTTGACATCTCCTGTTTTATCTTTCACGACATTAGAGGTATGGATAGTAGGAAAATATTATATTGGACCCTTCTCGTTCTGTCACGGTCTTGTCTATTGAGTTCGTAGTTCTTACTCGGGCTAATTTTTAGTGAAATTGACGAAAGTAATTTTTGATTTAGGAATTTGGTCTAACTTCTTGTTGCATTTTGGTTACTTGTTTCGTGTGATTATTCAGATGAGGGTGAGAGTGTTTTTTTTACGAGATTATACGTCTTGTTTACAGGTTTGAACCTGATATGCTTGCATTCTCTGGATGCTATTATGGTGGAGGGGATAAAGAGAGGAAGGAACTTGGTAAAATACGGAGGAGGTGGAAAACTTTGCATGTAAGGCTTTTGGTGTAATTTACTTTATTTTTCTAAAAAGTCAAATTTAGTTAAATCTCATCAAGACATAATAAATGCTGAGAGAACAATGATTGATTTATAATTCATTTCCATGATGAGATTTTTTCAGTGAGGGGCCAGTAAGAGGGGTGGTTATTTACTTGTGATTTGGCTGTTTTGAATTGCCAAGTCCATGTAAGCGGGTGGTTATTGGCTTGTGATTTGACTCTTCTGGAATGCCAAGCGTTGTAAAATGTTCGTGTATGTGAAGAAAATGTGAAGGCGTTGGTGTTTGTGGATGTGCAATCAGCAGCACAAGAACCAGAAATATAAGAATTCATATATGTTTGTGCTCCCAAGATCTTTTAAGGTCTAGTTCCTTAGATAACAGGTCTCAGGTTCGAGACCCTTCAACCACAACGCTTCCCCAGCTCAAAACAATATGCATGTATATATTTATATGTCTGTGTGTGTGTGTGTTTACACTGTTTATTAGCACATAAATGATATTATTTTTTGAATTATAGTTGATATGATTATTGATTGATATACAGAATAACAATCCAGATAGGGAGAGAAGGCAAGGAAGATGTCCTCTTACTCCGGAGGAAGTCGGTCTGATGTTAAGAGCACTTGGATATGACAGGGAGACTCATTTGTATGTGGCTTCTGGAGAGGTATATGGGGGAGAAAATACATTGGCTTCGTTAAAGGCACTTTTTCCCAATTTCTATTCAAAAGATACTATTGCAACAAAAGAAGAGTTGAAATCGTTTTCTCCGTTTTCTTCTCGAATGGCGGCTCTAGATTTTATAGTCTGTGATGAAAGTGATGTATTCGTCACCAATAACAACGGGAACATGGCAAAAATTATAGCCGGACGGAGGTATGTCTTACTTCTTTCTTTGTTTTCCAACTTTTTCTAGAACTGAATTAAATTTCAGATAACATGATAATAAGTTGCATTTAATTGCAGGAGATACTTTGGACACAAGCTTACCATCCGTCCAAATGCCAAAAAACTGTACAAGCTGTTCTTCAATAGAGAAAATATGACCTGGGAAGAGTTCTCCTCAAGAACCCGTAAATTTCAAAGGGGTTTCATGGGACAGCCGAAGGAGGTGAGGCCAGGCAGGGGTGTATTTCATGAGAACCCATCTTCCTGCATTTGTGAAGATTCTGAGGCAAAAGCAAATGCGATTTCAGTTCCACAAAAACCTGGTGAGCGCTCCGTTGATATAGATACGGATGTTGTAGGGGATGACCAAAATTCGAATGATGAAGAATGGTCTGACCCTGAAGATGATGATGATCTGAATAATCAAACTGGGAACATTATTTACAATGAAACGAGTTTCGACTATGATGCTCCATTGTCCGAGGAATCTGAGTTGGAAGAGTTGCTTTCAGACTAAAGTTATACACATGGGATATTTTAATGGTCTCTATACCTTTCTCAATGTGCTGCTGTTGGCACATGGAGCAAAGGCATGTGCTGAATGTTCATACAATATGCCGAGGTTAATGAAGGTAAATCGTCCTTTAGTCTTCTGGTCAAGTTTACGAATTTAAAAATCTGACCATGTACCCTGGAACACACTTGGTACTATCACAGGAGTGGATGTATGGCAATTGTGATGGGAGGAGCCCAGAGCTATGTTATGGAACCCGAGCAATGTTAAGTAAGGAGATCATTGACCTAATTGTGGGTTGTTAGGCACTTTTTGGTTTTGGTATTTTTTGATAATTTTGTATTGATTGAGGTGTTCGAGGTTGCATTGCTCGACACTGCGAAGTTCATAGCGGAGGCCAAGAATTTAATCTTTTTAAAGAGGAGGTTCTATTCAATTTCAATGAATGCGGAAGTTATCGTGGGACATGTAAATTCTAATTATATAAATACATACTATGTATATATATATATATTAATCTTCATTCAATATAGAATAATATTTAATTTCGTTGCGAAATGCACCCAGGTGGCCATATCTCCAACTGACTTCAAATTTAATAAAAGAACATAAATGGCTTGGATTCCAGTAATTCGTATAGAATTTTAACTCAGTTAGCATAAAAATATTATTTTTTATGTTAAGAGTATCATTTTTTATTGTGAATATCGGTAGCGTTGATTTGTTTTACACATAAAGATTCGTGAGACAGTTTTACAAGAAACCTACTCTGATTTTTTATATCTATTCTTATGGTTGTCGTGAATAATAATTTATTTTTTATTTATAAAATTAGGATGTGATTAAATATTTAATGTTAAAATAATTTATTTCGTTGAATTTAAATTTGAATATTTAGATGTTATGTTTGATTATTTTATTTTAATAATTCATTTGGTCTTCTTAAGAGTAGTTAATTAATAATATAAGAGTTTATGTAGTTTGTATAACATAAAAATATTATTGAAATGATATAGAAAAATATATGATAAAAATAATTTTAATTTTTTAATTTTTAATAATATGAATAATATGTTTTATATCTTGTTTTTTTTAAAAAGATAATTAAGATTATTTTAGTAAAAAATTAAATTTTCAAATTCAAATCTTGATTTTTTCAAACAAAAATGAATTCTATATAGAATTTTTAAATTTCAAACCAAACACAAGATCAAATTCCAAATCCATGAATTTCCAAATCCAATTCTACTTTCAAATCCAAATCCAAAATTTTAAGTATCTAAACACAATGTTAAGAAGTAAAATTGAAGCACTTGAGTCATTCAAAAACCGAATCAACTTGGTAAACAAATAAAAAAGATGTGATAGATGAAAAAAATATGGAGCGAGTTTTGTTCATCATTGGACATAATATATCAAACTACTGCACTATACTTATCTCGAACTAATGACATCGCAGAAAGGAAAATTCAAACCTTGAAATGACATGTTGATAAATTATGGCTTACCCCAAAACTCGTTGAATGGTTTTGGTTTGAACCAATTTGAACTTACGAGATGATCAAACTAATTAAAAGTTCAACATACTCCCGACTACTTATTTCTAAGATTCGTAATCAAACAATTTCAGAAATGGAAACCAAAAATTTCCGGGGTTTTCATCAAACTATCTTAATGTTCATCAAACTAAGAATTTCCGGGGTTTTCATCAAACATACTCCCGACTACTTATTTCTAAGATTCGTAATCAAACAGTTTCCAGCTATACATCTGAGAATTCAATTCCCAATTAATTCCATTTAATCATATAATATATTGTTTATTATGACTGATGAGGTTCAAATTACGTGATTGAATTAAATAAATACGAGTCCTTTGTTCTTTTACGGGTCAAAAGTTGCTGTGTGGAACAAAATTGTCTTCTTTCGAATTCAAGTTTTTATATATACCTCGTACAATTTTGAAGCTGTGGTTTATGAGATTCAATTTTGAACTGGTTCAGAATTTTGGTTACCTCGATGTCGAATCCCGATTTTGATTTTGAAGCACTGAGAGATTTACACGATTCGGTGAACGATCTGCTGCATTCTCCGGCGACTAAGCTAGAAATAATCAACCATGGAAGCGAGAAACGGGCGTACGAGGTCTCCGAGGCGTCGCTGAAAATGGCGGACTCGTGCGGCGCCGCGAAGGATCTCCTCCTCTTGGCCAAGGACCACCTGCAATTCGCATTCCGCCGTGTATCCGCCACCACCGAATCGGATAACGTGGGGAATCAGTTCGCGCCGTATCGCCTCCCTAGGAAGCAGCTGAAGAAGGCGATCTTAAAGCGGATTCACTCGATCAAAGGGAGTGAAAAACGAGTATCTCGCCGCCGCAACGGACGATCCGAACCTGGCCTTGGTCGTGAATCTGCTGAATGAAGTGCTGGTCACCATTTTGTCCCTCGTGGAATCACTGACCTCGTTGATTTCCACGCCGAACCTGCAGGAGGGGAGATCAACACGTATGGAGATGTTCAAGCTGAAACTGACGAGGGTTGACAGTTTGATAATTTGGGGAAAGTACGACGCGGCGGCGATCCAATCGGCGTTGAAGAAGCTGGAGGCGGTGGAAGTAGTGGTGGAGGATTTGGAAGGAGAGTTGGAGCAGATGTTTAGGCGGTTGATTAGAACAAGAGCTTCACTTCTCAACATCATCACCAGCTAGGAAAAACTGAGCGGCTTCCACTGACATTCTATTCTTTCATTCTTGTTTCCGAGTACAGATTCAAATATTTTTTTGAACTTGTTACACTTCTAAAAATCATTACTTCGATTACAACGAGGAAATCTTTAATTAGCATAACCTAAAAATTTGAAGGTTTTATACAAGTTTTTAAAATACAGGATGAAATGATCTATATCTTGTGTTTCTTTTTTTATTTAAAAAACTCATCTAAACATTATTTATCATGAATCGCTCGCCGTCCTATAATTAGAGATGACAATGACAATGAGTCGAATTTGAGTCGTCTTTGATAGGACTCGAGACTCGACAAGTTACAATTTTGAAAGACCGAGACTCGACAAGTCCTAAACTCAATATATATGATCCGTACTAAAAAAATAACAAATTTTACAACAATTATTTTCCACATTTTTTAATTTATTTTGAACTTGTATGTTTATAACATAAATAAATTGAATAAAAAAACATTTAAAGTAAGTCTATACCAATCTAATAATTCATATAAATCCAACATAACATTGATTGGATTTAATGTATAAAAAAGCCATCAATCTTATATAAAAGAACAAGGCAAAAACTTGTGTGAAACGGTCTCACGGATCGTATTTTATGAGACGAATCTCTTATTTGGGTCATCCATGAAAAAATATTATTTTTTATGCTAAGAGTATTGCTTTTTATTGTGAATATCGGTAGGGTTGACCCGTATCACAAATAAAGATTCGTAAGACTGTCTCACAAGATACCTACTCAAAGAACAATCTCAAGTGATGAGGGAAATTATACTTTAATAATAAGTAAAATGGATATAAACAAACCAAGTTGGTTCTTCGAAAAAAATTTGATTTTTATTCGAGTTTATCGAATTTAAGCTAAACTCGAACGTGTCCGAAGACGTTACCACGAGTGAGGTAAATTGTTGCATGTATTTCTGATAGTAAATATATTGTGTTTTTTTTTAAAAAAAACATTTCTGACACGAAATGCTATAGATATTGTAGAAGAATATTTTATTTAAATGTTGCTTTATTTGTGAGTAAATCAACAAATTACTGAGACGATCAATAAATATTCCTAACCATTTGAAATTCTGTACTTTATTTTGCATTCACAATATGATATATTGATATTGGTTTCACATGGTTGAAAACTATTCACACACAAAAACTCTTCTTGACGTTTTATGAGTCAATTTTGTGAGACAGATATTTTATCTGAGTTATCTATGAAAAACATTAATTTTTATGTCAAAAATATTATTTTATAATATAAATATAGATATAGTTGACATGTCTAAAGATTCTTGAAATTGTCTAACAAAATACATACTTGTATTAAAATTACCACAACTCAACGCAAACTCACTTCCATATGTTTATTTGACGAGTTACTTTATTTTATTTAAGTCAATGAACTTATAATTGGGCAGAAAATGGCCACTTGAGATAATTAAGTACCCCTTGGCCACTTGAAATTTGATTAAGGGTTGAATAATCAATTAATCCCACATTTTTTTTATATTTCTCATCATATTTACTTTTTTTATATCTAACAAATTATAAATTATTATCTGTTGAGCATATCATATACATATTACTTTAGATAATTATTGAATTTATCAGTTTTTTTTTTTCACTTATGTATTTATGCCTAATTTAGCATTTAGTAAAATAAATTTTACTATCACTGTACGTTATCGATATATAATTTTTTCATTTAATTATAAGAATAATTTGTATAATAAATAAATTATAATCACTCTTGTACTTTTAATCATTAAAAAAACAATTTTAGTAAATACGTAAAATTTTAATTCCTGTATTTTAAAATACACAAAAATTCTTGTGAGACTGTCTAACAGATCAATTTCGTGGTTTGAATATCTTATTTGGGTCAATTTGAGACGATCTAACGGATCAATTCTAAAAGTTTTACTTTTTATTGTGAATATCGGTAGAGTTGACTTATCTCACAGATAAAAATTCATGAGATCGTACGACAACTTACTCTTTAAAATATTTTTCATATTCAACAAAAGATTGCATACTTGTTTTTTTTTTTTAATAAATCGGAAACAAAAACAATACACACAAACGGAAAGAATCAACAAAGAGGAAAAATAAGAGAACAGAACGGGCCGCTACTGTTTCACCACGTCGACCAAAATATCCTCCGACTTTTGTGCGATGGCGGCGGAGGTGACCTTGGAGACAAAGCCTAAGGGTGTTCGATTCTGCAGCATCTGCACCACCAGACGCGCAGCCCTCAAGCGCCCGAAAACCCTCGAACAAGTATGTATTTTTTTGCTTGCTTTGAATTTTGGTTTGTTCTTTCGAAGCTTTAACTAACTAGAATACTGATTGTCTATTGGGAAAAGCTATGCAGGGAGTGTTTTTATGCTGTGTTTGAAGATGAAATTCACAGAGTGATCGTAGGTAACAATCTTTTCAAGCCCGGTGAACGCATCGCTATTGGAGCTTCTGGTGGAAAAGGTGAGAAAATTGGCATTTCTGTTGATTAGAAAATCCTAAATCTGTTTCGTGGATTATCAATTTTCAAGTAATTGGAATGGAAAGGCTGTTATTTATGAATTTAATGTAACGTGTAACTCGTAAGCTTATGTATTAGCATTGCTTCAGGTGGTTGGAATGAGATATTTATAGTTTTTTACGAATTTAATATAATTTCTAAGCTTATATATACCATGTTGAAGAGAATGTAATTAGTGTTGTAGCTTTCGTTTTCAGAAAATTATATGAAATTTGAAACACTTCATTTTATTTGTTGGCGAGGTCCTTCTGCCCCCTGCTAGTTTGTAGCAGATTTATTGACTTTTGCAGCGAATGGGATTGTTGCAGATTCTACCGTACTTGCATATGTGATGTCAGAATTAAATCGTCGGCATGGATATGGGCTGGATCTTTTCCTCCTTTCTGTCGATGAAGGTATCACCGGTTACAGAGATGACTCACTTGAAACTGTCAAAAGAAATGAAGTTCAGGTGATAATGTGATGGCTCGTAGCTTTGCTGGAGTAACGAATTGCAATTCATGGATTTTGATTAGAGTGTTCCTCATTATCATAATTCTTGTGGCAATTGCTTTTTTCTCGTTCTATATTAGAAAACTGCTGTGATATTATTTTCTTCTGTTTTTGTTTTCTTATATATTTATATATCGAGAATATGCAAAATCCTTATGATCTAAGGAACAGATACTGTAACTTTGCTTATACTGGCTTTGTTTGTTCTGTAGTACTTGATTCCTTTTTTTACCCTATCTTATTATCACAATTTTTCTACTTTAATCTTTTCTGAATTCTCACCATATTTATCGGTTTTGTTGCCATTTTTCATTTTCAGTATGGACTTCCTCTAAAAGTTGTTTCTTATAAAGAGTTGTATGGGTGGACAATGGATGAGATTGTAAAGCTGATAGGTTTGAAGAACAACTGCACGTTCTGCGGTGTTTTTCGTCGTCAGGTACAGTTGTTACTTATTGCTGAATAAGCAAGCTTTAAATTGGGCTTCAGCACTTGTCTTTTTGACATTTTACCTGTTTGTATCTTTTATTTTAAGTGAAGCAAATACAATTCAGGCGCTGAAATACTTCAATATTTAGTACCGATTTTGTTGGTTTTTGAGTTAGTTCATTGTTGGGTCCTTTTTGCCTGTTGATTTATATCAGATCGCTGTTTAAGCAATTTTTACAGTTCTCTGGATTCCAAGATTTAAAATAAGGGAACAGCTTGGTGGATTTGACTCTTTTATTTCATTTTTGTGCTCAAGGCCCTTGATCGTGGTGCTGCGCTGTTGAATGTGGACAAGCTGGTTACTGGGCACAATGCTGATGACATTGCTGAAACAGTTCTTTTAAACATATTACGAGGGGACATTGCTAGGTAATGCTTTCGTATTTGAGATCTCACAATTGGCTATCTATCCTAGAACCCGCATCTGTTTTAAGTTGTGAAAGAAGGATCATCAAACTGAAGGTCCACAAATGGTTGGATAATTTTATGAGTTGTAATACGTTTCATTGGTTTCATCCCTCTTTTTCAGTTCATGTTTTCTCTATAAACATTTGGTATCTAGTAGAAGATTGACGTTTTCAACATTTCAGGTTGAGTAGATGCACGTCAATAATCACAGGAGAAGATGGACCTATTCCAAGATGCAAGCCTTTTAAGTACACCTACGAGAAGGAAATTGTGATATATCCTTGTTTCACTGGTTTTTTTCCTTGTTCCTCGTGTTTGCTTGATCAGCTTCAGATTCAGATGTTTAGAAGCACATATATACTATTTTATTAATTAACAAAATAACAATAAATCGAAGACCTTAACTGTTTCCCACGTATGCATATTTCAAAAGGCTGGATTACTTCTCAACAGAATGTAAGCTTGCATGTTCCCAGCAGTTTTACCTCTGCTCGTCATTTATCTGTAGTAAATCATGCATGCATGAGCTACCTCAGTTACCTTTTTCCTGCTTTAGGTTCTTTTTTCCTCAACTGCTTTAAGAAATTTTGCAGGTATTTACTCCCCGAATGCGTACCGTGGATTTGCTCGGGAGTTTATAAAAGATTTGGAAAGGATAAGGTCAAAGCCCAAAGTGATTCTATGCATTACTTTAGTTGTTTATCTATTTGTTTCTCACTTATTTCTGGTTTCATGAATTTAGACCAAGAGCTATTCTTGACATCATCAAGTCGGGTGAGGATTTTAGGATTTCTACTTCTACAAAAATGCCAGAACAGGGAAACTGTGAAAAATGTGGTTACATTTCCAGCCAGGTGAGAATGCCTCTACCTTTGCCCTTGGAATGAAACAAGTAATTTTTACTCTCTTCATTCATTAAAAACGTCATAATGGAAGCCATAGTAAAAATATAGTTGCAGTTGAATGTTGATTAGAATGTATACAGAAGATATATATTAACTTTACATACATCTGATGTATCCAGAAATGGTGTAAAGCTTGTGTATTGCTAGATGGGCTGAATCGTGGCTTGCCAAAGATGGGTATTGGGCGTACACGAGGCCTTGATAATGAATGTAACAAGGACACAAGGCAAAGTAATGGAACAAAGAGCCTGCAGAGCAAACAATGTGGAACACTGGACTTCTAATGCTGCTGTTCAAATTCAACCAATATAAGTAAGCTCATGCAGTGATACCATCCATTTTTCTCTAACTCCATTTCACAGTCTTGTCTATGATAGTGAAACTTGATTCTATGAGTTATTAATGTAATCTTTGGAGTGTTAAATGCCAACTAATTGTGATTCTGTGTGGTCCTGTTCTAGTTAAACTTAATTTATCTCTTGTTCTTTTCAGAATCTGCTTTCTGCTGTCTGTTTAATTTAATGTTACACTGTGTGACGGCGATGGGATGAGTTGTCTACATTGTGAAAGTTTATTCAAAGATACTAAATGTGGGTGAATGTATTTTGGAACTATAAATTTATGGCAATTTCGTTTTCCATTGTATAAAGAATCATGAAAGTTTGTTGATGTATATTGAATAATAACAGGATATCGAGTTCATGACTTTCCATATGTTCATGTGTGGTAGCCTCCACAACTCCGGGCTTAGGCTCGTCTAAGTGCGACAATGCCGATGAACTCGGCTAACGATTATTCCTAACGAGTATACCTTATCGATCTATGCTTGACAAATAAGTTATCACAGTAGTCTATTACATATTCGATAAGCAATTTCGAATCCCTCATAATCCCATTTAACTGCTATGAATTTATATCATGTGTCAATTCAAATATTTCAATCGTGTAAATATCAGGAACGGTGGGTTGCGTAAACCTTTTTTTTTTTTTTTACTTTTATAATAATAAGTATAATTATATTCATCGTTTTCTCTCAATAATTACAATATATTTAATTTAATTGCGTAAATATACGAATTAAGTATCTGAAAAATTATATCAAACTCGTCAGATCAATTATGCTGCTAACGCGGATGTCTTGAAAAGAAGAAAGAACATGGCATGTGTGAACACGATTGGTTCCCATGTTCGACTGTATGGAGCCACCACCGACACTTTTTCTCATTTTCCCACGATCCTTTATTTATTTTCTTTGCAGATTATAAAATCACATCGTTTATAAATCTAAAACAAAAACTAATTATGTCGTTTGACCTATTTCTAGATCATTGTCAGCCAACTGCAACTCGGGAACATGACATTTTCTAAGTTGAATTATATATGCAAACGTTTATTTACAAAGATATATAGTTCCGTCTCATTTCTTGCATCGACATAAATGATCAATATTTGAAAATGTTCTAAATAATTTACTTTTTCCCATTGTACTTTACTAACAAAAGAGAAAAAAAAAAATCAATCTCTCCGGTATATATCACACCTCATTTCTTAATAGTCACACAGTCTTTTTACTTGCTCCTCACACTGGACTTTGATTTTTTCCACAGCTGCAGTCTGAATGAACAACACCACTTTTACATAAATACACACACAGAGACACGCACGTATATATCTGTATATATGTGTGTGTGCCTGCAATTACCTCCACCATTTAATACTCCTCCATACCATTAAACCCCCCAAAGCATCCAGTCCACCATTGTTCGTATAGTTGTGGTTGGGTACTAAATATTCAAAAAGAAGAAAATGGTGCTAAAATTAGCATCACTGTATTCTCTGCTATGTGTTTTCATTGTGGTTTCAGCAGATGATCCCTACAGATTCTTCACATGGAATGTGACTTATGGCATCATTTATCCTCTCAACATCCCCCAACAGGTTTGTGTCCTAAATAAAGGAGAGATTTTTATTTTTTGAAAAATTCCATGTGAAATATAATTTTCTTTTTTTCGGTGATCCCTTGCTCTGTCGTTTATATACATTGTTAATCGAAGGAAAAATTTTGGGGTAGTTTAGATCAAGAAGCAGTTTAGATGGCAGATTTTTTTTATTTTTTTATTTTTTTTCTGTTTTTTGTTATTTATTTATTTGTTTGTTTTATTTAATTTTCAGGGTATTTTGATCAATGGGCAGTTTCCTGGTCCTGAGATTTACTCTGTCACCAATGATAACATCATTGTTAATGTGTTCAATAGCTTGGATGAGCCTTTTCTCATTCACTGGTAAGAAGTAGTTAATGAAACACTGTCTGTATACACGCATTACACACACATACACACAGTACAGTCTTATTTCCATCTTTTTATTGTTGAAATTTCTTTGGTAAATGAGAAAGACGGATTTAGGTTGTTTTAAAGATTGGCATTTTAAAATAAATATGGATTAAATAAAAAGTTTCTATAAAGCATCGCATTGGGTCTTCTCTTCCCACCGAATCTGCATTGTAGCCTACTGATCTTACTTTTAGAGGGTTTACATCGATTCTTTCCTTCTGAAATAAGGCACCAGGATCACTTCTAAAGTAATAATTTAATTTTAAAATATTATAAAATTTAAAAAATAATTTGCAAAATACGCTTGATTTTTACTTAATTTCATATGTAAACACTGATGAAAAAATATAGGAACAAGGGTCCTGAATTTGACAAGATAATATAAAGAACCGAGGACGATTACTCTTTGTGTACTACATGTCGAATTTTTAAAATAAAAAATTGGCCATAAAGTTTTAATTAAATTCAGATCTGACATTATTATTTATTATTCGTGCACCAACCTATACAATATATCACATGAGTTTTCAGTCTTAATATTTAATGTAATATGTTCGATCTTCCACTTGAATAATGGATTCAGTTCCCATCTTGTAATCGATTTATTTCATCATACATGATGATTGGATGGATGACCAAGATTTGTTCATACATATATAGGATCCATTTTTTTTTTGAAATTGTACATGTGGCAAGATCTTACCCGTTTAAATGAAGTGTAAATGAAGTGATGGTAGTGCCCACATAGATAGGATCTCGTTAACCCTTATAATCTTACACCAAATTAATACTTGTTTTTATGTCCCAACACGTAATTAGGAGTATGCTAAAATCATTTATTTATTTTTTAAGAAAAGTTTTCTTATTTTCAACGTGTTATGTTACAAAAAATGTTTTTAAAAATATTTGTTTAGACTTTTTGGATTTTGGACTTCTACTATTTTATTTTTAAAAGTAGAATAAAAAAAGCAAATTTCGACGTAATTTTAAATTAACAGACTTTGAAAAGTGTATGTATGCTATGGTATTTTTATGTAGACAAAAGACACGTAATAACAAAGATTTAGTAGCATCACTTGTTGTTATGAAATGGAAAATGCAGGAATGGGATACAGAACAGGAGGAATTCGTATGAAGATGGGGTGTATGGGACTACATGTCCGATCCCGCCAGGAAAGAATTTCACGTATATCCTTCAAATGAAGGATCAAATCGGGAGTTTCTTCTATTTCCCATCCTTGGCCTTCCACAAAGCCGCCGGTGGTTTCGGTGGCATCAGGATTCTGAGCAGGCCCTTAATCCCCGTTCCTTTCCGGAATCCCGCAGACGATTACTCCCTCTTGATCGGGGATTGGTACGCCACTAATCACACTGTAAGTATACTGTTTGCAGTGTCGGCAAAAGTAATGGGTCCGGTCCCTCTTTGGGTTCCACAAATATTACTTTATTCATTTAACAGCTGGGATATTGGGTGATCCAGTTTGCATGTTGGGATTTGGGCCCATAATTGTTCTGCACGTCAAAGTCAAAGGATGGTTTATTCCCTTACGTTAAATGATTGAATTATTTAATATCTATGTCATTAATGAATTAATAAAATAATTTATCATCTCGGTGAATTCGTTGGTTATTATTTGGAAATTCGTGTTGTAACTTGGCAACAACTCACGGTTAATATTTTTCTGTGTTAAAAAATAAATTGGCGATTAATATTTTTGTATGTAGGATTTGAAGGCAAAACTAGATGGAGGCAACAAGTTGCCGTTCCCTGATGGAATTCTTATCAACGGACGTGGGCCGAATGCCACCTCTTTCAATGTTCAATCAGGTCTAAAAATGTTTTTTTTAAAAAAACTATTTCTTGAATAATTTTCGACTATTTTCCGTTGTTCTATTCCACATTTTCATGTTTTGGTCGGGTTTAGGACAGAAGTTCGATACGAAATGTTTAAAGTAAATTATATTGTAATAGGGAGTACGTACCGGCTAAGGATATGCAATGTTGGATTGCAAAACTCGCTCAACTTCCGAATCCAAGGCCACAAGATGAAAGTGGTTGAAGTGGAAGGCACACATACGTTGCAGATCAGCTATTCGTCCCTCGACATTCACGTCGGACAATGCATGTCCGTTCTTGTAACAGCCGATCAACCCCCTCAGGCCTATTACGTTGTGGTGTCCAGCCGTTTCACCACACCTGTGCTAGTCACCACAGGTTTTCTTCGATATGCTGGCTCGAACAGTCCTGCCCCCGGACCGCTGCCAGGTGGACCAACGACTGAGATTGATTGGTCCCTCAACCAGGCTCGTTCTATCAGGTGTGCATGTCGGTTTCGTTTTCTTGATGCAGGCACTGAACAATGGTTTATGAGTAGGAGACTGGCTAGTTTACGAGCTAATAAAATATTCTATTGCTTCTAGGACTAACCTCACAGCAAGTGGACCAAGACCAAATCCGCAAGGTTCATATCACTATGGCATGATAAACACCACAAGGACCATTAGGCTGGCAAGTTCTGCGGCCCAAGTCAATGGAAAACAAAGATATGCAATCAACAGCGTATCCTTTGTGCCGGCTGACACCCCTTTGAAGATTGCTGACTACTACAAAATCGATGGCGTTTTCCGTGTTGGAAGTATCTCTGATGCTCCCACAGGCGGAGGAATGTATCTTGACACATCGGTGATGGGGGCCGATTACAGGGCATTTATTGAGATCGTCTTTGAAAACAGCGAAGATATCTTGCAGAGCTATCACTTAAATGGCTACGCCTTCTGGGTAGTAGGGTGAGAAATCCGAATTTTGAAATCTTGATGTGCGTATAAACTTTGATACGATACCTTTGACTGTATGATGTCTCGATTACAATGGCAGGATGGATGGAGGGCAATGGACCTCAGCAAGTAGAGATCAGTACAATCTCCGGGATGCTGTTTCTAGATGCACAGTTCAGGTAAAAAAAAAAAAGATTGACCAAACGTTTAGATACATTGATGGACCGAGGAAATTCATTTATGAGGGAGGATTTAGAGAGTCAAAAGTAACCTTCTTTCGAAATTTCAAGATTTCAAATCCCCTGTTTAATATGTTAAGAGTACAAAAACTATTGTCGATCACCATGAAGTAAGAGCTCGACTTTTGGAAAAAAGTGGTTTCTTATTCATTCACGTTAAGGTATACAAACTATTGAATTGTATGGAAAAATTCTAACATGAGAATCCCTTGAATGCAGGTGTATCCCAGTTCTTGGACCGCCATTTACCTTCCATTAGACAACGTAGGAATGTGGAACTTGAGATCAGAGTTTTGGGCGAGACAGTATCTAGGACAACAATTTTATCTAAGAGTCTACACGGCATCAACTTCGCTTAGGGACGAGTATCCAATCCCAAAGAACGCCCTTCTTTGCGGACGGGCCAGCGGCAGACGCACCCGCCCCCTTTAAAAGCACGCGTATCATTCATAAGGCGTAAGGCTCAGTTTCTGTCTTTGCCAATGGGATGTCATTTTTGGGATTAGAGAGCTCGTGTTTATGGTAATTTGATCAAGTTAATGACCTTAACTCGAGGTCATATAATATTCTTTATATTTCCATGGATATTGTATTCCCCGTTTGATGTTATCTAGTTTCCCATGTAATTCTTGTCGTAACGCGACATGAATTTGTATCATCTATTCAAAGTTTCCATTACAATTACGAATATTAAATAGCTCGTGTTTATTTAAAATTCAATCACTGAATCAAATGCTCTAGAGAAAGTAGACAATGGCCACTTGACTTTCTTATCTATCACGAATAACATACTGTTGGGTATATATAGATTGTTTCTAAATTTTGATTATGACCAAAAGTTCGACAAGCCCAAACGTAAGGAGGGAAAAGATTGGATAAGAGTTCATGGGTAATTTAAATCGGTTTGAATAAATCAAAAAATGCATACAGATAGAAATAGATAATGAGTAAAGTCATAGAGCAGTGGAGTAGTGAGATAACTAACCAAGTAATCAGAAGAAAAAGAAGAGCATCCGCATGAAAAGAGAACATGACATACGACACATTCAGATGTGTAGACGCATCTGAGCTATAATAATCCAAAATTTTCTAATTAATTAAAGTACAAAATTCTGCGTGATAGTTGCGTAATAATCCCACCATCTGAGCTATAATAATCCAAATTCAAGGTTGTTTTTTTTTTTTTTTAAGATTCCAAAATTAAGGTTTTATGTGTTCACAAATTAGGTTAAAAACCAACAAAAGACAACTCAAAAGCCAAACGGGGATTTGTTAAGCCGTCCAACTTTAAGAACTCAGGGGCATTCTTCACCTGAACTCGGTGACGCCTATTCTGAAGGCCGAATCAATCGAATGGCGTATATTAGGCCCACTCCGGATGCTACCGAGGATGAACTGAAACACCTCCGGGACGCCGTTCATGCGCTGCCGCCTCAACCAGTCGAAGATTTGCTGTCTAACGGCGTTCGTTTTATCCTCCCATTCAGTTCTTATCTCTGATACTTTTAGTTTATCGGCATAATTAGGACTAAAAGAATTAATTTTTTGGTTTTCAAAATGGACGGCCTATAAACTTTCTCGAAGCCAAGTGCTGATGCATTTTATAAATTGGTTTAATTGTTTCTGTCCTTGGAGCTTTTTGCTGTTCCAGGATGGTTAATTTGAAACAAACTAATATGAAACAGAGGATTTGTAGTTTGTTGCTGATAATGAAGTTAATAGTTTCAACGGTATTTGTAGATTATTGAATATCTGCTGTAGTGAATGTGACACTGCAGTATGTATTATTGCAGGCATGCCCGCGATGCATCCTACGGATATTTGGTCTTCATGACCAAATTTGTTCATGCCCTTCGGTATCCACACCAGTTCTGAGTACACTTCTTAACGAGTTAACAGATAATTATACTAACGGGGAAAAAATCAGTAGCAGTGATCCGGAAACTATTCAAGGGTCAGAGGAGGACATTAACTTTTGTGTGATATGTTTAGGCATCTTGCAGTTTCTACATCTTGATAAAAGTGGAAAATTGACCAGAAAAAGTAGTGCCATTGATTTTGCTGCAGCAATAGCCGATGTTGTAAAGATGGAGGGCCACCAAATTGACAATTTCAATCTTGAAGTCTCAATTCCACCAACTGTCATTGAAAATGAAAAAGCAGTTTGGTCAGAAATTTCTTGGATTGTTTGAGTTTGAACTGTCTTACTTATGATATTGCTTGAAACAGAAACATTGTTGAAAGTTTGATCTGTATAATGCCTTTGTAGTCGGATTAATGTAGCCCCCATGCTATAGAATTTTGTTTGTATCTGTTGATGTGGACGATACTCTGACTTAATAACTGGAGATTATTCTCTTTGTTTCAGGTTATACATAGAAAAGAAGTTCAGCTCTGAACCTTGGTTCACCCAAAAGTTTCAGTTTGAACGTACTGCCACTAAAGATTTTCTGAAATTGTCCTTATCAAGTCTTCTGGAAACATTGTTGGTAAATTTCAAACCCTGTGTCATATCAGTTGCCATGAGCCGAATGTTGTCTTCTCTTTTTTCCTTTTTATTGTTATGGGTGGCTGGGAGGCTGGGAGGGGGGACTGGCAGACCAATTTAAGGACGAGTCTATAAAACATTTGAAGTTTTGCAGGATGCAAAAGCTCGTTTAAGTGATTTTCGAATACGCTTGACATACACGTTACCCGACGAATCAGCGAAGAGCCAGCATTTAAGTGAAAGGAATGGATGCATTAAGAGAAGGAAAACAGGTACATTACATTTTGTTCCTTTTGCACCTATGCTTGTGATACTTTACCGAATAATAAATCTTCAACATTCAAAACTTGAAAAAGTTGAAGATAGTGGTGTTTTAAGAAAATAGTATTGATCAATTTGACCTTGAGCAAATGCTGGAGACATATGAGGACAGGATTGAAAATTTTGGTAATGTAAAACAATTCCATGCACCATATTAGTTAAATTGGCATTTCTTACATTGCTACCTTGTGGTACTGTCAAGCCATGATCAAGTCATCATAACAATTATCTGAGGATTTTCTTCCTGTTGATGAATCTAGGAAAACGGTGAGATTACAGTGACTAACCTCTGTTGAGTATGCTTATTAAATTTTTTTTTAATATAATTTGCGTTCATTTATACTTTCTCATTATGGTTGTAGAAATCGCTTGCTGTTAATGTTTGATGTGTAGTTGTGTATGCTCTAGAGAGAGAAATGACCATACAGTGTAGCGTGCCTTTTTATACTTGACATTTGGAATAAGTTTGCATTGTGAAAGGAACCTAAATTTGCGTTTATATTCCTCTGTCCATTAGTATTGCATCTGGACGTTTACATAACTTTGGTCTTGCATCCTGAGTATTTATTTCTTTAAGAAGTGTTAAATGGAACAGGTGACGGTGATTTCCAGAAGAAGTGTGCTGGTGTGCTTGAGGTTGAAGGACAGAAATTCTCCGAGAATTCTTCCAATAATTTGGAAGATCGTGGGTTTGGTTTCTTGAAATTCCCTGTCGAGATGGTATATTTGGTTATAACGCTTTGTTGGGTTTGGTTGCTTTTTGATGCATGGTTCCATGCATGTCAATTTTTCTCATATGAGGAGCTAAGAAGCATCTTCACGAAACACTATTATCACTATAATTCCTTGGAACCTTGAATTGTCGATTCTGAGTTATACAACACTAAACATTTGTGGTGACAATTTCATCGTTTTCAGATCAATCGATGCTGCTCGTTGGTTTTTCAAGGCTACAGGACTCCCACCTTCATTGGTGGGAGATATATTAAGGTGCATCCAAGTTATCTCTGTGACAGTTGTTAAAAGTAATGTCATAAAGTTCTTCCATTTATACGGGGCTTTAGAATTTTACCTTTTTATTCCTGCATTCCACTCCGTGAGCTGCATTCCTGGAGATGCAATCGGCTAATACTCAGATGGCCAATTGTCTGTAATCCTTAAATCATATGTTGTTTCTGTGCATTTTCTACTTTTCTTTGAGGCATTAGGCATCTATTTCATAGTATGTAAGTTGTGAAGAATTCTCCTGATTGATCCGGTTAACATTGTCATTCCATATATCTTAATCATGCAAGTCAATCTTTTCAAATGCAGTATTCGAGAAATGTTAGCCAGTCTCGCTGGATTATTGATGATGAGAGAAGGGGTGAAGCATCAGTTGAGGTAAAGAAAATTATATGACTATATTTATTATTTCCTGGCTGGTGATGTGGAATAACAATATTTCAAAAACCTTCTGTTCTATATCTTTGCAGGAAATAGTTGGCTGCAATATCCTTCCCATTTGCCACGGTGACAGCTATAAGTTTCACGCTGCTGGCAGGGAAGATATGGATGTAATGACACTTCATCTCTCGACCACTTGTTGATGGACAAATATCATTATAGTTCAAATTACTCTCTCCCCCTCTCCAGGTCCGGATGTTGGGCACCGGGCGGCCTTTTCTGGTTGAGATCCAAAATGCACGCCAATTCCCTTCTGACATCTTGGTAAAAGATATGGAAAACAAAATAAATAGCCTGGAAAGCAAACTTGTAAGCTTTATTGACATTTCACCACTGTCGGATAGTTTTTATTTCCAGATCAGTTTGTTATTTAGTTGTTCTAAACATTGACCCCGGCAGGTCCGTGTAAAAAATCTCAAGGTTTTTGGTAGTCAGGGTTGGGAGCTGATGCGTGAAGGAGAAGCAGAAAAACAGGTTTTAGCTTTATTTTGGATGAAATTGCCATTGAGTTGGCAGATCGATCTTGCTGTTCGATTGTACTTAATGATTCAATGAACATGTGCAGAAGCAGTATGCTGCACTTGTGTGGATTTCTCGTCCTCTCACCTGCGATGATGATTTGACGCTTTCCTCTCTCAAAGACACGGTGAACGTCATTTTTTGTCTTCTTCTTTTCTCTTTGTCTCTCACACAGTCTCTTTCTCATGCTTTGAATTAGGAATAAACTTTTTTTGGTATAGATTGGAGATTAGTTAATCTCTGTATACTCAAAAGCACTCGTTCCTTTGCACATGCAATATCATGCCTATTAAACAATAAACGGTTCCTTTTATTTTTCAGCCAATTCAGCAGAGAACACCAATAAGGGTTCTTCATCGTCGAAGTCCATTAGAGCGTGAAAAAGTCATACATTGGTATGGGAAATTAACAAGCAATTTTCCGGAATAATATTAATGTGGTATATATTTATATTTCTTGACATTTCAGGATGAAAATTGAGAGGATAGCTGGACATTCTCAATATTTCCTATTGCATCTATGCACACAGGTAATATTTTCAGCGTTTAACTGTGTAGGATTGTCTAGGCCTTTTCTATGCACAACTCTTTAGGCTTCCGTACCATCATTATATTATATTATATAAAATGCTGTTGAAGATATTTGATTGTGAGAATAGACCTGAAATGAGATCTTTGTCCGAGATTGCATTTCATATTTGGATCTCAGATGACATAGATGCATATGCGGTTGGTTTGGTAAAAGAAGTGATTATATTTCCAAGTTATTTGCTGATGTGAAAAATATATATATGAGGAAAACTATCCCGAATTTCCAACTTCCCAAAAAAATTGACTGGCCATTGGTATTGATGATTGTTTCTCAAACAGGCTGGAACGTACATCAAGGAATTTGTTCATGGAGACCTAGGACGGACACACCCTAGGTATGAAAATCAATTATTTTACCTACTCTGGCATTTTTTTTTACGTGTACCATGTTGTACTGCAGTGTTGGTTCTATGCTAGGATGCAGAGCAGAAATATTGCGACTTGATGTGACCGACGTGAAAATGGATTGCTTCCAGTTATAACCCATTTTCTAACCACTGATTATCTTGCCTTCCATTTCGTTGCCAAATTCGGAGTTGAGTTATAAATTTCTTCTCCTCCAACATGTCTTGTTCATCAGTACTTCATAATTTAAAACTAATTTTTTTACATGTCAATTATATCAGATTGATCCTTCCAGTAGGCCTCACTGTAATATTTTGGGTATATCGGCAGGTCTGATTTTGTTCTTCGTCCTCTTCAAATTATGGGGGTGAGTATTCAAGCCATTTGACTTTTGATGTGGCCCGATGACACATTTTGCTGTACGTGTGCTATTTCGTCCAGATGCCGCCTGATGATGGTTAGGCACTTGAAGTTATAATCAAGATGCCAAAAGATGTGGCAAATACTTGGAATCATTGCGGTATATTATTGGTTGAACCTGTTTATCTTATTTATAATGACAATGAACAATAGACGTTGGATTTTAAATCCATCCAGTAAGTGCAGCCTAACTCATGGTTCAAAACCGAGCGCGATGAAAATGAAAGCGAAGGGAACATTACGCCAATTATTTAAACCAACACTTTAGCCTTCGAGTCTCCCCTTCATGTGGCCTTTGATTACTTTTCATGACTGAGACGAACAAATGAATAAACTTTAACAATTAGTCACTGCCAAGCCTAATCCAATACGTTCTGTCAATTACTTTCACGGACTCATAATCTTTGTTCAAGAAATGTCTTAATTACTCCCTACGTTCAATATTTAATTTTACAAAATGTTGATGCTTCAACTTCTTTTTTCCACGAATTCCTCGGTTCTCGCTTGGTTGCCAAGAAATCCTTGAAATTCCATTTTTTAAAGACATTTCTTAACCCAGCCTCGATCAACTTTAATTGATTATCGTGATCAAGACACCAGAAGGTTCCATTACATGTCTAATTTATGAGGTTTTTCTATTTTTTTTACCCGAATGTTTATTTGTCAATAATATATTGAAATTTTAGTATTGAGACCATCAACACATGATAGCTATTAAATTTTTCTTATAATATAGTGAAATTTTAATCATTAGATCGTCGAGACATTATATCTACTTTCATTAAAAAATTAAAAAAACCTACGTGATATAATCGTGGCTTGAAAGAATTACTCCCATAAAAGATAAACTAACTCAATTTAACGCGAGGTTTCAAAAAAATATATCAATAATCTAGAAAATGCGGAAGGAATATCTTCTCTTCCGCATGGGAAAAGACAAAATACGTGTGTGTATGTGTATGTGTATGTGTATGTGTATGTGGTTAGCATCAGTCCTTCATTCAAGTGGATATCAAGAACATCATCCACTTCAATTTAATCCCACTTTCTTCCTTTGCAATCGGGATTATCCCTCCACAGAATCAAGAACGCTAGGTTAAATTTCATCGCCCCATGGCTGCTCTTACTAATTTCTTAGCTAAACCACCTCAGAACGTTACCTCTCTACCAAAACTCGCTCCCCTTTACACCAAAATTTTGGGCTACAATCTCCCGATTTCATGGAATCTTAAACGACTACTGCACAATACAGAAGCAGCCCGCCCGAATCTCCTTCCACGGGCCACGGCAACGCCTGGGGTGAAGAAAGCCAAAAGCGACGAACGAGTGAAACAAGTCCACAGCACCGAGGAATTCGACGACGCCCTACGCGCGGCCAAGAATCGTCTGGTGGTGGTAGAATACGCCGCAAGTCACAGCGTGAACAGCAGCAAGATCTACCCCTTCATGGTAGACCTGAGCCGTAACTGCAGCGACGTCGACTTTCTGCTCGTCATGGGCGACGAATCGGAAGAAACCCGCCAACTCTGCGCCCGCGAGAAGATCGAGCAAGTACCTCACTTCAGCTTCTACAAAAGCATGGAGAAAATCCATGAGGAGGAAGGAATCGGCCCCGACCAGCTCGTCGGAGACGTTCTGTACTACGGTGACAACCACTCCGCCGTGGTGCAGCTCCACTCCGGCGAAGACGTGCAGAAATTGATCGAAGATCATAAAATAGACGGCAAGCTGATCGTTTTGGACGTGGGATTGAAGCACTGCGGGCCGTGCGTGAAGGTTTACCCCACGGTGATCAAACTTTCGAAATCAATGGCGGATACGGTGGTTTTTGCGCGGATGAATGGTGATGAAAACGAGAGCTGCATGCAGTTCTTGAGAGATATGAATGTGGTGGAAGTGCCAACTTTTTTGTTCATTAGGGACGGTGAGATCAGCGGGCGGTATGTTGGGTCAGGCAAAGGGGAGCTTATTGGGGAGATTCTTAGATACCAAGGAGTTCGGGTCACTTATTAAATTGTTATTATTATCATTATTTGTTTGGTTAGTTGATTTGGAAGTGGATTACCGCTCCATTTAGTTAATTGGAATGGAAGTCGAGGATTGAGATGGGTTTGAATTATACTTGTATGATTTGCATACAAATACACGGTTTTCATTTCCTTCTTCTGGGTTAATTTACACACCATATCTCATATGCTTCTCAGCCAGGCTTCTGCATAAATGGGGGCTACATTCTTGTACATTGAACCATCTAAATGCCAATGAGATCAAAAAGTATTAAAACGGAAAACCGAAAACAAGATTACCTCACACGTCCATTCCTCTTACTACCATCTTCGACTTCTTATATGCAGGAAGCAAGATCAACTTTTCACAGGTATACAGAAAACGTTTCATATTAACATATAGTTTTTATCGTCAAAGAAAAGAAAAAATAAGCGATACTTCATATTCATCAAATTAATTTTCAAAGTTGATTTCAACCACAAAAAGCAGGCACTTGGGACTAACCTTATTATTCAATCCTAAAGGATAAATCTACAAGACTTTATAGAGTCTCTCAAACTTAAATACCGCCCACTTGTGATTTGTGAAACTGCTACTTGGTAACAAATAATACATAATAGAATACTCCGCCGCCTTTCGAGATATTACCTTTTCCTTACGAGACCCTTAATAATGGTAAACCATTAGACCAATGCTAACGCGGTTCATTCAACAAAGGGCGACTAACAAATCCTCGATCCATCATCTTCTGTACCAATTCCTCGTGTTTCTTCAACTGACCGGCTTTTATCAACTGCTTCATGACCATTTCATAGAGTTGTTGACTAGGCCTGAAACACTTGTCCTCAATCATTTCTTTCAAATACTTGTAAGCATTGTTCCAATGCCCCATCGAACAGTACATCGAAATAAGAATCTTGAAAGTATTCACATTTGGCTCCACTTCATTTTCTTCCATTTCTTTCCAATGCTTGATAACCATATCGGTAGATTTCGAATCAGCAAACATCTTCATCAGTATATTATATGTCACAGTGTTCGGCTTACTTTTCAACTCTTTCATCTTCACAAACAATCGATGAGCAGCATTGACATCCTGGGCTTTAGCGATGCACCTAAATATCGGATTAAAAGTAGAAGCATTCGTTTCACACCCTTTCTTCACCATCGAATTAAGAACCTTTATCGCTTCTTCTCGATTCTTGTCCTTGCAATGAACATCTATCAAGAAATTATATGTTATCACATCCGGCTCACACAAAAGCTTCCTCATTTGATTATACACTTGAAGTACCTTTTCAGTTCTACTAGCTTTCACATGAACCCGCATCAAATTATTGAAGGTAACAGCGTTTGGCTCACAGCCCACATCAAGCATCTCTGCAAAAATGTCATGAGCACCGGTTATTTGCCCAGACCGACACATTGTGTCAATCACAATGCTATAAGTATACACATCGGGTTGAACTCCAACCGTTTTCATTTCCCTAAACACCCTCTCGGCTTCGGAAATATTATTTGCTCGACACCATCCATGTACTAAGCTATTGTAAACCACCGCATCTAGATCAAATTTATCCTTCAAGCTATCAAAAAATGCTTGAGCTTCGGCTGCTCTTCGTTTCCTACCCAACATACCGATCACTATAGAAAAAGCCTTTTTATCAGGCTTGCAGCCATATTCATCCATTCTATTAAATGAGTGCACTGCCTCTGCAGCCAACCCAGCACGAATATAACGGCGAATCAAGATAGAGAAAGTCTCAATCGGGATTGGCATATTTTTCGATTTCATTAAGTTAATGAAGTGCCAAGCAAAATCAAATTGGCGTACCTTTCCCGAAAGATCGATCATTTTATTGAAGATATCCACATGAGATGATGGTGATAACATGGCCCAGTTGAAGAATGCCACAGTTTGGATAAAAGGGATGCCGTGCCGTGGCGCGCCGCATCTTTCTATCACTTGGCGGGTGATGGAAGGGGATAGGGATTCTACGGGGGAGATTCCTGAGAAATCGGAACATAGCGCCGGGAAGGCTACATTAGGGCTTAACGGGGTGCTGGGGTTTAAGAGGAGGTCAGGGTTTTTGCGGTGGTGGTCTTTGATTATGGAGTGGAATTTATCGGCGAAAAAAAGTTCGGCAGGGGAAAGGTCGGCGGAGATGGAGACCGAAGCTCCTTCGTCAGTCTCGTCTTCTGCCATGGCGTGACATTGAGGGTGGATCGCTGCGGTGGAGGAGCATATGTGACGGAGAGAGGAGAATAAATGTATGGGGACATTTAAGCTTTGCTTTGACATAGAGCGCGCCATTGGAGGCTGGTTTTGTTTAGGTGCAGAAGAGGGAACTCAAACGCAGACGAGACGAGACGGCTGGTCGATCGAAGGCGATTCGATTTCTCTCTGTTGATTGGGTTTTAAAGGGTCGGTGTGACCATCTCAATTACGTTCTAAAAATGAGAGCAATTCTAATTTAATTATTTTATCTATAAAAATAAAACTTAAATTAATTAAAATAAAAACTCCACCTCAAATTCATCTAGACACAAAATTTCACCCAAAATGTGTAAAAGTCAATACAAATATTGTTAACAATGGATGCTTGAGAGTTCGATCATTTACCAATAAACGTCGACTAACTTCTATGAACAATCAGAAACTTGTGGGATAAAAATTAGTACGAGAACATAGAGGTAAAATCGAAAACATGCGTAAATTATAAGGATATGATAATAAATTAATCTTTTAAGGCGTATAGATTAGCTCAGTAAAAGACTAAGATTTGGTCATCAGACATTTTGAGATCTGTTGCGTACTTGGTTTGTTCAAATATAAACACAAGTCAATATTTATAATCAAGACATCCTGTGATCCTCATTTGTGAAAATACCAGGAAGGCTGCATATGTATAGTTGACGAAACAGAAGTTAACCTTTATAATTCATCGCATTCAACAAACTATTTGCCATGAACATACTTTGGTTGGTATGTCAGAAGTGAGATGATAAGACTACCATTATCAGGCATGCATTCGATGCAAGGGGTTGATGCACGGAAACAACAGCCGTGGAAGGCGCCAGTGTTGGCTGAATATTAAGACCAGGTATCCAAATTGGAAAGAAGTTAACAACTTGATCATCTATACATCTCGTCTCAATTTAGGAATAGAAGATATAGAAAACACCACACTATATTGACAGAAAATTGTTGCCTTGAATTATACATCAAATCCAGTACCCGAAAACCAGGATAGGAATGTGATACGCTTTACACGGGATGGATGCTAATTGAAACATTAAATTTTAGTATCTTAGATGAGTCAAAACTCATCTGAAATCTCCAACCGTTCATTGCTTCAGTCATTGCACGTGGGCTGCTAAAAATATTGTTGCTTCGATACCATGCCACATGCAGAGAACAAGAACAGATTCTGATGGCGAAAGACCCATTGCAGCAACGTTGAATGAACTTCGACAAATATTTCTTGGAGAACAACCGGCTAAATTACCTGTAAATACATTTGTCAAATGTTCAAGATCATCAGATCATACAACATCACAACGTTAGATGATTTATCAATATATAGAATGTTAGACAAAAAAGAACTTATAAAACAGGGGATTTTCAAGTCTCACAATACAACAGAAGATTGAACCTTGATGGGCAAAATGGTCATAACTCTTTTCTTTTACACTCTCAAACAAATTTTGCTATTTTGCATTAAGAACAGATTTCCTTCAACCCTGAGTTAGCTCATGAATTAAGCTCAATTACAAATTCATGCATCAACATTTTAAACTTGTTAAGCGAATAAAGGTAGAGTTTATGAATTTCAGGAGCTCCATTTGTTTTACACATCTACAATCCGACCTCTGAAAATTTGCAATATTGGTATGTATCAGCTCTTTTTGCTTTCACCCCCACATCCAAATTCTAACTTAGCACTACACTGAGACAAACTGGGGATGCACAAATTTCCAGAGCCAGAGTGCTAACAAGACCACAATTAAATCAATGGGGATTGAATATCCTTAGCTGAATATCCAACTGATATGAAAAAAAAACGTGCACATTTCATACCAGGAAAATAAATCAACATGAACCAAACAAGTTACCTTCTAGTTGACAATGTTGCGAAGCTGGTCCAAAATCTCAACAAAATCAAGCGGTGGCACCTGAGAAAAGAGCAAGTGTTCTCCAGTTCGTGGATGCTCAAACCTAATAAACGAAATATGAAAATATTCAGCACAATGAAATGTAGCAACCATAAACATGGGTAAACGTATCATATATCGTAACGGCATAACCTCACCCAAGACTTAAAGCATGGAGGCACGGTCTTTCTAACTTAGAAACCAACTGAAAAAGCTGTCTGTGACAACTAGGAGAGTTCCTAGATTGAAGGAGTGAAAAGGCCATGTTCTTCGTCCCTCCATAGACATCATCTCCTAGGAGTGGAACACCGAGATATTTTGCATGGGCTCGAATCTAAGTCCAAAAATACTTCAGCAGACAATACTGATGGTAAACACTGGCATAATACAGCAATTTGCAAGTATAAATGGTTAATCCAAAAGGTAAAAAATCATGATCTTAAACGGCATCATGATATATAAAAATATGTCGGACTGGACTCAGATGATTTTGTTACTTATATGATATTGAAAACCCGTGTTAGAGAATTTTTTAGGCCTTTAACGAGATATCTCAACTGGGTATCTGTATTTATGAAACAACATTGTGGTTCAAGTGATTTGGACAAGATATACATCAAACCTGATGTGTGCGCCCGGTTTCTAACCTCCATTCCACCAATGCACAACCACCACCAGCAAGAACTTCTAATACTTTGTACCTGAACAAAATTAACTTGGCATTGACTGCATATTGCACTTAGCATGCTTAATGGAAATTTGTACAAACGAGTTTTGAGGGGATTTGAAGTGGAGAAAGATAAGAATAATTGCCCAGAAAATATACGAAGTACAAAGAATGTTATTGAAGTACAGAGGATGTTATTCAGCTGAATTACATCCACTGTACTTACATTTTCCAGCCAACACCCACATTTCTCTAAAAAGATCTAAAGCCTCGATATTTTTACCATGTTGTGAGGAACAAGCGATCACTGAGGTCCAAGAAACAACATTTAGCTCACTCTGCTGGCCTCGAAAACATTTAAATAGCTCTAATGCCTCGCTGAAAAGACCTTGACGAGAAAGTCCGGCAATCAAGGCGTGCATGCCCCGAAATCCACATGACCCATCTCTTCAAACACTCGAAACATCTCCAAAGAACATCCACGTTTGCCATAGGTATTAATAAGTGCACTAACAATACATTTATCTACAACAAATCCCATCTTCGTCAAATGACTATGAATCTGAATTCCCATAACTAAAATACACAAGTTACCTATTGCAGGTAGAACACTAGATACATTTGCCCCATCAGACTTAAAACCAAGTGAATGCATTTGCTTAAACATCAAAGCAGCATCCAAGAAACACCCACTCAGATTAATCCCACAATCATACCATTACGGGACATAGAATTAGGTTCAAACCCGAGATTCTGCAATTCATTAAATACCTTTTTCATTGACCACATCACCTTTTCTTGCATACCCTGCCGCCAATGCTCTCCCAAGACTTCACCACATCTCTCTCAGCCATAGTATGAAACACCTTACAGGCACAATCTAGTTCATCACATTTCACATACAAACGAACCAACGAGGATCCAATAAAAGGATCCAAGAATAGACCAGATGACAATGAATATTCATGAACTTGTTTCCCAAATTCGGAGGACAATAATCCAGTGCAACCCTTGATAATGCTTGGTAAAACATGTACATCGGGAAAAAGCTAATTTGACAGCATTTCAGAAAGCAAACTGAGAGTATTCTTAAAATCATTATGAGAGTGCAGATAAGGGTTTTTGCATCAGAAATGCACTAGTAATTGGCATAGAGTGAGAGGAGCTTTGTATTGTAATGAGGGATATCAAAAAGGTAAGTTTTGAGGAGTTGAACATGGACAACGCTAGACGAATTCCGGCAATCAAATCCCGATTTTAGAAATTCAATTGCATGGTTCTGTTTATGTCAGTATCATAACAATTGTTTGGCTGGTCAAAAAATGGTTATTGGAAGTCATTGGAATCTGAGTTCAAAACTAATGGGTTACCGTGAAATGAAGCTTTACTATTTATAATATTAGTTATAATCCACTGCAGACAAAGTAATAAACTAGCATGTTAATTATAAATTAAAAACTTTCAGGGCAGTCACAGTAGTTTGCCATTAAAAGACAATCTTCTCAAATAACTGAAGAAAGGTATAGAATGATCTAATCTCACCTACTAACAGCACGACGGGGGTTTCCACGGGTGCCAGATCCAGGAAGAGCAATCATGCGAATCCTGTTATTCACATCACGACCAATGGGGATATCAACACACCCAGATGTAGATGATGGCACTCCACAAGTAAGACTCACATAGACTCTTTTTATGGAGTGTTCCTTGAACTGTCCAGCTAGATGGGCATGAGAATGTTCATCCTGTTCAGAGAAAAATAAGAAGCAGCAAACTTATATACGGATTACATTCAATTTCAACCAACAAGCAAAAAGAGCAATGTTAAAACAAATTACTAATTTTCAGGACTTGGAGAACCAGAACCTTTGCTACAACAAGCAATCCACTAGTTCCTTTATCTAATCTGTGAACAATTCCAGGGCGAACATCCCCATCATATGCTTTTCCTATAGAGAAGTCACATGCCTCATCAGCGGAAACATCATTATCATCATATGGTGCTTCTGGGTTGAGAAACGATGCAGCGGAAAGACTGCAATGGTGTAGAATACCATTTACGAGCGTTCCAGTTGCATTTCCAGGAGCTGGATGAACAACCTTCATTTTCGCAATTCTTTAACGGTCAAGGCATTTAAGTTTTATTAATTCCAACAAAATTCGGCCTCAAATAAAAAACAGTCACATAATTAAAAATGATTATCGTAGAAACACCGAGATGGTCTTAGACAGATAAACGACTATTGAGGGCATACCATATGAGCAGGCTTGTTGACGACAAGCACATGTTCATCTTCAAATACAATGTCCAACGGAATATCCTCGGGTTCCGCCCTCAAAGGCTGCAACTCTGAGATAGTGCAGTGGACCATATCTCCATCTCTCACGACATGTGACACCTTCACAAAATTTAATTAGAAGCATTACCAATAAACTCTTAACCAGAAAAGAAAGTAAGAACTGAGATCGGGAGTCGGGACTGATCTAGCTTGACAGTATCTGCTAAAGATTTAAAAAAAAAATCAAGATTCCCTAAAAATTTAAACTTGCCACAAAAATGCACACTAAATCTCTGAATTCAATCTATAATTATCACCAACTATGAAACTACACCAGAGACATTGCATTGCAAAGTAACAGCACAACACGTAATTTCCTTTCTTTGAATAAATGCAAGCTTTCGCATGAAAAGACCAAGAAATAAGTGAAACAAAAAAAAGAGAAAAAGAAAGAGAAACAACCTTGCTGACGAGGTTGCCATTAACAAATACCAACCCCGAGCGAATGCTGGACTGAACTCTAGCTCTGCTGATGCCATTTATTTGGGAAGCAATCCAGGAGTCAAGTCTCAGCTTTCCCGAATCCAAATTCACGGTTTCCTCGATATGGGTGCCGGAATAACCGCTCAACCTGTTAGATAGCTGTTCTCTAGAATCCGAAAAATCTGGGTTTCCGGCGGGAATGGTTGTGGTAGAAGAACAAGCTGTGATAATAAGTCGTCGCAATGAAAGATTCAAAGGTTTTCTGGGAAGGGGATTCGCACAGTTCCAAGCTAAAGCTTTGAGCGAGAACATTTTCGAGGCTTTCCTACGAAACTTCGATTCTCATCAGTATTTGTTTTAGATGGACTTAGAAATTAATAAATATAATTACTTTAATTATTTGTTAAGAATATAATGATTTTAATATTTATTAAAATAAAAACTGATTTCAATTTTCATATCTTTGAAATACAATAAAAATAAAAAACAAAAAAACAAATGCACTGAAGTTGGGCAAAATTAGGGCAATTAGGGCAAAATTTCTCCGATTTTAGACAATATATGTTCCAATACAGTCTATCGTCCGTTATAACGGCGTTTTTGGCTAACAGAACGCCAACTCAAAGCACTTCACCGCCTGTAACTTCGTCCCGGTGAGCCTCGTTCGCCGTTCCGATACCGATTCTGCGAACCCTGATTGTGACTAGCCAAAAGGTGAACTTTTACTTTATTTTCTCAACGTTTGCATGATCGTTGAACTGGATTTGCCAGTTTCGAGGTGTCTAATTAGAAGGAATTATACTATTTTTTTAAGGGCAGAATTATACTTTACTAAACAATCGCAAATAAAAATTACGTATGAAATTTGAGATATTATTTTTTGAGATGAGAACCTACTTGTTCGCAGTGAAGTATATACTTAAATTTCTTCACGTCTTAATCTTTTTTTGCTGAGATAAATGGAAAATATCATCGTCCAAATTCTATATTTCTGTTCGAATGTTCTAGTCTAGTAGTTGAGGGCATCAGCGTGTTCGTCATCGTGCTACAATGGGTATGGGTGTGAACTTTTTTGTTGTGATATTTTATGTTGAACAATAGTGTTTGATGATTTTGAGAGGTTTCTATGGAAAACACGATGGTTGAATTTCTATGTTATTTTTTCAATATTTTGCATGATTGGTGGATTGGATTAACACCCACCCTTTGATATGCCAAAAATGGTACAATTTACATGTGAAAATAAAGTGATAGATTGTGAATAAATTTTCCAATTTATGGCTGTGTCAAGTATTTACTGAAAATTTATGTATTCCAGACAAATTTTTGCCGAAATAAGAGATGACGCAAACAGCTACCAACTGATGAGTAATTTCTTTTTAATCATAGGCTATGATTATTGATGGTGTCCATTGTTTTGACTACTGGGACAAATATGAGAGTAAACCTCAAAAACACGATACCACTAATAAATTTCATATCTGAAACAAATTCAAGAGCCTTTTACCCCATACTTGGATTAATAACAAACTAGGACATAAATAAAATAAAAAGAAAAGAAAAAAGGGGAATGCAAAAGAATTACAGCCTTAATTGAAATGATGGAAGAGAGTCTTATCCTTAATAAGCTCTTCACTCAGATGCGTTGGGATCAGTTCTCGGCCATATTCATTTCGAGCGCAACTTGCTTTCTTGTACGATTTATGTTGAGAAGACTCAAGTATGTATGCTTCTCTAGCTCTTCCAGCTGTCCCAAAAACCTAGGCTCCTGCATTTGGAATACCTTGGCAGCCACCTTTAAGGTCTCACTCTTCCCCCTTTTAACACAATTATCAACTAGCGAGTGCATGTGTTCCATTTCCTCGTTCATAGTCTTTTCGAGCCAACTTACTGTGTCGAAATCATTGATCAGTGTATATACCCCTCTTGCTGCAGCATCTAGTTGTGCAAATAGTCTTTTGAGACGTTCTTTATCCAATCTTTGTTTTGTTTTATTCTTTACCAACAATATTAAGAAACAAGCAAGTATTATTGGGCCAACCACCATGCCTATTGTGCTATGCATGGCCAAAACTAGCAAAGCAGCAGTCAATGCACCTCCGCCCACTACTTTAAATATTGTTTTGACCAATTTAATACACCTGTTGGCCTTGATTCTTTGTTTGGTTTTATTATGTTGGGATGTTAATTCACGATACAAAAGTACGTGATTATGGTGTAATTCATGGAACTTCTCAGGGCTGATCACTGAAAGAGGGTTCTGTGAAGTGAATGTAACCAAAACTTTTTGTACCTGGTAGTACTCATCACTAGTCCAAGTTGAACTGATTTTTTTTATCATATCCTGTATTTCTAGATAATTAATGCGTTCTTGATTGATATTTCTGAGGAGAAATTCACAGTTTTGGAATGCTTCTAGACTAGTATTAAAGTACTCGGCAAAAATTTGGAGATTTGGGTTCTCTAATATAGGGGTTAGGGTTTCTTGGCGGGGTTCAAGTAGATGGTCCACGAGATGGACTTTGCTTAGATGAGGGGGAGTTGATAAGGAGTGTGGGCATTGTTCATCAAAAGACTTATTTATTTTCAGTTGGCTTTGAACTTTGTTGTATATCTCAGTGTAAGATTTCGTCCTAAATGCTTCTTTATATTCGTCATTCAAGTTTGGCTTGCTCACTAAGCTATTCACATCAGCTTTTCTGCTTCTTCCTGAATCCAAACAACCAAACAACATTGATTCAAATAGTATGAAACTGTATCAATCATCAAAACATATATCGAAAGAATGACATCAGGGTAAAACATAAGCACAAAAACTAATTAGAATAATTGACAATTAAGTAAAAAATTCACATTCAAAATCAGGATTTGTTAAGTAGAATATCAAATCTTTGTATCCTGATGGAAATTAAAATCTGATGAGCGGATTTTTTTTTTGCGATGAAAGAGTTTGGAATAATGAGGTGCTGAATTTTACTGGGAATGATTTGAGACCGGCAAGGAGAAACATACCTTCTTTTTGTAATTTGAACTTGGACAATAACATCTTTTTGATTGGAGAGATGACAATCATGATGTCTTTGAAAAAGAATATGATAACTCAAAGAAGACCCCGTATATATAATGTTCATGTCTTGGCGGACTTCTATGGATAACCCTATGTTAGTAGTCTAAAGCAAGAAGATAGCTGGCATCTTTTGTTCGGCACCGCTTGTTGTTATAATTGTACTCTAGCTTTTCTTGAATGCAGTTGCGTTCCTTGCAAGTTAGATTTTGTTCATGTAATATATAGACCAGCTCTTTTTATGAAATTGAGGTAATTAATGAAGGAGATAAGATTTTAGGTAAATGTAAAGAAGTCTTCGGTAATTCATGACGTGTTACAGCTATTTTAACCATTCTTGGAGTCTACGTTTCTTAATCATGCTTTTCTATCCCGTCTTTGGTGTCGTATCTTGTATTATTTTGCATGCTCTATCTGTTCAATCTACTGCTTGCGTCATAACTTTGTAATCATCTATTTCAATTTGCACTAAAAATTCTCACTTTAAGTTAGTAATTGTCAATTGATGCAGTACATGTTTACTTCTCTTATTGGTTCTTCACTAAATATTAAAAATTCATCTTTTTTGATGTCTTTAAATTTTGCCAATATTTGTTATCAGCTATATTTTGCAGAGTATTGTAGCGCGATCTTGCATGCATTTCAATTGATGTTTATTTTAAGGTTTGAGTATCAGGTAAAATAAAATTTTCATAATTTACTCGAATGAGATACAAAATATTTTTCCATCAAAGTATAGAAAAATCTATTAAGAGAAACTTCGCTGACCCTTATTAGGTATAAAACATGGCACACTTTTGTGCTCAATTCTGTTGAATTAAGTGGGTTATACATATGCACAATTATTTTTCTTATAAAAAACACTTTTCTTGTGTTGATTGATTTTAGTGTGAACGTAAACCAGGAGCTTGGCTTTCATTACAATTCATGGCAACTTATGGTATGATTTTTCAACGGTCTCATGGGGAAAGCTCACAAGTTCTGTGATGTATTTTGTAAAGCATCCGCTTTTGCTGTTGTTTGCCTAGCGACCTTGATATTTCTTTCCTTCTATTTAGTTTCATTTCTTGCAAGTAGGAAGTGTGGTTGGTTCTCAGGTGTTTCGTACAGTGGTTTCGATTAAAAGTTGATGGAAAATGGATAAACCGCCTACAATCGCCACGTTCATTGGTAGAAGTACCGATCATATCTGGTTTCATGTTTATCCACATTCTTGCTTGCAAGTGATGGCCATACCATTGCAACCGACTGCGTTAAATTATAATGTTTGGTAGTGTTTAAATATAGAAGCTCTAGCAATTATTCATTTGTTTGATAACTAAATATATGTTTTTTTTCTTGAAGAAAAGTGAAGCAAGATAACTTTGAATCTCTACACTGAATAATTTCTGATTTTCAGCCGCTTTAAAATGCATATTAAAGAGCACCGAAACATTGATGTTTCATTTCGAAGTTTGTTTCTTTTGATTTAACTTATTTTTTGACAACCAACGTCTTTTTTTTGAGATTATGATCAGATTTACTACAATATTGTTTGTATTTAGTAGATAAGACCAATTTCTGTCATGTTGTTCTGAAAATTTGTAAGTCAGCTGTGTGGATGCAAGAAGTTAAAAACAATTCAGTATTATGGTCATTGAAACTGGCAAGCTGTATAAATTGCAGTTAGAGTTAGAACGATGTATGCTGTACCACTTCCTTTACATGAAGAGCATGAAACGGTTTGATTTCTGCACCGAAACTATTATAATTCTTCAGTAATTTTCCATTGGTGTTAAGACATCTGAATTTTTCGAATCGATTCTGTGAAGAATAAGATTCTTGTATTGCATGTTGACGTTTTGATGGCTTACATTCCACTACTTTGAATTCATAATTATGCAGCTATTAACGTGTTCACAGTCACTGTATCTATTCCACTGGATCTATTCTATGAAACTATTTTGGTTGAAATTGTTCCTTTTTTATTTACTAGCAAGAAGTACGTGCGATGCACGTAAATATTAATTATTTAATAAAAATTAAAGTTTGATTTTTTTAAAAAATAATTTGAATCATGTTTTTATTTATAGTTGTTTAGTCTTTTGTCATATTAGACGAATAAATTAATTAAAAACTTATATATCTTAATTTCAAAATTGTTTCTCAAATTAAAATTCAAGTCGTTGATTTTATGTTATATAATAAATTATAATGAGCATAATATATAGAATAAATTGAACTGAAACAAAATTTGAAAAAATATATATCTAAGTACCACGTATAAGGTATAAAACCTAAAAATTAACTAAATTATGGATTTTATAAATGCATAAATAATAATTTATATAAGTGAAGCACACTAAGGACAAATAATTATCAATTTAAAATATTTGTGACTAACTCATCAAAATATTATCAAAACTAATGAAATAATAATATTGATAATAAAATATAACATATAATATTCCATTTAAATATTAGTGAACCTTCTACATAATTTTTTTACATTTTGCTTTAGAATTATATATCATATATAAATTAATTTTCATATAACATTAGTTAATGAATAATTTTTTAAAAAGTATATAATTTATTTTTTCATTAAGCCATCGATTACGAATTATATATATTATATTATATTTGTATGTGTTTAGTGATTGTATATTGTTGGGATCATGAAAGAATTTAGATGAGGTTGAATAAACTCTTTAAAAAATATTTGCTTTTAAAATTTGTTTTCAAACGTTTTTAGGTGGTTGAAAGATTTTCTCAAACAGCTTTAAAAAATATTTGCTTTTAAAATTTGTTTTCAAACGTTTTTAGGTGGTTGAAAGATTTTCTCAAACAGTTAAAAATATGAACCACGTGAAAAGTGTGGAAGACGGTTCAATATATCTAATAATATTTTCAACCGGTTGGCAATCTAAACAACAATATATAGTTTGAAATGTAAAAACTTGTGAAAACTAAAGACACGAGAATTTTATGGATGTTCGGAGAAAAACACTAATACATCACCCCTTCTTCCTCTGTAGGAAGGATTCCACTAAAAAACTTTGTCTGATATATAATTTTTTTAAAAAAAATGCTACTAAAATATTTAAATTTCTTATTATAACCAACTCTCTTAAATTTTATAGCAGATTCATATTTTATGATATTATTAATATATTAACATTCATAATTATTGATATAAATTCTACTAAATAATTTATTAAATTTTTTACTTCCAATTCTTAGTTAAAAAATCATAAAACATATTAGTATTAAATTTCATATTATTATATTATTATCATGTTATTGTACTATTACATATATAATTATTTTTTCTTATATCTTCTTGTGATACTATAATTTATTACATAATTAGAAACTATACTAAAATATTATTACAAAATTGCATTAAAATCATAAAATAACATGTAGAAAGAAAATTAAAAGGATAAAATATTTAAAATTAGTATAAAGATGGATCATTTGAGAAAATTAATATAGGAGTTACATTTTATTCTTTAAGTGATATAAATTATTACAATCAATGTATATTGTAGTGATAATTCATTATCATTTGTTAGACTATTAATTATATATTATGTGGAATAATTAGGCTACTAACTAATTATATATTAGGTGGAATAAATAAAAAAATTTGATATTTCATTTTTACACTTACAACAATTAGAAATTTACAAATATATCTTTATTGAATATTTGGATTTGTATTGATGAGAAAGTCATTTTTATCTTTTGACAATTGAAAAACATGGCTAATTATCTACAAATTTGTAGGTATATAGATAAAAAAATATATTTTTATCATCAGACATATATTGATTTTAAATGCACAGATTTCTCAAAAATTGTGTAGAAAATTTTCATGCAATTAATCTAACAATACACAATTTAAGGGGATAATAGAAAATTTACAATGAAAAATTTTGTTATTCTTTTTACACTTTTATAAGTATAATAGTCAAATATATATTCTTTTAATATTTTTAATGATTTTTTTAAATTTAAAAAGCTATTCTTTTAATATTTTTTCTAAGAATTATGTATCAAGAAAATGTTATCTAATGATGAGGCATTTATGTCCTATTATTTTTATCTTTACATTACAATAATAATAAGTTTTACGAGGCATTTATGTCCTATTAGTTTTATCTTTACATTACAATAATAATAAGTTTTATTTTGTTCAAGTTTGCACGAACGGTATTTTTGTCAATGCACAATCGAAAAACATTGCTTTTTATCCACACTTTTATAGGTATATAGATATCGATTATCATTGCAGGTAGGTACAGAATAACACATTGCCGATTATCTTGCCAAAACCTGCAGATAAGATCAAGGTGAAGGTTTCTTCTACTGGGCTTTGGAAAGGTGAGAGGAGTTGCGTGGAAAACATTTCCGATTAGCATCGGATGTTCCAATGGCACTATTGGGATTGCCTTTGTATCAACGGAATCTCATTGTCTGTACATACATAATTGGATATGAACAATATGACCTTGTATTCTTATTGAGACTAAAATTTACGGGGAAGAAAATGTATTTATGCGTGTAATCAGATATACAGTATTTGATTATAAAAATATTCAGATATTGGGAAAAATCAATATACTTTTAATGTTGAATGGAATTCGACCAATTCCTTTCCAGTTCCTGATTGATTGCTTAGTATTTAAGTATGTTTAGTTTGGGAACTATGAAGTGTTTTAAGTACATAAAAATCATTACAGTTAAAACGATTACATGTTTTTCTTATCCACTAATTTACTCGACCGACAAAAAGAAACCAACTAAAATCCCACTTATAACCTTGAACTGCGAACACTACTACATCTCAAACTCGGAAATTAAGAGAAAGAACAACATAAATCAATCAACAATCTGTAAAGAACGGTACTACTTGATCAATTGACAACTCTACAGTTCAGGCGTATCTCATTTCCGCCACCCTCAATGCTACTCATTTTGATCATGGACTTGATAAATCCCTCAAAAAATTCTTGTTGAATTGAAGCATATTTGGTGATCAATGCCTTGGTTGTTGAAGTTGTGAGCAGCGCTTGGTCTGAGGAGAAAATGGACTTTCCTTGAAGAAGCAATTTGTAGTACGCATTGTCAAATACTGTTGGTGTGGAGTCCAAGAAAGAGCCTGCATTATTAACCTTGTTGTGCACTGGGCAAACCTGCCTTAGACTGGCAGCAAATGATGGATTCAAAGATGGGTCGACTTCGAGTTTGGCGTTGAAGTTGTGGATTCTGTTCTGGAAAGAGGAGCAGTGGGAGAAACCAAGTGTGTGCCCTCCTGTTATGCAATTTTACCGACATTATGTGTGTCACAATGTTGTAAATTAGGACAACACAATTTTTTTTCTAACATAAAAAAATGTGAATTACAATATGAAGACTTTAAAGAATACATTATGGATCGGAACATCATGTAAGATTTGCAACTAACCTTATATGCAAAATTGGACTGTGTTTGACAAGTTACATTACATTATTATTAGTTTGTCCGCCACCCCCCCCCCCCCCCCCCCCCCCCCCCACCTAATCAAAATCTTGGGATCCCATAATAAGGTGATTACCTGATAATGCTACTAAATCATCAACGCCAAGGCCTCTTTGTGTGAAGCTTTGTTGCAGTTGGGATATATTGAAGGTTGGGAAAGGTAACTGTCTCGTGTCATTTCCCTTTGAAATTCTTCCATCTTTTCTACCATTCGGTACACCCCAAGTTGGACCTCCGGACTAACAATATATACATGACATGAAACAGTCAGTACAAATATAGCATCTATGGAACATGCTAATAAAGTATTAACTAGTTAAATTTTTATTTGTTTTTCGCCAAGAAAATATCTTCAAAGAAGATATAAATTTTCAAGAAATGTTCCAAATCTCACAAACTATATTCATTCACCGAAATCTTACCATAATTGATACTATAAATATAATTGATTTGCACTTACAAGGGCAACAGAATCCCTAGCAGCAAGAGCCAAGATATCAGCACAAGAGACCACACCAGGGCACTTCTCCTCTATTTCTTTCTTAGCATGATCTATTACATAAAATGCATGCAACGATATATTTGGCGGCCCATCCTTTTCAGCTTGGTTCCCTCCCTTCGAATCCAGAAGCACAGAACCATCACAACCCTTCAAATAATGGAACTCGTGATTATTATAATAAATTAATCGAACTTAACACTAAAACTTTATATGTGTATGGTACGTACCCTAATGAAGCAGTCATGGAAATGCATCCTAAGTAGAGCTGCCGGGACTGTTCTATCATTAAGCATTCCTTTCTTTACATATTTGGCGACTGTCGACTCGGCTTCGGGGCATGTTTGGTGATAGTAATTCACACTTAGTGCATTTAAACAAGTGATCAAGGTTGAAGAAAAGAGTATAATAGAAACCAGAAACTTGTATAACTCCATGTATATGAGCTAATTAAGCTTAATATTGTTCTGGTGGATATACCACTTTGATATAATTGAAAGGTATTTATATATATATATATATATATATATATATATCATGCATGAAGTACAATAAAAAAATAAAAATAAAAATTTGCCCTCTCCACTGTTTGTTGGCATGTTTGGTGGGCTAAAACCACTTTGAGTTTATTTGTTTGATACGATCTAGTATTTTATTTGTATAATTTGGGTATGAAAATGTGAATTCATTAATATGTCACGAAATTACAACTGATCATATACCTTTAATTTTGAGTAACTCGTAAGTATGGAATTGAACGATGCCAAGGAAAATTGGTTCAGCTTTCTTTGCTTAGAAATCTCTCATTCTTGTATGAGAATGAATTATTATCCGATCTTGCTAAGCAAATAAGCAACGACCGTTCATGTTAAACCTAACAATACAAAATTAATTTTTTCACACCTTTTTAATTTCTCGTAAACAAATAGGGATCTTGAAATTTATCAAAGGAAGTTATTATTATACTATAATTAAAGGAAATATATATGACCTATGTCTAAAGTACTTGAGCAGATAGAAATAATAATTATATTAAACCCATGAAAAAGTCGTACAAACTTGTTCTTTTAGGTCTGAAGTACGACCACCCAACCGATGATAACTCAACTGATTATTTGTACTATGCTTATGGATCTTGCTAAAATGTAATTAAATATAAATTAGGGGGAAAGCAAAGTCCTTTGGTGGATAGAGTCCAACAAATAAAGTTCATTAACTAATTTACGAGCCTTTTAGCTTTTGTTTTGAATCTATTCATAGGATCAATCAAATATATATATATATATATAGTTCATTAACTAATTTACGAGCCTTTTAGCTTTTGTTTTGAATCTATTCATAGGATCAATCAAATATATATATATATATATATATATATATATATATATATATATATATACACTAGAAGATATGTACGTGCGTTGCACGTGTGGAACATATAACAACCGTAATTTCTAAATTTCTCATGATATATTTTGAAATTATAAAGATCTATACATATATCGCGTCATTGAAAAATTAGCTATAAGTTCTACAAGTATTTATCGAAAGAAATTTGACAGGACATAAAACATGAAGATAATTGTAAAAAATTTTTAAAAAATTTATTTTTCGAGCAAAAAAAATATTTAAAAAACATAAGTAAAATCTTATAAATCATTTTAAGTAATTATAGATGTAAGAATAATTTGTTTCACATAAAAAAGATTTGAATTCATTCTTATTCCTGATCATTTTCTATCACTTTGATGTATATAAAAGTAATTATTACAAATAAAATCAATTTAAGCTCATTTCAATTCTTTTGAAGTGTTCTCTCATGGAACCAAATAATTATTTGGGTCTATCATGCATAAAGTTTTACGGTTTGGTCCATTGACACTCAAGTCAGTGCAATTCTCATTATGTTCGCAATTAGCTTTGTATATGGCTTCGCACGGTATATCAAAATTATAAGAAATAAAAGTTTTGTCTTGTGTAACAAATATAACATTTGACCTGAAGATCAAGAAATGTTTGAACAAAAATATTAATCTTTCATTGTTATTTAGTTTTGTTGGGTTAAGCATGCACGAGTGAGAGTAGTACTAAAATGGATGAAGTATTAGGAAGTTCTTGTGCGTATTACTGACATTGTGTCGCTTATTTTAAATTCCATTAAAAATATAATTATTTTTTAAAAAAATACTGTAAATCTTATTCCAAAATAAAATTTCAGTTTTCTTTAATTGATTTTAAAATTCATCAATGACTAAAAAAAAAACATGTATTTATTAATACTATTTAACGAAAATAAAGACATACATGTAAATTCAAACAATTTACGTTATTAATAGATGGTTAATTTACTCAAGTTAAAAATAAAATTGTCACAGAAACTCATATGAAGCAGTTTCGTGTGTCAATTTTGTAAAACATGTATCCAATCCGACCTGAATCATGAAAAAAATATTGTTTTTTACTCTGAGAATGATTGGGTCGACCCGTATTAGGATACATATAAATGAAACCGTCTCACAGAAAACATACTCAAAAATTGGAGAACTGTAAAATTTTGAAAAATAGTGTAAAATTCATCTTTCTTCGATTTATTTTAAAATGCATTAACATTAGTTGATAAAAAATGTCGACTCGTCTTAGAGATATATCAACTTGATACCATCTTACAGATGATTTACTCAAAAATTGGATAACTAAAAATTTTTGAGCAAAAACATAAACTTCATTTTTATTCTATTTATTTTAAAATTTATTAATTAATGAAAAAATATAAATCAAACAAAAAGACATCCTAAAAATAAAGATAAAGTTCATAAAAAAAAACAGAGATAAATAAAAAAAAATAAATATTTTAAAAATAAGTTTATAATTCATTTTTTTTAAAAAAAATGGAACGTAAATTTTATTATTCTTCTATTTATTTTATATTTCATTACATATATTGTTTTTTTAAAAGAAAAAACATAGAGTGTAAATTTCATTCTAATACATGGTGACTGAAATATATATTTTTTCAATTTATTTTAGAATTCACTAATAGATGTGAGAACAAACCAAAAAATTTATATATTATTACTATTATTTTAAATTTTATTAAAGATATATTTAAAAAAAAATTGAGTGCAAATTTCATTCCAAAAATGGAAGGTAAGTTTAAATTTCATTCTAAAAAATGGTAGCTAAATTTTTAATTCAAAAAAATGATAGTTAAAATTTATTTTTCTTCAATTTATTTTAGAAGTCATTAATGGCTAAGAAAAAACAAACAAAAAACAATTATTTTATTGTTATCATTGTGAATTTCATTTAAAGATATAATTTTTTAAAAAAAATGGAGTGAAAATTTCATAACAAAAAATGGAGGCTAAATTTTATTTTTCTTCAATTTAATTTAGATTTTATTAATTAATAGATGAAAAACAAATACTGTGACATATGAATATAATTTCATGAACATAAGAACACATATGTAAATTCACAATTTAAAGTCATATATTTAGAGTCGTAATTATAATAATAGTAATAGCTAGGAAAAACCAAACAAAAAATATATATTATTATTGTTATCATTTTGAATTTCATTAAAGATATAAGTTTTTTTAAAAATTAGATTATTACTATAAGTTAAAATTTTATTAAAGATATATATTTTTAAAAATGGAGTGCAAATGTAGTTCCAAAAAATGGAAGATAAATTTAAACGACACTATAAAAAATGATAGCTAAATTTTTCATTCTAAAAAATGTTAGCTAAATTTCATTTTTCTTCAATTTATTTTAGAAGTCGTTAATAGCTATGAAAAAATGTTCTAAAAAATGGAAGATAAATTTAAATGACACTCTAAAAAATGGTAGCTAAATTTTTCATCTAAAAAATGGAAGCTAAATTTCATTTTTCTTCAATTTATTTTAGAAGTCATTTAATAGCTATGAAAAACAAAAAACAGATATTTATTATTTTTAACATTTTGAAATTCATTATATATATAAGTATTTTTTTAAAATGAATTGCAAATTTCATCACAAAAAATGGATGGGAAATTTTGTTTTTCTTCAATTTAGTTTATATTCTTAATTAATAAATGAAAACAAAACAACCAAAGAGACATGTATTAATGAATATTCAACTCCTATATTTATAGTGGTAATAGATTCATTAATTAATAAATGAAAACAAAACAACCAAAGAGACAACCAAAGAGACATGTATTAGTGAAGATAAGGACATAGATGTAAATTCACAATTCAAATCATAATATATATATATATATATATATATTAGAATTAATGACGTTAATAACATTTCAATTTTATGTTTGTTGTCCCTTTATTGGCATCAGATTTTCTCAAACTAAGTTTTGTTTTATTTTTGAAGAAATTGTTTCATGTAAATAAAAGTAAGGATGAGATCGAAGAAGCGGTTTCGCATAGGGGTCATAAATCAAGAACTATTATTAATTTTAAACTATCCATATTATTACTTTTTCTTTTTTTGTTTTAAATCATTCACGTTAATTAAGATGTATCATAACTGCGGCCTCTTCATTTTATTCATTAATGAATAAATAAAACTACAAACCATCAACTTAAATATAAAAATGGTTCGTTAGCAAACAAAGACGCATTTCATTTGGAAAAAAAGAAAAGAAATTTGAATAATAAATCTGAAATAACTAGTAGGGGATTTAAAATCTTTTATTACGATCCAACTTAAAGAGTAAAAATGGATTTGGATATTCAGCGAAGACAAGTTTTGATTGAGAATGAAAAAGGATCAATGTGGGAGTGATACCAATAGAGCTGCAACCAACAAAGCTTATCCAGACATACAAATCAAAGAATGTATCAGCTTATACTCGAATACGCTAACTGTGAATCACGAAACCAAGTCGAAAAATGAGAACAAAAACGCTCACCGGGCAAGGGCGGTCTGCCAAGTTAGTCCACAATATCCTACTGTTAATACTACTGATAACCCCAAAGATACATAATTCGTCTGTAAATATTTTCTCACATAATAGCCACAACGTTGGAATAATTAAGCACCTCCAGCAGAAACATCAATCGGTCCATTAGATCGGAATCCACGACCCCTGCCACGAGTGCCTCTCCCCCAGCCACGTCCTGCGCAGATAGAAATAGACCAAATCGTGATGACCAAGATAGAAGCATGTTCAGCGTGAGCAAGACTTAAAAAAAAAAAATTACTCAAACTATTTGTTTGTTTACAACTAAATGGCCAGATTTCTTGTATTGTATACAACGAGAAGCGAGATAGGTCATCCTTCTCGACCACATGTCAGATTTGTCACGAAGTTATCAAGCGCATGTCTACAATAAAATAAAATAGAGTCACCCTTCTCCCAAAGTGGTCCATCGAAGTCCAGCTTTGATTTGATATAAATTAGTTGATTTGGCTTAGCAAGATGGGCACATAAAACACCACAACAAAAAATGGCTTTGCTGACCAAATAGCTCAAGCCATTTCGGAGCAGTACCGGGTTGGAAGCTTGAACATATAAGTATGGTACTATGGCCTACACCTAGATCGTTGGCGACAACAAATAGACAAACATTGCTGAATATGTGGACCTAAATGATACAGTTAACATTGAAAGAAATATGAGAAATAGTACCACGGGGAGCTTCTTGATCGTAGCCTCCAGCATTATACTGGTTATCCACCTGAGGACCATTGTACCCTCCTCTCCCACGGCCACGGTAACCATAACCTCTGCCCCGTCCCCTGCCCCGAAAATATCCACGGTTCCGTTCATAGCCTCCATCATCATACTCAGACGATGCAAAACCATTCCCTGAGCAATCAATACAACAGATATATCATCATAGGTAAATAAAGATCTAAGAGTTGAAATAAACTTTCCACACATACATCACAATCACAATACAGCAAAAAGAACTGCCAGAAACATTTAAAATTTGTTCATCCATTTGAAAAAAAAGGTAACAAGTGTTCAGAAGCACAAAACGTGTTTTCAACACTAGATACAAAGCTAGCAGCGTTAGTGCTCTAATAATTTAAACTAATAGACATGATCAAACAGAAGTTATACCAGATGGGGCTCTAGGCCTCCCCCTCCCCCTCCCCCTGCCCCTACCAACTCTGCCTCTTCCTTGGGTAGACGGTGATCCCTCTGCTTAAATAAGCTAGTTAAAACAAATATCCTCTAGCGGAAATATCAAGAAAAAGCACAGGTAAATAAATTTGACACCTCCTCCATCAGAGTCAAGCTCTGTTGAAACCTTAACCTGGTCAGCTGGTATGGGTGGTTGGTACCTGCGCATCACAACAAATCAATAATCCCACTTCCACTGCGACAGTTATGTGAGAAGTACAAAACAAGAGTCACAGTAATAGTTGAAAAAGCTTTCGAAACCCCAAGGACCTAAGATGTAGTAATACACTAATACCCATAACTTGAAAGACTTGGAAGAAGCTCCTTTTGCTTTACAACTAACGAAACAAGAAGCGAAACTATAACTTTTATTAAACTCATTGTTTGTTCCTCAAGAAATTCAAGGAGCTAGTCTAAGTAAGAGTGTTATTTATTTTAAAGCTGGACAAGAAACAGCAAATAAAACAGAACAGTAACATTTACAAAAAGGAAATTCTTAAACCAGTTACCCAATATTTTTCTTGTCCAACTCCTTTTTCGAGAGAGTAATTGTGACCATCGAAACTTTCCTTGTGGTTTCAAGCCTGTAGTACGAGCAAAGAATGTCACAAAGGCTGGTTAGTCATACTGTCACTGTGTCACATTTGTGCAATCTCGACATGAGAACATTTTAATGAGATTTTCTGGTATGTATCACAATCGATTAGAAAAATCTTACGTTTGGAGGCCTTCTTCCAATGGTTCCCATGTGTCAGTTATGTCAGTGGATTGAATAGCGGTAATTTGATGCAGACCAACAATTCTCCTCTAAATTACAGACAATACACAGTAATTTCGGAACAACATTCCGACCATAAATAATTGATAACCGAGAAACAAAATAAAATCATTGAAAAGGGCAACCTTGATTAACTCTACAATTGTCACCGTTTTATTGATGGCTCTGCCCATTGCCTTGAATACTATTTCATCTGAATCCTTCTCCTAAGTTGCATTAAATGATAACTTGAGATTGGTAAACACTACAGGTAAGCATGTGCCCAAAGAATAATCTTGCCCAGAAATAAAATCTAAGGAAGGAAATAGAATAGCAAGGAAATGCCCTTGGATTCAAAAAATAAAGAAAGAAAGCCAATTAAACGGCAAATAATATGCATTCTAAACAAATTACAATAGACTATCCACTAAGCATAAAAAATGCGAAAATAATCCTTTGAAACACTTTGTCAAATAACCAAATCCACATTTAACCCCCGAAAGTACGCAATAAGAAAAAACAGCATAATAAACAAAGTCACAGAGCCATGAAATCTAAGTAAAAAAATCATGACATCAAACTAAATGCTTAAAAAATATATAAAAAAAATACATGAGCACGTGCAATATTATAATACCCTAACATCTAGAGTTAAACAATTGCCGAGGATGGTCAAATACTGTTATATTCACCAATAATGTCACCAAAGGCCCCAACTTCCTTCAATTCGTCACACTTTCAAACAAAACTGAAGCAAAATTTTTAAAAAAAAAAACATGTAACTTTGACATAGACAACATCTGCAACAATAAGAAAACGTATCGCGCGAATACCACCACCTGGAGCAAGCTCATGGCATAAGTGATGTAGCTCCGCATCCTGCCTTGGCTCGTAATTCGAATCTCGTTAACATCAATCGGTGTCTCCACCTTAGGTTTCTCCACCTTGTGATACCGATCCATGCCCCTTCAACAACTAACAAAAAAATATGACAAAAATCGAAATAATTAATGGTTCACATACTATATTAAATTTACAAAACAGACGAAAAAAGAACAGCAAATCCGCACATAAATCAAATTAAATAAAGAAAAAAGATGCAAAGCAACAGATCTAGATATTCATTGAGGATTCCTTTCCAAATTTAGGACAATTCCAGCATCTGATACAAAAAAAAATTACCTGAAAAATGTACGCAAGGAAAAGATTTTCAAGCTCCACGAAAGACAAGCCCTCTCCTCTGGCTAAGTTTCTTCGTCACGTGCTGACCGCCGCACTGCAATCTCCTCAGCTATATATAGTGGCTGTGCCCTAGCTCACATTTGTACTTCCTTTCCATATTTTAACAATAAAATCTATTAAAGCGTGGCCTCATGTTTGCATGCTAAATTCTGTTATAGTTCACCTTTATAATTAGAAGGCAAGCGTCCCTTTTGTCTTTTTTCTTAATTACATTACAGTTATCCTCGTACGAAGGGTTTTATAATTTAGGCTTTTTAAGAAAATTGGCCAAGATAGATTAATATGATATAAAACTAAATTTGATAATTATATTAATTTTATATTAACGTTTATGGTAATAGATAATAGAGTAGATTATGTAAGGTTTTTATTTATTAAAATAAAATTTTATTCGATTATTAACTTTTAACTATTATTGTCGAAATGTCGTAAATTACAAAAGATCAGTACTTAATTTGCAGATAGTTTGTTGTATGATCATTACAAGATTAAAATTGATTATCTGATGCATAGTAATTAAAAATATCACTTTATCGCATGTATGATTAAGTACTTTAAGAGAAGGTGTCGAGGACCGAAGAAAATTTCATAATTGTGTTTTTTAACTAGTTACTCTTGCCCATAGACGTATATGTGTTCGATCGGGCTTGAAACGAAAATTTACGGATATTCTTGTTGTGATAAATAATGCAAAATTCAGTTAGAAAATAATAAATACAATAAATAATACATAAATACACCAGAAACAATATATTACATAAAAAAACAAGTCAATAAATATTTGAAATAATTACATAATACTGATCTAACTCCTTCATAAGAAATATATATATATATATATATATATATATATATATATATAATTTATATAATTTAGTTTTCGAATCATTTCTTTGTCAATCAACAATATAACTGCTCATTTAGTCTATCTCTTGATATTATCGATCGAAAATAAATCTTTATTAACTTCAACTTCAACAAGTTTATTTATGCTTAAACAACTATCACTGGTATGATTAAAAAATATGTTATAAACAATATAATTATTTGAAAATAAATTATTAAGTTTTTTCAAACATTGTAGCATATTCGAAAAAACAAAAATTTGTGTGAAAAAGTCTCATTGGTCGCATTTTGTGAGATGAATCTCTTATTTAGGTCATCCATGAAAAGATATTATTTTTTATGCTAAAAGTATTATTTTTTATTGTGAATATCGGTAAAAATGACTCGTCTCACAGATAAAGATTCGTAAGACTGTCTCACAAGAGATTTACTCATTTAAAAATTGTTGAAGTTCTATATAATACTGCACAAACTAGTTAAATGGCTAAGTTAACTTCTCCAAACTCATAGAAGGTCCGGCCCTACTCTTGTCACAAAGATTCTCAATTTGAAATGAGATATCGGATCTGTGATCCAGTTGTAACCACCACTTCGCTGACTGAAAGACTTAAAAAAGTTCCTAGTATTTCGAGCAAGAGTTATAGTCCACATTCGATCAAAAGACACCGAATATTACATGATACAAGGAAGAGAGAGTTCCCACGCATCATTTACTCGGAAGAGTGACCCCAATCCTCAATACTTCTGCCATATTTAACCACCAAAGGATCTATTATCCTTCTCCACTCTTCATAGCTTAGAGTCGAGCCCACGTCAGTTAAGGGTAATCCATTCACGAAGAAGAAAGGTGTGCCATAAACTCCTCGTATGCAACCGTACTGATATCAAACAAGGTAGTAAAAGATTGAAATGTCAACAAGAAGATAACCAAATTAAACTTAAAGTTTTTTGCAAGTTTGCAATTGTACCTTGAAAGAGACTCTTGTCGTGTGATCGGTCTTGGGGTCTGTAAAGCCAGATTTGATCGAAGAGTGGTACGATGTTCCAAGTGCATCTGCCACAAACTTTACCATTTTGTCTTCAACAGTTGATCTCGATGTGTTGAATGTTGCTGCCCCATAGAAGCTTTTCTGTTCAACAATGTAAATTTCAGTACTCTCAAAACTCACCCTAAGGGGTGATCCATAATGCTTGCAGCATTCACTTGAAAGCTATCACGAAAGACCTTCTTGATCAGTTTAAAAGTAACTCGTCCGACCTTGACTATCAAGCCCACTAATTATTCACAGCGAACTGATTCGTTTTCTTGGAGTATTGAGGTAAGCAGGATTCAGAGTAATCGAGATCAATCACAGTTAAGTCAACCTAAAAACTATACTATAATCTTCTTATTCACGTTGATCGGATATCAAGTTTTACATATCAAAACCACACAAATAGCGAGGCAAATTAAAGAAAAGTAACTCAACCTGATGCTTAAAAAGCTTTTCCAGCACATTGTATGTGGCTGAGGAGTTCAATTTGTTGACGATATGCAATGCACGGGAAGACAGGAAGGCGTTATCATGATAACTGCATTTATAAGAGATTTATCAGACATGTTCAAGAAGACGAACACGTTCACTGATTACGTAATGCGTGGTTCGAATTCTGCCCTGATATCGATAAACGGTCAATTTGCACGACTTTGGTCTACATGAGAATCCGCAAACACCAACTCCAAGGATTTGCATAGTCCACTCAAAAATTTGAATTGAACCAGCATTTTCATTCTTCAAAAACAAGTCACGGGTAATGCTACGATTTTATGCATTCATAAGTCAGCATATTCCTGGGTTGGGGCTTAACTCCTAAAATGCAACCAGAAGGAATCCATCCTCCCAAAAAAAAAATAATAATAAAATCAAATGACCAACAAACTTACGGCAACGGAAATGTATAAACAACAAGCGCAACGGCGGAGCCATAGTGCTTTAGGGCTGTTCTGAGAGGTGGCCATGAATCCCTGGTGTCGGGGCAAACCGGGTCGAAGAAAGCTTCGATTAAGATGGATTCGGCGCTGGCGGGTTGGTCGCCGAACCAAAACCCTTCTTGCTTCACCAAAGACTGAGCCGGAGCTTCGATAAAGAAAAAGCATGAGCCAAGAAAAAACATCAGAAAATATCTCGTGTTATTGCGCAGGACATCCATGTTCGAAATCTGGGTTTCTTCCGAATAAATCAGGTTATGTGGGTCGTTCGTCAGAAGCAGGTGGCAGAGTTGCTACACCTGTCCTATTTCTCCAAGTGCAGAGTGCCACTAAATTGTATTTTCAAAGAAATAGAAGAAAAAGCATTTTTCATGGGTTACAACGATCGTTTGGTCTGTTTTAATATTTTGGGGCCATTGTTTCTTGGCCCATGATCCAATACTGGATTTCTTGCTTTTGCCATTTAATCCGCTCCTTTCCCAGAATAGGGCCAACACAATAGAATAGTCCAGTTTCAATGGACCAGAACACTTTGATATCTTTTTCTACCCAAATGAAATTTTGGTGTAGTTAGAAGTCATTGACACCTTATTATATGGATTCGGGTTCATTTTGGGTTTTACATTTTTGCTTCAATTTATCATTCATTGTGTATAGTTGAATATTCGTTTTAATTGAAAATTTTTTATGGCAATAATTTTAAAAATTACCCCATTTTATTTTATAGTTTGTATTTAAAATTGGAGTTTCAATATTAGGTTTTAGGAGGCATTCTCTTAATAAATAAAGAAATTTTTTTGTCATTAATTAGCCCGGGATATATGCATATATGTTAGATTTTAATATAGAACAATTTTCTATCAGAATTTTTTGTTAATCGAATTTTTGTTTTGTTATATATTTTGCATTCTTATAAAAATAAAGGTAATTGTAGATAATTGATATTTTATGGAAAAAAAAATTGACATGTTTTAAAAACTTAACTAATTATAACGGAGCTTCTAAGCAGTTCGATGACACCTGGAATTTTATTTAAAAATAATTTCAAAAAACTTACAGCGCAAGCCGGTTATAAGCTTGTGCTGCATAAAAAAATATTATACATCAAATAATTAATATATATGAATGTGTACATACTTGAAGGAAAAAAAAACATCACTCGTTATTAAAAGGAAAAGAAAGAGAGGCTCAAAGCAAAGAACCCAAAAAAGCAGATGTACAAGCCACGCTTCCTTTCCATCCAAGAAATTTGATGTCCAAAATAATATTATTTTAGCAGGTTTTTTAATGAGAAGATGTTATGTATTTTTATCCGTGAGACAGATCAAACTTACTTATATTTATAATAATAAGTAGTATTTTTGACAGTAATACTTAAATAAAATATATGTTTCACAAAATTAACTCGTAAGACCGTCTCACAAAAAATTGTGATATTCATATTTAAAATATTTATGAAAGAGTGGTTTAACAATTTTTTTTGTTTAAATACTTATATTTATAAAATCTTAGTTAACAGAAGAAATTATCAATTTATAAGGCATGGACATTATGTGTCAAACTTGAGTGAATATTCAATGAAAAAGTTCCAGGATCTTTATTTTTGAAATATGTCAATTTGATTCATATTTATAATAAAAATAAATTTTTTTTACATAAAAATTAATATTTTTTAATAAATCGAATCAGATCGAGAGTCTGTGTTATAAAATGATCTTGCAGGACGATATCAATGGAGTTTTTGTGGTCAAACTTATATCACAAACTATTTATATGGTTTTCTTAATCATTGACCTTACCCACCCGACGTATACGAACTTTTACACTTCAGCATCATATATATTTCACGGCCACCCCACCCCGTCATTCACTTCTCCAAAATATACAAGATTTAGAGACAAAAAAACGGAAGCACGGCCCTTATCTTCAAATGGGATCGTGCTTCTCCAAACTCAAAAAATTCAAAGAAATCCCAATATCATCATCACCATCACCTTCGCATACTCCCCCTCACCCTCAATACCAAGATTCCCTCCCGCAGCACAACCATGAGCCGCCGCTAAAACCATCTTCTCCTCCCCCAAGAATCGCCGCCACTACTACTCCTAGCACGACCACCTCCACGCAACGGCCAGTAGCTTCCAATATAGGACCCATTCTTGCCAAACCCTACACAGACATAACCACACTCTACGATCTCGACAAAGAACTCGGCAGAGGCCATTTCGGGATCACATATCTCTGCACAGAAAAGGCCACTGGCATCAAATACGCATGCAAGTCCATTTCAAAGAGAAAACTCGTGACCGAGAAGGACACACAAGATGTGAGAAGGGAGATCTTGATCCTGCAGCATTTGACAGGACAGCCCAATATTGTGGAGTTTAAGGGGGCTTATGAAGATAGACAAACCCTGCATCTGGTTATGGAGTTGTGCAGTGGAGGTGAACTTTTTGATAGGATTACCGCAAAGGGGAGCTATTCCGAGAAAGAAGCCTCGAGAATTGGAAGGCAGATTCTTAACGTGGTTCATGTTTGCCATTTCATGGGGGTGATGCATAGAGATCTTAAGCCCGAGAATTTCTTGATGGTGAATACGGATGAGGATTCTCCATTGATGGCTACTGATTTTGGCCTATCTGTTTTCATTGAGGAAGGTATAAGTTTGCAATATTGATCTGAACTTTAAATCATGATAAGATTATGCAGACTTAAATATTGCACGGTCATTCATGAAAGTTATTGGTTCGTCAAAATATGTGTTTGTATTGTTTTAATTTCATCCAACTATTTGCTTCGGAGGTAAGTATTGGTTGCTGCAAATGTGAGTTTATTCGTGCTAGTTTGTTTTGCAAGCTTCGAACTTAATTATCACGTACGATAATTGCTTTTAGCAAGTGTATTCACACACGCACAATGTTCATGTTCAAATTAACTTTATCATGTCTCATAAAATATCAATATAAATATTTGATGCATCTTTTAGAAATTAAATTAAATATGTCAATACTATGCTTTTAGTGAGGAAAAAGAGTGTAAACATGTGCATCTCTGCTTTATGTGGAGACGACCAAGTCAACTCGAAAAAGACCGGTCAACTCGGTCAATTCTGCTTGTCCTTCTTATGTTTCCTTCATGTACATACATATTTTTTAAAACCTAATATGTTTAAAATCCAATCTTATACAAATTATGTGCCACAGGAAAATATCTACTTGATAATTTTTATTGCATTAGTACTTAATTGTCACACGTTGTGTTTTTATTCGAGTGAGTTTTTTAAATATGTTGAATTGGATACATGTCAATCCATTGATTAATGTAACATGTAATGTTAATTACTTACACTTGTTGATGAGGAATTTTTGGATTTTTTCATGCTCTTCCACCGTCTCTTCATTTCTTTTTTCACTTGGTTTCTGATGCAGCTTGCAAATTCTTCTTTGGGCCTTTAATTTGATTTCGTTCACCTTAAGAATTTTGAGATTAGAAATTCAATTTAATTTTGAGATAATGGAGAAATATGCATGTTACATGACAAAAATATAAGAAGAAATTGATTATATTCCATTTTTTTAAAAAAAAAAATCTTCTGGGAAAACTATTTCTTAAAAAATGCAGTTGAAATTGTGATACACGTCTCATTTTGTTTTCTAAATGAGATATTTTTAGCTGTAGTGTCATGTTATGCAAGATTATGTTGAGCTGGAGATTTACACCATATAAACATAATTTGAGTGACGGGTTGTTAGATATTTCTATAGTAATACATAATTTATTTGATTAAAATATCAAATAATAACATAATATTTTAGAGAGTGATGAAAAGTTAAAATTATTAATAATGATTATCTTAGAAGATGTAAAATGTTTCATATATGGTCTTATTTTCTCGAATTGGAAAGCGGGGCTAGAAAATGAAACTGAACATCAGCATATTTGTTGGTGGGGAAAGTTTAAAAAATTTTGATTGTTTAAATATGATTTCAGTAAATAATTCGAAGTGGGAAATAATGTTTGGATTCAAAAATCTAACTCATTGAAAAAAAGGACGGGATATGGTTGGAATTCCATCAAAATACATAAAAAAAAAATGATTGAAAAGATTTGTAGTTTTGATACACACATTTGATCGTTCAAAGTTAGGCGAGTTATTGACCAATGGTTATGAGTTCGATTTCTCATACTAATATTTTTTTGAACGAGCATGTCACACAAGGTTCTGAGTTAGCCTGAATGTTTTTCCAACATACATAAATAGTAACAACTAGTAGTTTCTTCTTCCAAAAAAAAAAAAAAAAAGAAGTGAACAACATCAGAATCACAATGCTAAGGTGTCGATAACGGCCAACATAGTTTGTGACTATCAATTTTCATGCACATTATTTTCAGGAAGAACCTATAGAGACATAGTCGGAAGCGCGTATTACATAGCACCGGAGGTACTTGGACGAAGCTATGGAAAGGAGATAGATGTATGGAGTGCTGGAGTCATACTTTACATACTTCTATGTGGATTTCCTCCTTTTTGGGCTGGTAAATTTTTTTTCAAGATTCAAACTCTGTTTTATTCGTCAAGGGATCGACGATTTATTCGTGTCTAAACGTCATTGCCAGAAACGGAGAGAGGCATACTTGAAGCTATTAGGGATGGTTACGTAGATTTTGTTGGCTCTCCTTGGCCTTTTGTATCCAATGCTGCAAAGGATCTCATCAAGAAACTGCTGACTAGAGATCCCAAAAAGAGGATTACTGCTGCTGAGGCCATTGGTAAAAAGAATAATCTTCAAATGTTTTGTTCGATATTACTATGGTCTATGTATATGGTTTCATCTATGGACATGGATTAACACGAGCATTCAATGTAATTTTTGTATGTTAAACAGAGCACCCGTGGCTGCAAAAAGATGGCGAAGCATCCGATACTCCAATTGACAGTGCTGTTTTGATCAGGATGAAGCAATTCCGGGATATGAACAAACTCAAGAAGCTTGCACTAAAGGTATCAAAATTTTACATTTTTTGTACAACGTAGACAAACCAAGAAATTTAGCGATGAAAGAGTCAGACGACTCAACTTACTTTGATCAAGTTATAGAATCAAAGCTTAAATATCGTTGAAATTTTCAAGAACCTGCTGTATGTTAGATATGAAAATCCTTTATCCTTGGCTCCAAATTAACCACACCACATCATTTGGAGCTACCATGGTTCTAAAACCAGCTGTCACAATCGTAAAACTTGGAATTCCTTGAAGGTGATGGCGGAAAACCTGTCTGAGGAAGAACTCAAGGGATTGAGACAAATGTTCAGCAACATGGACACAGACAAAAGCGGTACAATCACATATGAAGAACTCAGAACTGGCTTAACTAAGCTAGGATCCAAGCTCAGCGAAACGGAAACACAACAACTAATGGAAGCCGTAAGAATTTCTTCATATCGCATTTTACCTTGAGTTTTGAACGAGTACTTGTATATGCTTTTCATATCCGTCGACGCCTTCTCGGACCAGTACATTGTACAAGACTTGTCCAGTGCAGTTTACCTTACTACCATGGTTTAGTAGTTCGCAAGTTAATTTGAGTTGTGGTTGCAGTTCTCTCGTTATTAAAAAAAAAAGATTTCTTGTTTGACTCCTATTTTGAATGTCCAGGCGGATGTGGACAAGAATGGAACTATAGACTACATCGAGTTCATTACTGCGACTATGCACAGGCACAGACTTGAGAAAGAAGAGATTTTGTACAAGGCGTTCAAGCATTTTGATGTGGACAATAGCGGGTAGATATAATATACATATGCTGACGTATAACTTCTAGATTTTAAATTTACCAAAATAAATATCTCAATAGCTCGTTCCAAACTTAAAATTTAAATATTATCATAAAAGACAAAATAGAAATAAAGATGAAAATGAAATTCCGCCTGCTCTATCTCAGTTGAAGAATTTTTTTAGCCATGTTACATATATTTACTTACATCCAATTCAAATTTCTTGAAATATGTCAATGGATCAAGCAGATTTATAACAAGAGATGAGCTTAGACAAGCAATGACACAATATGGAATGGGGGATGATGCTACAATTGATGAAGTCATCAAGGATGTAGATACTGATAATGTAAGCAACTTTTTTTTATCTGTTCATATTTAGTGAACGAGGTTTCTATTATATACTCATCTATGATCATATTTAAAGAGTTTGGTGTAATTTAACATGATATTATAATTGTTTAGTTAGAATTAAGATTTTCTCGTCAATGGAAATGGATGGTTACTAAATTCTAAACAAAAATATATTAATACCATTTTCTTGAAGTAGGATTTAAATTAAAAAAGACTGATATTGAATAAATCCTGAAAATTATTGTACAGGATGGGAGGATTAATTACGATGAATTCGCGGCTATGATGAGGAAAGGCACGGTGGAATTTGATGGACAACAAAAGAGAGAAGATTAAATGGAATGATTTTATTTGGGAAAAAAATTAGAATTTGGTATTAAATGATATTATCCCATTACTAATATATATATTAAATGATATTAATATTGTGTGTATTTAAAAAGTTAAATGATAGTTTTTAACATTAAAATTTGAAATTATTCGAATGACTTGTCTCAATTTCAAGTACGATCTCGATTCGACGTCGAATTATATGATTATAATATGAGAGAAAATATACATTCCTTGTAAAAAAATAAATTATTTATTTGTGTATATGAGTTTATTTAAATTTAATATTGAATCTTTCTATTTATAAAATGGATAAAATTGAAACTTCTATTTTAATATTTTGAGATGATATATGATAGAGTTGCATATGATATTCATTTTGAAAGTATTATATATTGAATTATTAATTTATGATTCATGTATTTTATATTTTATCATATTAGAAATTTTCCAGAGTTTTACTAACTTTTCAATTATTTTATTTTTTTAAATCCACGTCGTGATCGTTTCATAAAACAATATTGGAATTAGAATGATGGTCTTGATTACTGCGAACCACGGTCACAATTACCTGAATCCTGCCAAAACCACACCTTCATTAATGTCAACAACAGTCTTCCCCTCCTTTTGAGATACGTAACATAAAGCTATCTGAGTCGTTAAACACCGTTTTCTTTTATTTGGGAAGAAAAATCACTTATGCTTAACATCTCCATGATTCAAAAAATCAGAAGTTTTAAACTTGAATAGCAATCTGATCTTTTCCGATTGGCCATCAAAAAGGCCAGTAAGTCGGCGAAAACACCGAGTCTCACTCTCTCACATGATTGATCAACTATTCTCTGGTTTTATTCATACTACCACATGGATAGTGTTCATATATATTCGATACATATATTATGTATTGAAGGGATAAATCATAGTTATTCATTCAACATGTATAGATTATCACTCAACACACATATCATATGCTGAACAGATGATGATATTAACCATATGAGCATTATCTTACAAGCTTCATTCCCCGTACGCAAAACTTTCAAATTTCATTAGCAATGTATGTATACTCATTGGGTTTGGTAAATGCAATTCACCCACATCACATCTATTATTAGAAGCGTTCCAAGTATTCTTTTTTTTTTTTTTTTTCTAATTTTGAAATTTGGGGTATTTGTACGAGAATAAATCTGGATCGCAAATTTTGTGTGCGATATTTTTAATTTTCGATTTTTGAAAATCATTAAAAGCAATTTGAAATTTATCATTTACCAACTGTTAATGCTGGATCTAAATATGATCCGATTTGAGTTGGACAATGGAGTTAGAAAACGGGTCCTGTCCACTGGTGAAAAAACAAAAAAAGGTAGTAAAATTGCGGGTCGGGTAGAATGCAATGGCAGTAGACATGGCAGCAGTGAACACAGAGACAATTGCCAGAAACCGGAGCAACGCAGTAATTGCAATTTTGGCCCCTCTTCCCTCCATTGTCTTCTACGTTTCCTTCCTCGGCCAACACCCGTCGGCGAGGGAGGGAGATACTTTGTTTCCTCTGTGGACTTGGTGTTATCACCATCCTCTCTTGCTGGCCAACATTAGCTTCTTCCTCAATGTCAACGTTCTTTTCTGGTTTCTTGGTCTTCTCCAATCAAGCCACTGGGTATGTATTTTTTCTAAAGTTGGATTGGATTTGCATTTCATTTTCTCCATCTAATTTTGAATGGATTGATGCAGATGATAGACTTGTATTGGACAGTGATACCCGTATTGTTAGTTCATTACTTCGCAGCTCACCCGCTGGCGGAGTTTAACGTTTGGAGGTCGAGGGTCGTGATTGTTTTGACTTGGATTTGGAGCGTGAGGCTCACTCACAGCTACTTTCGCCGGGAAAAGTGGCAATGGGGTGCTCGGGAGGACTGGAGATTTAGCGATATGCGCCGACAATATGGCAGAAATTGGTGGTGGATTTCTTTCTTTGCGGTTTACCTTTCTCAGCAGGTAATTTATTTTATCGGTTATTAGTTTTTATGGCGTTCGATATCTTCAACCGGCCGGCGGCAAATTGTTGTGATGTAAGTTGTTCGATGAAATGCCTGTACAAGCAAAACTAGGCAAAGACTAACTGGATCGCATAAGTTGCCATTTGCGAAATTATCATCCAAAAGTGTGAAGTTTATTTCAATCCATCATGAACATATCTGACCACGGATGATGACACTACGGTTGCTTTGCTGCCACAGGTTTTTCTAATGGGCATATGCATGCCTCTGTACATTATCCATGTGAAGCAAAAACAAATGACCATTTGGGATTTCATAGCCACATTCATTTGTTTGACCGGTGTTACAATTGCATACTACGCTGACACACAACTCGATTACTTTGTCACTAGAAACAATAATCTGAAACGGCCAAGTAAACCTTCGGTTCCCACTCTTGACGAAGGCTTGTGGTATTACTCACGACACCCTAACTATTTCGGCGAGCAGTTGTGGTGGTGGGGTCTGGTGGTCTTTGCTTGGAATTTGGGTTGCGGTTCGGTGTTTCTTGGTGCTCTGATTAATAGCTTGTGTTTGGTTTATGTTACCATTCTCGTGGAGGAGCGGATGCTGAAACAGAAGAACAGGGTTGACGCTTATAAGCGTTATCAGAAGACGACTTCCGTGTGGATACCCTGGTTCAAGGCAACATCGGCAAGAAAATACAAGTATACATGATCAAGGATTCAATGTGTTTCTTGAAAACAACGTACATGCGTGGTGTGATTCATTGTCAATGATTGGCATTTCTTAACATGCTGAGTTTTCTTCTTGTTGGTCACTTGCAGTTCGTGATGTTTTATTGTAGAATGAGATGGATTCTATCGACACAGATCTCTAATTTCATATTATCTTTATTTAAAAAATGGTGAAATTTTGGTGTTTGGACAAGGCGTACGCATCACCGGGCAGGAGACTCGTGACAAAAGCTCAAAATCTTTTAATGTGTGTTGAAAATACCAATTTTTAAAATTTATTTGATAAGAATTATAATGTTTTTTTCCCATATTCCTAATTCTAGGAGGTTGGGAGGCTCCAAGTCGAACCGTTACATAATCTCGAGTGAAACCAATGGAGCTAACCTCTAGTTTCGTAGGCATGATAATGTTTGTAGATATAGATAATAATAATATACAACATTTGAAAGATAAAGAGCATTTTAACAGATAAATGCTTACCCAATCATGTGGAAATACGCTACAGTATATATTTTTTAAACAATACAGTATTAGTCATTAGTGTATAGATTCGTGGACTTTTTTTCTTTTATCAACTTTAACATGAGAATTGTTTCATCAATCGAAGTCAAACAGAGCATATGTATTATTTGGACACAATCCCACTTCAACAATACAAATTGTCTTGGTGTCAGTCAAGACCATAAACATAATCTTCACCATTTCATTGTAATCATGACTACATTTCTTTAACACAACACAAATCACATATCAGACAAAACTATCAACATATTTTTGGACTAGTTGATGCACGAGGATCTTGTAAGCTTTCTCGGTGGGATGATAACTGTCCCAAAATACATATTTAGAGCTATCGGCACACGTCCAACTATATCTGTTGCATAATATCACTGCCTCAATACTTCCCGTGCCACAACAACCCTTGTCATTAACTTCGAAGCCTGAAATAAGTGATTCGATTATCCAAACATGAATGATAATAGTCATTTCTCCTCAAATGATTAAAAAAAACTTTGAAATTACGTATATAATTTATCAAAACATGTAAGCTCTATTTTTCAACTTTTTAATCCAATGAGTATCAAAGAGGTCGTAATTAATAACTACCATAATTTCGAGGGTGTTGGATGATATCAAAGAGGGGGCTGAAAACGTCAATGTACACCACCCTAGACTGAGGCAGTTCTTGATTGAGCGCATCGAGTCGAGGTGAAAGCTTGGAGTTGAGCAATTGTGCAGCTTGGTTGTAACTCACAGAACATGATCTTACCGATCCACCTGCCATTGTTATTTGAAGTGGCAAACACCCAATTGGCGGAATACCGAATACAGCAAATCTTCTGGCCCCAAGTTTGTACAATTCCTACCGTAAATATATAAAGTAGAACCTTATAATTCAACTTATGAATCGTGTAAGAAAACATATATATAATGGGAACACACACACACACACACACACACACACACACACACACACACACATATATATATACCTGTACAAAATTTGTAGCGGAGACCACAATAAAATCAGCATATGAATAAAGATCATACTGCATTTTTCGGATTCCGAAGGTAAAATAGGTATTTGCAAGATCATCTGACCCCGCAACCAAAAGAAACAAAGCCTGGCCCAATATGTTGGTCGCACCTTCTTCCCCGACTAACCCTTTGAGTTTCCCAATGTATTCCTTGAATTGGTTCAATTGATCCAACATTGGAATCACCGACTGAGACCCATATATTCACATAATTAAACACATCAAAAAACACAAAAATAAATACGCAATACATATGCGTGTGTAGAATTTTGTTCACACAGTAGAATTTTGATGTACCACTATTCGAGAAGTTTGAGGGTCGTATCCGGAGCCCCCGGAAGCAAAGCTAACGCCGGTGAGAAGATCGTGAGCCGTCAGATTCGGATCGAGATAAGCGGGAACGAGCTCCTTAATTCCCAATTCATCAGCTGAGATTTTAATTTAAAACATTTTTTAATTATATATTCATTAGTACATGACAAGGATGGTTACTCCAACCGAGGGTCCTTTTTTAACAATTTGAACTACACACAGAATTATACAGTATTTAAAAATTCAAGACACAAATTAATTAGAAAAAAAAAGTTAACTCGTCCCATTTTAAAAGGACGCGTATTAAAAAATTTGACAGATTAATGCAAAAATTTGAACCTCGTGATCTACGAAAGCATGCATGCATGTAAAATTTTCTCATAGCCCTCACCTAACAAGAAACTGGTAGACATAGGCCACAACTAAAGAGCCATTAATAATATTTGTCATATTCAATTTAATTGAAAACCCATCATAACCACTCTATTATAATACGCACAATTTAAAGGTTCCAAACTGAGACCAAGGCCAGGTAGCTAGTCTCATTTGTACGTATATATGTTAACTTGGCCGATATGATTAATTTTAAGATAGATGGTATTTGCTTTTATTGAATAATATATAATTTTATTTAGCTATAAAAAAGATGCATCAATTTGACGAAGTCCATTCACATGAATGAAACGTCATCTCCTTCATCGCACATACAAGAAACAAAACGTACACACAAACATGTATAGTCACGTACCGATAAGATCCGGCGGCGTCCTGCCGTTGCTGAACCTTCCCGATGGCAACCCGGCCTGAAAGTCTTTGCCGTAGGGTGGGAAATTGCACTTCACCACTGTCCTGATATCGTTGTTGTTGCCCTGATCCGCAATAGAGTCTCCAAACGCTAAAAGTGCCGGTATCGTCAAATTTTCCGGCAGCTGTATAGCTCCCTCGGAGAATATAGTGAAGACAAGAAATACAAGAGAGAACAGGAGGATTCTTGGTAGAAATGGGACGGGATTCTTCGTGGAGAAAACCTGCATTTTCACTTAGAGATGGAGTTCGAGAGTTGTTTGAGTAGGAACTAAATGATTTGAGGTGTGCTTTATATAACAGTGTAAGTGTTACGTCATACGTTTATTGTAACTTGTGAATTTGTCATCCGATTTCGTATTTATGAATTTTATTTTTGGTTCTAATATTAAAATAGATTATAGGATAATACGTAAGTTGTGGGGTCTATTCCTTAATTAACGTTTGAATAGACTAATTTATAGATTAATGATCTTAATTTCGTATTTATATCTAATCATTATTTATTTATTTTAGGAACGTATGGTAGCTTTTATTTAATTAGTTTCGATGAGTAATTAGTTACTTATTTTAATTGGATACAAATTAAATACATACTCACACAATTTAGTGTATTCAATTCATATTTAGTTGACCTCTCACTATTCTTTATTTTAAAATGGGAAATTAGTTAAAATATTTCTCTTAATTTGTCTATTTTTTTTAACTGAAATGCCAAAGGCTGAACGGGAAATGAATCCGAAGTTCAAACATGCCCTCCCGATTATATCTTTTTTTTCTAGCAATAGACAATTAATGAAATATACTTTTTAAGAGCCAATATAAATAATAAATATTTCAATCGTGGTCTTTAAATTCACGAACTCATGTTATTTTACTTAACTAATGAAGCAGCAGCTAGTTGGGATTGGTTTAGAAAAATGACGTAGGGTGGCAACAAAACTTTTGGTTGACTACCTACTTAAATTTTGTCTATTCTAAATTATAAATTACTGATTCTCATGAAGCTTTTCCTGTCCGTTTATTAGATTTGTGGCACTGCTGATCAGGTAATATTCAAGATTTCAAGTAATTATTCTAATTAAGTTCACACAAAAAAAGGGTGAAAGAAAAATTATAATTTATTAATACTTCTGTATATATTTATATATATATTCTTAATATGAAAAAACTTGTGTGATACGGTCTCACGAGTCGTATTTTGTGAGACAAATATCTTATTTGAGTCATCCATGAAAAAATATTGTTTTTTATGCTAAGAGTATTACTTTTTATTGTGAATATCGGTAGGGTTGACCGTCTCATAGATAAAGATTTGTGAGACCGTCTCACAAGAGACCTACTGTTAATTGCAAAAACAATGGGTTGAAACTTATTATCGAGATTTTTTTAAAAAAAAAATATTTGGTAAGATACAAAAGGAAATCAGCTTTCCTTGGTCAAATCAGTTTCTAAAAAACTAAACAATGTGCTGATTGGTTGCAAGAAGAAACAAAAGATTGCATTTTTAGTATATATATGTTGGCTTGAGGTTAGCTTCTGACATTGGTTGTTTAGCTAGGTTTCGAGTTGGTTTGAAACACAAATCGTGGTTATTCATTTTTTTTAGAATTCAATATTCTATTAATATCTATCACTATATTATAAAAGAATCCATTTTTTCTTTATTTATTTCAAACACACGGTAATACACTATTTTGATATTAAAAAAATTATAATTTTAGTCTTATAAATTGATTTATTTTGAGTTACAATAATATTATTTGTTAACGTTTGGTTTTCATTGAACAACGTGAATCTTTTTTTGTCTTTTCCAACATAAATCACCAAATCTATCAAATAATGTTTATTGATACGGATATTATCCAACCTGGCTTATATAACGATAGTAAACTTGTTAGATATACTAAAATTTAAATAAACAAAAATAAAGAGAAAAAAATAAGTTTTTTTTTCTTTCAAGTTTGAAATACCATGTGTCATTTTGCTTTATTTTCTTCTTTTGTTTTTGTTTAAATTTATTTCCATATGTGTAATATATTTTTATTCTGGCTACATGAGCTACAAAAGATAACATCGTGTCAAATAAACATTAATATTCGATGAAATTAGTGACTTTTGGCTAAAAAAATTAAAAAATATATCAAGTTTCTGAATAAAAAACATTGATGAGGTACAATATTAAAACTCAACAACAATATACGTGGAATTTTATAAAAAAAAAAAGAAAGAAAATTTTAAATTTATGATTTCCTTGATCAAAGTTTCAAGGGTGGTGGTTGTAAATGTTAACATTTTCGATCCATTGAAAAAATTTCGATCCAACGTACACTCTTAGAACATTAAATGATAGGAATTATTAACAGAGATCATTAAAGAAGCTATCTTAAACCAACATTCACGATTTGTATAAAACTGATGAAATGTTAAAAGAAGTAAAAGAAAAATATCTTGTTCATTAATAAATTAAACCATTTTTCGCGAATTTTCGCGTGAACGACGTATCAAAATTTTATTATTGAAATATACCTTTAGCATTAGAGAAAATACATATGATTGATCGATAGAATAAATATTATCTCAAAAAATACTTCCAAGTTTTTGTAAAGTTTAACTCATGGGGTTGCATTTTAATAGCTAGATGTATCTGCAAAATTGATTCTAACTTAAATTCATCATTTACATTAAGGCAGATGATTTAGTTAGCTATTTCAAATTCCGCGTTTTTCTTTTATCCATATATTTTTATATAGAATTTTAAAAATTCTCAAAATGACCACCAAGCATAATAATTCCGGATCAATATCCTCTGCTATGGGGAACCTACCGCAGAGAGTGCTATGCACTATAAAAAAAAAACTTATTTTTTTAAAAAAATGATATTTTTATATTTTAGTTATTTCAAAATCAAAATTATATTTTTTATATTACAATATGTGATTAATAATTCAATTTAAAGTTACAATTTTATTTTTGGTTACAAATATATATTGTGATGGTAAAATGACGTCTCTCTTATTATTTTTTCTTTTATAATTTTTACAACTCTTTTTTTAAAAATATTAATAAAAATTTAATTTTATTGTTACAAATATGTGATTCCGAACTCATAGTTATTTACAAATATTAATAATAAATTTCGAATATTAAAGGAACTTTGTCAAATCACATCCGTACGTTGTTTTCAAACCAAAAATAGACTCGCTAACTTGGAGTTTGATCCCAAAAAAATAAAATATTTCCACTCATATTATTGTATACTTAAATTAAATTATTATTAAATCGACTTAATATGAGTCAATTATAGTTAGACCAAACTTTCAAATTTAAAAAAGATCTGTTATTACGAGTCTTTACCTATTTGACGGACGCTAAGCAGTTTTTTTTTGTTTCTGCCTTTGAAATATAGCATGTAATGCATCTGGATCATATATTATATTGTTAATTATATTAGCTATTAGGACTTATATAAATTGAGTTTTTTAAGTAGAATTTAAAATGAAATATAAAATATATCGATATTATGCTTAACAAATGTTAAAGGAAGTACGTTTCTCTATTGAATAAGCCGAGACTCCTCGATGTTATTTTTTATCCTTTTATCTTCAGTATCGTTTGAGTCGTGCGATGAGTTGATAAAAATATATAAATTTATAGTATTAGTAACAAAATAATTATAGATGTAAGGAGTTAATTAGTGTAATTACTAATATTATATTATGTCTGATGTATGAGTTGATAGTTGATTGAACTATCTTTATTTATCTCATGGATCATATCAAATAATACCTTGATCTTCACCGTTTCCATCATGTTCTTATGGTTATATTCATGCCCAATCCTCGTAATATCTCATGGGAAATAATAAGTTGGTGAGGTAAAATAAAATACAATCAGTTAAAAAACTAATAATTTTTTTTAAAAAAATTGGGCTCTAACTCGCTTATTTGGTTTGTTTGCATAAAAAATGACTTTGTTTAATCCAGTATTTAATCATTATTAATTAAATTATTTGCAATAGCAATCGACAACAATTCACAATAAAAATAATAATCACAACAATATATATTATTATTGTTATTTGGGTAGCTTGGAAATAAATCTCCAGATCAAAACACAAGTTGTTATTTAATCCCTATTCCTAAAATCATTGTTTAAACTCACTAACCACGGTAAAAATACCCTTACATTTAATGATTTTTTACTGGGCCATAAATGATAAGAAAAATTTATAAACCAAAATATGAAAGTTTCTAGAATGTTTGAGGAAACAATGCTCCAACTAAGAGCAAATAAATATTTCTAGCCACAAAAAATAGAATTCTTCAAGATAGCTTTATATCATAAAGATGTAGAGTTTGAATCAAATTTATCATTAGAATATGTCGAGAAAATGATCAAATACAACTACAATGAAGACTTTTTTGCATAATGGGAAATGAACCAACCCCAAGTCACTTTTAAAATTAAAGAAGACAATGAATATGAGTTTGTTAGATGCAATTTTATCTCAATGAATATAATTGATCAAAAGAATATGCAAATTATTATCAAATAACATTTGGACATTGGTTTTAACCAGAACAGAAATATCATCATACAACAGATCATGTTTCTTGATAAGAAATCGTGGTTAAATCAAGAAGAACAAATCCATGTTAGTAAATTAATTATAAAAAAATTAATAAAACTCTGGAGTTTGATTGTTATTTCATGCATATTAGATATCATTTAAATAGTTATATATGCAACACAAAAATGATCTTTATATTTGATGGTAGGTCTGGATTTTATCAAACATAGATAAAGGAAAAAATCAAGAAATTCACGACTTTCTTCACACCGCAAGGTCATTATATTTGGGAATTATTACTGATAGGTTTAGCTAATGCACTCAAATATTTCAAATAAAGCTATACAATCTATTTAAATAATATTTTAATTTTATGTTTGTTTATACGGATGATATTTTAATATCATCTAAAATTATGGACGAACATATTAAACATTTAAAGATTTTCTCTAAAGTTTTTTTAAAAAAACCGTAATAGTCTGAAAGCAACCATTGTTAAAAGAAAGATTAAATTCTTTAGATTAGAAATAGATAATCATGAATATTTATGCAATAACACGTGGTGATCAAAAAGACGCATAACTTTGTTGGATGTTTATTAAGGACATAGCAAAACACAGAAAAATTTTCAGTTCATTACTGCAAGATTCTTATGGACATAAGAACATATAAAATTATTAAGCCAATTAAAGTATATTTGAAAAAATCTTCAAAAATAGTTATTTCTCAATATGAAAATTATTTGTCATTACACCCATATGTTATTGATCATTGGTGGCGGTTCTTACGAAGTTCACATTAAATAGAGAACAACCATGCCCGTATTACATTAGAATATTCTTATACGCAGAAGTCATACGATGATATACCGATGAAAAGCAATTTAATGTAGAAAAAAGACTCGAAAATTTACTATTATTTTTATTTGCAAATAAATTTGTCTTAAAAGTTGATAATATACAATTAAAAACTTCATTGAAAATAAAATTGAATATAAACTGATAATACTAGATTATTGAGATGATAGACTTTGTGTCAAAATTATATTTTTGATATTGTTATAATTAAATAACGTGAAAATATATTTGCAGATTTCTTAACAAGATATGGTCAATACTAATGTCGATGTCATCATGAAAATGCAGAGGCATTTGAGAGAACATCTTGAAATACTTCAAACCGAGTTCAATAAGATTTGCCCTAAATACAGAAGTTGCGGGTAGGCTACAACATGCCGAGAAGAGTTTGTCAAGTAGCTCATGAAACATGGGCAAACAATGATTATTTATCCAAATGAGACATTATGAAGCCCTAATTTTTCAATGCATCACCAGAAACAACCGAAAAGCTCACATGAAGTATTTCATTTCACCAAGCTTAGGAGATCAGACATTAAAATCCAGAAGTTCATTGAGGACCCTTCAGAAGATAAAACAACTCTTGTTTCATCATTTACTGAAAACTACATCTCCACTCTAAGAGCATGATGATTATGGGTATGTGTTACAGAGATATAAAAAGTCAAATTTCTATTTTTCGTCGAAAATTATGCAACATGGCTAATGATCAAAATAAATATGCTCAAAATGCTTGAATCAGAAAGAGCCAGAATTCGGGAATAGTTTTTGGTCTAGATATGATCGAAAACATAATACAGAAACAAGTCCAATCGGTGAAGGTTCACACAAGTCACGTTTCTCTCGGGCACCATAAAAAAGCAAAATATTCCACGATAAAGATAAAGAGGGCATGCGATCCAATCACTTAATTAGTAGTGGATGAACCACTTAACCACCATTAACTAGTGGTATACCAACTAAAATATGTTGTCAGCCACAACTGACAAAACAATCAATTAGGAGTTTCAAATCCAAATGAAGCTTCTATTTGTACCAAGATTGAAGCAAGATAAAAACATCATTAAACTTCTTTATTTTTCTTTTAAAATAAATTTTGCTATTTTCAGATTACTAGGGATGGCAATTTCATCCGAACCCATTGGAGGATCCGATACCCGACCCGAATAGAAGATGGTATAGAGGGATTTTTAGACCCGATTAAATAATTGGGTAATCGGGATGTGGATGAAATTCAATACCCGATGGGTATGAGGATGAATTTAATAAATGAGTATGTGGATGGATGTATGAAATCAGACCCATACCCTACCCATTGCCATCCCTACAGATTACGTGTTGTAATTTTAGTTACGATACGTAGCTAAACAATTTTATTTTTCTTCCACAGAAGGTTACTATGTAATAATATTTTGTATGTTTGAATAAAAGAACCAAGACTTACTGCCCTTTCATGTATTATTTTTAAATTAAACTTATTTCCTATACATAATGAGTTAGAAAACGATACAAAGTTGTGCTAAGTGATGTTGAAAGAATCCACTTGAAAAACCATGTGTTGCTAGCACATACGAGGAATAGTTTTTAAAATAACAGATACAACCCAATACATTTTGATCAAAAAGATAAAATATGTAATTAATTTTACGGAAACATTATGAGTTAAATAAATACAAAAATTTGGCATATACACTAGAAACTTTGTATAGTTATGTGTCTTCATACTCTATGGTTTTAAGAACATATTCGATAATTACAATAATATCACGCACCAAAAAAATTCAAAGATATTTTTGAAAATTTTAAATTATTGGAGAACTTAACCAAACTTTTAAAGATAAAAGATATAAAGTAAGTTTTGGACCTTAGGTCCTTATAATTTACCCTATTATCATCATGGTGACATCACACGCAATATTACATTATTATTATTATTATTATTATCATCTGCATATGTGTCATATTCTTCACTGTTCCAACTGGAATCAGTTGAGAATCGGAAGAAGCAAAACGATGTTAAACGGAATCGACGACGAGGAGAAATGGCTCGCAGAAGGCATCGCCGGAATTCAGCACAACGCCTTCTATTTGCATCGAGCTTTGGTACAACCCCATCCAACTTAGGGTCCTAATTTCTCCAACTGCAGTAAATTTTGATCTGTGATTTTGATTTTCATGATTGAAGGACTCGAATAACCTCAGAGAAGCGTTGAAATTCGCCGCGCAGTTGTTGTCTGAGCTACGAACGTCGAAGCTCTCGCCTCACAAATATTACGAGCTTTGTATATTTTCTGGATCTGTCTTTAGCGCAGTATTTTTTTCATACATGTGGTGAATTAATGTAATGCGTGTTCATTTTGGGGAATTTTTGTGTGTTCGTGTCTTAGATATGCGAGCTTTTGATGAGTTGAGGAGGCTGGAAATGTTCTTCAAGGACGAAGATCGGCACGGTTGTTCGGTGGTTGACCTTTACGAACTGGTTCAGCACGCTGGGAACATTTTACCTAGGCTGTAAGTTTTGATCAAAATGTGGTCCGCTCCACTGGATTCTTTAAATCTTCTGTTTTTGTAACTTTATTCTGCGTTTATTTGATATGTCATACAATCATTTTCCTTTTCCACACCGCAGTAGTTGAAACGTTTTATGCTGGATTTAGATTCTATTTTTGCACTATTTGTTATGCAATATACCAGTATATTTATTTACATGTATAATTTATGTATATGAGCGTAATTATATACATGTGTGTTCTCTTGTTTACAACTCGGGGAGAAACAGTAAGGGGAGTACCTTCCAAATGTATTTTCATTCTCTAAGGATGAACATTGTTTTCTCAATACATAAGCAAACAAAGCTAAACATTATTTTAAAATAGATTGTTTTCAGTTCTAATATAATATAGAAAGGAGTGTTTTGTTGATTATCTAAAAGTTGAATTAGAAGTAATTATTATGCTTGGAGATGTGAATACGAGGAAAACTATATATTGAGAAATGAGAATGAAGTGAGATGGTTATGTCCAAATGAATTCACATAAGGGGAAATTTTTCTTTCTAATTTGTTCCCTTGAAAGGTAAGAATCGGAAAAGGTGATAGGATTGTTTTAGAATTACTATAATCTCTTTACTGAAGGTATGGATTTGTCCGTTATTCTGCATAGCGTGTGCATGAATTTTAGTGTTAACGAAATTAGTGGCACTTTTGTTGCTCATGTTTGATTCTTCAATATATCAGGTATCTCTTGTGTACAGTTGGATCTGTTTACATAAAGTCAAAACAGGCTCCTGCTAAGCATGTTTTGAAGGATCTTGTTGAGATGTGTCGTGGAGTTCAACATCCATTACGTGGGCTCTTTTTGAGGAGTTACCTTGCTCAAGTTAGCAGAGACAAGTTGCCAGATATCGGTTCAGAGTATGAAGAGTAAGAAAACTGTCTCTTCAATTTTGCAATATAGTGTGCTATTTATAGATAAGACAAAATGTATTCTCTGCTCATAATGCTCATGGGATAACAAAAGCAACTTCTTTTTATGAGTCTGAGTGTATGCTAGTTCTGTATTAATTCAAAATCTTAATTTCCATTGCTTTTCCTTTCCATCTGAAGCTTTTCCCTCTCTGGTTCTCCTCCACACCCATGGTGCTATACTCTTGTAAATCTTATTCATGTTGCTCTGTTTCATGTTCATCTTGTTGTATCCAGAAAAAAAAAAAATCATCTTGTTTGTGGCTGAATAATAATATAAGTTGGTTCAGTTAAGTTACTTTTCTTAGTGAACCTTCATGCATGGCATGTTTGCTGGAAACATAGATATCAGATTGAAAGAAGTTGTGGATAAATTCCCCTATGTCTAAGTGTTTGGGCATCTCCAAGGGTGTGCCATCTTGGCGTTGATTGCCGACATGGCGTCCCTAGCACCGCTCCAATCAAGCGGTAAATCTTGCTCTAAATTGGAGAGGTGCTACAGTGCCGTGCCAACTGTACCTGCGCTATACTTTTATTGTTGTTTTTCATTTGTTTAAATATTGTTAATAGTTATAAATTAAGTTAATAATCCAAAATAGATTTCATGGTTTAAGAATAATTTTAAGATTGGTTTTATTTTTGATAATCGGCAACTTAAATTTGCTAATATTATTTTATATTTAAAATTAACAAACAGTTTACTTAGATTAATTATGTGAATTATTTAAGAGTTTAAATTTTGATATATAGTTATTTTAATATATTTAAATAATTTGTGAAATATTTAATTGTCGTAAATAAAGTAATGGAGAATATTCCAAAATATTATTCTTAGAGTTGAGTTTAAAATTGATGGGTTGGAGATGATTTTTATATTTGATCAAATAATTGTGCTATTTGAAGTTAGTCCTGCACTAAAATAGAGTAATGAATTGAAAACAATCATTTTTTTTGGACGTAGGGTTGAAGATGGTCTTAAGTTGCTCATTTACTTAGAGTTTTATTCTCTTGATTTAGTGACTTTTGCCACTTTCAACTAAGTTGTTTGTTATGGTTTGATGTTGGCTGAGATTATATTTTTGCTGTGTTTTTTTCTTCTTCTTTTCTTATAGTAATTCCATACAACTCTCATTGTAGTGAAGGTGACACTGTCATGGATGCTGTCGAATTTGTCCTTCAAAATTTCACCGAGATGAATAAACTTTGGGTACGGATGCAACATCAGGTCTGTGTAAATCATTCGGCATTCTTGTTATGTTCCTAGTTTTGATATGAATGGTTTCCAAGAACTTGTTGCCACAAAGTTGAAATAAGTGATATGGGCATATTTTATGCTTGCTGAAGTGATAATGCACGCAATGTATCATTTTATGTGGTGATATTGAGTTCAGGCCTTCTTTCCTGGTCTTGCAGGGACCTCTGAGGGAGAAAGAGAAGCTTGAAAAGGAAAGGAACGAACTACGCGATCTTGTAAGGGCAATAATCCTATGCAATTGTTTACCATATTCATATCTCCTCCATTTTTAACTTCTAAAGATGCAGTTCAGCCGTTTTTCTTATGTTCTAGGTTGGGAAAAATTTACACGTTCTCAGTCAGATAGAGGGTGTTGGCCTTGAAATATATAGAGACAGTGTTCTTCAGAGAGTGTTGGAGCAGGTAAATTAGTCTGTTTCAATTTTGGTGATTTTGAGATACTAAGAAGTTATAGCTACTTTCTTCTAAGACGTGTTCTAAACATTTCCGACAGGTTGTTAATTGTAAGGATGAACTTGCCCAGTATTATCTGATGGACTGCATAATTCAGGTCTTTCCAGATGAGTACCATTTGCAGACCCTTGAGACATTATTGGGTGCCTGCTCCCAACTTCAGGTCAGTGGAAAATTTAACAATGGATATGTTTCTTTTTAGTTAACTTTTTCTTTCATCCAGAGGTGGACATAGGAAAGGGGTGCATTGCACTCCTCTTTTAGGACAAGTTTCTTCTTGAGGAAATGAGACCCTTAGGCCTTCAGGTAGTCCCAGAAGGAAAACATTATAGAAATCAGAACACCATTTTCATGGTGGATATTTTGGAACAAGTATGTCATGGCTGAAATATACTATCGTGAATATTGTTTTAAGTTTTTCAGGATTTTTCCGGACTACTAAAGTGCTAACTATTGATCACAATAACAAAAAATACTATTTGAGTTATTACTTGGAAGATGTTAATTCATTTAACTATTGAACTGTGGTATATTGAGAGTACTAAATACCTTGTTAATGTTGAAGATAAATCTACTAATGTACTCAAACATTCATTGCAAAGGAAATACAAATATAAACTGTTGCTAAAGAAATGTGTCAACATGAAGGTGACTGAAGAAAGGATGGGAAAATTGAACAAAAATTTGTAAACTAGAAGATACAAAATTGGTTTAATCTCGAGTAGTGTAGTTGGGCCTAGTTAGTTGAACAAAATGAACCAGAACCACTTTACTCGAGTACTTCTACCATTGAAATTAACTTATAGGAGTTGTGAAACTCCTTTTGCTTTACCATAATTGCTAAAGTGGGCATAGAGGGAGATTGGTAACCACAGGCTTGAAGGGAGCAAGGGAGAAATATAGTTTCAAAGAATTTTATGGTTTGGCAAAAGGCAAGCTGGTGATGATTCTGGCCTTTTTAACATCTAGACCAGGATGGACTTTCAAGCACTGAGAGCACACACTTGTTCTTGTACATCTTCTGAACAAGATTGTAGTTAGTTGGGTGTTTCTCATGTATGAATAATATTTTGCATCATCGCTGGAAATTCTAGATCTTAAGAGATTGCCACTTCATCATTACACGATATGTTATTATGCTGTGATTATTGAGTAATTATCTTGATGTGCTTCATTGTGATTCTCAGCCGGTGGTTGACATCAAAACAGTTTTGTCACAATTGATGGATAGATTGTCAACCTATGCTGCTTCAAGTCCTGAAGTGAGCGCTTTTCCTACTTTTAATGACTTCTGCAGATTCTGTTGACTGAACACTTTTTCCTCTGTAGATATTACCGGAGTTTTTACAAGTTGAAGCATTTTCCAAACTGAGCACTGCCATTGGAAAGGTAAATTTTGTTACTGTATTTGAATGAGTTCCAGAAAACTTAAAAATATGCGGTAGGTAAGAAAGGGAACATTAATGTTGTGCATTTATTGCTAAAATAATAACAAATATGCGTAATCAAATTGATGAAAAATTTTCTTTAGCTTATGAATTTAGTTTAGTGAGGTCCTCTGAGGGGCATAAGTTGAGCTATTGACGGAGTAATTAAAGGGGCTCTGATGCACCGACACCCTTATTTTCATATTTTTCATTTCTTGTTGACTTTCCAAGGTCTGGTCTTTTAAGTGTTGCTTAATAACACTTAAAAATCATGAAAGTTACGTCCATTACTCCAATATATAGGCAAGGAATGCTCTATCGGCTCTCATTATTTTGCCAATTTTATCCATTGTTAAAAACAATTGGTACCTTTTGAAGGTGCTCGAAATCTGACATTGTCTTATCATTAGTGAATGGCGGTTAGATATGGATTTAGATTTTATCTGATACTTGTCAGTTCATACGTACCGTCTGTATTATAGACTTGATTCATACCATGTACAATTTGTATTTATGAGCATCATGATTTTTTGATTAAAGGAATTGGAAAATTATGAAGCTACATTTTATACATGAAAGATGATGTATGATTTTACATCGCCTAGCTATCCAACCAGGAACATGATATCTGTCGAGTTAATGCTTTTGAATGTGAAGATGGTTTACAAGCTAATTTTTGTGTAAAAGATTTTTAAATGTAATTTAGGTGGGATTAATGAAATATGTTCCAGGGAGGTTGAGATCTGACCTATCATATAACATTCTTGTTTCTGCTTTCACTGATACAAACATCATTATGTAGAGCACTAGAGGCACCACTTAATTTGTTTTGATAATACACCAAATTTCATGGCCTTAATGACCATAAGAGTAGCTCTGACACATGCATGATAAACTGAGGTTAACATATGCAATTCCAAAATACTGAAGCTTACATGGAAGAATTGTCCTCCTGTTCGTACCTGATACTTGAAATGTATGTAATGTCTGCCTTCAACAGCCAAATTTCTACTTATGTCTGATCCTGTTTCCATTTGACACAATATGTTTAGTTCCTTGTGATTGAGGCACAACCGGTGTATTTTGTATCATGAAAGTCTGATGGTGGAAGGGGTAAAGATCAGGATTTAATTCTTCCATCTAGGCAAAAAGATTTAACAAATAATTCAGTTGTTTGATACCATGGAGGTGAAGGAAAAGAGTGTCGTTCACCTGGTTTTGTATAAAAATAAATTTTAGGCGAGGAGACACTTTTTAACTTGAATTTACAAATTTTATCCCTAGGGTAACTTGTGAAAGTAAAAAACAGAGAAGAAATCAAATTATAGTAGGCACGTACAGCATTGTTCCTTTCCATCCCTTTGCAATATACTTCCTAGCAAATGAAGGAAAGTCGAATAATTTGAAACGCAAATAGGTTCTCCATGCAGGTCATCGAAGCACAGATTGACATGCCGATAGTTGGTGCAATTTCTTTATATGTCTCCCTTCTGACTTTCACTCTTCGTGTACATCCCGATCGTCTGGACTATGTCGATCAAGTGCTGGTATGTTACTTTTCTCAATACTGCCAAATTCATACAGATTTCGTCTTAAGCCAAAACACATGAATTCTTTAGTTTTGGGATTCCATGCAGTATTTGACAATCTATTGGCACCTTTAATCAAAATACTGAATAACTTATAACTTTGATCGTCTCTGGCATGCTGATCCTTCGTAGGCAGCATGTGTCAAGAAATTATCCGGGAAACCAAAGCTTGAGGATAGTAAAGCCACAAAACAAGTTGTTATGCTTCTGAGTGCTCCGCTAGATAAATACAATGATACTGTCACAGCTCTTACTCTCTCAAATTATCCCCGTGTCATGGATCACCTTGATGCTGGAACGAATAAAGTTATGGCAATGGTTATTATCAGAAGCATTATGAAAAATAAGACTTCTGTATCAAGTTCTGACAAGGTGGATTACTCATTGAACTTTGTATTATTTTTCATTTTGATGCACCAGACACATCACTCAAATTTACTTTGCAGGTTGAGGTTCTATTTGAACTGATTAAAGGACTTATGAAAGATTTAGATGGAATTCAAACAGATGAGGTTGCATTGTAGTTTAATACCTTTTTTGCTAATCAGTTGCCTAAATATCTGTTTGTTCTTGTTGACTGTTGTTGGTGTTAATTTCTTCTGTGGGTCATATATTTTGTCCAACAGCTTGATGAAGAGGATTTCAACGAGGAGCAAAACTCTGTTGCCGGCCTCATGCATGTGTTGTATAATGACGACTCGGAAGAAATGTTAAAGGTGATTTGTCTTTTGGTGAAAAGATTTTTCTGTCTTAGGATGGATGTTTGTAGCAATTGTCCTAATTGCTTCAGTAATCTGCAATATTTTAGTAGCTTTAAGGTATCAAAATCCGCTTCTGTTTATTTTACCTGGTTTGCAGTAAATATGAACGCAATCTTATATGAATAGCTGCTTTTGTCCATGTTTTTGACTGATCTTACAAGTATCTGTGTATAGCCACACCAAGTAAGTACCTCGCCTCGATTGGTCCGTCAAGATATGTGAAGAATCTCAGGACTTGTAACTTTCTATCGCCAGTACAGTCGTGTATCTGAGGAACCATCCAAAAGCGTAAATTTCAGCATATTTGACTTTTAATCTTTTATTGCGAAGTCTTCAGAACATGGATTTTGATTGGCAGTTTAGTTTTGGTAAAATCTATGGGAGGGACATGGGCAAGATCACTGAAAATGGATGCAAATACTGTTCTCAGTTTAATTTGATCATTAATTCTCGCAATATTTGTATGGTATATACTGTCAGATATGGCTGGGTCATCTGCATATGTGGTGAAGTTATGTGTTTTGGCTTCTGTCCCTTCTGATGTATTCTCTCGTTTGATTGTGATAATATAACTGTGTAAATTTTTTTGCGTTGGTTTTCGTTATTGTTGTGATGGTATTAATGGAGGTTGTCATAATCCCTAAAACTAAATTTACTTCGTGAAGTTGTGTTTGTGTATTCACAGAGGTCATGTTGTAATTGTCAACATTCGTTTTCTACTTTATCAGATAATATATACTGTGTGGAAATATATATCGGTTGGAGGTCCCAAACGCTTACCTTTCACCATCCCACCTCTTGTTTTTTCTGCCCTCAAGGTATGGCGTTTCATTAGTGCATGTACTTTTGTTTAAAAAGTTGAAGTTAGTTGGTAATAATAAAAACTGCAACAATACATTAAAATATGGTTTGAGTTTCACTGTGATGGTTAAGAATGAATTTTTCAAGCTTGACGAATATTTTCCTGTTGTAGTTGGTTAGAAGATTGCATGGTCAAGATGGGGATGTAGCTGGAGAAGAAGTTCCTGCTACTCCAAAGAGAATTTTTCAGCTCTTGAATCAGGTAACTAAACTTTCAGCTCTTGAATCAGGTAACTAAACTTTCAGCCTTGAAATTAGACCACATGATCCTAATTTTTAATTGCTTCGAGCAATTTGAAATTATCTGCTTATTTAGGTGCTGAACTGGATATTTGTTTTTATCCGTGCATCATCCTCCAGTGAAGTGCCAATCTGCTACAGATTAATGGCTGCTATTTCGGACGATGCTTCCATTTATCTTTTCACTATCTAAGTATATATAAAATCTATGGTTAAAATGTTATAGTTTTATATGGTTAAAATGTTATATGATACTCGCTGACTGGACAAATATGTGTTGTTGCAACAGGTTATTGAGGCTCTTTCAGTTGTTCCATCACCTGAATTGGCATTGAGACTGTGCTTGCAATGTGCAGAGGTAAAGGAAAAATTAGGACCGTTTCGTTCTGCTAAAGTGGAATAAAATTGTGGTAGCACATTTTTTCTGTAGCATGAGTCAAAATGCATCGCTATTCAACTACTAAATAACCCTTAGAAATTGGCACACAGTTGCAAGAGATAGTTGGGGAGATGGAGTGTTTAATAGCACTATTATGTTTAGCGTCAAAGCAAATGACCTGGATCCCTTGTCAGTCACGTCATGTGCTTCAATGAACATTTGGAAGTTAATGAATATCGAGAGGAGGAGACTGACTTGTGATAGTTGCAATAATTTAGATGGATTAATGATGTGTAAGATAGATTTTTCATACCTATCAGTATTCATGGAGTAGAAGACAATATTAAATTTATCATCTGCTGAACCTTCATCCGATTATCGGATCTTATTCCATATCAGGCTTAACTCGTCCTTAAATATAGCACTAATAGGATTACTCGTGTAAGTTTGCTGATTCGATGTCAGTCTTTTTGCTTCTAGGTACATAATTGATTTCTCTTTGATAGCATTCGTTTGGAAATCTGTGTCTACAGGCAGCTAATGACTGCGATCTTGAACCAGTGGCTTATGAGTTTTTCACGCAAGCTTTTGTGCTATATGAGGAAGAAATCGCGGTATTTATCAAATACATAACTATCTTCTTGAGTTAATTCATCTTATAGCAGATTTTTGACATCCGCGACTTAAGAGCAATTACTGTAACTTTTTTCCATCATTTTCAGGATTCTAAAGCCCAGGTAACTGCCATACACCTAATTATTGGGACACTTCAGAGAATGAATGTATTTGGTGTTGAGAACAGAGACACGATGACACATAAGGCTACCGGGGTAACTTTATCAGTGTTTTCTGTGCAGCTTGTTCCAAGGCCTGTTTTATCTGCATCCTCTCCTGATTTGCTTTTTTCTTCTAGTATTCAGCCAAACTTTTAAAGAAGCCTGATCAGTGTAGAGCCGTTTATGCTTGTGCGCATCTGTTCTGGGTTGATGATCAGGACGGCATCAAAGATGGAGAAAGGTGAACTGTATCTAATTTTTTTGTTTTAATATAAACTGTTTATGGTATTGCGTCATTTCGTTATCTGGCAAAAGGACATTTGTAGGCATGTTGCTACAGGGGTTGCTTTTATTCCTCTGTTTATGCGATAATCAATTTCAGTACTGTATTCTATTCTGCACTAACCAACTTTAGTCTTTTCTTAACACTTTTTCCACGAAAATTTCCCAATTTATGACAAATGTGAATAATTAAAAAATTGATTGCTGAATAATAGATGCAAGATTAAAATAGAAATTTTGTCAATGAATCACAACATTTTAGTACTCTTAATTTATTTGTTTCTTTTTTGCTGCAAGTGTTAACATTAAGATACATCAACTTTAGCTATTAATTGTATTACCACAATCAAGTTAGTGTAATTTCTTAGGGGACTAAAATTGATATTTAGCCAAACAATTAGGCAAGCTAAATACTCATTTGGTACTAGAGTAATAGCTCGTTCTTGGCCACTTGGGCAAAAGTCTCGAGTCTGGACAATTACATCTTTTCGGTTTGCTTTTGATCAGATGACATGAAATGCTCATGTTTCTTTGTTTACAGGGTTTTACTTTGCTTAAAGCGTTCCCTAAGGATAGCAAACGCTGCTCAACAGATGGCAAATGTTACAAGGGGTAGCAGTGGACCTGTGACGCTCTTTGTTGAAATACTCAACAAGTTAGTTTAATGGATTATTTTGAGCTGCAGTTGAGATTTAATTTTAGTTCTATCTGTATTGCCTTTATTTTTTTCTAAAAATTATTCAGGTACCTATATTTTTTCGAAAAGGGAAACCCTCATATAACTGGTGGTCTCATTCAGAGCCTTGTAGAGTTAATCAAGACTGAGATGCAGAGTGACAGCACAACTCCAAATCAAGCTTCCGATAATTTTTTCACGAGCACATTACGCTACATTCAATTCCAAAAACAAAAAGGCGGTGCTATGGGTGAGAAATACAGTCCAATTACGGCGTGAAGAATGCCTCCTGAATTGTGCATATGCTTGCAGTTTTGTTGTGAAGTTGGCTTCAATAATGTACGTGAGGTATGAATTGTCGGGCTTCTGCATTTGGTATGCATAAACTGGGGGATTTATGCATCACTCTCTCTCGACCTTCTGTTTTTGCCCATTTTCAGAATCTTGTTCGTAGTGGTAGTTTGGTGGTTTTATTCTTTGTATATGTAAATGAATTGCTGTGTATTTATTAAATTATTAATAAATTATTTCAAATAATACTTGTCTATACCTGTGCATAATATATAGTCTATTGATTGGAAATTCAAAACATTATGTTCTGCCTATTCTGTACCTTGTAAAATACACTGCCATGTATTTGTGTCGTCTCTTTCGTTGGAGTTTTTGATCGTCATTGATACTTGTCTAGTTTTACGTCATGGTCCTTGACACTGGGGGACAGAAAGTTCTCTTTGGTGTACCATGACGTAAAACCTACGGAAGACGTGAATAGTGAACCACCGCGACTCATTTCCCACCGGCATATGTTTAAAACAGGTAATGATATTGAAATTTCGATTTTTGAGGCAGAAGATTGGACCACGTGAACCGTTGTATCGCCTGGAAATTTATTCTAAAAAAAACCGAGCTTCTAATTTTTATATTGAAAAAATTCCAACATGTCAGGAATGTAACACGTCTCCCTTCCCAAAAATACTTTGACTGAGATGTTTCAAAATCATAATTTTGTAACTGTACACATAAACTGGTATAATAAAATACACATAAACTACTGTAACAAATAAATAAAGACATTCTCAATGTTTTTTTAAACAGAAATGGTAGTGTGGATATCAGATTTTGGGTTGGCAACAAAAGTGATAAATACACTGTTAAAGAAGGTAATCATAGGGAAAGGAGCAGCTTGACTCCTCATCCTTTTCAATCTTCACATCCAAATTAATCTTGATGGAACTTACTATGAAGATGCGTATCCAGCCCAAAATCTGCATTTTTCTGTGACGTGCCTCTCATGATTTACTGCCTACACCGGTCAATTTAGCATTGCATCACATCCTTACAGAATTTACTTGTTTTCTTTGTAAATATTTTCATACTTTTACGAGTCACTGTTTTTTTTTTTGCCCGATTGTTCGAATTGTATGGAAGAACACCCAATTTTGGCAATGTTTAAAATTGCATCAAGAAGCCTCATTTCTAGATTGTGCTTTATTTCTTTTGGCTACCTTCAAGCAAGAGGATTTTGAATGTTGTGCTACTCTCTGTTGGGCAATCTGTCATGAAATTTGCAAGATCAACCATGAATTCGCAGGGAATAAATTTAAGATAAATGTGGACTGGGCTTATGCTATGATAGAAAATTTTCAAAAATATAGTTTGGTTGGTTCTTCTGGGAATAATGATGCTCAAATATTTATAGAGGAGAAGTGGGTACCACCACTACCAAACTATTTTAGGTTGGATGTTGAGGCAGACTTTGATATTAGAAACAACAAATTTAGCGTTGGGGCGGTGGTGCGTAATACAATGGTAAAGGTTTGTGGTGCGCAAGCTAGCCCTATCAGATGTCCATGTTCAGTTACTTGTGCGGAGTTGTTGGCAATCAGAAGCGTGATGAACTTATTTCTCCGGATTGGGCTATTAAATGTTTGTATATTTTCTGACTCATTGGAAGATGTTACGATGGTCCTTTCCCACGTAGAAGATCTTGGATCTGCTGGGGTTCTTGCCTTGGAAATCGAAACAATGTTAGAGCTTCCAAATTTTCATTTCTTCCAACATGTGCGAAGAAAGGCCGTCGAAGTGGCTCACATTTTAGCTCGCAAAGCTTTGTCTCGTAATAGCTTCATTAGTTGTGTTAATGACGATCTACCCACGTGGCTTGTAAACATTGTATCTCGGGACTTCCTGAATTAATGTTATTATAGTTGATTTCAAAAAATAAATAAATAAATGAGACGATAGTGATCAAGGAAAAAAACAAATCAGACCTGGACCTGCAAAATTAATGGATTGAGTTGGTGGACTTTTTTTAGTCATTTGTCCAATAACTGAAATAGGTCAAACGTTTTTGTATCGGTCGGGTTAATATTTTAAGCGACGTGGGTCAGCCCGTTTACAAGGCAAGACGGGCTCAGGTGATGGTCACGTGTTTGATGCCCACTTGTGAACTCTGAATGAACAAAATAATCAGCAGACTTTTTCTGAGCAAATATTTAAAAAAAACCATACTAAAAAAAGAAGAAGAAATTCTGAAAAGTAGAGAAGTAATTTCAGCAAAGATGATGATGAGGAAGAAGCCTCAGAGTTCGTAAAGTTTGAGCAGAGACGGGAGAGATTTTATTATTTTTCTTCCGTATTTTTTCAAATTTTCATCTGTGGAGAAATCGAAGCACTAGATTCGGGCGAGCGGAAAGGAGGCTGGAGCTTGGAGTTGGAAATTTCAAAGTTTTGGGAAGAGGTGATGGCCCGATTTGCTTTCTTGAATTTCTAGTAATTTTTTTTTCCAATTTTCGCTCTTCTTGGTGAGGATTATGTTGATTTATATTTTCTATTTTGCTGCATTTATTATAACAACACGTACTCGATTTTGTGCACGTATTTCCTATTAATTGCGTGCATAAGCATATTTTATACAAATGAAGCGCTAACCCGAAAGTATTTTATCTAGGGTTTTGTTTAAAGGTTTGTTCTTTCGTTAATTTTTTGTGTTTTGTTTTAGATTTTCTGTCCGTTTCATGGTCTTACTGAATCCTTTAATTTTTGTGAATTTTGCGGGTCTTGAATTGTTAGCTTTAGTTTGATCGATGCAGTTTAATTTAGATTTTGTTGTTTAGAGGTGTCTTTGATCTGGAAATGGGAAAGTTTAATCATCTGATCTAAGTATCCAGTTCGCCCTTCTAAATTTATTTCCTTTTCACAATTTATCTGCTGTTTCAGAACGTAATTCATGTTGAAATAATTCTAGCTTGTTTTCAGAATTGGCTGCATTGGTGAAGTGTTAAAACTTTCCAACCATTTAGATTTATCCTCTCATGCATATCATTATGGTTTTTGGAACCATCACTTACCTTTGTAAATTTATTCCAAGAGAGCGATCTATGGATTTTTGCTTTTCATTTAGTAGCTTGGAATTTGCATTAAATTAATAGCTTGAAATTGCTTCTGTTCTACTTCATGATATTTTCAACTTTTGATCATGGAATTTTGGGAAATTGCTTATCCTCTCATTTTCCTTTGTTTAAGTTTGCCACTTCGCTGCATCTTCAGACTTTTTATGCATGTATAATATTAATGGTAAAAAGAAATTAGACCCTTGCTGTTTCTGAGTTTTGTTCTCTGAGCTCTCTTTGCCCTATCATCATTAAATACTCAAACTCTTGTGAGTGCTATGAATACTGCAGATATATGCTTTATATCGAAAAACACATGGAAGTTGTCGAGCTGGACCCTGCAGTAACTAATAACTGTAGTCTACCTGACATTGCGTGAGTTTTAAAATTTTCTGTCATTACTAGTATTTCTCTTTGTTAAACTGTATTCTTACGGCATTTATCATTTCAAGATGTGCAGTAACATGCTTATAGATCCCTCTGGTATTGTGTAACTTGTAGACACGTGAAATATTGCATGTTTTTTGTTGACATTTTACTTCTTAAAGCAGACGTTAGTTGAATCCGAGGTACTTATCATCCCCTCCTCTTATCTAGTTATAAAAATTGTTTATCCTTAATTTTCTTCAATTTGCAGTGGAGAAAATCTTAGGAGCAAATTTCAAGCGTGTGCACTTTTCTAATTGAAGATTATTTTCTTGTTTCTGTGATTTATCCTTAGTTTCAATGGATATCCCTCCCGACTGATGCCATTTTCACAGAATTCCCAAAATCTTGTTCTAAAATTGGCATAGTCATCATCGAATCTTCCAATAAATTTTTGGAAGGAAGTTAGTTCGAGGCACTCGTTGAAGGTCTTCACTCTTCAAGCACTTTGATTTTTCCCGAGTTTGTGGTGGCTCCCTTTTTTATTACGTTTGTTCCTTGGAAAAAAAATTGTGATGGCTCAACTTTGCTAAAAAATTCACAAAATAAAAGTAAAGAATTTGGGGAGTTTAGCATCTATAGTTTTTAGGTCTCTAGCACTTCATGTCTCATCCTTTTTTATATATATTAATTAGGTTTTCTACTTATCACCACACTCTTTCAAACAAAGCATAAAACTTTTCTCGGTGTTGGATTCATCTGCCCAACATGGTAAAGTGTCTTGAGTCCATGCATTCAATATCCTTTAGTTGCTAGTGCCAATCACTGCTTTTCATTGGTAAGGATGTTCATCTGCAGCTTGGAATTTTAGGTAATTAGTCGATCCAAATTTGCTCAAGAGTGAGGCCTTGCGATTTTCTGAACATCTTTGGGGAATGACAAGTTTTCTTGTTCACTTGTTCTGATATGTCATGCCTTGGCATTGAAAGAATGCGTGACTGAACATATGACTTACCAATCAGGCTTCTTATTTTTTGTTTGGGTTAATAATAAATTATTGTACTCATCGGGTGAATTTCTAATGATGTATCCCTTATTCTCCTAATTGCTAATGTAGAGCATTTATTGAGTTTCTCATATTGACTTACACGAGGTCAATGCTAGGGCAATAGCTTTAGTGATGAACATGTTTGCCTAAATGAAATGCTGGGATACTTTCTATTGAAGAAAAAGTTTGATGGTAATACTCTCCAGCCATTCACTTCTATTTGAATAATTTATGACCACTGACACTGTGTCCAGTCTCTTTGTTCCTCTAAAGAAAATTGTCTAACCACCTTGCGACTACTATTTGGATTTTCAAATCTTTATTATTGTATCACACTTTCCATAGATAAAGGCAAAATTTACTTCTCTCCCCTATTACTCCCTATATCCGTCAAGTCGTTCACTTCCATCTTTATTGAAATGAAAAGTAAAATTGGATTGATATAAATTTATTACGTATGACCTCTATTCTGTTATTCAACTGGTATTAGATTGACATTTGACAGTGGCATGTTTATGTCTTAACCTTTTTTCTTTTAATTGTTTCAGGTGGCAGAACTAAGAAGATGCACGTGAATGCTGTAGCTAATTGGAGTCCTAACTTATGAAAATTATGACTCTCGAAGACTTTTTTACTTTGGCTGAAATGAACAATGGGCTTACGGTACCTTCTCGAGTTAGGGAACTTGTGACAGTCATGATGAATGATATAGGTTTCCGTGTGAAAAATGTTGGTGAAGCGACCAGGCAGTGGTCGGCAGTTGCCAGGGCTATAGCTGCCACTGAGAATAAGGACTGTCTTAATCTTTTCATTCAGTTAGATGGACTTCAATTTATATTTAAGTGGTTAAAGGATGCCCAGAAGTACTGCAATGAAGCTAGTGACAGCTTTGTCGAACAATCAATTACTCATTTGTTACAAGTACTGGAAAAACTTCATGACGACAATGAAAGAATGTTTTCTTCTGAAATCTGGACTGTTGTCAATGATCTCCGTTCCCACAATAGTTTGAAGGTTCAGGATAAAGCTCGAGTGCTGTTTGAAAGCTGGGAAAAAAAGAGAGCAGGTGATGATAAAAAAACATCTGGTGATTCTGTATCAGATGTTGAAACAAATGAAGATTTGACCGCTGGTGGAATGGGGAAATGTGTAAACATTGCAACAAAAGATGCTTTGGAATATTGTTTGAGAGAGATGTCCCCTTCCAATAAAGCTCCTGGTAAAGAAAGAGTATCAGAGACTGCTACATGTACAGATGGTTTTCATCCTGGTCCAGTTGAAAGTGAACCAAATTCAAACACGCTCTTAGATCCCCTACTTACAGATGACATGCCTTTAGATCATATCAGTTCACCTTCCATCTCCAATCCTACCACAGAGCCCCCTGTACTTCCACCAAAAGGTGCTACCTCAGCGACAGTATCCTGTCTAGATGTTTCTGGAAAGTGTCGTGAGTTGGAGGGGATTAGTGATGTGAAAGATGTCAAAAAGATTGGGAGTTCTCCATGGAAATTAAGGTTTCCAAAGGAGCCCAAGTTACCTGAAGAAATCCCATTTCCTTCTAGTTTGGATGCTGCAGATCCCATGAATTCTTTGACCGAATCGACTTCCCTTTCTGTTTCCGGTGATAAAAACTTGTGTCATGAAGGTTCAACGTGCATTGATCAAAAGGCAAGTGACTTTGATGGAAAGGTTGCCATGAGCAATGGACTTGCAAATCGAAGACAAAGTTCAAGTTCATTTGATACTAAAGAAGGGGGCGAATTTAACCATCATGTGTTGTGGAGCTCCGGTGGAAAAAATTATCAGGAAAATCTCAAGGATGAAAGGACAGTCTTGCTACCGAATGAAGATGATGGAAAGAGCAAAAGACATGACCTGCGCATTCGTGATTATGTTCTGGCGACTGATTACAGTATTTTCAAAAAAGATATGAATAAAGAGCAGGAGCCATCAGGCAAGAAGTCTACTGTAACCCTAGACTATGGACTTTTAGATCCTTTGGAATTTGCTAGGCAAGTTGCCATTGAAGTAGAGAGAGAAGTAGTGGATTACAGGGAACAAAGTTGTAGTTCTGAGAAACTGCCAGAAGAAAATGTGCAGCCATCTTGTAGCCTCGACTCCGTGAGCGGAAATCGGTCCCATGCTAGTGGTGGTTCATCAAAAGATACAGCAAATGACCCAGATCTGTCTGCTGAAGCTTCTTCAGGACAGGAAGAATCTTCTGCTAGCTCTAAAGACATAAATGCCGAGCCAACAAATGGCATCCAAGATGTTGAAATCTCTCAAGTCACCGAGGCGTCTCAAGAAGAGACAAATAAAGAGAAAGGTCTGTGTAGCTTTGATCTAAATGTGGAGGTTTGTTCAGAAGATGCTGACCGCCCTATGAATCAATTTTCTGCACCGGTCTCTGTTGTTTCTGCTTCAAGACCAGTAGCAGCTCCTGGGTTCCCTACAGCTCCTTTACAATTTGAAGGGAATCTTGGCTGGAAAGGTTCTGCTTCCACAAGTGCTTTTCGACCTGCATCTTCTCGCCGAATGCCTGATATTGATAAGGATCTTTCCAACGGGGTGAGAAGCAGCAACTCAAAGCATAGACAAGAATTTCTTGATATTGATCTGAATGTGGCGGAAAGTGGAGATGGAATAACTAAAGACCTATCCACAGATAAACAAGTCCTTACATCTTTGAGTCTTCCATCCGGGGACTCTTCTGTGGAAATAAAATCAAGATCGGAACATATTGAATTGGACCTGAATCTTGCAAGTGAAGTTGGAGGTGGGCCGACAGACTGGAGGGCCCGGCAGCTCTTTCCCCATGGATATTTTCTACAGAGTCTGTCAAATTCTTCAACTTCTTCATTAAAGCAGCATTCTTTAAAGAATATCGATCTGAATGATCATCCATCTTTTACCAATGATTCTTTCGATCATTCCCACTTTAGTGAGAACTCTCAAAATCTCAATTTTCCCAGAAGTGTGAAATCAGATGACTCGGTAATATCCATCTTGGGCGCAAGAGTGGAGGTCAATCATAAAGAATTTGCATCTCGAACTCAACCTGTCCCAAATGGCAAAATTTCAGAGCTTGCTTTTGACATTAACTCGGGGAGAACAGGTAGTTTTCTGGGAATGGGATCCGTCCTTCCATATGTTCACCCTACGTTTTATGGTTACAGTAACATCGCACCTACACCTGCACCTGCACCTGCACATGGATTGCCTTTCTCCTCCACAATCTACGGACCCGGGGGACCTTATCCTTACATGGTGGATTCTAGAGGAGCCCCTTTTATCCCCCAAATTGTTGGCCCAACTTCAGCGCTTCCAACTGCTTTCTCTCAACCACCATTTTTTCTTAACACAACCCACTCGAGTCTTTCGTACGCCGTAGGTTCCTCAAGGAGGATGTTAGATCTCAATTCTGGAACAACAATGGAAGGAGGGAATAAGGACCCTACAGGCTTGGGACTGTTCTTAAATTCAGGCCCTGCTGGACCAATGGATGAGCAGCTGCTGTCCACTTCCCAACCCACAATTAGTTCAGGCTTTGGTGGAAAACGAAAAGAACCCGAAAATGGATGGGAACACTACCCCCCAAAACCGCACACTCCACCTTGGATATGAACGGTATGTGTTGTCTTCTTCCCTTTGAATCAGATGAGGACAGATAAAGAGCAGGTTTATGGTTTATAACGATAGTTTTACCCAAGGATATGCGAGTCGCTGATTGACGCAATGGTGCACTGGTCAACAAAAAATAAATGACTTGGGGGATTCTTGGCATATCTTGATTTCTTAAGATGAATGTACCGAGAAATGCAGATTCCAAGTACTTGCTTTGGAGTGTTCTTCATTTCTTAGTATATATTAGCCTTTGTTAGAGAGCAGTCTCCGTCACAATACCTTTCGTTATAGTTTTGATCTCTTACATTTAAGTAATATCACATTAGAGAATATGTAGTGAGAAGCATTTGTTGTGTATGCTGCCTGTGTTCTCTCTGTTCTTGTTCTTGTAAAAAGATCGTGGAAGAGATGTGCATAAGGATAGTTCTCTGACTGTGTTGCTTTTTGTTTATCATCCAACGACTATGTATTTGAGGGGTAACCTTACATTCTAGAAGAATAACACATTAGATTTCAATCTGTCTTGAGGTGGCTTTTCCATGCTGTCCTGGTTTATTTTGGACCCTTTTAAAGTCGATACGATGTTTTTGTACCATTTAAAATGTGCTTTGGTCTATTTCTTTTAGTAAAAGGGTGACTAGTTACATCGTACTAGCACGACTCCAACCATGAAAATTGGATTGAGATAGTTTTTCAACCGTTGAATCATTTTACTAAAATAGAAAGTAAATCAAGCTGACATCAAAAGTTGGACACAGAATATCGTATTTAACCTTACTTTAAAGCATTATTTTGTTGAGGAATGATGTAAAATATGGAAAAAAAGAAAAATCAATATATAGATATCATAATAATTTATAATATTCGTAGAAGCATGACGATTTATTTTATTTATTTTTTCATTAATTATTATTATATTCTTATGTAAAAGTGATATTATTTTTGATAAATTATTGTTCATTGACATAAAATTCTCAGTAATATTTTAAATATTCAATTCGACACCACTGACCGCGCGGGATCTTCCCCTCTCAAAAGAACCGCCCCAAACACAGAATCACACACCACTGAAAATGGCGAACGGAGCCGAGGAGAAGGACAACAAGGCGCGTGAGGTGATAACAAAGATAGGCAAACAACTCGCGGCCTCGAAGACCCGCCCCACCAAAGATTCCCTTGTCAAATTACTCAAAGTAGAAACAATCGATTCTAACGTCTTTCCCTCTTTATCTGTCGTTTCTAGATTTAATTTCGCATATTCATGTGCCGCTCTTGATCTATTATGATATTCTTGTTTCGCCCGTGAAGTGTTCTTGTTAGTAGACTTCCCAATAGAAAATGAAGTACGGAGAAAGATTTGGATTATTGTTTAATGCGCACTCCGATTTGCTACAGAAGCGGTTTTACTTAATATTGCTCTCAAATTATTGGTGTCGATTTCCCTTCTGGCTTTGACTAATAAAATTAACATAGACATGTTCTTGGCATGATTATTTAGCGTGTACTTGCTGTAATGGGTGAAAGATGTGGTGTATTTACTTGAGGATTCATCCTTTGTTTGCTTTACAAGTTGCAAATTTCATTAGGTTTTTATACCCGACAAGTTTGATTTGATACTACTTTTCCTCCTAAGTTCTAACAGTATCCCATTTTTTATACTTTTCTCTCATAAACTTAGATTTTATTCGAAATTGGAAAAATAGAGCTAAACAAACTAGTCAATAATATGATTGCCTATTAAATGAAAATATGTTAGGATGTGTACGTATTCACAACATTTTACAATATGGTAATGACACATTAATCACCAAGATCTGTCTTATGGTTAAGAGTTTTCTTGTCTTCAGAGATCAGTTAATCACATCCAAAATAGTCTTCTGTGTTATAAAGGTTTCCAGATGCATATTATTAACAATATTATAGTGTGAATGGACCTGCCGCATAAATCACACTGTAGTGACATAATTTGTTTTTCAATCTCTAGTTTTCTGTCTGTTTAATCCAACTGTTGAATTTCACCAACTGACATGATTTACTGGAAAAAAAACTACAATTTTTTTGTGAAATATGAATTTTTTTTACTGTAGGCAGTTAACTTGATTGTACATGCAGGAAGCTACAACTACCTTCCCGGAATTAAAACAGTCAGAATCACTAAAATCGGTAGTTAAGCCATTGAGTGATTCTCTCATTGGGCATGGCCTACTCCACCACAAGGATAAAGATGTTAAGCTGCTGGTTGGCATCTGTCTATGTGAAATTGTAAGGGTAATTGCGCCAAATCCTGAATTTAGCGATGCAGTTTTTAGGGTAAGAAATTCATTGTAATTCATGCTGAACTGCTTATGATATGCATTGTTCTGGGCACGATCATTTTGTTTTTGGCTTTTCAGGACATATTTATACTTATTTTAAGTTTGTTCGGCGAGCTTGACGATATTGCAAGCCCATATTTCTCTAGGAGGTTGAAATTACTAGAGACAGTTGCTAAATTGCAGTTTTTTGTGCTGATGCTAGACACTGGATGTGAAGATTTAGTTTTGAAATTGTTCAAAACTTTCTTCAATGTTGTGAGGTTTGTCTCATTCTTTGCTTTCCTTTATTTCTTGTTACTTTTTCTGTACTGTTTGCTTCTTCATGTCTTCTTTTCCTTTTGTTCTCCTTGGTAGTGAAAATACATTTTACCCGCCTTCATTATAAGTGATGTATCTCGTTATAAGTTTCATCTGAAAGGGGGTACAAATGCTAAGAAACTAGAATTTAAACTATGGTATTCTGTCATCTTTCTTTTGAAGAATGATGTAAGGAACATCATAGTTTCTTGTTTGATTATTAGATGGAATAATTCCATGAATGCATGTATCACGTTAGCAGAATCCAGGTTTCATAATTTTTTGTGGAGTGTAATGTGGCAATATACAAAACAGAGAGGACTTTTTTGTGCTTGTTGTAACCCAAAGTTATCTTCTACCTCAAAAATTTCAACGTTTGGGGACTCCTTTTTTCTGCTTGCCCGGAATCACATTCTATTGGCATTGTAATATAAGTGTAAAGATAAAATTCACATTAAATCTGTACCGAATTTTAATTATTTATCGATGAATTAATATAACCTTGGATTACTTGCTGAATTTTTTTGTTGATATACTCTACATGAAGAGGAAGGTTTTATTCTAGCCCTTTGAACTTTCATGCTTATCTTACTTTTAGCACAATGCCTTTTCTTTCTATGACATGCTGATACTACAAAAGACTCTGTTCTGTCAACACTGCTCAATTGTTGAGTAAAACGAACATCTCTGCCTTGAAAGCACAAACATATTGAGTAAAAGGTACATCGTATCTGTTCTTGAAAGCATTTGGGGATTGCTAATAAATGTTTCTATAAATTTCTGAAGTCTGATCTGACTTATGGTGATCACTTGAAGGATTTCCTTCATCATTTGACAGCCCGAGTTATTTTAGTCAGTGAGTACACAAATATATAAGATAGAAAGTTCATGAATGGCAACCATATTACCTAATCACATAGTTTCTTTATGCCATAGTTTCTCTTTCCACTATATTTTGTTATCATTCAATCTCTAGCAGCTGTCTGCCCTTATGTTGTACAATGTCTGTTGCTTTGTTTCTCATTGTTCTGTTTCCATGTTTGGTACTACGGCAGGAAGCTGAAATCAATTACGCGAAAGGTTTTTAACTTAATAATTTTTTCTTTTAGGGAAGATCATCCTCAAAGTTTGATCAATTCAATGTCATCTATCATTACAAGCATATTGGAGGAGAAAGTAAAGGACACACATTCAGATCCTCTTAATCTTGAAGCAAATATAACTCAGTCACTCGTAGATGTGATTTTGCAGCATCTCATTAAAGTGGGAAAGGTAGATGTTAAATGGTTCTGTGTTTCGCTCATGTTTAATTTTTTTCGACGAGGACACATGTATGGATATAGGGTCCTCAAAGTAGACGTATAATTTTCTGTTTGCTGTTTAACCCACAGAAAATGTTTACTTTGTTACCGTTGCACATTTGCTCAATTACCCTTTCTATTCCATTTGAGAATTCACTTTTGCATACTTCCAAGTGTTTCCTTGCCCTTGTCCTTTTCAGGGTGTAGCTTCTGCTTCATTTGCACTGGCTGTTTCTGTTTTGGAAAATTGTGACGGAAAGCTGGAGCGTTATTTATGCCAGTTCCTAACTTCATGTATATTCAATAGAGATGCAGCTGGGAGTGTTGTTAAAGAATTTTACCATGAAATTATATTTCAAATGTTCCAAATTGCTCCTCAAATGCTTCTGTCTGTCATACCTAATTTGACCCATGAATTACTGGTTTGTAATCCCTTCAGAGTTCATGTGTACTAAAAATCCTTGTTCGGAGATGACAACTCATGATTTGTTCATGTCATCACATTCTTATGAGATTGCATAGTTGACTGTAATTATCAGTCTTTGCATTGCTTTTGAAACATATATATTATATATTAACAATCTCATTATGTTTCTCTCCAAGAGCAATTTTTTGGGATAATAGTTTACAAGTGGTCTACGCTGTAGATCTCTGTTTTGATGCATTTGATGGCATAAAATTTAACAAAACTTGCAGACCGATCAAGTTGATGTCAGAATCAAAGCTGTTAATTTAATTAGAAAGCTCTTATCAATGCCTGGGAACCACATTGCGAGGGAATATCGCCTTGTTTTCATTGAGCTTTTGAATAGATTCTCTGACAAATCAGCCGAAGTGAGACTTGCAGCTATTTCATGTGCAAAATCCCTTTGCCTGACCAATCCATCAGGGAGTGAATCTCTTGAAGTTCTCTGTAAGCTGTCAGAACTTCAATAATACCTGTGCATTGCAGCACACTTTTGCTTTGCTTTTTTAGTGCTTTTTAATTCATTGCAACTGTTTGTGGTCTGGGAAGCTGCTATTCATGGTCGACTGCTAGATCATGACGAGAAAGTGAGATCAGAAGCAGTAAAAGTGACGTGTGATCTAGCGAAGACTAACCTAAATTTGGTGTCCTCGGATTTAATATCTGGAGCATCTGAAAGACTTCGAGATAAGAAGGTTACATTTTCTTTAATGTTTCTAATGATTCAGTCAGCTAACCTTCTCTGCTTTTTTATTTATTTTATTTTTCCATGATTTAGATATCAGTTAGAAGGACCGCATTGCAGAAGTTGGTAGAACTATATCAGGAGTACTGCACAAGGTGTGCAGCAGGGATCACTTTTCTCAATGAACACATTGAACAAATTCCTTGCAAAGTTTTAATGCTTTGTTTTGAAAAAGATTGTCCGGAGTTTAGGTATGATTACTTATGTTGAAAATGAATGTAAAATCGCTTTGATCGATTTCTGTGAAGTGAAACACTACAGTTTATAACTTTCCCAGGCCTCAAAGCCTTGAACTAGTCCTAGCAGATCTGTTTCCTACTTCCCTTTCAACCGAGGAAAGGACAAAGCATTGGATATTAATGTTCTCAATCTTCAATCCTCATCATGTTAAAGCATTGAAAATCATTCTACACCAAAAAAGAAGGTGTCTCTATTGAATAGTTTTTTTTTTAAAAAAAATTCTTTTTAATACCTTTTGCGACACGATCAAAACATTGTTATTTATTCTTTTAGGTTACAAGATTGGCTGCAGGATTACCTGGATTTGTGGTGTAAAACAGAGGTATAACATACTATTTAGGAACAATATGCTTTCCTTGACAGGTTGGATATACAATATAATACTCATTTTTAACATCAGAATATCCATAATTGCTAGCTTAGAAATGCTATCTAAAACTGTTTTTGTAGAGCCTTGGTGAGAATATCAGCTGCGGTTCTGTAGAAGTATAGTGGAGTGTAGTAGTTCCGTTTTCTATCCATCATCTTCATGTGCTTAATGATCATGCTGATGTGATTATAACTACGTTAATAGCTAACCAGCTGTTGCCAAACAGCTTCATAGTTCCTATTACAAGCATAATCATAGTTGCTCGTAAGACTTCGTATCTGAATGAGTTCACACGTCCCTTTGGCTCTGGTTCTATGTTTGCATCAGCATAACTTCACGACCACAAGTTGTTTTCTGCTTTTCAAGTCACTGAATTTTCCTAGACTTTCATGCAATATGCTGCTGATATTTGGTAGTTGATTATGTTCCCCACAATGGAGATTTCCTTCCCCTTCAGTGTAGCATAAAGAGTGCATGTGTGTTTAACTGTATCTGGTTAGACATATAGACTTTTTGATGGATATTAATCTGTTTTATGTCATTGGTCACAAGGTTGTCGCGTTGGAGGGTAATGGTTCTGAGAATGCAGAAAGAACACTTGAGGCATTGGTTTTGAAAATGTCTGCGTGCTTCTGTGATCCTGTCGAAGCAAAAGATTACTTTAAGGAATTGACTGACAAAGGAACAACCATTGGGTTCCAGCAGATATTTAGAAAAGAAGTTGCTCTTGATTGTCAGACCAACATGGTGAGTTGAAATTTCAAACACCCCACAACAGCCAAAGATTTATCACATCCACTATATTTTTAACCCATTAATGTTATATACAAGATTTCTCTAATCAGTTTTGTGTCCTTTTTTTTCATGTTTTGTATCGTCTCTTGTATGTTAGTTTATAGCTATTGCATTCACTGGTGAATGGAATGGAATAAGGTCATGAGAAATATAGAAATAAAAGAGCATCAAGTGTTTTGGGATAAGGGTAAAGATTTAATGTAAATATGAATATATGAGATGATCTAATATTGGATTTAATAAAAATAGCCCCTTCAAGTAAATTAGGATGGTTTGAAATTGAGGCTTAAAATTTGAAATCCCTTGGACTCTCTATATTTTAGAAATCGCTAAGTGCCTCTTTTGTTCTGATTTAGATCTGTAACTTTTAAAATAAAAATTGAAGAGTTAATGAGGAGGTGGTTGGGGGAATTTCCTAATGAGGAGGTGGTTGGGGGAATTGCGATAAGGATGTAAGAGAGGTTATGAATTTTATTAAATTCGTGGAGAGCCTTAATTTGCTCTTCACCATTACACGAACTTAAATCACAACATCGAGAAGAATTAGAAAGTGAATTACTAATTATTTGAAATTATTACTATCAATATAACATAAATTTAGGGTGGTTGTCATCTTAAAATTGGTTGGGTTTCATCTTTCCATTAATTGGGAAATAATTTAGAGTGATTTTCACCTTAAAGTTGGTGGAACTTAATATTTAAATTTCATATTTTTGGTCAATAATATTTTTTAGTGGAATTGTGACACATTTAATTTTGTATAGAAAATAAAAAAAATATTATTTATGATAACACCAATAGCTTTCTATCATTACTTTAGGAAAACAAAATAATGTAAAAAAGAGGGGTATTTTAGGATACCTCTATTTGGTGACCAATGTAGTTATTTAAAGCCACTCACAATTAATAATAGTACAGATATAAAATGACTAGTGTTATATATAACACTACGACGTGGATTGTCACTTCAAGAGTTTCTTGTTACAGTCCAGTTCATATTCATTCTTTGAGTTCATGTGTAATTACTTGTGATATTTTACTTTTTCTATATGTCTTATTTGTCATAAATTCCTTTTTCAGGATGAATATCTCAGAGAACTTGGCAAACAAAATCTATCTTCTGAATTTTTTCTAATACTCTCCACAAAGGCCTCTTTCAACATTTTTAACACAAAGCATGTGCAATACATTTTAGATCGTCTTTCTAGTGATGAAGCTGAAAATAAGCGCCTGAAGGATTATTCTGTACAACTTCTTTTGGTAAGTGATACTCATCTGTGGTTTAATTTTTGTTAAATTCGTTGCTTGTTTATATGGGTGTGTTGTGCTTGTATTTATTTGCTGACGTGAATTAAAACACACTGTCCGTCTTTGTGTTTTTACCTTTTCATTGATGTACTTTTCTATGCGGAAATTCTGATAGTCTCAATTTTATCCCTTACCTGTAGACAATCATTGGTGCCTTTCCATCACTTCTTAGAGGTTCGGAGAAGCAGTTTCAGATTTTGTTATCAGAAAAGGTTATTCCTTTTAATGAAGAGCTGATTGAGATATTCACCAAAGAGGGCGCTCAGTTGTCTTTTAAACTCAGGTAATACTTCAAGTAAATTGGCTATAGTGCCACTGCCATCTTGTTTTTTGGGTTTGGTTCTGGACAGAGCTGTTGCATGTGGTTCTCACAATATATTCTGTGAATTCTTTGCCGCAATCAAATACTTCTTTGAATATTGCTAGGAAGCCGCTTTCCTTTTCTGCTACCGGGTGTACTTGTCTGAGAAAACATTTTAACATTGACAGTTGCCCCTACATTTCATTCATTTATTTTTCTGTGAATTCATTTTGAGATCAAGTTATTTTGAGAAATTACTACAGAAATCACTTTATTTTTATTATTTGAGTATGCAATATGACTGGAAATGCAGCTAGCACTAAAGCTAAAGTACAATTGATGCTGAAAAAATGGTTTTAAAAGTGACTGCATAGGATAAGGAAGCTAAGTTTTGGTTCACTGTGCTGAGAAACTTTGAGAATAAGGATTTTTTTTCAAGTGCAATCAGTGTAAATTACTTTTTAAATAAGTGTTGAATGTGAAAGCCATATACATTAATGCTCTATATGTTTATTAGACCCAAATGTAGTATGTGCTTGTGCATTTGATCAAGTAGATTGTTCCTTTGAGCCATTCATATCTGATCTGTGACTTCTGTACCTTGAGTAACTCAACCTTGACAGGAACTGCATAATTTCTGTGAGCTTGTGCAGCGATTGATGGGAATATTTTGAGGATTTGCCTATTGGTTCGTTGTTGATACTAACAGTGGCATTATGCTTGTGAATTTTTTAATGTTACGCAAAACTCGTTTCCCTCCTGCCAAACTATGAAAGAGATAACAATAATGGTAATTTATAAATCATTTGTATTAAATATTAACTGGTGAAAATGTTAAAGAAATGATGAAGCATTTAGAAGTCTGTTGTGTGAATCGTAGTATCATTCATAGTTAAGCCAATTTGACTATTGTTCTTTTGAATAATTTGTAAAATTGTAATGTCTATGTGTGTAGTGATATGTACACTCCCTTGGCGAAATTGTGTTTGGAGGCAACCCGTGCACAGTCTAAACTTGCTGTTTCTGCTATTGCTGCCTTAGCTGATATGTCTGAGCAGTTTGTTTTGTCAGAACTTTGCAAGGTCAATCTTCTATAATGCTGGCCTTTTGATTAAATTAATGCTGCTAGATTTTATAAAATCTGTCATATGTCTGTCTATCAATGTTCATCTTTATCCTCCTGTTTATGAAACCAGATGCTTGTGGATTCTTTATGCAATGGACAGAATGCTCCTACTGTTTTGCAGTCCTTAGGCTGTGTGGCTCAGCATTTTGTTTCAGCATTTGAAGCCCAAGAAAAATTGATTACACAGTACATTGTTGAGGAAATATTTCAACAAAATGATGTAATTGTCTGCTGTGTCCCTTCATTATCATTCATCTCTCTCTCTCTCATCTTGTTAGACAGGGTCATGTTACATGTCGTATATTTTACCCGACACATGTTATTTTTCTCTTGGGTTCTCCATGATCAGGCTCTTGCTTCGAAGGATCATGTTCTATTTCATGAAACATCTGAAAGTTGCAGTTCCTGTAAGTTGAAGGTGAGCACATGAATTTTTCGACTATGCTGGCTGGCAACCTTTTGTGCTAAAAATGTGTAGTTCATTTGGGTTACGAAACAACCACCCCCCCCCCCCCCCCCCCCCCCCACACACACACACACACACACACACACACACAAAACCAATGGCTGATCATTTTCTTTTGAAGTGGGAAAATTAGTAAAAACATTTGAAAAATAAAGTGGTAATAATACACCTTCAACGTGTAGAGTGCTTTTACACATTTTTCTCTATTTGAATCAAATATTCTGTGTATATTGTTTTAATGACATTCAAGCATCTTCGGAAGTGCATATTGTAAATGAACCATATTGTTGCCACACTATTTTGATATTTTCTTTGGCTTATTTTGAATAAGCATGGAGTACTTGAGCTTGCGACCTTTTTTTATTATAGGTCATGGCCAAATAAATGCTTGCTTCTTGTCCTCTGTGAAATTGATATATCCATGGCTCTATATCTTCCTATGAATGACATTTTGGGCAACCTGACAGTCCATTGTGTATAGTCCAGTCACTTTTTTTTTAGCTACACTTTTGTTTATTGAGTTTTAAAAACGTTACTAAAGATATCTCTCCTTTTATGAATTTTAACCAATTGTTATCTCCTTAGATTCCAGTAACGTTTTCTCCCTACAGGTTTTTGGGCTTAAAACTCTTGTACGGAGCTTTTTACCACATAAACGTACCACTCCAAGTCGTTCAATATCTTTTTTGATGGACATCATTCATCGAATGTTACAAAAGGATGTATGTTCTGATTGTACCATCCCATGGTGAGGAACTGAGGATACTCGCAAACAATTTTAATTCTTTCATTTGCTGGCAGTATCTTTCCGAATGTTACAAAAGGATGTATGTTCTGATTGTACCATCCCATGCTGAGGATAGCCATAAACAATTTTATAGGCTTGTGGGTTGGCTATTGAGTGATTTTATTTGGCTTCCTTATCATAATCTTTTGGATTTTGTATAGATATCCTCTCCTTTATGATATTCTTCCATATCAGCCTTTCTTTAATTCTGGTTTTGTGTTGCTTTATTGAGAAATGCATACTCCCTGTCCAATGCCTTCCGTTTTACTTGTTGTAAAATCACAATTCTCTATTTTACCCTCCTTTCAGGCCAAGTGAGATAACATGCTTCGACTTTTTTTGTATTTCCAGTAAATATGATGAGTCCCACATCCGATTAGCTGCAGCCAAGTCTGTCATTCGACTTTCAAGGAAATGGGAATTGCATATCTCTCCCCAGATTTTTCGCTTAACAGTATTAACATCCAAGGTTAGTAGAGCTTGAGACAAAGACATTTAAACTCAACTGAAAGTCACTATAATATATTTGTATGAGTAAGCCTGCAGCCAGAATGTCTACGAAATAGTCTATTTTACCAGAAGTGGATCACCTTGTTAGATACTGGCTGTTAACAAATGATATATTCTATTGTGATTGCTCGTATCTTCACTGGCGTTTCATTTACTTCGTTGGGAGAATAAGATTTTGATTAGTCTTTCAATTCTTTTGTCTCTGACTTCCCACCCTTTCATCACTCCAACCTTTTCCATTTACTAGTAATCAGATTTGATATCAACGTGGTAGTTATCTAGTGGACAAGCTTCTATAGAATTGGATAGATCGGTCTGTGATTTTTTTCACCAAGCACATTGCAGAAATTAAATGCTGGAAACTCATGCTACTCCTGGTCCTCAGTGTTTGTTTCATGATGCTCACGAGTCTTGTTCTTTGAGTGAAAGGGGCCATTTTAACTGAGTTTATGAGGTGCTGGTAGTATTTTATTAGATAAAAACAAAACAATGGAAACCCAAATGAATGTGTTATTTTTGTGTGTTTAGGAAGTTTATTGTAGGAGAATGTAAACAACAATTAATTTTTGTTACCCGGAGTTTTTCAGGATAAATCTCCCTGGGTACGTGGATCATTTGTCAACAAACTACACAAGTTATTGAGGAATCAGTCGTTGCCCAGTAGATATGCATGTGCCTTTTCATTTGCTGCTGTGGATTCTCTAAAAGATCTGCGATATGATGTAGGTGCATATATCTTCAAACGCATAAATGTCTTTTATTATGAGTTACCTGTTAGAATAGCTGTTTTCTGAAATCTTGATTTCAGGCTAGGAAATATTTGGAAGAATATATTCGGAACTGTTCTAAAGGAGATCAGATACACGAAACCATGAATATGAAAGAAGCAGCTAATGACCCTCTATACCTAGCTGTGTTTTTAATCCACATTCTAGCTCATGATACTGATTTTCCTGCTCCTGATTGTCAAGATGAAGATATTTATGCTAAGTTTCTGAGGTACTGCTAAGTTTCTGATTTTCACAGCAACGGAATGCATGTGCAAATAGTTTTATTCTTGGTGATGGAATATCTATTAGGTCACTTATTCTTGCCTCTTCTTTCTTGATTTTGTTTACTATTCTCGTGGCAGTCCTCTCTTCATCACCTTGCAGGCAGTAGTAAATGTAAATATAGTTCACAGCAACTCATGTCATTCCTCAAATGTTTCATCGTTTTTACGAAGTATTTTTCATGCAATCAAGAAGGCAGAGGATGCTGTTGATGGTCAGATGACCCCAGTAAGTTTTCTGCTATTTGGTAATGGACATCTTTGTGCTCAAGTATAGAAGTACAAAACAGCACATATCTAGACACCTACAACCACAATTTTCTTTCCCTTGTGCTACAATACTTTTAATATTTCCTGTCGCTTGCCACACTGCAGAAACTTCATCTTTTATCAGATGTAGGAATTTCTATTTTGAATTCTCTAAATAACAATTACGCTCGCGGGCCACACACTACTGGACTAATTCTGCTTCCATCATCTCTCTATAAAAGTGGTCCAGCTAAGACAAGGGAGGCAAGTTGACATGCTGATATATAATATTGTAATGCATGATTGATATTTCTTCTGCTGTTTTTTTTCATTTCGACGATCTCTTGTGCAGGCTAACATTTATCCTTCAAATGGTTATAGAGCCGATGCACATTTTATTAAGAAGTTGGTATCTAGCCTCAAAAATGAGGTCTTGAGGGTATGCTTATGCGTGATCTTTTACTAGTTTATGTTAGGATGCTTGATGAATTTATTCTTATTTACCTTCCATAGCTTGGCAGTGACGCACATCCTGGGCAACAGATACACAAGAATTCTGTATGGACGGAGTGTAAAATAAATGCTAAATCTGGAAATACCGATGATTTAAAGTTGAATAAAATAAAATATCATTTTGATGGACCGCACACTGGAAATAAGGAATTGTTTGAGACCTCGTATCAGGAGGTTGATGCAAGCCAAAAAGTGAACCAGATCTCCTCCCCTCGTGGATTTACTGGGTTGCATAACAAGTTCGCTGTAGAAAATGGAAATTTTAAAGATATTCAAAAAAATGTAGACGCAAAACTTTCATTCTCTTGTGGTTCAGAGGCATCAAGATCATTGTTAGCTCAAAAAGAGGCATATACGGGTAGTCAAAGTAAAGAAGATACTATTACTAGATGTAGCAGTGTTTGTGCCGAACCATCGAATTTATTGAGAGCAACTGATCACATGAATCATCGTAGCTCCAAGGTGAGTGATGCAAATAATTTGCAATGTTTTGTTTTGTTCTTTTTTTGTATTGCTTTTTAGTAATAGGTTTTTTTTGTTTACGGAGTACATAGATTATCAAATCCAGCAGGGACGCATTTGTTGTCAAGCATCTTAAAGTATGTCCTCCTTCTGAAATATGGTGAGGACCCGCCATTTCTGTGAAGTTGAGAACATTTTTTGTCGTTTCATTGAATCCTGAATTTATTTGTTTTCAGCTATCATTCTAGCATCATGGATGATCTTGATTCTATCAATGGCATAGACCAGGTAACTTCTTTTGTGTTGAACACGGTACTCAATTTTTAAGCAACAATTTCTCACAAGTCATGAATACTTGAAAGGAGGAGGTGTTGTTTCAAAACTGCATTTGCTTTTCTCATGTATGCAATTGAAATTAAATTTTGTCCTTTTTCTTCCCTTCCCCATAATGCATTGACAGTTGTGTATTCGATGGCGGGAATCTTTCTGGCATTGGTTGATGTGTCTAGAAAATAGTTGCAAGTCTTATTTTGTTATATCTGCTTAGTCAAACTCAATGAATTTGGAATTCTTTTTCTACTGCTAGTTTTGATTTCCATTTTGTCCCCATGGAATTCACAACCAGTACAGGACCTTGAAATTTGACACTTTCTTCAATGAAAGAAATTACAGAGCTATCTCCTTGCATTATTTTATTTGTCATATAGAGCATAATTCTTTTGGTTGCCACTGTTTATCTTGTCTACCTCTAATGTATTTTTTTACTCGTGTGACTGATTGTAATTGAATATGTCATTTGGTATATCCTGCAGAACATATGTTGATACCAATCTTTTCCGAAGTACCAATTCGTATCATGGTACATAATATGCTATTTCTAGATTACCTACGAATTAGGATGGTTGACATTCTAAACTTGGATGGTTAGTAGTGGGGAATTGTAAGTATTTACTCTCTACTCGATGGAGTAGAAAAATATTTCAGGAAAATGTATTTCTAGAAGTAGAATTAGGGAATGTGATATACTGATCACTGATATATGATTATGTTTTTGAAGTAGATATTTTTTATAGTGGATTTAATTCAATGTAAAAATTTGTTAGATTATTTTATTTTTTTAATGACTAGTAGATGGTTAAGAATTTCAGATTACAATGTTTAGGATTAAAATATAATATAATGATAGAATTGATTCTAGTAATAGTGAAAGGCAGAATTAAAATGATGATGTTTTGGGTTATGTTTTCTTGAAATGTTTTCATTTCTGGAAAACATATGCAAATGTGGCTATAACCTTATTTCAATGGCTACCCCTGTTTCTTGTAAATTATACATCGAATGAGGCATTTCCGTTGCTCAAGTGAAATTTGTTGATGCCAACAAATTTATAACCCCTGATTAGTGTCTTGAATTTGAAGGCACATACCTTTTAGCTACTGTTTATGTGTGTTTGTGCATTTGTAAGCTTCTGTCAATGAAAAGAGGCATTAGGAATGAAAATATTTAGAAATGGGGTCTTCTGAGCTCTGATAATTAATATAGTTAGAATGCTTTCTAAGTTTTTATTCTCTATTTTATCAATACTGCCTTATTCCTTCTTTAATATTATTGCTTTTATCTGCTAGTGTGTTTGAATGTTTTTCCTTTTTTATTAATGCAACTATATAGTATAACTTTGAAATCATTCTACAGCATTTGGATGATATCCCATCAAGTTCTTGGTAATGTTCTACCACCCAGTTGTGCTTGTTAATGTTTTTATTTCCTTTGATTTATCTTCCTATTTTTGTTTAATATTGTGCTCGATCACATTTTGTTTTTCAAATTCATATATTGGATTGACCTTCCTGGCGAGGCTTACAAAAATCATAAAGAAAAAAGAAAGAAATAATCTTGTCACTAACACCAACTTATGCACCCTACTTCTGTTTTTTCTTCTGTGCATTTTCGTTTAATGATTGTATGGAATAAAATGTGGAGAAAAATTGTTAATAAAGAAAATTGAAATTTTTGGGTGGGAATCCTCCTTGTGTTTTCTCACATGATCATAGTACGGACATCTTTATACTGGAATCCTTTTGATATCCTTGCTTGGAAGGCTTTATACCACAGTAATCTGTGGTGATTTATTTGTTCGGTTCAGATATGGGTTAGTGTTTGATTGACAGTGCAACAGTGTCTTTGCGAAGCGCGATGCATTGAGGTGCATAGACGGGGATGGAAAGAATTGTTGTCTGCGTCTTTTTTAAATATTTGTTATGTTGTATGCAATTGCAAACTACATGGTCTAGAGAGTTTGTTATGTTATAAGCATTGTTATTCATTTTTTAACAGAAGAAAAAGCTGAATATGCAGAAATCCATTTATCGGTCTCTTTCTTGAGTACTATCATGTTTTTTATTTATATATTTTGCTCATCTGAAATCTTCTTTATTGAATTTGTAGTGATCACGGCAGCGATTTTTCCGCAAATGATCAAAGAATAAATCTTGGTGCATTTGGATACGAGTCCATAGAGGGAAGTTTGCCAAAAAACAGAGACTTCTGTATTGGACTTCCCCAGGCTGGTAATAATTTAATCTCCTTAAGGAGAGTCAGCTTGGATCATTCCATCCCGCCACTTAAATTATTTAGAACTGAAACTTTTTGTCTTAAATTGTTTCTGATCTTTTATTGAATTGTTTTTTTTTAGTTCATGTTAAGTTGCTGAATTTGCTCTTTTTCCCATATAGCGTATCTAGATTGTAAGGACATCTAATTTCTTGAAACTCTCTTCACTTGCAGCAAAAAGAGAGAAAAGGTGTGAAGATGCGATGGACGTATCAACATCCGAAGTCATAAATAAGAGTAGCGATGCTGTGAGCTTTTGTTTCTAGTTTTTTTTTATTAAAAAAAATTAGAATCATCCATCGTCCAGAGTTGATGATATAATACTTCCTGCACATGGCCCTTGAATTCCTTTAAAGTCCTACACTATGATTTTTTTTCAGAGAGCGTTATTGCTTATTAACTAGATTTGTTAAGATTTTTCACTTAGCACCTATTGACCTATAAGTTGATGAAAATATTCTAATTAATGACTTATAACGTAGTAATGATGCACATCTCTTTGTTCTAATTATTTTATATCAGCTGACTCCAAAAACACGGGCCTGAATTCCTGATGCCACCTTCTCATGTTCTTAACTTAGCCTGACTGTTTATGACGTGCATTTTTCCATTTTCTTCTCTCAGATTGTGCCCCGTAGGACGCGAAGGCGAAAGGATTGATGTATCATCTTGGTTTTCTGCAAAGAGGTTTAGTTAAATGCATGAACACCCTACAATGCGGACTGCGTCTTATAATTTCTTTGTAGCACTAAATGTAAATTCTGGCGTTTATCTCAAGTGATTCACATTACAATCAAACTTCGAACTGATCCAACAGACATTCAACATCTGACAAACCGAGTCGAACTTTGTACCGATCCAATTGAGCTTCAACATGCTATAAAAGCCCAGATTTGAGCACATTTTCTTGTTGAATTTTGTATGGCACCATGGAATCAATAATAAGGAGATCAAGATGTGAGAATTTCACACATTTAGCGTCGTATACAACAATTTGATAAATTTGTATTGCTGTTATTTTTGGGCATGACAATGGAATTATCAATATAAAACTTGTTCTTTTTGAAAGTGTAGTCGAAGGAATTCATTGACAAATGAATTTTATGATTGATCTCAACGTGTTTATGTTACCTAATTGGGTTCCTTAGAGAAACAAATTTCAAATTCAAGTTTATTTTGATTTTAAGCTCGGCCTTATATAAGCACCAACATATATTAAATATTAAAAAACCCTAAATCAAATATTAATTATTATATGTTGAATTTTGATCTGAAGTAGGTTTCTAGAAAGTTATTTCAATGGACTTTTTTGTCATTTTGCTTGAGTCAGCGTATGACATCAATAATTCCATCTATTAATTATTTGATAAACGTTTCATGAATTTTTTTAATTGAAATTGTCAATGGAGTATAATTCATTTTTTCGTATGCTCCATTCAAATAAAAAAATTTGTACAAGAAATTTATGTAGTATTTTTGTTGTCAAAACAACACAATGTATATTATTTAAATTATTGTTCTGATTTTTTTTCTCTTGTTATTTGTTCATGTCATATTTATTTTGCATGATATATGTATTTGATTTTATATTTTAAATGTTTGGTGTTAGAAAAATATTTCTTTGATAAATAAATGTCAGTATATTATCGTTTAAGAGGTTTTTTTTTTTAAATTTCTCTCAAGTCTAAAAAATATCAGGTACATCTTCGTTACACACGAGCACATTAACATAAGATTATGCTTATATTGACGCCAAAACAATATTATGTCAAAAAAATAACCAAAATTTCAAAAAAAAAATATAGCTCCAGGACTAAAATTAAACAAAAACAAAACAAATTTTGACCACCTACTTTTAGAAATGTGAAAAGCATCGTTTCCGATGTTCTAGAACTAAGGAGACTCAAAGTTGGTAATCAAACATAGTTGATAGTTGCCTTGTTTGATTATTTGGACCAGCGCACAAATGGAAAAGTGCAATTAAAATTTTAATTACAATTATAAATATTACAATGCTGTGCTTTATATAAATAAATATGGACAGACCCATTTTGTCGGAATATTCACTCGGACAACAACAACGACAACAACTATCGTGGTCATTGTCGAATTCTCTAATTTTTTTTTTTGTAAAAATAATTTAAATTGTTGAATTCTTTAATATATATCAAGGTTCTAACAAACGTGAAGCGCCCCGAAGCGTGGATATCGAGCTCCAAGCTTTTTAAGCTTAAGCGAGATAAGCACATGCTTAAGCGTGAAAAAGCTTTTTTTATTTTTAGTGTAATTGTAATTATCTCAAACCAATAAATAGATAAAATAATACATATATATATATGATAAATTTAAGTTTGATGCAATAATTCTCATATTTATAAAAGCATAAAAATCTCAAAATTACAATCTTTATTTGTTTTTGCAACTAGATTACATTAAAAAATGCTAAATATTTGTCAAATTATTATCAAACATACTTAATCATAATTAAAATTAAAAAATAAACATCTAAATTATAAACTTAATTTATTATTTAAAATAAAAAAACATAACTTCAAAATAAAAAATTTAAAAATAAATAGATGTGATTAAGCACATTTAATTAAACGTTTTAATTACGTTTAATTCGATCAAACTACAATTTAACCGTTTTTTTTTTCGTTCCTTTCTTAAACGAGGTGTTTTAAACGGATTTTTTAAAAACACTGATGTATTACCGGAGAGAATCTAATATATCACGAAGCCGTCGTGGATTATTAAATAATGCAAAATACTAGGAGAATGGTCAAATCAAAATTTTCTTCGTTTTTCGGCATTCACTGAATGGAATTGTAAGTTACCAAACCGGAGAGGTCCAGCTCAAACGCTGCCCACCACGCGCCCCTCCCAAATCCAAAATATAAGGACACACCAGCCAACCAGCATTCTTCATTTCTCCTAATTACCAGCCATGACTTCTCTCTCTGCTGCCACCGCCGCCGCAGCCGCCACGCGCCTCCTTCCTTCCGTCGCAGCCGCAACCAAACTCGCCTACTCCTCTTCTCTGTGCCTCAAGTCACTCGGATCCTCGCCACAGCTCTCCTACCAATTCCTTCCCCAGGTTTTCCATGAACTAGCGTTGAGATTTAGGGGTTCATACAAATTTATGGTTTTCGATAATGAATGTTAAAACGATTCGTGTTTGTTTCCTTTCGCTAGAAGAGAGCTTCGCGGCGATTTTCGAATGGGAGGATTGGGTATTCGACCGTTGCTTCGCCGAAATGCTTTGCGTCGGACCCTGAGCAATTGAAAAGTGCGCGGGAGGATATTAAGGAGCTCCTGAAGACTAAGTTCTGTCATCCTATTCTGGTGAGCTTAACGATTTCACCTTTCATTTTCTTTTCAATATTTGTTTGGAAGTATTGTTCTCAAATAAATAGTCGAATATTTGAATGCGGGTTGTTTGTTAAATTGACTTCTACAGTTTTACCTTGTCAATTTTGGTATATTATCATGTTAACTGAACACCTTCACTGCGATCTTCAGGAATCAATTTTAGGGGGTAAAAAATATTCATCTTTAGTTAGGAAAACGATGGAAGTTGAACAAAGTTCGATAACATTGCAGTTTATGAGAAGGAAGAATGCCGAGAAGCGGAGAAAATTTCAAGTGATGGAGAAATCGTAAATTGGAAGAAGACTGAGAGATTGAGAAATTTGAGTGATAATAGAATTTTGTTGACTTGTTGAACATTTACAGGCTTGTACGTATTTGTATGATCTCTATCTGAGATATGTCCCGCTTACTTAAGTATCTTGCTTGTCTACAACATTTTAGGTTTTGTTAGCTAACACACTAAGCTTATTGATTTTTTTATTGCTTGTTTTCGTTTCCACCTGCAGTTAAGGCCAGCTGTTATCATGCCTTCTGTTTTCAACGGAGTTGAAAGAAAATTTTAATTTATTTATTTTCTTAGTTGCAGGAAGAGTGAAATTATTAAATATGGTTTTCTCAGCTGTAAACCTTTTTTCATCAAATTGATGTCGGCATTTTTTTAAGGAACACTTCTTATTTAGAATTCTCCTGGTGTAATCAACAGTGCAATTTTAAATTCTAATGATGAGATACATGAAAAGGAAGATGTCTTATTTTTATTTTGACAGGTTCGACTGGCTTGGCATGATTCTGGTACGTATAACAAGAATATTGAAGAGTGGCCAAAAAGAGGTGGTGCCAATGGAAGTTTAAGGTTTGATATTGAACTGAAACATGGTGCAAATGCTGGTAATATTTCAATTTTATGAATTACTCTTTCCTGGTTGGTGAAATTGGTACCTGACAGCTTATTGATGTGCAGGGCTTGTAAATGCTCTTAAACTTCTTCAGCCCATCAAGGAAAAGTATTCTGGCGTGACATACGCGGACTTATTTCAGTTAGCCAGTGCTACGGCTATTGAGGTTGCTCCTTTCTTTTGGTTCTGTGCAAATTAGAAATTTTATTTAGCAATTATTTTCCTGACTCTTCTTTTAATCGAAGGATGCTGGAGGCCCCAAAATTCCTATGAAGTATGGAAGGGTAGATGTGACGGAACCTGAACAATGCCCAGAAGAAGGGAGGCTCCCTGGTAAAAACTGTAAATCACTTTATGTGATGCATTACAATAGATATTAAATCATCTTGGGTGAAGAGTAAAATGGGTGGCATCTAAACGTTGAGATATCATAAAACATCGATATTTGTTGGTCACGGTTACATGGTCAATTGGCCCTTTGGTCACCACTAACACTTATGCCTTGTTTGATGAGTGATTCAAAAAAATTGCTGAAATTGCAAAATAATGTTCTCTAATGTACTTCAGCATCTGTGTGGCATCAAATTCAGTGAGCCGTTAGCCAACATTTACTTGGGATGAATTTTTTTGTTTTTTATTGTGATATCTAGATATTATTGGCTCACAAAATCACAATATAGCAATTGCTTCAACTTTGTGACCTCATAGTTGAAGTAGGTCTTTTAGGCGACTACATACTGTAGTTTCTGAGATCATATGCTTAAAATTCATGGTGCACTTTTTAACTGTCGATATTAGACTGCAATTGTCATACCTTCATTCTTTCAAAATTAGCTACTAAATATCTTCATTCATCAGATGCTGGTCCCCCTTCTCCTGCCACTCATTTACGTGATGTTTTTAAGCGCATGGGATTAAGTGATAAGGTAATCACCTATTTTATTTCATTGAAAATTGTCGTGAATTTAATAGTGGATCATGGTGTTTATGGCTTGGCTTTCTCTATCCAGGAAATAGTTGCACTCTCTGGTGCCCACACTCTTGGAAGGTCGAGACCTGAGCGTAGTGGATGGGGAAAACCTGAGACAAAATACACGGTATTGAGTGGGACATTATTTTTATAGTATATCAGCCTTTTATCGCATGCTTCATTTCATCTTGTTGTCTTACTTTGACAAGCAAAGGCTTTATCATTCGAAAATGTTTTTGCTAAGTTGATGAGTTATAAATCTATTATGATCTATTTTCCTTGTTGCTTTACTTTTTTTATATGCAGTAATTAGACCAGTTTTCGGGCTTCAGCATTTGCTAACAAAGTGCAACCAAATTCATTAGTCATTTTTTACGTAAATGTAAGGATTGCTGACGATCTGTTTCTTTGCATTGCAGAAAGATGGACCTGGGGCTCCTGGAGGACAGTCATGGACGGCGCAATGGCTGAAATTTGATAATTCATACTTCAAGGTGCAGTGATAATATTCTCATCTTCCTATTGATTTGTCGAGTAGAAATAACTCGGTTCTGTTCTAAAGTATAATTGTTTTGTAGGATATCAAAGAAAAGAAAGATGAAGACCTGTTGGTTTTACCTACAGATGCTGTTCTTTTTGAAGATCCTTCATTCAAGGTATAATTGAAGAACGACTCATTAAGAGCTTCTTTATGTGTAATGCCTTCTCTACGTAGATAAAGATCATTCTAAAATAGCAGTATCTTCCCTTGAGAGGCTTTCTTTGTATGCTCCTCAATTTACGTGGTACTACATACGTTCAGGAATATGCCGAGAAATATGCTGAAAATCAAGATGCCTTTTTCAAGGACTACGCTGAAGCCCATGCTAAGCTCAGCAGTCTTGGATCCAAATTTGAGCCACCTGAGGTATTTTCTTAGTTATTTTTGCGGCACAAATTTCAATATTCTTTTTTTACCTCCCTTTGTTTCATCATTTGGTGTTTGTCCAAATGGGTCACTCGATGATATTTCAGCTGGGTTTTCCAGAACTTGTCCTAATATTTTCCCAAGTTAGTTTGTTCATCTACATTGTTGGATTGCAGATAGACCTCTTATATGTGCTTGTTGCTTGTTCCTTTCTTATCATCGGCTAATTAACCAAGACTTAAGTATCGCAAATATTATAACTTTGAGATTGGTTAGAATTTATTTCAAAAATATGTTAACTCTATATTATCAATCAACCTAATTCTTTTGCAGGGCTTTCCGTTGGATGACGGTCCTCCTCAAGGTCAACCAGAAAAATTTGTTGCAGCCAAGTACTCGACGGGAAAGGTAGTCTTATGAATAGCTTATTCAAACTCTCTTGTCTACTTCCCTTCTTATGCACCATAATCTTCACGTGAATGATGGTGCAAGTTCTTAAATCCGTTACTTTTTATGACTGATGCAGGACTAAAATTGAATACCAGTGTCTACTTTTCGTTTGCTGTTACTTAAAATAACAAGAGATTGAAGCTATTACCAAATCGTGTGAACAACGATTTCTAAAATTTGGACATTTTTAATGAAGGAGAAGAATAAATTCAATGAGTCTTTACTTATTTGAATTGCAGAGAGAGTTATCAGAGACTATGAAACAAAAGATCCGAGCAGAGTACGAAACGATTGGGGGGAGCCCAGATAAGCCTCTCCAGTCGAACTATTTCCTTAATATAATGATTGTTGTTGCTGTTTTGGCATTAGTGACATCTTTGGTTATGAACTGAATGGTTTTGGTCTCGTGAGCATATGTTCAACATTTTTTTCTTTTATTATTTGGAAGCATGCATGCCATCCCCTACTGCTACACTCTCTCTGGTAATGATACATGTACCATAGAACTTGCAACTTAAAATAAATTTGCAAACAAACCAAACTAGTGAAATTTAAGGATAAAGAGATGAAAGATCTGAGCCCCAATCATCAGGGGTCAACTTTTCTGCCTTTCACGTACTTGGTTGGTCAACATTTAACTATTTTGGCCTTATGGCTTTATTGTTCGATTAGACCCCAAATTTGGTCCTTTCTTCCATTGCTTGAGGTATTTTGTCATCGATTCAAATAATATTGATTCAGTCAAATTTATAAAGTTTCTTGAATTATTTTAAATTAACATAGCAGCGAATCTTTTTCATAAAAATAGAAATTATCAGACTCATTATCTGGCTAATGGAATTGAAAACACTTGAATAATCAAATTGACAAAATGAATTGCCAAACCAGTTCAATTTATTCGGCTGAACCGAAAATCTGCACCATCTCACCCCGAATGTAATGATGCATTTTTCTCGGTGATGGAGCTGAACTCACCGAATTAATTCTTGTTTGCCCGGTCGGTCCAGCATAAAAATTCTACATACCTACTATGTACACATATGTAACTATTAAAAATATACGTAGTCGTTTAGGTGGATTATCGATGAACAATATCTTTTATTCATCAGATATATAAAATAATTACTCTACAATCAAGTTCATTTTTTTATAATATGTTTCGGGGGAAAAAAAAGCACGTAGGAATATTTCTTTCCTCAGATGTAAATTTGTTCACGGAATAACAACAAATTCAATCCAAAGTAACCCAATAACCAATATTTCAAATCTTTTACCCCCATTTCCTATTTGATTCCCTTGTACATCCTAACTATCCAATTAATGCTCGTCTCCTTTAATGATAATAATAAAATCATGTTTGTAAGGATCGCATGGGGACGATCCCAAGATTTTCGAGGTGGGGGACGAGATAGGAATTATGGGAGACTTGAATCTTCAAATAATTACACAAAGTTTCAATTTTTTTTTTTTTTTTTTTGGATTTTTTTGGGAGGCGACCAACGAGTGGTTAGAGATGCAGAAACTCGTGTATTCTCAGGCAACATGCAATTCTTTGACTCTTGACCTTCTCTCTGAGGGTTCTGATGATGTCGCCTTCCTCTTGTTTGAATTTACAACGCTGTTAACTATGACGTCCTCCTGATCATCTTTTTCTTGTTCGTCTTTGTCGCATGGAGAATAGTGAGTGATGGAATTGAGGAGATGGGAATGGAGTTTACTTAAATCTGATAATGTCACTGGTTTCAACAAGAACTCTTCTGCTCCGCCTTCCATGCATCTACATATAACAATCACACACATTAGCTACACAATATTATTCGATTTCGAGCTTATGGAACAACTGGAGAATTGGTCCAAAGTAAAATTAAATTTTTTTTATCTATTCTGATATCATATTTCCGAAAACTAGTTAGTTCAATGCAACCTGCTTTCAGGGTATTGTGAAAAAAACATGACATCGACTGTCCTTGACATTTTGGTTTCAATTGAATCTAATAATATCCTTCACCTTTATATCAATTCTCCACTAAGTTTTGTTTGGATTTTGGGGGGAAAGTACACTAACATTAACAAAGTAGCTGATTTTTGTAGCTAGCAAACCCCTAAACGCATGACAAATGGCTTAAAATGATGAGGAATATTGCCACTTTTCTAAGTAACATATTATAAAACAACCCGGAGTAGTAAATTAAGGAGAAATGGTATCCAAGTGAATTATGTGGATCAAAGATCGTGAATTTTACTTGTTTATTCTTGAGGGGACGTTCTCCGACGACATAACAACAACCGGTACGTCTTTCCAGGAAGAACCCTGTGGGAAAAAAAATTGTTATTAAAAAAAATAAATGTAAAATATTCCCAGTATTTATTTAAAGGAAAAATTATGTACAAAAACCAACAAATTAAATTGATGCTACTAACCTTCACTCGTTTCAATAAATCGTAACCAGTAATTCCTGGCATATTATAATCTGTGATGATTAGGTTAATTTTCGACACCTGCATTAATTCAACAAAAGTCGCGTTATATTAAAAATGCAAGTCATGATCTGAACAACACACGACTTCTTAATCTTTTTATCTATACTACATCAGAAGAGTTACTCCTGGTATAACGTAGACAAAACTAGGTCATTGGATTCCATGTACCTCGTAAAACGTGAGAGATTTACTTCATCCTAAGCTAAGGATTCATCAATGTGGAGAAATTAAACGAATCGATCCCAAAAAAAAAAATGGAGAAATATTGCACGTTAATAAAAGGTGATAGCAATATATTCAATCAACACTTGTTGCCCTAGGAAGTGCCATTGATTTGTCGTGTGAAAACAAATAGGATCCTCAAGATTTAGTGTTTTCTAAGGTCCCCATTCTATTGCATCATTCTTAATGAGAACATATAAAAAAAAAATGGTAAACTCCTACGTTGACTTCTCATGAATTTATGATGACAATCAATTAAGGACAATTCCCCGAGTAGTTGGGAGGAGGAAATTAGAAGAAGAAACCTATATATGATTGAATTTGGGGCTCGTTTCATTCATATTCATTATGTTATTCATACACATGAAACGAGCAACGATAATAGTCGCAATTATACGGCGAAAATATAGAAAATTAATTAAAATTTTGGTTTAGGATAACAAATCCTAAAAATATCCGAAACGACTATCAAAATAACTTCTTTTTTTAATCCGATTTCAAATCTCAAACTTTATCGCCAAAGATTAAATTGATGGTAGAAATTTTATGTGGAGTTTAATGTACCAAATGTGCATGGTCTGAAATTCCCTGCTGCTATAAATAAAACAGTACCAATTTAATTAACCACCTTTTTTATGTTGGTTTAAATGTGTGTTCAAATATGGACGGCTTGCTGACTAGAGGACTTACGAAATTTTCATATAAACGAAAAGGAAAAAGGTTGAAAACTAATGTCTTTCAAATTATCAAACATGAAATTGAAAAATATTGTCATTTGTGAAGTTATTATATACTAATCTTGTTCATCTTTATATCTCTCCTTTTTAGAGACAACAATTAATAATAATAATAAAAAGGCGATCTACGAACATTGTGCCTCAAATTAAGCTAATCTTTTTGTTTTTACCTTTGACTGATACTGACTGCGTATCAGTCTCCTGAATTTATCAGCTAATTCTCAACAAATATTCCCAAAATTTAAGAATTTAATAAATTCAAGTTCTGAAATATTAGATAGATATTGGCTTAAATAACACATGTAAAGAGAAAGTAATCGATCTGCATATAATTTGTACAGATCAAATTACACTAATTCAATTTTTTTTTTTAAAGAAGAAGAAGAAGAAGAAAGAAATTACACATGCTAGAATTTAAATTCATATTACATATATTTATTTATATAAAATTTGGGTTCTCAGGATTAAATAATGAAAATTTGTTTTGATAAAAAAAGATTGAATTTTCTCACCTGTGGCTTTGATGCAGTTGATAATGATGGTGTTTCATATTCATTCTCTTCTTGAATATCGAGTAACCCCAGATATTCCAAAGCCTTATCTCCAGATTCCACGCATGTCACTGCAAACATTTATATATTATTACAGCTAGTTAGCTAGCTGATTCATATAAAATCAAGCTATATTCTCCATGCTTAATCATTTTTAAACAACACGGTTTATTAAATATCAATTAAAATAGACCTCGAAATGCAAATGAACCTGTAAAACAAGAAAATTCAAGAAATTCATCAACCCTTTCTGTAACTACCACACATATATGTGTATGTATGTATATGCATACCTTGGTAAGAAGACACAGTGAGGAGCCTCTCCAAAAGCTTTCTATCAATCTGGCTGTCATCAACAGCCAATACATGAAAACGATGCTTGGTTTTTTGTTCAGTTTTGAGTTCATGAGCTTCCTCTGAGTTCTCCATTTGATAATTTCGGAATATATATTATTCAAGAAAACTGAATCTGCGGATTTCTTCGTTTTTCGTCGTAGTTAAGGTTGATTTCATGGAAGCCCAGATGATCAGAATATATGCATAAATATATATATGTAAATTTGAGTGTGTGTGGATGAATGGAGGAGTATATATATATATATATATATATATATTGAATATGTAGGGGCATGCGGATTTATATGGAGGAGTTGTGTAGTAAAATGATCAGGGTGTGAAGAACATCATGTTATATGAATTGAGTTTATTACTTATTCTCGTACGTCACTTCAATCACAAAATTTAAAGCTTTTTTTTTTATTATTATTTTATCAAATAATTAACATTTCACTTTGAATTTGTTTTTCAGTTATTCATCTTATCATTTATCCAATTATGAAATTATTTAATATGTACAACGTATTATTTTTTAACACACACACATATATATTAATTCTTTTTTCTAAATTGTGTATGAAAATTTTGACTCGCGTTTTTCTACATTTTCAGAATAAATATATATGTATATATACGGAGAATTATAATTTTGATCTTGTCAATTTGTATCTTTGTAATTTTAGTCTATATTGTCAAATTTCTTTGTTACTTTTATATTTTTTTCCATAATTTTAATCATTTTTCCTAACATGATAGCGTCATCCTAACGTTATTCGAGGGAAGGACTAATTAATTAAATTGCAAAAATTGGAAGATACAATATTAATACTGAATTTTGACTGAATAATGGATCAATTAATAAAAAATCACGAAAATTATAGTTTTCACACACACACACACAGATATAAAATTTAATAATATACGAAAATGTATGTCTAAAAGAAAAAGGAAAAGAAGAATTGATGTATCACACTAGATTCTCTTCAGACGTTTTGTTGGTACAAAATCATGATTCATAGATGAATGTTTTCATCCCACTTTTATGGGTCCACATCTTTCTCTAATTTTTCAAAACTCTTTACGAATTTCACTCGTGAACTTGATTAATTATAATATTTGCTGAATTGGAGCCAAGGCACAGCATAGTATGCTAGGCTTGACTTGCATTTGTGAGTTTTGATGTCCATTTCAATCGGTACATTTCCCAATATGATCAAGTTAGCATGTGACAACATTAGTTTATGTGTATATTCTGACCAATCTTCGACCTAAAACAACCCAAAATAATTCCGGTTTTTAAAGTTTTAAAGATATTTTGCCATGCAACATCTAACAACTATAATTGATCAAAACATGTGAGGATTATACTCGTTCTCACATAAAAATGCACGGATTGTTATTGGATTTTTTATGAGAATAAGGTAGATTAAACTAAACAACAATAGATATAATATCAAAAGAGACCAATCAAATATCTCGTCGACAAAAATTTGGAATTAAGATTCTAGGATTGATTAAGTAAAAATCTACCATGATCTTGTTGCTCCAATTTGTGACAATCTGAGGTTTGATTTGGGGAGGTCCTAGTAGATGACTTTTAATTAAAAGTCATTAACTACCCTACTATGGTAATGCTTTCATACTTTGCATATATCCTCTTGTATTCCCATTCTTCTCTAATATTTTATACAATATTATTGAGACCAAAAAGGCCCCAACCGTAGTCTCACCGATTAAATATTTAAAAAGTTTGAAATTGCAGATAAAATAAAGAGAATTTAATTCAATGAACATATAATTTTAGTGTCTTTTATTATCTATATAGAGTCACATCCCAAAAAGAAAATGAATCATACGGCCTAATTCAGTCTATTCTATGATAATGCATCACAAGAAGTTGAACGGATGGGTCGATGCATTCAATTTGATTTGTACCAAAATAGTGAGACATCAATTAGTTGACAAGAAATTTCATTACATAATTAACTGAAATTGGTGATATATATATGAACAACTTACCATTATGAAGCCATGCACCAAAATTAAATGAGTAGGTCTCTTATAAGACGGTCTCACGAATCTTTATCTGTAAGACGGGTCAATCCTACCGATATTCACAATAAAAAATAATATTCTTAGAATAAAAAGTAATACTTTTTCATGGATGACCCAAATAAGATATCTGTCTCACAAAATATGACTTGTGAGACCGTCTCACACAAGTTTTTGCCAAATTAAATTTGCCTATTACTCGTACTTCTTGTGGAATTTCAACATCCCAATATATATATATATATATATATATATATATATATATATATATATATATATATCAAGATGGCATTATGCCATTTATTTAAAGAAATATTCAGACAACTCTCATATGTTCTGTTAAAAAAGCATTAATTCTCATTTTCATTTCATTTTTTGAAATTTCCATTTACGTATCTTCCAACATAATCATTATTATTAATTCAATTTTTCACCAAACCCTAACAAAGTGTATCATATTTTTACATGGTATGATATATTTTACATATATAAATATCGATGTGAATATGTAATGTATTCTCTTCTTTTCCTAAAAAAATTATCCAAGTACATATTTTAAAATATATAAATATATATAGTTTCGTTATGCTGTCTACCAACCGTGTCCATCAATGAGGTGACATTCACCTGTTTAATTTTTCATTTTGATACGATTCATTACATCTCTAATAGGTAAGTGTCATCTCATTGATGATCACACAGTTGGACACGGTTGTTAAGCAACATAACAAATACATATACATACGTACGTATATATGTGTGTGTATATATATGTACCAAAATAGTTATTGATTAATTTGAAACAACAGGTGCTTGTGAGCTAGCATACAAAGAGACATAGCGTGATAGAGGATTGGATACGGAAGTTGAGAATCAAATCTTGAAATGTTGTGTAATTATTATATGATATAGACAAGAAATAAATAAAGGTACACGTTCAGGGACCCAGTGGTAAATATTTGAAAATCTCCGTGGGGCCATTTCATAATATACAAATCTTTTGCGGTCCCTTCAAACTCCCGCCTTTGCCTCTCTTCAGTCAAGTGTTCAACTCGAATTAATTAATCAGAATAAATTACATACAAATATAAATATTACACGACAAAGAGTTTCCGATTGTTATAACTTATACATTATATTATCAAAAATAATATTTATATTATTACCAAATGTTATTGCATATATATATATGACTATATATGAACAAAAGGACTAATTTGAAAGAGTAGAATCCCTAGGTTTGGTATTTTGGTGAAATTGTATTTAGGTCCCCACATTTGGTTGTCTGGCACGTGTAGAGTCGTCCACGTTTAGACCCCATAATGAGAAAGACAAAAGAACTGCCATCCAAATCCGCCGTGTGAGCCGCTGCATTATCACATTTCTTTATGCTTTTGTGGCCAACCTTACCCTCACTTCATTTCAACGGGTAAGATTTTGCCAAACATACAATTTAAAAAAAAAATGGGTCCTATATATGCATTGGTAAATCTTGACCATCCATCCTATCATGGGGACAATGCCCACATGGATAAGATGAAATAAACCCCTTCTTCTCCTCTCTCTCTTTTTTTTTTATGTACCATAATTAAATTATATATATATATATAATGAGAGTTTTGGACCAAGGATAAAAAGTTGTGATAATTCATCCAACAAATCAATATAAAAATAATATACAAAAACTTATGTTAGACCATCTCACGACGGATTTCCAACTCGACATGACCAGAACTATGATAAAATATATATTTTTTATGTCCAAAATATTATTTTTTGTCAGTTATGTTATAAAAAAATATTGTGTAATATATATTATTTTAGTGAAAAATACTATAAATACATTTCTCAAATGTATATTATCTAAGATTGTACATGATTTTCCAATTTGGAAAAGTTTATACTTTATATATCGTAATTTTCCTCATGCGGTGCATTAAATGCATGTATGGTGATTGGTGGGATTTCAACAATCTAGTTTTCTTTTCTTTTTTTTACTTTATTTAATTAAATTTTCTCTGGCATCAAGAAATGTTAATTGACTAGTAGTTGTTACAGAGCAAATTCCCCCGAATAAAACTTTTTAATTCAACGCATAAATTTGAGGTTGTTGTGTGCAATATATAATGGGAAATTCATCAGAAAAGGACAGAAAATATTTACTACCGTTTAGTAAACAACGTAATTTATTCAATCAAGATTTGCTTTTCTTGTTTTTTTTTTTTCACTTTTAATAATAAAGAAGATTCGCTTTTTAAGTTTCTTGATTGAAGGGAGAATGGAAACATTTCTCAGATAATCTTCACTTTTTAATGTGATTGACTACCAAAATTATTACAAAGTGAAAATAGATAATTAATTACCAAAATTTCTCAGATAATCTTCACTTTTTCACTCTATTCTTTATTAAGTTAATTATATTTATTTTATTTAATAATAAATTGTATACTACAAATATTTATTTTCAAAAAGTATATTTCAATCATATGGGCATTAATCTTTGCCTCTGCTAAGCTATAGTTGATAGCACCTTGGAATTCGAACGATATAACTATCAGTATCTTATATAAAATGGAGATATATAAACATTTTATAAAAAATCTTCTATAAAACGATCTCGTCGATAAAAAAATAATATTTTTAGCATAATGAATGACCCAAATAAAATATACGTATAACAAAACTGATCGACTGAGAACAAAAAATTTTGCAAACATTTTATAGCTAGAATTTATGATAATCTAAGTAATTTAGCATAGAAAAGTTAACATGCATGCATGTACTTTGTGTGTATTTATATACGATATTATGAGAGCTTTAAAACATTTTGACTTGGGGACAAAAATGGGACCATGAAATCAAACTTAAGGATCCTTGTATTGACCTATCTTTTCCATTAATTAATCAAGCGTGATTTTCAAAGAAAAATCGTTGCTCGTGGGGTTTCTATCAACAAGGTTACACCTACACTATTGTGGTTTTGCAGAATAATTCTAATTATTTGTGTCCCACTAACTTTTTTCAGAAATAGACATTAGATAAGTTTCCAACATTTTTTTTCATAGGAAGAAATCCAACAAAGGGAGTATTAAATAATTTTACCCCTAAAATGTTGATAAAAAAATATTTTAAGACTGGATATTATATTCAAACGTGAAAAATTTGCAAAGAATTGTTTTTATCGAAATGAATTTTCTGCAATTAAAATTGCATTTGCTAACTGTGCACAGAGATGGAGGGAGAATGAAAAAGAAGATATTAATAATATAATAATCATCTCTATTTTTCATATTCTAAAATTTTCAAATTCCCAAATATTCAATCCTCTGAATTCCATTCTTCCAACTTTGAATCTTCGGTAGATGGACAACTTTTCTTGTCTCATCCATGTAATTTTTCCTTTTTTCTGGCACACGAGATATCTTGGTGGTTCATATATCCTAAGCACAAGCTTTTTTGAATCTTGATGCAAATATTATTATTTTTTATTATTTGATATAATTTGATTATTGTAACGATTATGACAACTATTATTTGCTAAAAGATAAACTGTAAAATATTTAATTATTTCGTATATTTTTTGTGCATTAAATAATTACCGATACTTATTTTTAATTAATTATTCGTTAGTTAAAAAAAATCTAACTATTTTTGTCATGCATGAATTATGTCATATCTGGTCTCATCAAATACAAATTTTGTTTGTTAATCTGTTGCGTTGGGTATTTTTCACAGTTGATGTTTTCTTTAATAATAGATAGTTTAGCAATATTTTTCATATAGGTTTCAGTGCATCTGATATTTTTTAACAATTAAATATCTAAATCATTCGTTCTCGCTTCACGTTTCTATTTTTATAAAAAAATAAAGCTTACAAAATATTAAATTTTCCTTACAATTATGTTTCATGTATCTAAATAAATTCATTAAAATACATTTGAAGTAATATCTAAACTGGAAATAAATATTTCCAGAAATTTTAAACTAAAGAAGAAAAATATGACAAAAATCGTTTTGTTTTATCAGACCATAATGGATCTTATATGAGAGACTATTTGTCCATTCTTCGCTCAAAGCACATAAGTTTTGGACGTAGAGGCCCAAATCTTTAAAATGGCCCAACTTCAACTCGTTTATTTGTGGATAATTATTTTTAGTACAAGTAGGATCGGGTATAAGGTAAAACATTATCATAAGTGAGACATTTATTATTGAAAATTAATAATTTTAATATAAAATATAATATTTTTTTATAAGTGAGATGGGATAGTAAACTGATGTTACAGTAAGGTTATGTTTGGTTGAATGATAAACTTATGAAATGATTTAGTGATAAATTATATAAAAAAAATTGAAGTAGAAATATAATATATAATGATAAATAATATTATATTTGGTATGATTGTTAAGAATGTGATAATTAAAAATCTTTTGATGAATTGACAAAATTGTCCATCCACTTCGACGGCGACAGCGATGTGGTGGCCGCCGGCAGCGGTCGGTCGATCGACAGCGACGACAGATGTGGTCGGCCGGTGGGGATCTGCCGACGTTCGGCTGTCAGTCAGCGGTGGTCGGCAGTCGGCCGACAGTTGGCGGTTGTCGGCCGGTGGCTGCGGCAGTGGTCGGCCGACGGCGGCATTGGTCAGTGGCGAGAAGTGGTGATGAGTTTGGATATAGGAGAATGATAAAATTGAAAAAATTAGATGTATTAAGAATTGGATAAATAATCATAGGGATTGATGATATAATCTAATCATTTATAAGAGAGATTGACTTGATTAAATAAAAATCATATCAAACATGAGATTAGATAGATTAAAAAACTATAAACCCACCTAATCCCTCTGCCAAACGTAACATGAAACATAATACTAACCTTTAAAAAAAAAAAAAAAAAAAAAAAAAAAAACCTGGACATCCGGCGACTTTAACCATTACGTGCACACGCTTTTAAAGGAAACAACCGGAGGTGATTCCAAACCACCGTCCTTGTCAAGATAATTTCACGTGATACCATTACAAAAACTGAAACGCAATTGGATTTCTCTTGTGCCTCTTGGATAAGGCTTCCAACGGCTTCTGCAGGTGGGTTTTTCTTGTTAGGAATTTTTCCTGCGTTTTATTTGATCCTAAGATCATTTTAAAGACATGATTTTTTTGCTGTCTGAGTTATCTCAACCGGTAAATTTCTTAGCTCCTACATAGGAATTACGAGAAATTCGACATCATTTTGTTGTCTCAACTAATAATCATGTGTCCGATGCTACCTTTTACCCGATTTCCCGAATCCTTGACAAATTATGTTATTCTCTTTCAAAGCTCTGTTAAAACCCAAAATTTCCTCTGTTTATACTTCTTAGTATTTGGTAGAGACATCACCCGCGTTTTTTGGCTCCTTTTTCTTTCATAGGTGCTTTGAGCTCATTCGGTTATGGCCTCAACAATGCTCAATTCAGCGAATTGTAGCGTTAGTGGACCTGTGAAGCTTGATTACGTGGGTCTGAAGCCATCGGAAGTGCCTTGGAATGTCCTGTGTGTGAGGCCTCGTTCGATGACAAATGTGCCCCGGAAGCAGGCTATAGTGGCATGCGATAAAAGGGACGATGTGCCCGCGCCCCTTAAGATGGGAATGAGCGATGAGGAGTGTGAGGCTGCTGTCGTTGCAGGGAATATACCAGTAGCACCTCCGATCCCACCAAAACCCTTGGCACCAGCTGGCACCCCGGTCGTGCCCTCACTTGTAGGTTAACATTTTATGTTTATGGTCTTTGCGATTGCTTAAATCGTGGTCTTGTGACTGCTATAATTACAAATATCGTCTTAGTGCTTGCTTGCCGCTATTCTTTTTTTTTTTTTTTGGCGTTTAAGTTGAAACATGTACATGTAATTATGATCTAATACCTTACAGGACTTGACATATGCTTGTTACAGGGTTTAATCTAGAAAGAATTGTACATTTGGTTTGATACTGAATAATTTGCCTACGAGCTGCTAGGAACTGAGAACTTTTTCAATATGGCAAATCTAGAGATCTAGTCATTTAGTTTGTGGTCCAGTATGAATTTCGTAATATCATATATCAACGAGTTAGCCATTTAAATCTTCCTTTTCTAATTACTATACTCTACCTATGCCATCATAATATTTGTACAGCCACTTAGTCGCCGACCTCGTCGGAACCGTCGGTCCCCAGCTCTGAGGGCTGCATTCCAAGAAACAAGTTTGAGTCCCGCAAATCTGGTTTATCCTCTTTTCATTCATGAGGGTATGTCGTGCCTGATTTACAATTTGGGAAAAACAAAACTTTTGATCCCCACCTTGTCATTTTTATATTTTATTGCCGCTCTCGATATGTCCTTCATTCTTACAAGATATACAGGTGAGGAAGACACTCCAATTGGAGCAATGCCAGGATGTTATAGACTTGGATGGCGACATGGACTTGTTGAAGAAGTAAACAACCATTATTATTTTTATTTATTTCCGTGCATGATGTAAGACTTAAATTAGCCAGGCTATGAAAAGGTAATCTTTTACAGGTATCAAAGGCACGAGATGTCGGTGTTAACAGCATCGTGCTCTTTCCGAAAGTTCCAGATGCTTTGAAGGTTCTTATTTTGACATTTTGTCATATTACGAGTGTAGCTAAATTATAGTGTTGATTTGATTTGGTTGGTTCCACTGCAGTCCTCTTCAGGGGATGAAGCATACAATGAAAATGGGCTGGTTCCACGAACAATACGGCTGCTCAAAGACAAGTATCCTGATCTTGTATGTTATTCATCAATGGAGTCAAATATGTGTTTCTGAGTACAGTCTTTTTCAGTTAATTGAATCTCACATGTATTAATTCGAGATGTATATTTGTAGGTTATCTACACCGATGTTGCTTTAGATCCATATTCTTCCGATGGACATGATGGTATAGTTAGAGAAGATGGTAAGACATACTGGTGTCAATTTGTTGCAGTGGAAATAGGTGTTTCAACAAAATAATTCACAACCCAGATTGCAAGGAAAAACTAATGATAATTCTGAAAATATGTCAAAGTTTGATTGATCTTTTAATGCAAATCCGAGATCTAAATATGATACTAATAACAGTTTTATCAATGTTAAGTTCTGTACTATCATATGGATTATGGACAATGAACATAATCTGAGCATCTGAACAAAATAGAATGTCTTGAGTTACTTTTGAATTACTGCCGAATATTGCAGGAGTTATTATGAATGACGAAACTGTGCATCAGCTGTGTAAGCAGGCGGTTGCCCAGGTAATTTCAATAAAACTTTGAATTCTTTGTCGAAATTTTTTTGAGTAATGTACATCAGTACATGCACTTTCTCTAGATTCTAGAATTTGTTATTGTTTTTGGTAATTTTATAAACTTATCACCCGGCAAACTTCCATAAGTAGGCCAGGGCAGGAGCGGATGTGGTCAGTCCCAGTGATATGATGGATGGACGTGTTGGGGCGATTCGAGCGGCTCTTGATGCTGAAGGATTTCAGCATGTTTCCATTATGTCCTACACTGCCAAGTAATTGCTCATTTTATTTACCTTCAGTCTTATTTATTGTTGGCCTACAACAAGTGCCACCATTGTTCCATGTGGCTACATGTGTGGCAAAACTACCTGTAGCCTTTGGTACAATTATTATGTCTATTATGAGTACTTCTGCAGTTTTAACCTTCTTATATGACTTTTGGAGGTGCTAAATCACATAAAATATCTGTTCAGTATTCGTTCCTCGTAGCATTTCCTGAGTTGATCCCAATTCTACAATGTTGACTCATTTTCAGATATGCAAGTTCATTTTACGGTCCTTTTAGAGAGGCTTTAGATTCGAATCCACGATTTGGAGACAAGAAGACGTATGTGTCTTCCTTTTCATCAAACTTATTTTTAAACTTTGGTTGCACTTTTTTTGTTTTTGAAATCACTAGTGATCACATTGCTTGCTTTTGCATGAATGGAAAAATAGCTATCAGATGAATCCTGCTAATTATAGAGAAGCTTTGGTCGAAGCCCATGAGGATGAATCTGAAGGAGCTGACATTCTTCTGGTTAGTATGGCTTTTTCTGTAATTTCTTTGAGTGTTCCTTTGTCTAAATTGATGAGCCCATTTTAATTAATTACTTGATTGTAGGTGAAGCCGGGTCTACCATACAACGACATAATAAGGCTTTTACGAGATAACTCTTCTTTGCCAATTGCTGCATATCAGGTACTTTATCCGGCACGTTCGAGTTGTTAAAATGTTTTGAGTTCACTAAAATGGTAAAAATGTATTTGATCTGACAAGTGGTGCCTTCAAGATAGATGCTAGTTAAAAATTAAAAGGGGAAAAAATGCTTCATGCTGGCATATTATTGTGAGGCATGCTTGGTTCAGCAACATATTCAAAATCACAAGGAATTTTCCTTTTAAGTGGGTGAAGTTTGAATGGCGCATGAAAGTCAAATGAATTTGAGCAATGTTTTGCTTGTAGTTGAGAATAGAATCAGATGAAAAGGTAATTGGTTCTTAAAACCTGCGATGTTCGAGTAAAATGAGTAATTTAATAGCGTTTTTATTGTACATATATAGGTTTCTGGTGAATACTCGATGATTAAGGCCGGAGGGGTTCTTAAAATGATTGATGAGGAGAAAGTGATGATGGAATCTCTGTTATGTCTTCGTCGAGCTGGAGCAGATATCGTTCTCACTTATTTTGCTCTTCAAGCAGCTAGATGCTTGTGTGGGGAGAAGAGGTGATGTCGTCTCGATACAGGTTTGCGTAGTAAATCTGACAGAAACACTCGAAAGCTATTATCTAGTAGTATGCTTTTTATGCGAATTCTGATGGTTGTTTTGGCAAATTATAGTATATCGACTTGGAAATGAACCTGGTTTCTGATCACTGAACTCCATTCAAATATGAAAACAAAAATAAATTGTACAGGCCAATCCATTTATAAGTTTTGCCTGAACAATAATATAATAACGATGACACTTAATCGTCTCCATCATCAGTGAGAAATTTTCCAGTGCCAGGATTTATGGCTGCGAAGAAGAAGAATGCGACGTTGAAGAGAATAAGGGGTTCGATCTCAGTGATGGGAACTCCGGTTTCGATATTCAACTGCGCCAAAGCTCCTTTTCCGGTGACGATCTCTCCGATTATAGAGAATGCAATGCCAAGCTGTGCCAGTCTACCGACGAAAAGCTCGTTGGCTTTCGTGAACCCGAATAAAGGACCTAAACATATTTCGAACATATACTCACTAATCAAAACCAAAAAAGGGAACTGATTTTAAAACAAATTTCGAGAGAGCGGTGAAATAATAGTTGATTACCTCCTTCACCAAGACCCAATGCAGACCTTAAGCCTTTCCCAGAGGAAATAACAGCCCTGTCTAGTCCGGTAGGTTCGTCGACAAATCGGCCACGGTCGCCTAGTGCTCCAATGGCTCCTAGCAAGTTGAACAGTATGAAAAACAGAAGAAGAGGCTCAGCTTCGTAGATGGGAATTCCAGTTTCCAAATTCAATTGTGCTAAGATTCCCTTTCCCGTAATTGCTTCTCCCAGCAGTGATGCCTGCAAATCGAATAACGTGACATATATTTGACAACTCAAAAAATTCACAACTCCATAGTATAATTCTCAGTAAAGATGTAATTGATCCCCTAATGTTTTATAATTACAAGTCAACTGAAGAGGTGAAAAGTCAGTAAACTCACAGCAAAGCCAATCATGGCAACACGACCAACGAATAGCTCATTTTGCTTTGTGAAACCGATTCCTCCAGAAGTTCCAAAGATCCCATCTTCCACCTTAACCTTCTCTTTCACAGCTGGGGCCTGTGATGATAAAAAATATCAACCCATCGCATCAGTTAGTCCACAAGAAACTAAGAAAGATGGCGACAGTAGCATGCAGTCACTTGCCTTCGAATACATACTTCAAGATCAAAACAAGAAATGCAAGAATACTACTAACCTTCTTGACAGGATCTGCCTTGGTTTTGGCCTTGAAAAGGGCAACAATCAATCCACTTGTTGAAGAGTATGGAGGAGAACTAGCCTCCTTTGGAGGCAGCAAAAAATGAGAAAAAGGTTTCGGTTTCAGTCTTCGAATCAAAATCTCCCCGCCATTAATGGCGTTAGCAGTAAGCAGCATTGCTTGAGCAGCCATTGTAGTTTCTAATCACTAGATCAGTGAGTGCGTGCGTAATATCAATATGGTATATTCTGAAGATGTCGAGCACATATATAGGAAAAGATGAATTATTATCACTAATAAATACTGAAAATTAAGAGGGTTTGTGTATCACACAATTTGCTAGTGATGTGGATATGTTCTTAGAATTGTGACGGTGGAGGAGCATCCACGTTCGTCACCTTTTGTGTTTTGAGGAAGAAATCAAAAGAGAAGATCGATGGTTATTCTAGTGTGTTCATTTACATACTTGAGTAGGTTTATTGTGAAAACGGGTCTCAATCCTACCGATATTCACAATAAAAAGTAATACTATTAGCATAAAAAGTAATATTTTTTCATGAATGACCAAAATAAGATATCTGTATCACAAAATACGACATATAAGACCGTCTCACACAAATTTTTGGTTACATACTTTGTGAAAGGACCCATCAAATTTAACGACGTTGGATGTCTTTGAATGAACTCTCACTGTCCATCCATATGTATATTCGATGAAAAAATTCACAACTGAAATTTTCATTCAAATTGATACACCTTTAACCGACTGAAATTGTGACGAGGGGATATTTTATTTTATTTTCATGATAACAATCTGAGAATTTGGATTTCTCGACTATATTGTATGAAATTTTGAGATTAAAAAAGAGAAATAAGATAAATTGTTTAGTATGAATTTTTATTATTTATCTCTATATTTTTCCATACTAGAAAAATGTACGTGCGTTGCAAGTAAAAATCTAAACTGTTGAAAATATATGTACGAAATTTTGATAATATTTAAATGAATTAAAACATGGTTAATAACATTTATCAACTGAAACAAACTAAGCCATAAAAAATAAAAAATCATGACCATAGACGGTATATGAATCAGATAAATTATCTTATCCACTTGACACACTTTTCAATATGCTTCTTGGTTGATTTTGACAACTCAACAACTCTTTGTCGTAGTTTGTTATAATATGCATATAACTATTTTGGTATGTTCAGCAAGTATCTGATCGTCTTTAACATCTATTATGTTATTTACAATCTTTATCGGGGATCTGACATGCTCGTAGTTTGCTTCTTTATCACGCCATTTTTTCTGTTTTCTACATTATTTTTATCTGATAATCTTATTTTCCCGACTATTTTTTTATTGTTAAATGATTTTTCCGCTTTTGACAATCATCAACTATAACTCTTAATAAAAAATGTTTTTTCTCGTGATAAGTTTTCACTTGTGACTAAAAATATGTATAACCTATATATTCTTCAACAACATAACCAATGAATGATGTTGCACCTTCTTCAAATATTGTGATATTTGTGATATCATTTTTATATATTTAGTATCAATATTATCAACATATAGCTATAAGGTTAATAAATTTTTAACAACTATTTCTCAATCACTGTGAGAAAAATACTTGAAATCTCTTCAAATGACTATATCTTAGAATTGTGTCCTCATTTAATTTGACGCAATTGAAGAAAGTCATCTTGATCGTCATTTTTTGGAAGCTTTGAAATAATGATTGCGTGCATCATGTCATGAGGATGATATAGTTTCAATCTCATTTGTTGCGTTTAGAACATAATATTATATTATTCATTGAAACTAAACAAATTTTCTTCTATTGAGTTTATATTTTGTTTTATAATATTTTATATCTTGTGGAACGATATATAAAATTAATTATTGTATTTTAAAAATCTTGAGAAGAGATACGAATAATGTAATTAAGATATGCATATGAAATATCATTCAAATATATGTCAAAGTATTTGTCTCATTCAATATCTCATGATTCTCATCTAATAATATAACCATTTAGATTTCATGAGCATTTTATGATAGTCAAAATTAATTTGATGAAATATTGTAGAATTTTATTTGAATTTCAATATTTGGCTAAGTGAATTTATTTGACGAGGTGTTTTCTATGCTACCATCATATATGTTATGAATTAGCTGGTTAGACACTTTGACTAAAAAAAGAGACAAAAACAATCTTGTTGTCACCTCGAAATATATCGAGATAATATTGGAGGAAATCACACAATTTTTCTTAAACCATAGAAAAATATTAGGCATGTGTTAACTTGTGATATAATAAAAATTTAGAATCATGCATAATCATTGAATTAGAACAAAATCGCATGCCAAAAATCTACTTGATATTATATATTTTAATAATTTATCCATATTTGTCGTTCACCAGAGGACTCTTAGACCTACCAAATTTTGTAGTTCACCTATTATTTTCATAATAAATAATATTACAAAAATAATATAAGCAAATACATAAAAACTCAAACTAAAATGCCTTCTATCAATCTAAGTAAAACAAATTGATTAGAGAATATAATAATGTCGTAAAAATTTTAAATATTGATTTATAGACAGAAGTTTGGAAATACATTTGCCCCAATAAATAAAAAATATTATCTCTTGATATTCTGAGACATAAGGTAAAAACGAAGAAATATTTCAATTTTTTTAATATTTTCTAAGTCACTTCAAACCAGGTAATCTAAGCAAACAGAAAACATGCATTATGTGTTTAAAAATTAACAAAATATCTCAACAATAAAAAATTGAAAAATAACCATTTTTGTTGGATATTTGATTTTGTTTTCTCTTTTCTTTGTGCAAACAAACAAATCACATAAACAATCCAAACACAATTACATGATCAATACAAATGACATATAACAATCAAACATGTTAACGCTAAGGTAAAAAAACTCCTCTAATTGCAATTGCCCCAATAAATAAAAAATATTATCTCTTGATATTATGATACATAAGGTAAAAACGAAGAAATATTTCAATTTTTTTAATATTTTCTAAGTCACTTCAAACCAAGTAATCTAAGCAAACAGAAAACATGCATTATGTGTTTAAAAATTAACAAAATATCTCAACAATAAAAAATTGAAAAATAACTATTTTTGTTGGATATTTGATTTTGTTCTCTCTTTTCTTTGTGCAAACAAACAAATCACATAAACAATCCAAACACAATTACATGATCAATACAAATGACATATAACAATCAAACATGTTAACGCTAGGGTAAAAAAACTCCTCTCATTGCAAGAATACAAAATGGTCAAATGGAGCATATTATTTAGTAATATTTATTTAGCATCATTTATAAAAAAAATTGACTAAATATTTATTAATAATTTATTTTTATTCAATCCGACTCATCTCCCTTTGTCTTCCTATTATTATTTGACGGCAATGTATAAATTTAAGTAATTAAAATTAAATTTAAAAGTAAATTAAAATAATAATTAGTTTGATTGAGTTAAATACACTGTTAATGATCTTATTAAACTAAAATAAAAAATGACTTAAATTACACCATTAACATGATAAATTGTAAAACAAAAAAAATAATATAATAGTAAGCTCACAAATAAAAGTCATATATTTAATAGATTAATAGATAATATATTATTTAGTAATATGTATTTAGCATCATATATTGAAAATTGATTAAATAACTTAAATGTTTGCAATGAAATCACTTACATACAAATATTTTCTATCAATCACGTATTTTTGTTGATACATAAGTAATCTAAATATATCTACATTCTAAATGGGAAAAAAAATGTGTTATATGACCTTAATATTTATTAATAATTTAATTTTATTTAATCACACTCATCTCTATTCGTCTTCTCATTATTACCTTAATGTTCGTAATACTAACAATTTATAATATTATGATAGTGATTTTCTGTGAATTTGATCTCGAATGTGAATTGTAGATATATTTAGATTCACAATTCACATTCATATATTTATATATATATAGATTATTATTAAAAGAATATATGAAAAAGAAAACATGTATTAATTCATGTAAATTTTAAATTTAAAAATAAAAATGTATTAACGATTATTATTAAAAGAATATATGAAAAAGAAAACATGTATTAATGATTATTATTAAATGAAGGTAAGGATAATAGAGATATAGATATAGAATATTATTAAAAGAATATAAGAAAAAGGTAAATTTTAAATTTAAAAATAAAAATGTATTAATGATTATTATTAAAAGAATATATGAAAAAAAATAAAAATATATTAATGATTATTATTAAAAGAATATATGAAAAAGATAACATGTATTAATGATTATTATTAAATGAAGGTAAGGATATTTATGTAAATTCACAATTCACATTCATATATTTATATAAGAATATATGAAAAAGGTAAAAATGCATTAATGATTATTATTAAAAGAATATATGGAAAAAATAAAAATATATTAATAATTATTATTAAAAGAATATATGAAAAAGAAAACATGTATTAATGATTATTATTAAATGAATGTAAGGATATTTATGTAAATTCACAATTCACATTCATATATTTATATAGATATAGATAGATTAGTTATTTAATTTCATATAATGTTTCTTTTACGCCATTTCACTTTATTACATATCATTTCGACTTTTTAAATTATATGTATTAATTAGCACATGAAATGATAAATAAATATTACGAGTTATATTGTTTATTGTATTCTTATTTTTAAAAAATAAAGGTCTGAGAGTATATTAGTGCATTTGTAGTTTTCATCTTGGTTTCACCAAATCAGTTGATATATCATATAAGTCTATCTACTTTAATATTATATATACATCGAATAATATACATATATATACATTATTTATGTATATAAAATCAAAATATCAACAGGCTTTGGATAAATATCCTAAAGCAGACCCTAAAATTTGAATTTAGAATATAAATTTTGGTTGAAGAAAATGAAGGAAAAAAAACCGATGAATGCAGTCATATGATACGAAACCACACAAATTGAACCCCAGCCATACCCAGATAGGGGTGTTCAAACTTCGGATAAAACCGAAAAAACCGAAAATCCAAACCGAAAAATCCGAACACCAAACCGAACCGAAATCCGAATTTTGTAATTCGGATATAAATGTTAAAACCGAAGTTTATTTGGTTCGGTTTCGGATTATATATGTCAAAACCGAAAAAACCGAAAAAACCGAAATTTCATTAAATTTATAATTTTTTATATTTTTATTTATATTATATATTTTGTTATGATATTTAGTGAATGAAAAACCATTTTGAACAATTTTTAGTTGATTGTTGTTTGTTTAACTAATTTAGACCTTGTGTTTAAATATTTTACTAAGGAAAAGTTAACATATTATATTTTATAATATATTTATATTATTAATTTAAATAATTATACCCAAACCGAATTAACCGACCGAAATAACCGAACCGTTTTGGTAGAAAACCGAACCGAACCGAAGAAAAATGGTTCGGATATCGGATTATATATTTCCAAAACCGAAAACCGAAATAAAAAACCGAAAATCGAACCGAACCGACCGATGAACACCCCTATACCCAGATACCAAAAAAAGCGAATAGAAGAGAGGAGCGTACCTTTCCAACGATTGGGCGGGAATAGGACCACTTAAACTTCGTAATAAATTTGACAAACCACGGATTGAACAAAGGAAGGCCAAAAAAATGACAATTGTATATATATTATATAAACAGCTGAAAATGGTTCGTTCTTCACTTCAGAAATCATCTTTTCAGACTCGCCATCCATGCTCTGGTTTTCTTGATTTAAAAAAATAGTAACTTTTGTGTCCTTCAACAAAAAACATCGATTTCTTCGATGGCAAAAGTTAGTATGTGGGTTACTATCAGAAGTTATTACAAATAGCCACCGATCTTTGCACAGATTCAAATTTCATTACGAAACTCGAAAGCCCGGATACATAAATTTCAAATATGCATCTGTATAAGCTTCCCTGAGTAAAGCAAGTGAGGATTTTTGCAGATTATTTACGATGGGTCGCATCAAGAATGGATCTTTTGACTTGTTCTCTCTTGATCTTTTGTCTTGGGTGATATTTATGTTGCTTGTGACTGTTGTAATCATCTTATGTTCCTTTTCCCCCCTAAAAGCTTGGTTTTTGTCTGGTCCATTTTGGTGGTGTCGATTTACTTCAAATAGTACCGATTTGACTCTCAAGAATGATGCGATGATGATGTCTGATTTTTACTTCGATTCTTTGCTATTTTTCCTGCTTTTCACTCAGACCAATGCAAATAAATTATATATAAGTATCTCACGCAATCAGCTCTATTCTACAAACCGGAAGAGATTATCTTTTTCAGTTATGTATGCGTGCGTCTATGTGTGGTCAACTAAAAATTTTATTTGCCTCTTTTTTTACCCAGTGTTTTTATCTTAAAGCGGTATTGGTTTGCAGTTAAACACTTCATTAGGATTGTGAGCTTATTTGATTAACACTTGAAATGGAAAAGAGGAAGTGGTTGTGGAAGAGAAAATCCTCTGAAAGAAGTCCTGGTGAAAGTGAAAGCCCTGGATCAATTTCATCGTATTCCGACAGACACTCCGATGAACAGGTAAATCCAGAAGGGCATTTGCCTCCTCAAATTTAATTTTTTAAAGTTTATGCATAGTTTTCAAAGAATATAAGCTTTCATTCCATCTTCTAAACTTTTGTGCTTCATCATGTTTATGTTGTGCTATTTTGAGTGCTTTCGATGAAGTGTCATTATCTTGGGATTATTAATCAATCCTGTTATGCATTTGAAACCTCTAAATTTTTTTATTCTTAATTGTTGCATTATGTGTTCTTGAAAGCTGTAAACATGCTGTAATAAAGAAAGTTGCAGACACGCATAACATTCTTTCAATAATCTTGATGTTTTAATCTAAACCATTAACCTTGACATTGAAGCTTTGTTGTTGAAAACCTTGATGAAGTAGTCCCATTATTTGTTTGGTTTTTGCAGTCCATTAATTTTGGTTTTTGCAGTCCTTTAATTTTGTTGGACTGGGTATCCTTCGTTGTACCAAAAACTTTTACTAATGCTGAAGGTACAATTCAAGTATATTAAATCATGCAGCTGTCCATCAAACTCGACACTTTGACAGTGGTGTCACATAATCAATCATACAGGAGAGCAGGGAAACTGTTGATTTCCAGTAAAATTTGATTTGTTTGAAACTTTTTTTTAGCAGGATGCATTGAGAGGATCTCCAAATAATGGCATGCAATCATCAGAAGTCACGTCTAATTTGACAATCATCGATGATGAAGTGAAAGAACGTTTGAGGAATTTGACAGAAAAGTTATCAGCTGCTCTAGTGAATGTCGGTGCCAAAGAAGACCTAGTGAAGCAGCATGCAAAAGTTGCTGAAGAAGCTGTTGCCGGTAAGCCTTGCATTTAGTAACACAAATTGTTAATTTAGTCCTGTCTGTGTATTGGTTTTTCAGTATGTAGGTCTTGGATTAGAGCCACACTGGATGCGTGATTGAAACCAAAAAAAAAAAAAAAAATCTGGATGACTAACCTCCACCCCTCCTTTAGATCTTCTATTTTACTTGGTCAAATTTTATTGACTGAAATTTTCTCATACAAGCGGATCAGATGTTTGTGATGTATTTTGTAAGAGTGGATCTGGAGAACTTCCATGGTAGAGAATATAGCAACGAGTTTTGAAGAAGATCTGTGCTTCTTTACTCCTACTCGCCAACAAAAAATGTATGAGAAAACAGAAAACAAATTCACTAGAGAAACAATATTGTGCATTCGGTAAAGTTGAATACCTTGCGACTTGTAGGGAACAATAAATGTGAACCTTACGGGGGAGTGAGAAAAAGGCTCAGTTTCATATTTATGTTTTCTAAATAGTATAAGTTTCGTTCTCCAAAAATACAGGAGTAAGTCACCTCTACTCAAATTCAAATAACCATGTTGAACAATATATAAATATTGTTGGCAACTTAAGAAAATGGAAGTGAACTAGAGCAGGCAGTTTTCCTGGCACAGGGTTTTCTTCCTTGTACGTTGTTAAATATGACTAATCGTCATTAAATATGACGAATCCACCGTTTTTGAATGCTTATTTTACCTGTTAGGCTGGGAAAAGGCAGAAAATGAGGTGGCTGTATTAAAACAACATCTTGAGGTTGCAGTGCAGCAGAACTTGAAATTGGAAGTGAGAGTCAGCCATCTTGATGGTGCCCTGAAAGAATGTGTCAGACAATTGAGAAAAGCAAGAGATGAGCAGGAGCAAAGAATCTCTGATGCTATGGTTGAGAAAACTGGTGAGTGGGAGTTGACAAAGGCCGAACTTGATAAGCGACTCCTTGAGCTCCAGGAACAAGTAGAAGCTGCCAGAGCGGAGATTTCTATTTCTATTCTTGAGGTTATGCAGAAAGAAAACTCGTCCCTCAAGCAAGAGCTTGAATCTCGATGCAAGGATTTGGAAATTATTATGATGGAAAGGGATTTGAGCACCCAAGCTGCCGAAACTGCCAGCAAGCAACAGCTGGAGAGCATAAAAAAGATTGCTATGCTCGAGGCCGAGTGCCGGAAACTTCAAGCTGCAGCCAGAAAATCATCTCCGACCAATGATCACAAGTCTGTCACAGCTTCTTATTATAGGGAGTCTGAGACAGATAGCCATTCAGATGGTGGGGAGAGGATGATCACATTAGACCTTTATGCCTACAACAGGAAGAGAAATGGGTATAAAGCAAGCGGGTCGGACTCATGGTCATCTGTCTTAATATCTAAGCTTGATAATTCCAAGAATGAAAAGCCCAAGTCTAAAACTCTAGCTACCTGTGGTGTTGAAATTGATGTGATGGATGATTTTCTGGAGATGGAACGTCTTGCTGCATTAGGTGACACAAAGATTAGCATACTATCTGCTGAAACTGGAGCTGCTAATGGAGAATCCATTTCTGTGGATAATCCTCTTAGAGCCGAACTTGAAAGATCGATTAAACTTGTAACTGACATGGAAAAGAAGTTGGAAAAGATTGAAGCAGAGAAATTAAAACTAGAGAGAGCTTTAGATGACAGTCATGTGGCTCTCAGTGCATCCAAAGGAATGCTGGTGGAGTCCGAGATCCAGTTGGAGGAGCTGATGAAGGAGTTGGCAGCGGTGAATGAAGCACAAGAATCACTTGAATATCAGCTCATAAGTATGGAAGCTGAAGCAAGAACCATGTCTTCTTGTGTTGATTCATTAAAGGCAGAAAAGGAAAAAGAAAGATCCATAGCAGCAGAATTCAAGGTCAAGTCTCAAGAATTGGAGATGGAACTTCAGCAGACTAAAACCGAGATCAGGTTGGAGGAGCTGCAGAAGGAGTTGGCCGCAGTAAATGAAGCAAAAGAATCACTTGAATATCAGCTTGCAAGTATGAAAGCTCAAGCAAAAACCATGTCTTCTTGTGTTGATTCACTGAAGGCAGAAAATGAAAAAGAAAGATTCATAGCTGCAGAATTCAAGGTCAAGTGTCAAGAATTGGAAATGGAACTTCAGCAGACTAAAACCGAGATCCCGTTGGAGGAGCTGCTGAAGGAGTTGGCAGCAGTGAATGAAGCGAAGGAATCACTTGAATATCAGCTCATAAGTATGGAAGCTGAGGCAAGAACCATGTCTTCTTGTGTCGATTCACTAAAGGCAGAAAATGAAAAAGAAAGATCCATAGCAGCAGAATTCAAGGTAAAATGTCAAGAATTGGAGATGGAACTTCAGCAGACTACAACTTCTAATGGTGAACTAAAGCTAAAAAAGGTCGGTCATTATTTCCATGTAGATTTAAATATTTTAGTCCTTTCTTTTGAATTCTTTATCAAATAGCATACCGTTTTGTTGCAGGAGGATTTAGTTGTAGCTGCTGATAAGCTTGCAGAATGTCAGAAAACAATTGCATCCCTTGGAAAACAGCTTCAATCTCTTGCAACATTGGAAAATTTCTTGATGGACACCTCCGACATACCAGGGCTCTCCTCAAAAGCGCTGCTTTCAGGCAATGGAGAGGTATTCGGTCATCTTATATGATGTGAACGTGTCAAAAGATGGTTTGGATCCATCAAGAATATCAATGTGAAGTTGTAGCCTTCTGGAAAATGGGAAAATGAGGAATCACCGCCATTCTCGTTATCATCAACATCATCTGCCAAGAATTGCAATGGATTGGAGAATTTTTTCTTGCGAGGCATTTGCCATAAAAAATCTTCCAACACTAATCAATGAGATTTTTAATTTTTTTCAAATTGTTTGAGTTGATAATTTATTGGGATCATGCCATCTGAAAATAGGTTCACTCCATACTACACATTCATTGGATATTTAATGTTTCTATGCGAAGAATTTTAAAATATGCAACATCAATTATAAAAGCAAACTATATTTAGATGTCTGTTTACTCAAGAAATATCTACAGGTGATACTTGAGTTTATTTTTGAATAAACTTGAAGCAAATTAGAATTTGAAATAAATTAAATTTCTACTTCATTTTAAAAAAGTCGTGCCAACAATGATAAGATATTACATATGAACCAGTCCAAGAAAATAAATTTAAAACTTATATTTTCTCTAATTATTAATTTTATTTTCCCTTGATAGTTTTCTATTTTATAATCGTTATTGTGTTTCTTCTTCTCATTTTCCATCGACATCGTCCCACCAAAATGATCCCATCCACCGAATGCTTCTCTTTCTGTGCTATCCATATCAAGAAAATTCAGAATACACTGAACACACACTCGCGAAACTAAAATACTTATTGTTGTTAAATTTTTAGATCCTGATTAAGCGAAGTCCCGTTATATGATTTAAAATATTAAAATATATTCGACGGTGGCATGGCATCAGCAGCTTCATTCATTTCTTGTTTTAATAGTAGCTACAATTGCTTTTGCCATTTCAATTTGAGCCGCGCGGTTGGGTGGCGACCTTTTGGTTGCGGTTGTGCAAAGATTTCCGGACCCGGATTCGGGTTTGGGTTGCAGAAAACGAAGAAGAAGGCTTGGTTTGGACGGCGTCGTATTAATCTTGAAGTTCGCGCTCAACTCTCCAGCTCCTTGTATGTGGACATTGGTTTAGACTCTCAGGTCAATTTAAGTAATTTACTATTTTTAAATTATGTTTTAGTCGATTATTGATGGAAAAATATAAAAATCCAATCTTTATATGTATGGATGAGGTTTCGGGAGTTTTTAGTTCGTAATTTGGATCTTGAGTTGAAACATCTTTGTTGGCTGACGATGATTTCCCATAACATTTTGCAATCTTAATTTCACAAATGAATATTATTGTAATATATCACCACATCCTTGCTCGGCCTGATGGGTCAGCCGCTAAGTTTAGATATATTATGCTATGAATATTTTGTAATATTATCACCACATCCTTGCTAGGCCTGATGGGTCAGCCGCTAAGTTTAGTTATATTATGCTGATGCCTGATGTGGAGTTGAAAAGAAATATATCGAATTTGAATATCTGTTATAAGGTGAGGCGGCATGATTTGATTGTTCTATACAATAATTGACTTATCCTTCTTACTAATTTGATGAAGAGTGTCCGTTCGCGTGATTCTTCACATTTGCCATGGGTCGGACCACTCCCCGGTGATATTGCAGAAGTCGAGGCTTATTGCCGGATCTTTAGAGCTGCAGAAAGGTTTCATAATGCTTTAATGGACGCCTTATGCAATCCACTGACTGGGGAATGCAGTGTTTCATATGACATGCCATTGGAGGATAAACCATTGTTGGAAGATAAAATTGTTTCGGTTCTTGGTTGCATGGTATGTCTCCTAAATAAAGGAAGGGAGGATGTCCTCTTTGGGCGTTCCTCGATTATCAATTCATTTCGGGATGTGGATAAAGGTGTAATGGACGATAGCCTTCCTCCACTCGCAAATTTTCGGTCTGAGATGAAAAGTTATTGTGAGAGTTTGCATATTGCCCTTGAAAATTATTTGACACCTGGTGATAGTCGGGGTTTAAATGTTTGGAGAAAACTACAAAGGCTGAAAAATGCATGTTACGATGTGGGATTTTCCCGAGAGGGTGATCAACCTTGCCAGACATTGCTTGCGAATTGGGGACCCGTTTATTTGTCCACCTTGAAAGAAGAAAGGCAACAAGAAAACTCGGAGGTTGCGTTTTGGAAGGGTAGCCAGGTGACGGAGGAAAGTTTGAAGTGGCTTCTAGATAATGGATTCAGAAAAATCATAGATCTTAGGGCAGAGATTGTGAAGGATAGTTTCTATGAAACAGTTTTGGAGGAAGCTATTTCTTCTGGGAAGATTGAACTGGTGAAACTTCCAGTTGAAGTTGGTACTATACCTTCAGTGGAGCAAGTTGTGCAGTTTGCTGCGTTAGTTTCGGATTCAGGCAAAAAGCCCATATATGTCCATAGTAAGGAAGGGAGGCGGAGGACCTCGTCTATGATTTCTAGATGGAGGCAGTACATGGATCGAATCACCTCTTATAATCATCAAGTCATTAGCACCGATGTTCCAGTCCAAGATACTCGAGGTGTTGATGATTCTGAGGTCTCATTGAGCTATGAAGGAGGTGAATCCTCTGACGAGGGAACAGGGTCATTTCCCGAAAAATCTGGGGAATCTTTTTCCCCCTTGGAAGTATTGAATAGTCGAGACCCTCGAGCCTCGGAAAATAAAATAAAGAGAAACAAACGAGCCCATGATGCCCCACCAAATAATCAGGTCACATTAATACAAACTGTTAATGGTGAAACAGAATCATCAGTAAACTTCTATGTGAGCCCACTACAGTCTCAATTACCTCCTTGTGATATATTCTCCAAAACAGAGATGTCCAAATTTTTCAGGAATTGTAAAGTTTCACCTGGAACATACTTTATTTACGAAAGGAAAAGATTGGAGATGCTTTCTTCATTAAGATATAAACACAATGGGTCATTCTCGAAGACAGAAGCAAACTCTAGAACCAGACTCAGTGAAGAAAACACTATGAACGGGTCTGTCAGAAGCATGAAGTCGTCTCTGAACCAACGGATTGTACCTTTTAGTAATGGTTCATATAATGATCTCAGCATCTTCACCTCTGCACCTCCTCCTGATGGAGCCAACAGGGATGGAGTGCATAGCTTGAGTAAAGATTATGATTCTAGAACCCCTAGAACAGAACTGGATAAGAGTTTAAGCTCTATGGTAGATACTGGAGAGCGTCAGGTTGAAAGTTATCTCTCTTCGGATGATGACAACTTGGATATGCTTGAAGGAAATATGTGTGTGTCAGCAACTGGTGTCGTGAGATTGCAGTCAAGAAAGAAAGCAGAGATGTTTTTGGTCCGAACAGATGGATTTTCTTGCACAAGAGAGAAAGTAACAGAATCTTCATTGGCATTCACTCATCCTAGCACGCAGCAACAAATGCTTTTGTGGAAATCTACTCCAAAGACTGTATTATTATTAAAGAAACTTGGCCAAGAACTCATGGAAGAAGCTAAAGAGGTATCTATTCCTTTTGGCACATAAATTTTGCGATCAGTATAAGAGCTTTTCTATTGATTAAGATATAGCATGTGTTACATTCCATGAATGGGGAAACATGCTCTTGCTTTGACCTTCAATGAGTATCTAGGAAAAAAAAATTTAAGACTTTTCTAACCAAGAATGTTAAATCATTCGTCTATTGAAGAGAAAAATGAGGACTGGTGAGTATATTGGAAAATGGATCACATGTATGCATGATTGAATGTTTTCAAGTATGAGTTTGTGATGTGAAAATTGGAAGGAAAGTAGGTGGAGATTCTTTCTGATAGAGCAGGTGGTTTTAGAAAGTTACCAGCTTTTTCGTCAAATAACAGCCATTTAGCTATAAAGAGAGATCTGGTTATAAGCATCTGAATTTGATTGTGTATTTTATTGACTGGACCATACAAAATTGTCGTACCTTACTTTTTTGTGGACACATTATGGTATATTCTTGTATACATCTTATTCTGATTCCATTTACCTGAGTTCTTTTTTTAAAATTTCTGGTAATATCTAGTTTTGTGTAGACCTTTTTCTATTTTGTAGAATGCAATTAGTTAGAGAACAAAATTTTAGTTTGAACTAAGTATTATTTTGTCAAAAAGATTAGGTCCTTAGTTTATAAAAACAGCTAGCAAGATCTTATTTACTTGATACAAGCCTTGTAAATGATCTTGTTTATATTGTTTTATTTCTCGGGGTTTTGCAATTTAATGGTCTTACTTTCTTGAATATTAATGGCTGAAACTTTTCATATTCTCTTACTGCTAAGTCATTAATTTATCCATTTCCTTAGCTTCCAAATTTACATTGTATTCACATGTTTTTACTCCAGGCTGCCTCTTTCTTGTATCACCAACAGAAGATGATTGTTCTTGTTGAACCGGAAGTGCACGATGTTTTTGCCAGGATACCAGGTTTTGGCTTCGTTCAGACTTTTTATAGTCAAGATACGAGGTGCGCAAACTTTAGTCCATTTATTTAATTCTGGTTGGCTCCTTTTTTCATTAAAAAGAATTGTTTTCTGAAGAAATTCATTCATTTTTTAGTAGAGATATGTGATTTTCTCCATTGTTCATATTGGCTACTGCAGTGACCTTCATGACAGGGTAGATTTAGTAGCTTGCTTGGGAGGCGATGGGGTCATACTACACGCATCAAACTTATTTAGAGGTCCTGTTCCTCCAGTTGTTTCATTTAATCTTGGATCCCTTGGGTTTCTAACTTCCCATACTGTACGTCCCTTTCCTCCGCCTTAGATTATATGGTGCAAAGCTACTTGCACAACCTTTTCTTAACTGTTTTTGTAATTTGTATCGACAGTTTGATGATTTTAAGAATGATTTGAGACAAGTTATCCATGGGAACAACACAATTGATGGGGTTTATATAACTCTTAGATTGCGGCTCCACTGTGAAATATTTCGAAATGGGAAAGCAATGCCGGGAAAGGTATTTGATGTCCTCAATGAAGTTGTGGTTGATCGTGGGTCTAATCCATACCTCTCAAAAATCGAGTGTTATGAACACGACCACCTCATAACTAAGGTAAAGTGGTTAGTAATTCCTATGGTTTTTGGTCCTGCTCACTGTTATGCTATGCTAGCTTTCTGCCAAGGTTGGAACTGTAGTGTGATCGACTAATTGCAAATGTAAAGTTGGTGCATTAGGTCATTAAGTAGTATCAATGTATCATTCCTACAGATACTATTCATTTAATAAAAAAAGCACATCAACGAGATATAAGACTTTGATTCTTAGAAGGTACTTTTCAGCCTGACAGACTTTATCATTTCCTGGACAGGTACAAGGCGATGGAGTGATAGTGGCCACCCCTACCGGAAGTACAGCTTATTCCACAGCAGCTGGAGGTTCTATGGTAAGTTTCCACTGGTATGGTGCGATGATTGAGAGCTTCATGTGTGGCCGCTCAAAAATAAAAGTAAATTACCGTGTTTGGATAATTAAGTTACTACAGAAGCTGGATCCTCCGACTTGCTGCACCAAGCTTAAACTCAAATTTTAGAGTATTGCTTGGGATTCTTAAATTGTGATGAAAGAAAGTAAAAGCTATAAAGTAAGAAGATCCTCTGAGATTTTCACAGGGCTAGGAAAATTACTTGTGTTTCAAAAGATTTGGATTAAATGGTTGTTAATTAGATTTTTATGACCCAAATTTATGCATGTGTAAGGAAAATCCTCTCTTTGTGTTTGTGTTCTCTTTAAGAATGGAATCATATAAAATCAAGTTGGCGACTTGTTGTATTTTGGGGTTGTGACTTGTTATTTAGAAAATGGGTGAATTTCAAACTTTTGTTATTTCCTTGGTTGAAATTATTAAGGAAATAATTAACGGTCTTAGTGCAGTTGATCTTGTGACATATATGAGGAAAAATATTTGTAATGGTGGCTATCCCTTCATGCAGGTACATCCAAATGTTCCGTGCATGCTTTTTACACCAATTTGCCCGCATTCTCTCTCATTCAGACCTGTCATCCTTCCAGATTCTGCTCGTCTTGAGTTGAAGGTATCCGTTTATTCGATTACCAGACATTCCTTGGTTTATGCTATTCATGTTCTATGAAGGATTCTATTATCATTTTCAACAGTACATTCACAGTTACCGAAGTTTTAGTCCAGCACACCATCTTGATTTTGTAGCACCAAAAGTCTAACGTGTAAACATCATTTACAACACGATCTGTCGAGTTTATTTTCCCTCCTTCGGTTAATTGCCAAGGCTAAGATCTAAAACTAGTCTGGGAATTGCTGCCTTGATAGCATCTTTCAAGATATGATAAGTGAAATAGCTGGAAAAATCCCATATGATATGACCTTATGTCTTTATAAGTCACACTACATGTTAGTTCAAAGTTGCGTCTTCCTCTCCAGTACTTCAGGGTCTCTTAGAAATGGGTTGATGTCGAACTCCGTCTGAACTTAATGGTTTGGAAGACCTGGATATTCGTTGTTTATATCAACAATTATCTAGAAATAATCCATTCATTGATGTCCGGATGAGGCCGTCTCATGTTATGGTTCATAATTATAATTTGTCTTTCACGGATGCAGATTCCGGAGGATGCAAGAAGCAATGCTTGGGTTTCGTTTGATGGGAAGAGAAGGCAACAACTATTAAGGGGAGATTCAGTTAGAATATCTATGAGCCAACATCCACTTCCTACCGTAAACAAATCTGACCAAACAGGCGATTGGTTTCGAAGCTTAATTCGTTGCTTGAACTGGAACGAACGGCTGGACCAAAAAGCTCTTTGAACAACATACGCACACAATGCGCTGTACGTTACTGTGTTTATATTAGTGCACAGATCATAGCTGAAAGGTTATAGATTGCTCTCTTCAGAAAGAGCATTATAAATTTTTTTAAAAAAAAATAGTTTGCCCGCGATGATTGACTCGGCTTGATAGAAACCTCAAGGTCTAACACGAAACATGCTAGTTAACCCAAATCCGTAGATGTCCGCTGACAGTTTGAAAGCTGGGTTCTTATATGTGTGTATATTTTCATCTTTGAAACTGATTTTTGGTAGACTGGGTTTATTTATACCGTGTTGAAATGGGAGGTTCTGGAATGCTTTCCACAGGGTAGATCCAAGATTTTAGGTTTGGGAGTAGGGCGTTGTCGGAGCTATCAACTCCTAGTGAGGCTCATCGATTTCAGTGTTCAGACTTGTCGTTATTTAAAATGTTTTTAGCTACTGATAAATATTGTTTTATATATCGGTATGGTTTTAAAAGTTTCTAGTGTCATGGAAATCTATCGCTCCTAGGTAAATCAAATTTTAACTTAATAAAAATCTTAATTTTATTTTTTTCGGCATATTTTTTGGGTGATTTTTTACATTTTATTTTTAAAATTTAATGTCAAATCCGCAAATTATTTTCTAATTAATTTTTTAAATCTTTTTCAATACAAAAAAAAAAAAAGATTAAAAATAAAATTTAAAAAGTTTGATTTTATAGAAGATTTTCATGTTTAACGTCAATGTAGCATAAAGGGAGGGTATCTTACCATGGGAGGGTGGGTTAGGTTTGGAAGTGCGGTGTTGGGAGTGTGGCGATATCGGAGCTACCAATTTCCACTTCTATTACGAAAGGGGGGTATCTTACCATGGAAGCTGTGGCTTGACTATTTTATTAAGACAAAAACTTGTGTGAGACGGTCTCACGGATCGTATTTTGTGAGACGAATATTTTATTTGGGTCATCCATGAAAAAATATTATTTTTTATGCTATATGTATTACTTTTTGTTGTGAATATCGGTAGGATTAAACCGTCTCACAGATAAAAATTCGTGAAACCGTCTCACAAAAGATCTATATCTAAATATCGTGGTAATTTAATACATCTAATTTAATAGAGACAACTTGTCAAAACTATGTATATAAATTTTAAAAATATATATTTGTATATAATAGTAATAATAATTTAAATTTGTGAGTGGCCCATGTCACAATTGTAGATCCACCCCCGGCTTCCCAAACAAACTTTGGATAATATTGCAGTGTCGGCCACAATTCCATTTTCGTACACAGATGCAAGCATAACTAATATTGATGCTGGAAAAAACAATTGTTACTCCCCATTATATATAGATGAATGCATAATTAATATTGAACCATAAACCAACAGCCATGGCAAAAGAATTCCACATAGAGAAACCCATCTAAGAAATGCCCCCTGTGAAAACTTACATTAATCACCAAAAATTATCATTCAATTAACAGTAGAGTACAGTATTACCGAAATGAAATCTAAGGTGGGGAAGACGAGAGTCCTCCGTCCTACTTCAAAATGCAGTATTCTATTTCAATCAATAATGTCAATTCAGCTACTCAAAGTTTGAAGATGCAGCTATCTGGATGTTTGATTTAGTGACAGGGGTGGCCACTGGCTTCTTGTGCTTGTGTCTTTCGCCCGCCTGTGGAGGCACCTTCTCAGGGTGGAGCTGACCTTCGACCATCTCTGCTTCAGGCTTTCTTTTTACTTTCTTTTTTGGTAATATATTAGTAGGCCCAGCATCAACAGGATTTCTGCTGGAGTTTCCCTTCGTTTTTTCTCGCTTTGCTTTGTCCGCGTCTTGTATGTCTCCAGAGGAAACTGGCGCACAGGTAGCAGGGTGAGCTACAGAAGCATTGAGGTTTGACTTGCTTGTTGAAGTTGTAGAGTGGTCACGAGAATCTACCGACAATTTTTCTTGAAGATGGGATATCTGAGTAATGTTGGTACTACCTTCCCCTCGAGTGGCATCATCTGTTTTTGGTGTCAAGACCTTCGTCTTCTTAATTTTCTCTTGATCCTAAAAAACAATGAAATAAAGCACAAGCAAGGTGAGAAAAAAGAGAAGAAAACACCTTTCAAAAAAAGAAAATAAAGGAAAAGAAATCAAGCGATGACACTCCAGTAAAAAGTGATGATGATGAAAAGAAATATGGGAGTCTGAACTCTGAAGAAATTATGACATTTTAAACATCTATTAGTCGCACCTTCAAGCATCACAAAGAACACTACACTTGCATAGGCAATAAAAGCAAAGTTTCGGAAAGATTATTCAATGGTAAATAATTTGGTTAAATACTGACAACCGAGCATAAATTTTAAGAGACGAGTATTTTGTAAATGAAATAAGAATATAAGATTATAAAATTTGCACTGCAATAGATAGAAATGCCATGCATTTGAAACAATGGAACAGATTCAGAAACCTGGATATTAGTCGTATTCAAAATATGAGGTATGCTTTCCCAGGTGCCAAATTTTTAAGTAAAACAGGTTTTCAGGAACTGCAATTATATGTTGAACAACCTCAAAGCGACATGTGAGATATTATAAGTATGACTGACAAAGCATTTAAGACAAAAATGCAAAGAAACAACATACGCCGCAGCCACGTACAAAATAAGTAACTGTTGCAAAGTACATTCCTCATGATCTACACAACATAAAAATGCATACCTTTCTCCGGTTGTTCAGCGCCCTCCTCCTATCTTTTGCTCTGGATATTGCGAGTTTAACTCCCTCGGTGTCCATGACTCCACTAGGCCACAATGCTGCAAGCTACAGCGAATATATAAATATATTAAATTTTGGAGATGAATGGTATTTGATCAGCCAAGGAAACAAGTAACTTAACAAATAAATGGAAGAGAGCTAGAAGGATCAATTACAGGACCCAAAAGTAACTGAAAGAAAAATGATAAAGAGAGTGTCAACTTTGTCCAAGAGCTATCATGAGAATAAAACAATGCTCATCTGCACGCATAACAATGACAGAAATCCACAATTTTTTATTATATAATAATGCATAAACTATCTACCTTATCCAAAGACTGACATCTAAAATTAGATCCTATACTACAAATCTCAAACAAATAGCGCAAAAAACAAAAGAATGAATTCAGTCAAAAGGAAATATCAGATTCAAGTCAATACCCTCTCTCCCCTTATCAGGAACAGTGAATCAAATAGAGAAAATGCTTAAAACTTTCCAGGTCATGTTGGTATCCTCATATGCGACCAAGCAAACTCATACACTCTGTTTTTCACATGTAAGAAACTAGTACACCAAATTGCAGAGAACAAATCTACAATCATCTAGGGTACATTACTGGACATTTTATTCCCGCATCACATAAAAGTATTTTTCCAACATAAAGTTTCGAGTATAAATTATCACATTAATAATGTCTTGTTACCTCTTCATACAGCCTTCTGACTGGTGGACCTGATTCTTCTTCCAGTCTCTGAAATGAGAAAAAAAAAAGGAAGACTAGTAACCCTAAACAAAACTCCATTGGATAGGGAAAACACACTTCAATGGAACAAGGGAATCATATGCATTACCTCCACATAAAGGTCATAAAGGTCACAAATCTTATTTTTCAATGCATTGTCAATGCTGTATTTCCGTTTCAAGGCATCTCTATCTCCCCGACCAGCTTCCTGAGAATCAGCAAAAGATGCATTTTGTTGTTCAACCTGTAATAAAAGTCAAATATCAAGTATAGAACTAATACTAACATTCACCCACAAATTTCAGCACAAGCCTCACTGATGCTTGCTGGGTAAGAAAGATATCCAATGCATTCCAAAAGAAGTCGATTTGAAAGATAAATGTCATTTTTTTGATTGCATCAGTAGTATGATGATCAGTCTGAAAAGATCCACACCAATTTGATCTCAACACAGTAAAAACATACTTTAGATTTCATATGCATAATCCGCAGCTTAACCATATCCGTGACTTCTTGTTTTATCTTCTGCAATTGATCATCCTTCTCTTGCTTCACTGACAATCCCATATTAGCCATAACTTTAAGATTTCTCTACCATAAAGACACAATCTCTTGATCAGCTATCACTAAGATATTTCACGTTCACATCACACAAACACGTCGCACAAATAACGAAATGCCGAGACTGAGAAGATTTTGTCAACCTTTCAAATCAGAGCAAAACATAAGGTTCTTGACGAGTATTTCCAACACCCTGACCCACCCACCCCCTCTCAAATATAATCACCTGATCCCCACTCACTAAGTGAAAACTAAACAAATAAATAAAAACAAACATCTGAAATTAAATTACAAGGGGGCTCAAGAATGATCCTTTTTACGATGATTGTTCAATGAAATGGTAGTGTATCTTTGGAGATAAATGCCAAGTAACATCATGTCACCAAGCTTGTTCCTGTCGGTTTAACTAATAACGCAAGCAAATTATCCAGGACTAAGAAAAATGCAAAATAAGAAAATATGGTATTTCACATTAGTAAAATAAGTTCAAAGAGATATTAATTGAGATAGTTTTTCTTATTAATTTTTATTACTAACATAAGATGATCCCACGCATCATAGAAGTACTCATTTTAAGCGATGCAAATAAAGTGGGCACCACAATAGCACATTCATGTAAGAAGTGCATATTATACAAAAAAAAAAAAAAAAATCCATGCATACTAGGTACAGAAATGGACACAAAATCAGTAGGTACTAGATCCTAGGTATTTTACATGCTTCTTTGAGAATAACTCAAAGCTATTTTAGTACCACATTCATTTCCTTGAGTGATCAATCAAATTTGACAATAGTGCTCACTACTCTGGACGTTTCCATCAGATGATATCCATTTCAAAAATGATAACAATCATTCATTTATCTGAGATATGAATCGAGCTAATACAATGAAACGCAATAAATTAGTTTTTAGAAAGTTTTGTAAACAAAAAATGATAACAATCACTCATTTATGTAACATTAAGAGTAAGGTTAATATACTCTATCAATGGTGCAAATACACTTTTACACCCAAAATCTCAAAGAGAGAGAGAGAGAGAGAGAGAGAGAGAGAGAGAGAGAGAGAGAGAGAGAGAGAAATGGAGTTAGTTATAGCAGACAAAAGAAAACACAGGTAAAAAACGTAATATCATGAGTTATTTCTCAATCCAAAATAGGAAAATACTTTTAGTGTCCGAAGTTGCATCAAGTGGCCGACAACGCTCATCAGTCTATTTATCACATCTTTTGGTATTTTTCCATAGTTGACCTGCTGCAGCCCAGACATAAAATACAAAATTTAAATTTATCCTGAGCAGAGATTAAAGAAAACACATAATTATGGGACCAAATTTGAGTACATAAGTAATCAAACAAAGATGCAATTAAATTCTTTTATTGCTCTCTAAATACCGCCAATCGAGCAACTTTAGCCAGCTTTTGCTTTATCTCCGGTGGCAATCTCCTTTTGATAGCTTGTGATGAATTATCAGGATCTTGAACTTCTCTAGATGGTGGTCTGGCTGTTGTTTCATCAATGAGAACAGAACAAGGCGACGTTAGAGCACAAGTCAAATGATAAGGAAGAGAAACTATAGAGTGTAAACTTTATTAGTCATATACATTGAGCAACTATCTTCTCTAACTCTTTAATTGCCTTGTCAAGCATTGTACTCTTTGGTCTAACAGAAGAGCCTTCCTTTCTCTGCATGAGGGGAACCTTCTGTACAATAGTATACAAGGATCGTTAATAACGATAAGAATTAATTGACATTTTAAGTGTAAAACAAAAGGAGAAAAGATGGAACCATCAGAGAAAGATAAACTCGAAATAGATAACTAAAAAAAAATTTCCAGCTCGAACTAAGAGTACAGGCACAGAGATGAGGTACACAATGGAAAGTCGGAAATCTAAAGCAAATTCTAACATCAGTTATAATAGCTGGGCACTTGTAAAAAATGAGTCAACTGACAGCAGTAACCCCTTCAAATATTAATACTAAGGCAGATTCATATGGAATCCCCCCAATCTCAATATTGAACGAGAATTTTACCTAACTCTACAAAGCTATGTACAAGAATTTCAAATGCTATGTACAAGATTTTCAAATGCTATCTCAAACACCAAAATTTTGTATTGATGGAATATCCATATAACAATGATTGAAAGAAAAAGTAACACAAATCTACAAGGTCATGGATGAATCCTACAATATCATGGTCTTAATATTCCAGGCAACTGTTAGAGCTCAACTATGTTGAAAATTACATGACACATTTCAAGCACAACCAACTGTCGAAAACTTAAACAAAGAATTAAAAAAATTTGCTCACATAAGTTTGCAAGAATTCCTTGCTTGCAGGAACATTGAGGTCAAATCTTTCAGCAAGTGCAGCCTTTTCTTTCTGCTGCATAGAGTGATCTGACTCATCGGCATTAGACAGAGGTTTTCCGGATTGGGATTTGTTCTCATATGAATTCCTATCCATTGACCTCCGATTTGCAGTGTCTTGAAGTTCACTACCCTCTTTCTGTTTGTTATTATAGCTCTTTAATGGGAGAACTCCAGTTCTCTGCTGGTCAGCATCCTTGTATGGACCCATGGGATCACCATTCGATGTTCCTGAAGGATCCACTGTAGTTTTGGAACCTGCAATTTAGCCCTTCAATGAGACCTCAGGAACATTTTCTGGAGAAGCCAGAAATCATGTATTATTACCTTGTGCATTTGTTAGAGCCACTCTGTTTGACTGACTAACTATTTTTTTTTCAATTGACGATGCTTTTCTACCTTTGTCCCCTGTCTTCACATGCTTACTTGGATTATGTCCATCATCAAGTCCACCTTGACCTTTAGCTAAATCTTTCCGTCTCCTCTTTTTCGGCTGCTGGTTTGCTGATATAGAAGGTTCTCTGAAATTGAAAATAAAGGTATGTTAGCGTGCCACCACTATCTCGCAAGCAATTGATCAGCAAAATAATAACAATGTATTGCCCCTGTACAGAAAAACTCACAAAGGAAGACAGAGAATTGAAGCCTTTCCATATGATCACAAGAACTGACTGCTAGACCAGGGTTTAATTATTCCTATGAGTAATACAAGTTATGCGCTCAAGGATTTCAGCACAGAGCCTTTGAGAAAGAAAGTGGAATATATCAAAGACTGAGAATCGTAATTACATCATTGTTTTCCAGCTAAAATTTTATCAGAATCATTCTTTAATCGCATTACTGGTAATTAAACTTGGTCTCACTAGCCCTCATGCGTTCGGAAGTTCATCTTTTCTTCAATATTAAGCCTTGAAAATGCAAATGTCTAAAGAGTAACCAACTACACTATCAAAAAGATGCAGTTATGTAGGCAGGTTTTTATCTCTAAAGAGCAACCAGCTACAATTTGAGTACATGCAAATGTCTAAACAGTAACCAACTAAGATATTAATACTTTATTGATTTAAAAATTAAATCGATTCCCTTCCAAATGCAAGTTATCTACTGGAATGCTATAAACAAACAAAGTACAGAATACAATGGCTCATTCAACACAATACATCCTTAGTTTCAAAGCCAAATTCCAAGAAGTCCAAAAAGGGGGTAACTTTTCATGATGTCATAACCAGAACAATGCTAACATGAATATTTGGTTACAGGAAACACATTGCATCAATCATCCAATATGTGTGTTTCACATTCGGAAGTAAGCAAAACGCTGCATCTTAAATATTGTTTTTCCTGCAAAAAATATCAAATATTAATAAAAGAACATCCAAAATAACTCACATGCGCTCCAACTTTCCACGATTCACAAAAAATCCATCATGTTTTATCGCTGAGTTATCAACCTGGAAATAGTCGTCCTGCATAGAAGTAATACTCATTTATTATCTAACCATGCAAAAGCTGCAAATCAAGACCCTCAACAAAAACTGCCGGTTTAGAAAACATAGAAGAAGAATAAAAAGTAGCACCCACCAACTCAGCATCATCTATGAATGAATCATCTGTATCATACTCATCATCATCAGGCACATCATCTAGGACAACATCCTCCTCGTCACTACTTCCATTACCCTTTTATTTCCACAAAGAGAAAGCACATAGAATCAATAATCAATTAAAGCTAAATAATAATAAAAATCGCAAGTAACAACCATACAGGAGCTACAGAAACATCCTAATGGACGTCTTATAAAACACCAGATAATTCAACGCAACACTATCCATAAGTCTCTCACATAATGGGGAGCCTATTCAAATGTTTAATCCAGAAGTGCATAAAGAAACTTAAATACCATTCTATTTCTAAGTGATTAACATTAAACAAATTCAATTTAAATCCAAAGACACATAGTAACATTAAATAAAACTCAAGCAAATGCGACAACTAGCACTAAAGAGAATTCAATGCAATCAATCAGCATTAAATATAACCGAACTACAACATACCGCATACATACGCTCGATTCTCTCTATCACATTGTTCAAACGGTTGGATCCAGCCTGCGCTTGTGAATCTTTGGCTTCATTCTCGGCAATCGTGCGCTTCGAAGAAGAAGCCTCTGAGGACGGCGGCAACGGTGCCTGTGAAGTGGGCTGCTGGGCCTCCGAAGACGGGCCCACAACTGACAGGTCGGTCCCGTTGGCCTTATTGGAAGTAGCCTCTTTAAGGAGTTTTTTCCACGAAACTATCGTGGTTTCACCCGGCCTCAATTCCACCCGGAAACGGAGGCGGCCTCCGGCGGATTCGAATGACGATGCGGGTTTGGACCCGGAACCCGATTCGGATCCGGCTCCACCGCCTTCCACCATTGAAATTAGGTTTTGTACGTCGTTTGCGGAGGTTATAATGGGTATTCCCTATCAGTGAAGTAAAGAATTTCGATTCATAAATTGGGAATTTGGAAAAACCCTAAAGTGGAGCTGATGAAGGGAAAGGGTAATTTTGCTGTATTGTACCTATTATGGGTACAGGGATGTTCGCGAGTTATTTGGATATTGTTTGATAAAAAAATCATTGGAGAAGTTCAGGCTCAAAGATATTCAGCTCGGTCGGGAGTTCGCGAGTTTGTTTGTGAGCATACTAGTTTTTTGGGTTATAGAATTTTTGTCCTACATCACGCATATTTCTTAAATTCTTAGATGTTAGTTGGCTTTTAGATTAAAAGTGCTCAACCGAATTCAAACTATCAGTGGACGTGGTAATTTTCAAACGAGTCGAGTTCGAATTTAATGATAAAAGCTCGAGTTTATATATATTTTTAAAATATTTGTCCAAACATATTCTTACATTTCTTAATTTATTATCTGGAATTCATATTAACACAATAATAAAATAATATAGAAACGTTAAACATATCCAACTGAGAATATGTTGAACAAGTTCTGGTACAACTATATCTGCTATGACTGATTCACAAGAATACAAATTGTTCATACAACATGCCATTTGATTCTAAAATAAAGCCTATCAAGATCTGTAGATGTATCCTCAAATTGTGTTCCAAATATGATACATAGTGACTGAGAATTCGAATTCATAATTCGAATAGGCTTCAAACAGACCATATAGTTGTCACTCATGGCAAAAAGAATATCAAGCCATAGAGCTCAACTGAAAGGGCAAGAAAAAATAGATGGTCTAAACTCTCCAAGCCTACGACACGTTGCACACATCTCTTGCCGAAAACAGAAGGCAAGTGATCCTTGACACCAACCATGGAATAAAATTATTTCATTAAAATGTAAGGTTTTGATACCGAGGCCCATGACCCACAGGATCTATGTGGTCGGAAGAATTGATGAGCTCGGCAAAACACCTGAAGTGAGCCATGTCGGCTGTTGGATTACAATTACAGTGAAAACTTTTTAATTGAAAATCACATAATAAAATATGAAATGAGGTAATATTAAATGATTGATTGTTAATCCAGGTTCTGGTAACAGCGAGTTTTGAAACTATATTTAAAATCAAAGAATAATCGAAACGAATAAATCTGCATTCCATTATCAACTTGTTAAAACGCCTAAAAAGAATTGGGAAAATTTGATACAGGTTGAATTTTCTGTGGAAAAAAGGGGAAACAAGAAATATTCATCTTTCTATACGTTGAGATTCCATTTACGAACCCTACAAAAATTGCAATGGCCCTGTAGAAAATACATGCATGCTGTTGCCATCGCGAGCTAGAAATCCAGCAACAAAGTATCCATCTGTTAAGCTTGTGCTGGGAATCCATGGTAATATATCGGGTGTATGTTTCTATAAACAATCCTAATCGTCAGGATCCATTTCCTCGTCCTGCTCCGATGTGGGGACAGTGATGGGTTGGCTACTTTGATCAGACTCCAAAAGTCCTAAATCAGTTTCATCTTCTGGCGTTTCAGACTCGTCAGCAATGTCATCTTGTGATTCATCGCTGTTAAGACCTTGATCCAATACTTTGGGGCACTCGTCCTGCCCCTGATACAGAATTTGGAGATTACTGCCCTTTCTTGAATTACCAATCTCAGTATTCTTGAGAGTTGCACATGAGCATTCGGGTATGGGGTGAGAAAGGAAAGAGTTTGGTCTTGATAGAAGAAACTCTCGCATAACGCCATCTTCTGTTGTGCTTTTGTTTAAGTGTTCTCTAATGGAGAGTGTCAAATTGAGTCGGGAATAGTAAAGATTATCTCGAGTACTATTGATCAGTTGAGCGAGATATTTTCTGGGTAAATGGACAGAAATATGGAAACGAAATTAGAGGGGTAAAGAAAAAACCGTGTAAAAGAAGCATGTAAAATAAGTAGAAACAAAATTCAATATTAGCGTGTAAGACTGCAAGTATTGGCCTCTTGACAATTGAAAGACAGTTTTACGGTTTACCTGTCAGGTCTGTACGTTCTACTGGAAGCCATCTTATACAGGCGGTGTCCCATTATCAAGCTGGAAAAATCTGGCCATCCACTGCCATCGTTGTCAAAACCGGGAAAGAATGCATCAGCTTCCACAGAAACAATATAATCAATAGCATCCCACAGCAAACGATGCGCTCGGTTTCTTAAATCGTTTGGTGAAGGCTCAGGTTCAGAATCCTTCTCAGCAATCCAACCATACCAGCCTTCTTTTTCGTGTCGATAAATAGGTCGGTCAGGAGGTGGAGGAAGAGGCCTAGGACGAGGGCCAGCTTTTTCCCATTCTTTTTTTAATTGTTTTGCACTGTGTGCTGGAGGGAATTCAAAAGAATCCAGAGGAAGTGGGGTTTCTGGGCCAACGATTTTGGCCAGCTCTTGTTTACTGCACAAAGAAGTACGATCCACTAAGTTGGTGTACATGGCACGCAAAGGAATCACAACTCTTTGACCACCAAAGGTTTCAGAACCTGCCAAGTATATTCTTGTTCTTGGAGGGTAACCCAAAGCTCGAAGGAGAAGTCCAACCTACATTATCATACAAGATGACAGAAACCCATGATTAACTCACACACGAATAAAAACTAAAGATGAAGGTAAATGCAGTTCCTAGAAGAAACATGAATGGAGGAAGAAAAAGTGAGCGCAAAGGTTGCAAATGATGCAAAACAAACGTTATTTCTTCATCATTGCGTTGAATCTACACCACATAAAATCAGTCAGTATTCTATAGAAACCATGAAAAGATTGGACATAGGAAAAACAATAAAATACTAACACATTAAAATCATAGCGAACACATTTGGTCGATTCCAATTGAATGGAGATCACCCGCAAAAAACATCAATCTTATGTTTCTAAATAGTTAGGGTATTACACTTTTTTCTCTGAATCAGGAAAAAAAGAATTTCCAAAATAAATGATTGGCACTGTGAACGATGGTACCTCTTCAGGCATTAATGGGCATGAACCATTGGCTTTTAGGCTGTGTGAATCCACACTCTCTTCTTTTATTATGCCTTGTTTGATCATCTGTTTTCGCCGGAATTGTATGAGTTCTGTGTGTACGTCCTGCATAAAAATAAACTAACCATTAGGGCAAATTTACAAAATAGACTATAATAGCACTGTTCACTTCTGCAACTAACTAAATACAAATGTCATTAAAAGAAGATCTACTAGAGGCACAGGCATGCATAGGGAAGTACGAGGATGGGAGGGTGGTGGAGTCTAATAATAAAGAGTAATGCCCTCCTTCCTACTATAACAAAAAGTGCCTAGTGGAAGTGTAAGACATCAATACAATAGACAACTCCCATTATTACAACATGAATCACCAGATCAACTAGAACTGTTTCCATTGCAAAAAAGATGGTATGTTCAGGAAAAAAAATTGGGTCAAAGACGTCAAATTCACAACTATTTTTATCATTTGTAATCTAGAAATCAGAAATTAAGAGCATAGTTGATGAAAACTGGAGATGGATGGTGAAAACATGATAAAGATGTAAAGATACCTGGAAAAGTTCAGCACAATCATGATATGCTAGGACATCCCTCTTCAAACCAGGATGATAAGCGAGATATGGTTGACCTGACCCTCGTAACCTATAGACGAGAAAACGTAATAAGAGCATAGAGTAATCAAAATATCGTTCAAAAAAGCATATGACTAACATTTGCATGAAAAACATCCCAAATTGAATACATGAAATCCAATCTGAAAAGTTGATGGAGTTATACAGAAACCAGTAAGTATAATAACACTCTCTCTACAAAAATAATTAAACATTATTCATCGTACTAAATACCTTATTTCACCCAGGAGCATAATTATTTAACACGCAGGGTATGCTAAAGCACACCATTTCTCATGAAGCTGTTGGCATACGGTGTGGCGTGTGGTTTACAGACATAAGCCGCACCATGCATGAATTTTTAGAATGTGCACATATAAATGAAATTTACTACGATCGTTTGCAAACTGTAAAAACCTAGGAACGTGAAATTGAGTCAAAATTTAAACTTGCTGGATTGTTTAAAAAAAGACAACTGAGGAAGTGTGCTGGAATTAAATTGCTGTAAACAGAGAGAAAGAATGGCTGCTTGGACTTTTGTTGCCGTGATTGGGAAATAACAAAAAAAAAAGAAGAAAGAAAACTGTTGTGCAATTGAATTGCGGTGAGAAGCAAAAGATAGAAAAGAGATTGTGCCAAGTGTTACTTGAATGATCAAGGGTTTGAGGAGGGGTGGGTTGTTGTGGATCATTGGCATTGTTCTATGTGGGCTGGCCAAGGTTATTTTTTCAAGAAGACACACGCATTTCGGGCTTCAATTTTCCTCACCTGGACTTTTGCATGACTTGAGCCCAGTATAAGGCACGCAAAGTCGCGTGTGCATGCATTTAACGACTATGCCAAGAACACAGCAATTTTGATACACTTCGAGGAAAAGAAAAAGCAGTTTTCATGGTCCCTCAAAATATTGATAACACCTCCAGCAATTCCAGCCTACTTCGAAATGACTGCAAGTATTTGATTTGAAAAATTACTAAGGGAAAATCCGACTCCTTTTACCACTTTATTGGTGAAAAAACATAAGTTGGCTTCTTTGGTAATTATGAACCAGAAGCAAATAACTATAATTAGCAACCAAAACATCAAATTGCCACCATAAATCATGTCCCAAACTGACAAAAAAAACCACGGAAAGCAATCACACAACTCACCTCTTCACGATCTGGTTCCCAACTTCAACAATTTCTGAACGGAAATGAAGTGCATGATATGCAACTCGACATCTGAGCCTTTGGTACTCAACCAGGCTTGAGGGAAGAATCGACTAGGAAGCAGAAGAGAAAAAAATCCTATTGTAATCAGAGAGAAGGCAAGGGCATGGTAAAGCATCAAAGAACAGGAAAAACAATATCGCCTCTATGATACTGACTCAAAAGGTCAAAACAGTCAGATTAGTAGATATTTAGAAAAGGGCGAGAGATCAAATAAGCAGAACTGTAAGCTGGTTAGAATGCTGATGATATCATTAACAGCATAGTTTTCAATGATTGTACTGCCCTAGATATAAACCAATAAAAAAAATTATTCTTTTATTGTCTCTATCTCTTAACTTAATGACCCAAACTAGATAATACACCGGTTCTGGTTATATCCCTTTATCTAGGGTACTGGAGATGGTATCAGTTCGCCATAACAGTGCATTGAATAAATTTTGTAGTTACACACTTTAGTCTTTCCATTTGCTGAGATTTAGTGGAGTAGCTAAAATCTAAAGTCCCCTAGCCATCGTTCAATAAAAGAGCTTTATGTCTAGTCAATTTGGACATCAATATCTATAGAACGTAATCATGGTTTCTAAAACCATAATACCATATACATCTATCCAGAAGATAAATAGAGAGTATGTGTACCTGTAGGCATCCTCCATCAATAAGTATCAAGCCAATGACCTTAGCACTCTTTAATTTTGGTAAAACATCCTGCAGATAATAATTGGGAGAAGACAACCTTTTGGGTTTAAAAATTGGATATTGCTTGCGCTTCCTGCCCTCCATCAAGTCATGAGGTAGGTTTTTTGCAATAACCACATCATTTGCTAGGACTGATATGAATCGTTCTTCGTTGTAAAGATACGAAAAACTCTTGAACTTGGAACTGCCACCAAGATAATTAATGCAACTTAGAATTCATACAAGCACAATGTGATATTTTTATTCATCCGCCTTCTTTCAAACTTAGTAAAAACCTGATTCCTTTTGATTGAGTACTTTCTTGAATCTCCGGGATGACAAGAGTAGCATTTAGAAGCCTGGAAACTGCGACCAGATCACAGATCTAGCAAATTTACAGCCCTTTAGGAACTTCACATTGAAAAGAGATAAAGATGTTTCAGAGGAGAAAGCGGAGATTACCGAGGCTTTAATCTTCTCAAAGTCACCGTGAACTTTAGCATATATGAAACCGTTGTTCTGCTCGTGTGGAACTGAAACAGGAAAAAATCAGTTTCCCTGAAGTGTAAAAGTAAGATGGGATTTTAAGGCAAGTTTTAGAGGGGCCATTGAATCAACAACGCGAAACAAATCCCCACTATTTTCATTATTTTGAACGGTGGTAAATTTTCACGATGATCATGCTCACACAAGTATATGTAAACAATGCAACTTTGGTTGAATGGACATACCGTTTGACATTATATCCAAAAATAGTAATTTCAAGCCCAAATTATTTTAAAAATAAACAAACTATAACAAAGGGAAAAAAATGGATTACATTCAGAAACAAATGCTGAGTGAAAATGGTTGGCCATTAGTAGCGACATATTGGATATCAGGCTCTGAATAATACCGTAAGCGAAGTGATCATTCCCAAAAGAAATATGCACGGTAAATTACCAGGATAAGGCATACTTCTCGGATTTGCATAAGGCTGCAAGGCCTCCAGAGCCTTCACCTTGCCCCACAGCTTCCTATATCCAGCACCCTTGAGAAGCATCCAACAAAATTATTAACATGATATAACAAATCTCATATGTCACACAAAATCTTTAATCTGAATTGGTAAAGTAAAGCAATTCACAAATTTAATTTAGCAATTATTTTACCTTTCTGCCAGGTTTTTCAGGGTAATTCAAATCCTCGGCAAAGGCCGAAATGGAGCTATAATGCATCATACTGGCGCTGGACTTAGCAAGAAACAAGTGCACCAACAAGGACATAAATGATAATACCAGTCCACCCAAGGCCGCCCATTTTATTTTGGATTTCATTCTAACCCTTAAAGCCAGCCAAAATTGATCTCTGCTCCCGCTACACTACACATCAGTATTCACATTTGAATGTTCAATAATCCCGGAAAAAGAAAAAATAAACTATATAAACCACAATCAGCATAAATGTTAAAACCAAAGCTCCAAAATTTATACGACTATTTAATTCACTCAACTCCTTCCACATCTCACACACAAAACAACAATTCTTCCACTAGTATTAACATCTAGTGCCCATTTTGAAGACAACTATGGTCAAAATAATAACAGACCAATCGATAAAGATTAAACCAATAGAAAAAATGTAAATAAACCGCAGTGACAGGAAATTAAGATTGTTACTGACAGAATGCATCAAACAACACCATGAGACCGGAGCCTCCCAACAAATTATCCACAGTGGCGCAAGTTGGTGGCGCTGGGTTCATCACCAGATCACGGATCGGCTGATTCGACTCGGTAATCGACTCATCTACACATCTATTTGCGAAAGGAATTAAACAAAAGCAAAATCACGAAACCCTTTTCCGTGTACAATTGACTCTTTTGCTGGATCGATGCCCCCAAAAGTTTCGTAAGCAGCGATATTATAATATTATATATCAGACGCTGCTGGATCGTTTACTTTTTACAAATCCAAATATAATAGTAAAAAAATTGGAAAAACAAAATGTTCTTAGATTGGAGAATCGAGGATTGAAGGTGTAATCAATTGGCTGGGGTTTAAGATCTATATACCAAATATCATGAAAATCATTTTTTTAGCAAAGATCCACATGCGTGATAACGTTATCCTACATATAAAAAATAAAATGAAAAGAAAAAATATTTTATAAGGACTTGCTATATATTAATATAATATTTTAATAATTTGAGTTAATCATAAATGTTATAAATTGATTTTTATAAGAGTTTATTGTGCAGTCGCAAACTCTTTATTTGATGATGAATAGAGTTTAAATAAAAATTTTGTTGTCGTTTCCATCTAAGTGGCACGACACCTTGGTGGTCAAAAGCTGGACCAAATCCTTTAAAGAAGCCTTGTAAGTGGATGGTAAGCCAGCCTCGAACATACGGCTCACATTCTGGGGTTTTTGATAAAATCAGTTTCTTTATCTCAAATTCTTTATTTGATTTTCGCAATTTGAGATAAAGAAATTGATGGTGAATAAATAGTTTGAGATATATGCCTAAATCAGTTTCATCTTCTCGCGTTTCAGACTCGTCAGCAATGTCATCTTGTGATTCACGCAAACTATTTATTTAGACGAAATGTTATAAATTGATTTTTATAAGAGTTATCTGATTTTTTCGCGTAATCCAGAGCACCTCCAGTGCAATCTGGTGACAAAGACAAAGACTATAAGCTCATAGGATTGATGGTGAATAAAGAGTTTGAGATATATGCCTAAATCAGTTTGAGATAAGAGTTAGAGATATATGCGTCAAACTGCGGTTTAGATTGCACTGGAGGTGCTCTGGATTACGCGAAAAAATCAAATAACTCTTATAAAAATCAATTTGTAACATTTATAACATTTCGTCTAAATAAAGAGTTTGCGTGAATCACAAGATGACATTGCTGACGAGTCTGGAACGCCAGAAGATGAAACTGATTTAGGCATATATCTCAAACTCTTTATTCACCATCAATTTCTTTATCTCAAACTTTTTATTTGATTTTCGCAATTTCTCGAATAATCTTATGAATTCTATGCATTTAGACATATAGTATTGATAATTTGAGATAATTCTTTTGTCGAGTATCATTTTTATGCATTTTATTTTTTTGAAGGTTTGTTGTGCATACTCATAAACTGTTAGCATAGAATAAAGTAGAGACTCAATTGAAATCATCACATTTTTTGTTTATATTTGTATAAACTCACATTGATGTAATTATTACGTTTCATAACCATGGTGATTGGTGATTTTGTTTATATTATTTTAGATGAGCAACAATCGCAATTAAAATATTATAATCTTGGTGATTTTGTATGCACTAATTCAAACTAACAATTCATAATTTTATTAAAATATTTTATTGATATAAGTAAGTAGTATTAAAAAATTAATATATTATAAATTAAATAAAACAGAACAAATGTTAAACCAACTATTAAAGAAAAATAATAGATAGTTAAACAAATGAATCACGAAAATGGAACATGTGTGTTCATAGGAAAAATGTATTTTAGGATTTTTTAATTAAATAAGACATAATGCAAAATGTGTAATAAAGAAGGCCATTTTTGAAATTATGACTTTGAAATAGAATAGAATAATCAATTTCTTTTTTTTTTTTAATATTCCGTATTTTGTTTCTTGTTAACAATATATTAATATTCCTCATTTTGTTTCTTGTTTTTTTTTTTACTTTTGTTTGAATAAAAGATGAGTTTCTTTCGTGTGATTTGTTGAACTTGCAAAGACCGATTTTACTCAATAAAATGTAAGTTTATCTTTTAAAAAATAAGCTTAAATTAAACTTGTAAAAATTTTGTTGTGGCTGTTTCCATCCAAGTGACACGACACCTTGGTGGTCAAAAGCTGGACCAAATCCTTTAAAGAAGCCTTGGAAGTGGATGGTAAGCCAACCTCGAACATACGGCTCACATTCTTTGCTCTTTCATGTGCTGCTTTATCTTCCATCAGCCTATCGATCTCTTCCAGTATGTCGCTCTTCTTCACCATCTCTGATGAATTATCACCACTCGTAACCATGGCTCCTATCTTCAGGTAATCCACCACAAGTTTCGCAATATAGAATTGGTCGCCCCTGATCGGCCAAGCCAAGATCGGAACTCCCCGCCCGATTGCCTCCACGCTCGAATTCCAGCCGCAATGGGATAAAAATCCGCCGGTTGAGGGATGACTCAGTATAAGTAGCTGAGGAGCCCACCCCATTATAATCATCCCTCGTTTTCCAACCTTTTCTTGCAATCCTATGGGCTTATAGCCTTCTTCTTCATCGTTTGGACGACTAGGTTTGTCGCCAAATAGCAGTGGAGGTGGTCTGGATTTACCAGAATTCGGTTGGATCACCCATACAAATGCCCACCTCGACTCTCTCAGTGCATCGGCTAGTTGCCCGTATTCTTCCATCGTGGGTCCAACTTCGCTGCCAAATGATATGTAAATGACGGATCGGCTGGGCTTTGAGTCCAACCATTGGATAACTTCATCCTCTGTGTAATTCGATTTACGGTTCGATGATCTACTGTCCCGGTCGCGACTGAATGTTTCGGTTGATAGCCAGTATGTTTCCGGCAGCAATGGACCGATGCCGAATACTGGTTTGTCTACTTGATTGGCTAGATAGTCGAGAAAAGGACACTCTAGATCTTGACACGTGTTGAACAGCAAACCTTTGAAATCATCTGCCTCTTCCAGCCAACCAGGTGCCTGGCCCGGTTCACGGTGGCCAAAACCGTGCCTCCCACCTGGACCACGGTGGCCAAAACCGTGCCTTCCACCTGGACCACGGTGATCGGATTCACTAGCACCATCCGGGCCTCTATGGTTCCGCCTTCTAGTATCGGAGTATCTGAGCGCCACGCAGTCGGGTAACCCAGTCAGCAGCCGTGTCTCCCCCGGTTTCATATTATTCACGTCGGCTTTCCACGCGGCGTGCTCCGTAGCTGCGGAGACGGCACCGGAAGTGAAGAACGAGAAAATGGGTATATTCTCTCTTATGAAAATGTTCTTGCACCAGCTCATCATAGAGTCCATCACCACACATCCTGGTCGGGTCTTGGCCGGGACATTATTATATCTCTCAGAAAGAAAAACCTCAATCCCCTGTGCCAGTTGCTGATTCAGGTGATCCCGGTTATGGCCATGATCGGGTCCATTAATCCCTGCAGCTTCGGTTGGCGGTCCTTCGATGTGAAGCACTTCAATAGAGGGGTGGTGCTGGTGGAGAGCAGAAGGAATAGAGGAAGATAGATGGGAAGGGATGATCAAAATGAGTCTGGATTTGGTATAAGGAGAAAGGTACTTGCAGAGCTCCACGCAGGGATTGAGGTGACCCTGGCCGAAAAATGGCAATACCAAAATTTCCCCGGTGGCTTCCATTATACAATTTGGATGTTTTGATAATACAGAGTATTATATATATATATATATATATATATATATATATATATCAAAGGAAAGCGCAAGAGTAGAACAAAAGATGAATTAGTATTCCACCAGAAAAAGAAAAGATGAATCAAGTACGTAGACTTGGAGGACAAGTCATTCTTAGGAAGGCTAGTCCATTTTTGAGACTAGAAGGTATCATAATCTTTGACGGATTGGCAAACAACAAAAAACGTGTATATATATGAACACAACACAATTAAGTAACATAGTATATATATATATGTGTTACTTATATATATATATATACTATGTTACTTAATTGTGTTGTGTTCACACACACACACACATATATATATATATTAAAAAGTGACGTTAAGCACTTGATGATCACTATAAATGTTGCTTGCGTCGAACAAACGCATAATTATCCACACGATAAATGGGCTTCCACATCATATTAGATTAATAACTACAAAAAATTTATGTATGAAAATATACTTTTTTTAATCTCAAAACAAAAAAAATATTTTTTTTTATTATTTCCATTCGTCTTCTCTAAAACAAATTACACTCCTTTTTCGTATAGATATAATTCTAATAATGATAATATGTTTATATACATTAAAATCTTAATTATTTTTGTTTACTCATTCTGACATAACAAATCAAACATATATTTTGTTTTCTAAAATCAATACCCAGAAAACATTTCTCCGAGATTTTTCCCAAAGACAATCAAAACAAAAACTGCACACAAGATATAATTTTTTCATTGGAAACTCAATTTTTGGGCCAATATTATATATATATATATATAATTTTTTCATTGGAAACTCAATTTTTGGGCCAATATATATATATATATATATATATATATATATATATTATGAAACGTGCATCCAATTCTGGGCTCAAATTTGATCCAATTAGAAATGTACCATTTATATATGTGTATTATATAGTTATTACAATAAATATATGTTCACTATATCAAAATTATTTTAGACGACCTAGTATTTTAGGGCTTTGCATTATAGCGACATTAAATCTTCGTTAACAGTGATGATCGTTATATTTATCAAAGATAGCGTGTTTTCCAATCTTAAGGCAATGTTTGTTTAAAACATAGATGTGACAGAATAGGCGATAATGGGATTACCGTATAAAAATATCATTAATTTTTTTAAAACAAAAAAGGTAACAAAAATTTTAGACCGTACTGTAAAACTAATATTGTTCGACGAGTTTTGATCCGGAAGAAGTGATTGAGATGGTAAATATATACCTGAAGGGACATTAAACTTCGAGAAGATGAGTTGGTTCGATAACATGTTAATCATAAACCACTCGTCTCATTGTAATAATAAAAAAATATTCATCTCAATTAACATTTTACATCCAATAAAAATTCATCAAAACAATCAAATATGACATCATCATTATTTCAAATATCTCAATTCAAATAAACCATAAATAGAATTTAAAATTTTTTTATGACGCGAAAACTTACTGCTGCTATCATTTGATGCGTACGGAGTGAATTTTTCAACTAATATAATAGCTTCTAAACTATGTTAGACGGATAAAATATACTAAACAAAAATTGTTGGCATGAGAACAAATTTAGTGTATTTGGTAGTTAACATATGGAAAGAAACAAACAAGTCCTCACCCCCATTTACAATTACACATCACACACAAACAAAAACCTATTCGGCACTTCGAGAGATCATTAATTAGTGGGCTTCTCGGAATATCCTGTCAGATTTTTTTGCACACAGTGAAGATCCTAATTTATGTCTCGGGCTCCAATAAGAACTCCTGATTTATTGTCCCCGAAAATATCTAAAGTTACTTTCCCCCGTTTCGTTTCTTTTCATTTCATTTCATTTCATTTTTCCGATGTATGCTTAAAAGACAGGGTCACACCACGTGACGACATCGATTATACAGAGTAGAGGACGAAGTTAGAAAATAGAATTTACGAGAAAAAAAATTTGAAATTTTTAGGGGTTGCAAAAACAGATATTAGGAGGAAATGTGAAAAAAATAACAATTAATTTTAGAGTTTTAATCAATAAAATTAAAAAATTTAGGAGCAGTCGCACCTACCTGTCCCCTTGGCTCCGTCTCTGAACAATTAATTATCTAGATTATGGTTATGTAGAAAATTTAAAGATTTTTTTTTTTTTGACATTTATAAATTATGTTATGGTTTAAATAGTTCGGAAGTCGGCAGCTGAACCTCCGTGGGCAAGCTAAATCAAGCAATAAAAGTACGATAGAAATGTGATGCAAGAATACAATGCAACCACAAATGTCACTTTCATTATTGCCTTTGGCATCAACAAGTTTTAAGAATGGAGTCACGTCGGTGCGATGAAGTTAAAGCGTAAGTTACGTATATATATAGTAGGGGAGTAAAGGATAAGATAGATGGGGATCTAAAGTCAATTTTAGCTAGGTTGATTTGTTGGCTCTTTGGATTAAACACCCAACTTTTTTTTAATGAAAAAATGCAATTTTCTTTGTTGTCGAAATTAAGTTTTGTTTTTTAATTTTTACAATTTCGATAATTTTTTTATTTAAGTTTTGTTTTTTAATTTTTGACAATTTCGATGATTTTTTATATAAAAAATAATTACATAGATTTTTTATATGTGAGTGTCACGTTGAAAAAAACAAAACAAAACAAAAAAAATAATAGACTAAAAATAATATTTGACTATATTACTAAAATCACATGTTGGAACATTTCATGTTCGCAATCTTGATTTTGATGTTAACAGAACTTGTTAGTTTGTTTCTAATGAATTGAACTAAGTACGAAGAAAGCTATCGAGCCTAAACTGAAAGCCCCAACTGATTGCCCAAACTGAACCAGTTCAACTGATATATCAAAGGTCAGTTCAACTGATTGTCCAGCTGATAGGTAGTTCAGCAGAATACCTTCAGAAGCCCGGCCAGCTGATGAATAGCTCAACCGATGAAGAGCTCAGCTGACCAGTTCAGCAGAATCAGTGAAATCAGTTCAGCTGACGAGCCAACTGATTTTACCACACTAGTTCAAGACTAGTTCAACTGACCAGTTCAAAACATCAGTTAGGAGCCGACAAATTTGTAGAACAAGACAAGCTTATCTAAGTGGAATCCAGCTGTGCCTACTAAGGAAAACAATTGTCCCGTCAAAGAACAATAATGGACGTTGCAGCAAAACTTAAAGTCAAGGCGTTTCATAATGATTGTCAGAAAGGACAAGACACAAATTTCGAGGAACAGATTCAAACTGCAACGAACATATTTGATGAGTCTTGGTGTACGGTCAAAAAGTCTCTACAAATACAATATCAATACCATCAACAAACAAGTGTGTGAAGATCAGAAAAAAAGAGAAAAATAAGGCATGCCAACAATTTAGTCTATAAGCAAAATTCTCAGTGTGTGAGAATACTTTCGTGTTGTATTTATAAGACCAGTTCTCACACACACACACACACACACCATCACTCACACATACAGAAAATTGAGCGTACTGATAAGCTGAGTGAGTCTTGCATAAAGACGTTAAACTTGTGTATGTAGTCTTTAACACATATACGTTAAACAAGTGTTGGCTGAAAGATGCTGCTTTCGGTCTAGACTAGGAGTTCAGTTAGACAGTAGTGCAAGTCATAAACTGAGTGAGTTTATACAAGGTGTTGTATAAATCAAAATCTTCTAGTGGATCCTACCCGATGTGGCAGAAGGGATGATAGAACGTAACTGATCCTTCATCACAAGAAGACGACAAATATTTTAGACCAAAGTTGCAATTTTGACATTTTTTTAAGAAATGTGTACATGTCATATTATTACTATTATTATTTCAAATGAGTTCGGGTCACATTCTCGTTAGTTTAAATTGTTTAAAATAAATATAAGGCATAACATTAATATAAATGTGACAAACTTTAGGAAATTAAATTAATTCAACTATAATGGTCGTGAAAATGTTTATCGAGAAAAATTTTAAAATTTTAAATTTTTTAGTGGGATTCACTACCATCTTTTAGGATATGCATTCGCTTATAATCGAACCGACCGAACCAGAATTAGCAAAATCAAATAAATTTATTTGTTTTGATCAATTGACTGATACAGTCTTACCAAATTTCCAATTTAATTCGATTATTACGGTTAAATTGATTCGCAACCCTCATCCTTGTACCAGTTTGAACCAAAATTTTGGATTTTAAATTTCGATCTTATCCTATAATTGAAGGTTGGCTGGATATTTATTTATCATTTATTAGCACAAAAATATATATGAGACAATCTCACATGTTAATTTTGTGAAACCAAAATTTTATTTCGGTCACATTTGAAAAAATATTATTTTTTATGTCAAAAAAATTACTTTTTATTGTAAATATATACAAGATTGACTCGTCTCACGAATAACTATTATTGAGAATGTATCACAAATGACCTATTTATTTGTTAGTTATTGTATATAGATAGTATATACTACTAAACCAAATTGAGCCCTCGAGTTCTCAAATGCCTTATTTTTTTTTATTAGGTTTTTTGTGAAACAGTCTTGTGGATCTATTTTCCGTGAGATGGAATTCGATCGATATTTAAAATAAAAATTAATATTTTCATAAAAAAATATAATATTTTTTTCATGAATCAGGTCGACTTAAATATATATATATATATCACAAAATTAACAATTAAAACGATTTCACATGAGTTTTTTTTTTTCCCTTTCAACAACTTCGAGTTTTTTTAATTAAAAAAATCACTACATTCATGTATGAAAAATACGCAAAATGTAAATAATGATAACACGTTCCAAAGTAATTGAATACTCCGTAACCAACGATTTTATTGCTTCTATTTTTTTATTCATCGTCAACTACATGCAACCCGATAAAACGAAGTAACGTTGACAAAAATATTTATGGGATTAATTAAAAACGTAAATTGACAAAAAAAAAAGTAAATAAATTTGCTAAGAGTTCCAAATTTTGATATTAGTTTGGGCAAAACATAATGGTTAATATAATTATTTCTCTCTTATTTACTATGTAATGACATATTCAAGCTACAGTACTATATAATATGGCTAAAGCTGCGTATGAACAGGAAACTCGTTTTCATACAAATGAAATAAATAAATAAATTTCATCTCCATCTATGAAATTTATATTTCAAGTATTACAAAACTCACGCGAGATCATCTTACAAATCAATTTTATGATACAGATCTCTAACACGGTTCGTTTCATGATAAAATATTACATTTTACGCTTAAAATATTATTTTTTATTTTAAATATAGATCGAATTAATCACTCTAACGAATCAATTCGACCACTAGCCTCGTGTTTACGAGTGCGGTTGTGAGCTACTTAACACGTGAAAAGACTTGGTTTCAACCGACACAATACATCAAATTAAAGGGTCACCATTAACTTAAAAATCAAATGGTCACCATTCTTTACTAGAAAAATAAGAAATATTCACATGCAATAAAATCATCGCATGTCCCACAAATTTAATTTGGCTACATTTTTCGACAACGATTATTAAATAGAGTACTAATGTTTGTTCTCTATCCTTCAATATATATAATTAAATATATGTATCATGCATTATTGTTTGCACAACAACATTCAATTTTCACATAATTGTATGATTTATGAAATTTCAATATTAGCCGAATAGAAGGACATATAAAATAAAATTTAGAATGATTTTTTTAAACATCTTATCGAATCATGAGTAAAATTTATCATCCATGACCTAATGGCATCAAATTAAATACATTTTTTATAAAGATGAAATTATCGGCATTATCATTCGATATCCATCAGATAAATTCGTAGCGGATGTATATTATTTAATCGAGTAAGGTTGTGGACTCTAATTTTAGTCAAAAACTTGTGAGAGACGGTCTCACGAGTCGTATTTTGTGAGACAGATATCTTATTTGGGTCATCCATGAAAAAAATATTAATTTTTATGCTAAGAGTATTGCTTTTTATTGTGAATATCGATAAGATTGATCGGTCTCACAGATAAAGATTCGTGAGAGACATGTTCATAATTTTAATAATGACAACTTTTTTTAAAAAAAGTCTGCAACTAATTTCGCAGGTCACGTGGGAAGTATGGGTGACATTTGGTCGGTCGTCTTCCGGACACTTTTAAATAAATGGAAACAACTATTTTTTTTCCTTTTTCATAAATTAAAAGATTGTCCCAAAATATATACGAATTCACCAGGAAATTTAATTGGAGGGCTTCCTCTGCAATTTAATTTTTATTTCTTTTTGGAAAATAATAATATTTTGTTATTGAATTGCTTTCAAACTTTTACATTAATGGTTGAACTTTGCTGTAGGGTTCGATTCAATGTATAAGAATCTGATATTATCATCTATTTTAATTGTGAAAACATATCATGTGGAACTAAAAAATTCGTTTTTATATGTTCAATTCTTGAAATCATTCGTTTTTATTTCATGAAAATTAATGTTTAGTCATGCCTGAATTCGTTTATTATTTATGGTCCTACAATGTGTTGAATGTTATGACATGCTACCTTGGGTAATATTAATATCTAAATCGTTCATTCAATAGTTCATATATCAACATATCAATAATATTAATGTTGATAGTACTAATGTAAAAAAATGCGAATAGGTAGATCAACGGTTAGAATAGTACTTTTAGACTGCGTTTGGTAAAAGGATAAAATAAACTAATAATTAGCATGTAAATGATAAAAAAATGCTTATGATAGAAATGTAATATATGATGTAAAATAATATTATGTTTGGTACGATTTTTAAGTATGTGATAATTTTGAATTTTATGATGAAATGACAAAATTGCCCTTTTTTTATTTTTTTTCTTTGCTCCGGCGACGACCCAACAACGGAGGTGGTCCGACGGCCGACGGCGATCTCGGCAGGAGGCGGGTGGTCGACGCCGGGAGGTGGTCCGACCGCCGGCGGAGGCCCGGCAACGGTGGTGGTCCGACCAACGGCGGGAGGTGGTTCGACGGCCGGCGGAGGTCGCGGCGGCCCGGCAACGGAGGTAGTCCGACGGCTGGCGGCGGTCCGGTGACGGTCCAACGGTGGCTCGACGGCGGTCCCGCGGCGGAGGTGGTCCGGCGTTGGTGAAAGGGAAAGGGTAAAATTGAAAAGATGGCAGTGATAGAGGAAGGATAAATAATCCTAGGAGGAAGAATGTATTATTTAATCACACCTAATACAACCTAATCATTCATAGGAGAATTGAGTTGGTTAAATAAAAATCGTACCAAACATTGGATTAGGTGGGTTTAAGAATCATAAACCCACCTAATCAGTGCAACCAAACGCACTCTTAAGGTTTGTTTAGTTGGGATGGTGAGATTTATTTGATTGTGTGATTAAATAATATTGTGATTATTAAATAACTCGAGTATGAAGTCAATAGTGTTGAATAAACAATATTATGTTTAATTTGATTAATTAAATTTAGAATAAAATGATAAAATTACATTTGTATCAATTTCAATCATTAATAAGATAATATTATAAGTTTATATTCAATTAGAAATAATGAATTAATGATTTCATCATACATAAAATTGACATCAAACCTTTGATATGCATTTGCATATAATATTCAATATGCTGATATAACTTTCAATCACTGAAATTCCACGTGAAAGTGAAGACAAGATCCTGCAAAAAACTTGGTAAAATTTAATTGGCGCCGTCACACATGTTCATATGTTATTTTTTGAGTTCAACAAAGTAGTAATTTATTGAAATGACATAATACTAACTAAAATAAATACAAATGACCAACGAATCACATGTGTGTACATAACATAAGAACCAAAATAAAGTAAAATGACAAAACAAAGGTTACAATTAGTGGAGGTCAACTTCCAGGGTTTTTTTTTTAAATATTATAAATTAATAAAATCATTGTAAAAATATGGTAAGTTGAGAAAGTTTGTAAAAGTAGTATAATCCGGCTTTCAGAGCCCCGGATTCATACTTTTTTAAAAAACAATTTCTTTTAAAAAAATAATTGGGGTCACGTATTACTATAATCCGTGACTTTTTAATTGTCTCGGAGTCTTTCAAAATGTGTCTATGTACCGAGCCTTTCGAAATATTTCGGCCTTTCTTCTCCCAAAATTTCCTAGCCTTTCGAAACATTTCGGCATTTATTCTTTCGCCCAAATTCTTTTTCTCGTTTCGCTTAGTTTTTTCCGCCACATTTTGTGTTAGTTAAATTTGTTCTCGGTCGACCGTGCCCAAAATTTCTTCTCGAGAATTATCAGGTATTAATTTATTTTATTATTATTGAATTAATGTTTTTTCCTAAGTTATTTTTTATAATAATGTTTAACATTGACAGATTATTATATTCTTTGTTGATTTTATCATTTATTTCAAACGAGGGATACGAGGGAATTTTAAGAGGTAATATTATTATTTTTTTCATTATATTTTTGTTTGTTCGTTGAAATATTGAACTGAATTTGTTTTAATGAATTTTATTATTGAAATAATTAATATTTTGAAATTTAGAATTCATTTTTTGAATGGGAAAATATGGAGAAGTGCTGCTAATTTGAACCTAAAATCGACCCGATTAAATCAATTCAACTCAGTTAACAAACTTCAGATAAGGAATATTATTGTTGATGGGTCGCTAAGATTTAGATAATTTAAGTAATTTAAATAAACTTATTTTATTTTTTAAATTTAGTTAATAATGATAATAATTGTGCTAATTGTGTTAGTAATGATAATAATTGTATTAATTTAAGTAATGATAATAATGATAATAATTGTATTACTCAGCCGTAATCCGGCGTGTGCTTCGTTTCAGCAGCATGTGTTAATTTTCATAATAATGATAATAATTGTATTAATTTAAAAAATGACAAAACTAAATGTGTTTCAGCAGCAATCGATGTTTAATATCTGCAATAAATTAAAAAAAGTAACAGAAATATTATACAAAAAAAATTCAATATAGAAAGAAAAAACAAGGATTCGACTGAGACTCGACGCAATTCTCTCGAATTTTGATATTCGAAAGAAATCTCTCAAATAAAATTATGAATTATGCTACTCAAACGCTCGTCACAATTTATAAGGGGACGTATTCTGAATCCGTGGCAGGGGGTCACGGCCCCAATTATTTTTTTTAAAAAAACCCTAACTTTCATGCCCCCTTTTTTTTATTAATTAAGAGTGATTTTATGTAAAAAGTTGTGTTAGGTGATCTCATAGGTCGTATTTTGTGAGACATATATCTTATTTGAGTCATCAATTAAAAATTATTTTTTTATTGTGAATATCGGTAGGGTTAACACGTCTCACAGATAAAAAAACGTGAGACCGTCTCACAAAATACCTACTCATGACTTTATCGTTGCATCATGTGCTAAATCCAATAAACATATGTTTTTTTAATGTCATGATAAAGCAAATATATTGAAGTTATATAAGTACATTTTTTTTTGTTGAGTACACTACGAACACGAGTGAAGAAATTTTTTAGTTTCACACAGGTTTGAAGAAAAATTTATGTCAACTAACCCACAAGATCTTGCGACACGAGTTTTGCTTTAAAGTGATGATGGACATTCATCTATATTTTACAATCCACGCCCAACCTTAATTTTTTTTATATTATTTTTAGACTGAATTTTTATTTTCTGTATTTTCCCGTTTTAATTCACCTGTCGTCCACAATATTGGATCGAACCGCCATGTTTGTTGGTTGCATATTTGCTCGATGCGATTGCGATGTGGGTTCTTCCGCGGCAATGACAATATTTACTATATCTATAATTTATCTATATGATTAATTATTTACTAATTTCATGAATTAAAAATAGAAAATTTTGCACATCAATCTCTGTTAGCTAGGAACAGCCTTCACACGCTTGTGTGTGTATAAATTAGTCTTTTTTGTTTCCAAAATTTTAGTTGATGTGAAGTAATTCACGGGGAAAAGTTTCGAGATTATATTAAAATTAAAATTTGAAAGATGAATTTTTATAGGAATGAATTGTGCAGTACAATTTAGATCTATGTGATTTAGGCAATGAAATCCCCAGCCCTGTCACGTCCATCTTTTTAATTGCCCTTTTCCCTCTTCAAACCCCGTTAAATTTTTCCTTTCGAATCCCTCTTTGGACGTCACCATTTAAGAAACGTAACTCGTCTTTTTCTTTTTGATGTTTTTTCACCGTAGCCACCTCACCCCCTGTGAAGGTAGCTGCAGGGTGTTTGCAATCTAGTTTCCTACTTTTTTCTTTATTTTTTAATTAAAGGTTGCTGCGGCTTAAATTCTTGGTTGCTGATATCACAGAAGTTTCTTACAAGTACCCCCTACGCACTGCCACCCACTCTGCCAGGTGGGTCCCATGTCTCCGAGTGAAAAGGCATGGCTACGCCTACCATTATAACTTCAGTCAGCAGCACCTACATTTCCCCATCTGACTTTTGGTGGGCAGAGTACTTTGTGCAGGTACACAGGACTCTGCCTTTTTTCCCCCTAACCGCTGCCATAGCTAAACAGCTTGAAAAGCAAGCCGAAACTACTTGATATAGTGACGCACAAGCTACCGCTTGAAGGGGCCCTTTTTATGCGACCCTTTGCTCTGCATGATTGCTCAGAGTTCCCGCCGGTGGTAGAAAGATTGTAGCAGGAGAAAAGAATTTTGAAAAGTTGTTTTTAGGAATGACTCAGATGGTGGTTGCGGGAGGAGAAGAGGGTTCCGACAGCCGGACGGTGGTCGTTGGGGTGAAGATGGATTTGCAGAGCAGAGAGCTTCTTACATGGGCTCTTGTTAAAGTTGCTCGGGCTGGTGATCGTGTCATTGCTATTCATGTTATCGATAACAATGGTGAATGTTTTGTCTTTTGTGTTTCATTTTCCGTTTATCTTTTAAGTTCAAGAGACTATTGAGTTAAAATATCCAAGTTACCGTTGATTGAAGTTAAAACTAGTGTGCTATTCTAGATTTACAACGTATTTCTTTACCAATTTCTTCTCTCTTTTGCTTGAAGATAGTTATTTATATGTTTCTTCAAAGTTTCAATTTTTTGTAATAATTAATTTGGTGAAATGGAAATTGTGTAGACATTGTGGATCGTGATGGGAAATCATCCATCCTGCTATCAGTGGTGAAATCATTTGACTCAATTCTTGCTGTTTATGAAGGCTTCTGCAATTTGAAACAGGTAATATTCTTTTCCTTTTTCAATATGTTCTCACTTCAAGTACGGTTTTCATGAGGGCATTCAGTACGAAAAAAAACTGTTTAATGCAGACATAATGGGACCAGAACTTAATAGATTTTTTTAAAAAAGAAAATGAAACTTCAATATTTTTATTTTTTTTTTGTTTACATTTGATTACTGAATTTATCACTGTTTACTCACTGACAAGAAATGCATAGGAGACCTTGATTCGGCAGCAGCAGTTTCCGGTATCATGTAGCCATCAGTCCGAAGTAAAATGGAATGTTGGTTAAAAACATTTTGGTGGATCTAGTTCTTAATAATTTAATCAAGAATTAAAATATTGAGTGCCTGTTCTTGTTTGATAATGGAATCTGATATGACCCTCTACCTAAATATGTTATTTGTGGTGTATTTAATAATGATTTTTGTGTGTAAAAAGATGGATTTCTGGTAATGCTGCAGGTAGATCTCAAACTAAAGATCTGTAGAGGTTTATCTGTTGGGAAAATTCTTGTTGATGAGGCCAAATCTTACTCTGCAACACAAGTTATAGTAGGAACTGCTCAAAGTAATCATAAATTACGCTCATCCGCGTCTGTGGCGAAGTACTGTGCCAAAAAATTGTCCAACGATTGTTCTGTGTTAGCTGTAAACAATGGGAAGATTGCCTTTCAGAGAGAATCCAATTTAAGCCGCCGTGTTGCTGTAAACGGTAGTGTTTTCTTTGATGAATTGTATGAGAAGGGGCATATCCAGGAGGGTTAATTTTGGAAAATTTATGCATTAAATTCGAAATTCTTATATTTTTGGTGGGGGTGTTGGAGAGGGTAGGGTTCGTGTCGTGTCCGGAGTGAATATGATGTTAATTGTTTGATGACCCCTTGGATCATTTGAAATTCTATCAGAAAACTCATGCATGTTTATGTTGCTTTTCACTTGAGCAGAAACTGAACATCATGGCCCAAATGGTTTACTTAACGCCCTTCAAAGATCGTTCTGTAAGAACTCTAGAGTGCTTACTGATGGTCATTTGTTGGAGACAAAGTTAATAACTTGGGATGAAGATTCCCGTGGTCAAACTGATAGGCTTAAACGGGATTGTTCGATTTGTTCGTTAAACTCGGTGGAACCCAATGATTCTGGTGCTCATTTAGCTAAGGAATCGTCTACTGATGACAGTGAAGAGAATTTGATGATCACCGAACCCCTGAAGATGCTCGATGCCGCACCTAGTTTAATTTCACTGTTTAAAGAATCAGCTGAACTGAAACCTGGTTGGCCGCTTCTTCGACCAACCGTATTACCCAGTAGGAAACCACAGTACAGTTCCCATGTGAGGCAGATCTCTGTGGTTGAATGGGTAATGCAGCTACCGAGTAGATACTGTTCGTCGATTGAGAATTTGACAAGAAGTGATTCCGAACATGATGGTGAAAAAGATCAATCTTGTGAATTAGATGGAGAAAGTGGTGCAATGGTTTCTGTTGGGAATGGGACTATTTCCATTTCTTCGTCACCCAATTGCATCTCGAGCTCTTTACCGAATGAACTGGAACGAATTCATCAGACATACTCAGCCACTTGCAGATTGTTCAAATTCCATGAACTTGTCTCAGCAACATCCAATTTTTCACCAGGTTTTTGTCTTTCGTAAAATCTCTCACTTTAAGCCTCAAGATATGATTAGGGTACTCCTGTACATGACGACCACGAGTGACTACATTTGTCCAATTGCAGATAACATGATAGGTAAAGGAGGCAGCAGTCAGGTGTACAAAGGTTGTCTTCCTGATGGGAAGGAACTTGCCATAAAGATTTTAAAGCAGTCCGAGGACTCTTTAAAAGAGTTTGTCCTTGAAATAGAAATCATCACTGCTTTACATCACAAAAACATTATGTCACTTTTTGGATTCTGTTTCAATGACCATCATCTTCTCTTGGTTTACGATTTCCTGTCCAGAGGAAGCCTTGAAGAAAATCTTTATGGTGAGACATTACCCCTGATCTTTGCCAACTAAATGATTTTAATACTGCACGAATTTTGGTTTCATTGTTGGAAATGAATATCAAAACTCTTGTTAGAAATCAAAAATATATTTTAGAATAACATTTGGTTTAAGACAGATTCTGATATATTTTTCATATGATTTCATATTTGGAAAAGATTTTCTATCATATTTTTCAAATTTATTTTCACATAAAACTAATCTAAACCAAGAGAGGTGGAAAAAGAGTATTAACGCTCTAGGCGTTGTGTTGTGAATGCAGTTCTACAATAACCTACGTAAAAACCGTGTTTATGTTTTTTTTTTCTCTTTTCATTATATTTCTGCTATTCAAAATTAAACAAAAATGAATCAGGTGCTGAAAAAGAACCTTCTGCATTCGGTTGGAGGGAGAGATTCAAGGTCGCAATAGGTGTAGCTGAGGCTCTAGATTATCTTCACAATCGAGAACCACAGCCTGTTATCCACGGGGATATCAAGTCATCAAACGTACTTCTGTCTGATGATTTTGAGCCTCAGGTATTGCTACAACATTCATCTAGCAGTCGTTTAGTATGTATAAACTAATTACTTACATTGCTCATCGTCCGATTATAATTCAGCTTTCGGATTTTGGACTTGCGAAATGGGCATCTCCAACTTCATCTCACATAACTTGCACAGATGTTGCTGGAACTTTTGGGTCAGTAAATTTGCTGCTCTTAGTCATATCAAAAAAGAAAATACGTTAACCGAGTAATTTTCTAGTCCCAACTTTTTAAATAAACATTGTGTTTTATGCAGATACTTGGCTCCTGAATATTTCATGTACGGTAAAGTTAACGAAAAGATAGACGTCTATGCGTATGGGGTAGTTCTGTTGGAACTTTTGTCTGGACGAAAGCCTATAAGCAGCAACTGTCCAAAGGGCCAAGAAAGCCTTGTTATGTGGGTATGTTCTCTATACACTACAGGTTCCTCATATGAACAAAATAAAAAAAATTGTAAAAAATTTAAGTCTCCTCTAAGGCTGTCATGGTCTGTTATCTTTGAATATCGATTTAAATTAACTGCATCTTCATTGTCAGGCAAAACCATTTTTAAATCATGGGAAGTTTGCATGTCTGCTTGACTCGAATTTGGATGATCGTTATGATTGTGAGGAAGCAGAGAGAATGTTTCTGGCTGCTTCACTCTGCATCAGACGCGCACCTCGTGCTCGTCCTCAAATGAACTATGTAAGTTTTTACCCAAGAAAGATACCTCATGTATGTATACTCGTTTAAATTTCCTTCATAAAAAGACATAGTGACATGTTACATATTCTTCGTATAATGGCATTACAGGTTCTGAAGCTTCTCCAAGGAGACAAAGACGCAACTAAGTGGGCAAGGCTGGAAGTGCACGCTTCTGAGGGATCAACACTAGAAGGGTCTGATATATTAGATGATGACACATTTTCTCAATCTAATCTCCGGTCTCATCTAAACCTTGCGTTGCTCGGCGTGGAGGAAGATTCCGTTTCGGGAAGCAGCATTGAGCAAAGTGTTTCTTTAGAAGATTATCTACGAGGCCGGTGGAGTCGATCCTCAAGCTTCGACTAACCTTAAATTCTTGCATATACGCCGCAAAAAAAAGTATATTTTTTTATGATTGTTTTAGAGCATCTTCTTATTTTTATGGTGTTCGATTGGGGCTTGGATGTGAGGTTGTTTGTGAAATCGTGAGTGTGCCGCCCTCCTCCTACCCTTTGCAAACATGATCTACAAATTGGATATGGAAGTTTTTGTGGAGCGAATAAAATGCAATATCAGTAAAATCTCATTGTTTGTAAATCCTCATGTAAAAAGCTTTTCTTTCTTTTCTGTTCATCGTTTGCTACAGAGATTCATCTTGAATTTCTTGTATTGATTAGAGGCTCAGCAAGACAATATGATTTATTTGTTTTCATAGAATCAAATATGTGTCTATGCCTTTAATAATTTTTTTATCAGTCGTATTTATTAATTTTATCGGTAAAAACATTTTCAATATTTGTAAGTAAATCTGTTTGATAACAATTTCAAATAAGCTGATAAATTGTCAGAATTCATTTTATCTCTCAAAAATGGTATTTAAAAAATAACAATTTTAATTTAATTTAAAATCTAAAAATTCGATAAACAGAATAAAATAAACTAAAATCTTTATAAAAAAAAATCTAACAATAATAAAAAATAAAATCGGTACTATTATTGGCAAAAGAAAATGAATAATATATTTTAGCCTTCGTTTTAATTTAATTGATAATATATTGACAAAAAATGTGTTTGATTCTTTCAAAATATGAATTTGGATTTGGATTTGGATTTGAAAATTCAAGTATTTGAAATTTCATTTGATATTTGGTTTAAAATTTAAAAATGATATTTACAAATCTATTTCTTGTGTGAAGAAAAAAAGATTCGAATTTAGAATTTTAAAATTTTATTAAGCTACCTTTATAAATCATCTAAACATAAATAACCTAAAGAATTTTAGAAATTAATAATTCTTCTCTATTATTTGTGTATGTAAATTAAAAATTAATTATTATTTATTAATCATAGTGCACATAAAATAATAATTTAAAAATCATCAAACAAATTCAAAATATAAAAATTTAAATCCAGAAAAATTATCGATAAAGAAACCAAAACAATCTAAAACATCAATATATTTATCAACAAATATAATGCATAATCAACCAGCGATGACGAGCATGATGTGGAATCCCCAAGAAAAAATCAGTTGCAGTTGGTTTTGACATAAAGTAATCACTTGCTGCAAAAATTAAATATTCATCTACTCCATTAAATTTTGTCAGTTCAGTGTATACCTCATCATATCGACGCTTGCTCTGTTCATTGACATCGATCGCGTTAGCCATTTGTGACATCGTGTTATTCAAAGTGTCAAATCTCTCATCAATTTCATCAAATTTTGACACTTTTTTCTTGCCAACTTTAAAATTATTATTTGTGGACGATTATTAAAGAGAAACAAATGTTTGTTGAACATTCTCCTCCTCAAAATCATCCAAAATTTCTAAATGTATATGTTGCTTGGCTACCAACCGATCGATCTCTTCTATTCTTGAAGATTCTCCATAGCTCGGCTCTTTCCCCTCTCTTACCTAACGATGTGTCTTCTCTTTTCCAGTTTCTGCTCTTTTTCCAGTAGCTCTATCATTTTCAAATATTTCTCGAAGCACAGGAAAATAAGAATTGCAATATTTTAGACATGTTTAGCTTCAAGATATACCTAATTACATTATATTTATATTCTAAGATAATAACAATTGAAAAAAATACAAATAATTATATATATATATATATATTTTTTGATATTATTATGTTTTCGTTTATATATATATATATATATCAATTCAATTAATTAGGGGCAATATAAATAATGAAAAAATATATTATTTTTTTAAGAGTAATTAACTATTTTACAAATATTGAAATTTGAAATCAGAAAGTTTCATGAATTTTTTTTAAAAAAAAAAAAAAAACTAGAGAGACTGATGATGGAGCAAAGAAACATATTAACAAAATCACCGAAAATACAGTGAAGTTTATGTGAATCATGCTGACTTCACCAAATCAATTTTATTTGAATAAAAAAATAATTGTATGTTTTTAAAATCCATCAAATTTGATGAGATTTGAATATACTCACGTTGAAATCCAATAAAATTCTAAACAATTCCAATTTTTTTAATCACTTTATCAGATAATAAAATAAGATTCTAAATCCCATCAAATTTTCCTAAATCTTGTGGTTTTCAAACACACTATAAATATGGAAATATTCTCCTAATTGTCATACGATCTTGGCGGAGGATGATGAAGTGCTTATCCTGCAAGGAGGAGTACGGCGGTCGAGATGTCGGAACGTGCCGCGAGTGCTACGAGGAGGCAGGAGAGACGGAGGAAGAGCTCAAGCGAGAGATCGAAGACCTTAAGACTAAGGTCAACTTCCTCCGCCTCCACACTGTTGTGACGGGGTCTAACTACGCCACCACAAGGCCAAACGCGCCTTCCTTTTCCGACGTCGTCTTGGTCGCCTCAGATTCTACTGACCCACACCTCACTTTTCCTCCGATCCCTGCCCATCGGGCAGTACTGGTACCCTTTTCAATTTCTTTTAATTTCGGGTTTGAAGTATTGTGTTTCATCAGTCCGTTTTGTGCGTTGGAATTTGCTAGGATTTCAGTTTTGGTTCCCATGGACTTTTTCCTATATATTCAACACTTGATTGCCTCAAACTTTCTATTAGCTCATCAAAAGCTGTTTCTTTTATTAAGCTTAAAAATGTGGAGGTCATTTACTGTAGTTTAAATCCGAAAGATTGAACTTTTTGTTTAAAGTAGCATTTAATTTCTGTCTGATCCACCTTGCATTTGATTTTTCTGGGCAAAAACGTTGAACTGAAGTAGTCCTCTTATGTTTTTATGTATTATAAAGATGTACATGTTCTATTTACGAAGCCGATGTTGTTGGCTGAAAGGTATAAACTTTTTAAGGGTGCACTTGCATGTACGATTCAATTGGCAAAAACAAAAATTTCTCGTGTGATTTTATTTTTTTATTACTTGTGCTTTTGAGAAGTGAGATGTGAGTGAAGAAAGATGGCAGGGGATTTCTCTAGTTTTATTTCCTCTAATGAACACGTGAGAAAATACCTTTAAGAATTCGTTGATATTTGAGACATATGTTCATGATATTAAAATAAGCGTAGGTCATTGGATAATTGTTAGTTGGTTTCAAATAATTCCTATTTAGTTGTTTCAAATATCTAACAATAGTAAAAACTAAACAAAAACTCTAATGAGAATATTTCACGGGTCAATTTTGCGATACAAATAACTTATTCGACTCATGAAAAATATTATTTTTTATGCAAAAAATATTACTTTGCACTCAAAATAAGAATCTAGTCGACCCTTCTGAAGAACGTAAATTCGTAAAATCGTCTCACATGGTACTTACTCTAAAATAAAAAAGTAGATTTTGGTACTTAAGTTCCACCTTCATCATATAAGCCATGGTTCATATATACTTGATTTTGTTTAGTGTCTATATATTGCGTTAATGTTTAAATTCTCTTTGCTGCCTAGCAGGTAAGCCGTTCTCCAGTTTTCAGAGCCATGCTTGAAAACAAAATGGAGGAAAGCCTCAGTGGAACCATCAAGATCAGTGATGTATCGTATGATGCCCTCCGTGCATTTGTTAGCTATTTGTATACAGCTGATGCAAGCCTTGACGAGCATATGGCCTGTGAACTCTTAGTACTGGCAGAAAAATATGAAGTGAAGCACCTTAAAACCTACTGCGAAAAGTATTTGATGTCGAAATTGAATAGGGAGAACTCATTAGCATATTATGCTTTTGCTCACCAGCTTTGTGCAAAGAGTTTGCTTGATGCAGCCTTGTCATTGATCATGGACAACATGGACAATCTCACTAAGCAAGAAGAGTACACGGAGCTTGTGGAGAAGGATCCACGTGTGGTGGTAGAAATCTATGAAGCCTATCTCTCCAAACAGGTCAATACTGCTGCTACTGAAAATCCAACCCCAAAATCCTAGTATCATAAAGTGCTTGTATTTGTGCTTAGTGGAAGATGTGATCGCGTGGCAGCTCTGATTTAGATTGGATTGATCCGTGAAAGTGCTTGTATTCGTGATTATATCTCATGAAAATGTTTGATGCATCCTTAAATATTTTGCATGTACTCCGGGTGATGTAAGTTTTTTCGTCCTGGAGTGTATCTTTGGTGGCTACGACTGGGGAGGGACAAGTCTCTCTAAGAAATGAGCCTAGTTGAATCGGGTACCACGTGTATTTTGTAACCAAGCTTGGATACAAGTCTTGATTCTTTTACAGCGGTGGTTCTATGAGTTACCTTAATTGGCGGAACAGGAAAGAAAAACAGAAGAAATGAAATACCAAGAAGTAGTTTGCAAATGTTTTTGAAAATAATTATGTACTTTTTTCTTGTAGAAAAAAATTCATAATCACATTTTTAAGTTTTTGCAAATCTTAGTTAAATCAATACCTGAACACATTAACTCAATAAAGCACAATTCAAATGTTTTTTTTTTTTTTAAAAAAACACGACGCCAGATAATGCTCTTCGATATTACTTTTACACCAAACATGGTCCATGATACCCATTTACTTAAAGGCTTTATTAATTATTTTGTCTAGTTAAAAAGTTTGAATTTTCGTTTCCTTTTTCTCAGCGAGTCCATGATCTTGTTTTTGGATGAGGCAGCGCGCCTATGATGTTATCCTTCGATACGGTTAGTTTCGATCCAACCCTTGAGGTATCATTTTCCGACATATAGAAAACACAAGTGTGTTTTGTTTTTTTAATGAATCAACAAAGCTCGATTTCTTATTCTACGAGTATCGCTATAGAACCCGCGCTAAAGGATTATAGCTCAAAACATGTTTGATCAATCTTTTAGCATTCAATTGTGTGTAATTGACCATTTTCAGTTAATTTAATCATCACCAAACAGTTCTAATTAGTTTATATATATGTAACAAGGAAACGCACGGTTGTAACATGAATTCGATTAATTCTTTAACTCACAATAAATAGGTTTCGAAGAATTGGATACAAGTTGATGGCAGCAACATGGTTGTTGGCACATAGACTAGAACTACGGAGTAGAACCCACAATCAATAACAAATGGGGAGCTTATTCTGGCTGTCTGAATAGTTTCCTCCTGGAATCTGCAAGAGCAGGATATGACGTATGGCCAAGAAAAAACCATTGACTAAATTAAATTATTATTTATAAAATATAACAGAAAATAGTCATAACGTAGGCCGATCTCCATTTATCTAACAATATTATGATCACGTCCTGAACTGTAGTTATAAAAAAATTACGTACAATAATTGGGTCATTTTTGAATGAGCTCAAATCCGAAAAATAACGATGCCGATGGGTGATTGTAAAAGAGCAAATGCTCACGAATCATCATCCTCTGAGTTATGAGGCTTGCATGGAATGGACATCATGACCTTGAACTCCTCAAAATCCAGCACCCCGTCCGAGTTTTCGTCGAACACGCTAATCATGTCATCGAAATCTTGTCCATTGCTCTTGTCCCACAATCCCCATCTCGACGACACTGTCTGCAGCTCTTCGCAGGTTATGTATCCATCGCCATTCAAATCAAAAACTTCGAAAGCCTTCAAAAGATCATCACTAGCTTGATCGACTAAACCATTGGTTTTTTCTTGGATTTTGGCTTTGACCGTCTCCTCGTAGAAGAAGAAGAAGAACTCGATGTAATCAAGACTTGTATGTCCCACGATCTGTTCGAGCTCGTCTAAGGTTGTTCGTGCTCCCGTGTTCTGCAGAAGATGATGTAGCTGATGAACGCCGACCAGACCATTGTTGTTTGTGTCCAGGTTCTTGAAAATTCAGTGCAGATCATCTGCACTGAGAATAGCTATCATGATCTAAAACTGCACTGAGAATAGCTAACATGATCTAAAAGATGAAAAGGAAAGAGTTAGCAATTAGATTTTGGTTACCAGGTTTGGGAATTTTATGGAGTTCTTATGTTTATATTTGAGGGTCGCGGGATCGTTTTTTGGTGTGTTTTTATGGTGGTGGGGTTGGATGGTGGTTGTGGCTTATGTTTGAAAAGAGTGTTATGTTGGTTTGCAATGAGCCTATATTAATACTAGATAGCGATATACGTATATATTATTATTTTATAAAAATAAATTTTATAAATAAATTTGTTTAATGTAAACATATAGTTTTATCTGAATATCTTTTTTCTATCATTCTAAAAAAAAAGAAGATATTTTTTAAAGTTTTTAAATTCTTTATACTCTTTAAATTTCATACACAAATTTTTTTTAATTGTGTATCCAAGCATACATGCGACACAATTATATGATCAATATGACTCAATGAACACCTTCAAGGCATTTGAATGAGTGAAATAGGTGAGCGTTCAATCAATGGTCAGGAATTCGAGCACCGTGTTAACACTTTATCATGTGAATTTATCACACATGACTTATATTGATGATGTAATTTGTAGTCTGTTATGTTAATTTGGGTTTATTATAATTTTTTACATGTTTTTTTTTTAAATTGTGTATCCAAACATACGAGCGACACAAATATATGATCAGACACAAATATATGATCAATAAGACTCAATGAACACCCTCAAGGCATTCGAGTGGGTGAAATATGTGAGCGTTTGATCAATAATCAGGAATTCGATTCCCACTATTCACATTTTATCATATGAGTTTGTCACATAGGAATTACATTGATGATGTAATTTGTAGTCTGTTAAGTTAATTTGGGGTAAACCCAATGTATATTGAAGTATAGTGCAGTTCGAGATGGTAGACTGATTGGTTTCACGGTTTGAACCAATCCCACTTGTTATCGAATTGGGTTGGGTTGATTTATGAATCTGAATCTGAATCAGAATCAGAATCAGTGGAAATTGGATGGGATCACTGTTACCAAAATTCAATCCGAACCAGTATGACAATGGACTACATTAAAAAGTTCTCTACCACATATTTGAATAAATGCAACAAAAATCCTAATTTTTTAAACGATGGGTTCAAGAGATCAAAGCTGCTCCATCTGGTGTCGCTCTAGCTCAGTTTCGATCGACTTCAAATAGAACTCAAGCTATTCAGCCAACCAGTTCAAGCGACACCACTTAAACTCAGCTGCTTAAGTAGTCGGCGTTGTAGAAAAGCTCTATGCCAATTTCATCATAGACCATTAAATTTTGTCTTGATATATACAAATTATATTGTATCTTGCAATTAATCAATGGCTAAATCTGTACAAACATTACAAATATCTAGCGTCTTCAGCCAAATATGCACTCCATTTTAACCTTCTGAGCACAACAAATATCGCCCTGACCCCGAATCTTTTCCCCGTTAGATATGGTTATCGGCCATCAATATGGAATATCGGTGTTGATTAACCATAAGCTTGAAAGAAGAATCAAAACCCAAAAGACGAGTCTTGTAAGCGGGAGAGCCTATATGATCAACCTTCTTTATCAGTCCACAAATTTCTTATAATCCTTTCTCCTCCAGTTGATCTCTCGTCGGATGATACATGTTCTCGCATATATAGTTCTAGACGATATGCTACACATCCCGCGTATCGCGCTACACTTTTGTATCGGATGGATTAAGCTTTGGATCAATCTCAGACGTTTTTTCTGAAGATGTGAAAGAGTTCGTGCCTTTGGAGGGAGATGAAGGTGGAATGGGCAGCTTCTTTGGCAACATTTGCTCCCAATTGTATGCCTTTGGCAATGATCTTGCTGCTTCCGAAATGAAAATTAGAGAAAGAAGACTCAAGATCAAGCACTTTCCCTTCCAAGAACTTGACATGATGAAGGCCTCAAGAAGGTAGACAAAAACGAAGCACCTCCCCTCTTTTAAACTCCTACAGCCTGCTTATCTAGGCAGACATACTGAGAGATCTTATGACCAAATACAATTGAGAATTAAAATTTATAGCCCATATTAACAGTACCGAATGAAATACAAGTATTGCCAACTTGTTTGTTCCAGGAAAAGCGAAACATTCGGCAGACAATTTGATAGTATAATAGGTTTCAGATCTTAGAAGTTTGTGCTTGTTGCTTTTGCTATGATTTCCAACCAGGAATACTTTGTGTTCCCATAATTTATCTTACTATTACTTGGGATTAAGGATCTCATTACTCTAGACCCCACATATGTCGAAATTTTATCTTTTTTCGAACAAATATCTATCATCTAATTAAAAAAACTATTAGTAATGTGTCGTATAGAAGTCAATAATATTATATTGTTTGTTACTACATAACAATTTAGACACCAATTTTCTGATGTTCGCTTTGCCGCTAAAACCTACAAATTTTCAAATGAAAAATGAGTGAATAGTAGCCATATTCAATCATGCAAACACGAGGGAGGATAGGCTTGTGAAGTATATAATAATACTCTTGGACACTGAGTAGGGGAGACAACCCACTGTACAAAAGGTTAAATGTGTTCGAAGAGTCCCATAATTTGAAACTTGGAACTTTTTGTGTACTGCTTTAGACAACAAAGAAACAACTCAAGATAATGAATGCCAGCAGAGCCCTATCCTTGAGTTGGCAATAATATAATCTTTATGAAGGGTTGATTTTATCAGATTACCTTCAACTCCTAATGGTTGTCTTTCAATGTATAGCTTGCAACTGGTGACTTCTTATAATATCGTTCCATAATGACTTGTCTCCTTGATCCCCCATGCAGAAGAGACTTCAAAAAAAGTTAGCCGGAAAATCAATTATTAAAATTTCAACTTGCTTTTGTTCCGTAAAAATGATCAATTCTAATATATAAAAAAAATCAACAAGTGTCTCACACACTCCCATTTTTATTGAATCAAACTGTTGTAATTTGGTAATGTAAAACACTGTATATCTTCCATCTTCCTTCTGTTTCGAATTTTTTTTCCAAGTTCCATACACAAAAAAGATTCTTGAAAATCACTTAGGTGTTAAATTTTTTTCTCAAAATCAAGTTTTCACGCACGTATATAAACATGAAACAAATATGCGGAAGCTAAATCGAGCGTTAACTCCAGCTAGGGACCTCAATCGCTGCTATTTATAGGCATCTCATACCATCAACGAGTTTATTGTGGGAGCTTAATTGTCAAAGGAAGAGGTGCGTGCACGTCTCAATTTTCTAAAATTTGAGGCTGCATGTGCTGTTCGTCAAAAATGGTAGGCTTCTTGGCCGTCGCCAATTCCTACACGCTAGGCCTCTTTTAATATGTGTCATATTTTCTTACACTAGAAATAATGTACGTGCGTTGCACGTTAGAAAGTAATTAGAATTTGAAATAAAATTAGTTAACTCAACAAAAGATAATGATAATAATATTGTAAATTTTGACAATTCGTGTTAATTACTATATGTAACTAATTTGAAAAAAACATATTTTTTTAATTTTAAAAAAAATTTGGACTACTAAAATTTTTCTAATATCTTTTTTATTATATTGTTTTCTTTTGTCATTTATCATATTCTCTCAATAATGCATATATTTTATTACAATTTTTTTGACAGTCAATGATATGCAATTTTTTATTTACAATGTTGTTTGATTATTATCTTCTTTCATGTAAATTGACAACAATTTCCACTGAATGTTTTTACTTTCCTAGTCACCTTTAATTTATTAGGCACTTATAATTGATAACATATAAACTACACATTATTATTAGGGGTGAGCAAAATTCGGATAGAATAAATTAACCTACCGAACCGAGTCAATTCGGAAATTCGGTTCGGTTATTTAGGAAATTCGATTATAAATTTAAAAAAATTCATTTATATCGGTTAATTCGACTCGGTTACGGTTTTCAAAATTTTGAAATCGGCTAACCGAATTAACTGATATAATAAATACTATTATTTAATAAATTTTTATTATTTATCAATTTTAATATATTTTTTAATTTTTAATTTTAAAATCAGACCTAATTTTAAAGAAAAATTTGTGATGTATGTGATTTTATTTTTTTATGCATTTGTGTAGACTGTAATGTTCAAAAAAAATTACATATATAATTAAAGATAAATCACATTTTTTTAAAAAAATAATCGGTTAATTCAGACACCAACCGAATTAACCGATTTTAATTCGATTCGGTTTTCATCGGTTATGAAAAATAATACGGTTGGTTCGGTTATTGCTAAATATTTCGGTTTGGAACGGTTGTGACTAATTTAGTTCGGTCACCGACCGAACCGACCGTATGCTCACCCCTAATTAGTATAACAATATATCATCATATAAAAATTATTGATGGATTGATTCAAAAAAATGTTGATTAAATGTTATCATTTATTTGTAATTTATAATAATAATATTTTTGACAATAAATCATCTTTTTACTGACTCTTATGACACTTAATTATTTTAATATTTCATATTAACTCATAAGTATAATTAGCACAATCAAATTACTAATGTCATATTGGTATTATCTCAAGAAAAATAATATATTTAATTTTTCTAATTGTTTAAATATCTTAACGTAATCATTTGTGTACCCTTATCTTGAGAAAAATTTATTCCATTTACAAAGTTTGAACGGTAAATATAACTTTATAATATACATTTAATTTGGAAACTGAATTCATTGTATGACAAACACTTCTTCCAATTCTATTTTTTTGTGTAACCCAAAAGAGTTTGTAGGACCGAGCGCTTGCCGCTTGACCAAAAGCTGTAGCTAGTAGTATTGGTGCAACTCAAATCTTTTAAACCGCACATCAACTCAAGCACCAAGGTTCAATCGCTCCACCAAGCAGGGACAATTATTGCACCCAACAATCTCCCTCCCAATAATTGAACTCCTTGGCGCAATCAATGAGAATCGAACCCGTGATCTTGGCTCTGATACCAATTATAGGACCGAACGCTTGCCGCTTTACCAAAAGCTATAGCTAGTGGTAATAGTGCAACTCAAATCTTTTAAACCGCACAGCAACTCAAGCACCACGATTAGATCTCTCCACCAAGCATGGACAATTATTACACCCAACAGAGTTAATATTTTTTCTCTTTTATCTTCTCAAACTCATTGTAAAAAGTTATTAAAAAATATTTATATCTAGAAAAATATATTTTTTTCGTGTCTATATATTTTGTTATATGTAAACATATATTCTACTTCATTGTCTTAATTGTCATATATCTTTACTATATAATTTGTGTACATTGAAGATGAATAAGTTCATTTTGTAATTTTTAATTACCTAGACTTAGGTTGATATATCAATATGTAATATACATAGATATAAGAATTATCAAATTCAATTTATTCACAATGATTTTTCATAACAAATACCAACTTAAAACAATAAAAATTAGGATTCATAATTATTTTAATTATGATATAAAAATAATACGTGGAAACTTTTTTGACATTTTAATTGTAAAATATAGTGATAAATGCATGTATGTGCACTATTTCATTATGACAATTATAACTTTATTTAAATATCTTATTTCTCTTTCAAGAATCAAAATTTGTTTATTTCTTATTTTGATTATCGACAAATCCAATATTTCATTTAAATATTTTTGTTAATAATATTTACATGAGTTTTATTGTATATTATTTAATAAAAAATGGATAAATTATAATTCAATATATAATAATATTTGAAAACTGCAGAATGCTTCTAAATTTAAAAATCGAGTAACATATAAGGGATCAATTCAAAATTAAAAGATGATACAACATGTTTCTTCTAGCTTTACAATCGAATAATGTAGGATCGAGCGTTTGTCGCTTTACCAAAAGCTATAACTGATGGTAACTATGCAAGTCAAATCTTTAAATCATACAACAACTCAAGCGCCTACCCATCGTGGACAATTATTGTACAAGACAATCTATCTCCTAATAATTGCACCAATTTCAATCAATGAAAATCAAAGTCGCGATCTTGGCTTTGATACCAATTATAGGCTCAAGCGTTTACCGTTTTATCAAAACATATAGATTATGGTAACAGTGCAAATCAAATATTTTAAATAGTACAACAGCTCAAGCGCAACATTTCAATTACTCTAACCAACTTGATCAATTATTGTACCCAACAAATAAGTTTATGCAATTTTACTATATCATATGAATTTATAAGACATTTGAATAGAATATATACTTGATATTCTACATAAGCAGTAGAGAAAAAAAATAATTTTTCATCTATTTGAAAATTTATATTTTAAAATAAAAGAAAAATAAGAAAAATATATATGTATATATAGCATGTTTGACAAAATCTCGAAACCCAAATTGAAAGTTAAACTAATACATTCATATTCATCATTAAATTATACTATTTAATTTTAATAGATCAATTAACATGTTTATCCATTAAAAATATTGAAAGAATTGTTTATACAATTTAATAAAAAAGTTAAAGTACATCATTTTTTGATTCCAAATAACGATCACATTATTATTACGTTACAATGATAAATAAATTATTATTTTTAGTTTATCATCATAGTCTTTACCTCAATATACACATTTTCGAATGTAGAATGTCAAATTTAAAATTGACATAAGATAATTATAGTATTAATTCTAACATTTTTTTTATTCTTCTCAATAGATTACTTTTTCTTTCTCCAAATATATTAATTTATTTATTATTGTATATAAAGTATAATAATTATTTGGTTAATTTATAAATATAAACCGCAAAAATATTTCGGTTGCAAAAAAATTTAATTTAAACACATAAATTCTAGTAAACTGTCACATGAGCACATAAAAAAAATTAATAAGATGCCAAAGAAAATTCACAATTTGATAATGAGTTATTTCTAAACTTTAATTAATTTAATTTACATAATTAAAAGATAAAAAAAATCTAAATTATTGGATTAAAAATAATATATTATAACGTGGATAGGCATAAAAAACAAATAATAATTTACATAATGAAAAGATATCATTGGATAAAAATAACATATTATAATGTTAATTTACATAATGAAAAGATAAATAAAAAATCTAAATTATTGGATTAAAAATAACATATTGTAATGTGGATAGGCATAAAAAACAAATAATAATTTACATAATGAAAAGAGATCATTGGATAAAAATAACATATTATAATGTGGATAGACATAAAAAATTAAATACTACTAATCACACTTATTTAAAATATAAATAAGGAGAAAGAAAAGACACATTAAAGTAAGCAATTAACAAAATATAATATATTTAAAATATAAATAAAAAAAGAAAAGACACATTAAAGTAAGCAATTAATATTAAGTAAACAATTAACAAGGTTATAAATGAAAATTCACATATAAAGTCACATATTTATATATATAATAGATTAGGATCGTAGAAGACTGATAAAAATGATAAAATAACAAACACCATATTAAGCCCTTCATATATACTAATTAACAATATATATCTTTGTTCATTTCAAAAAAAAAAAAAACAATATATATCTTTGTTAGGTATAGTTGATGAATAAAAAGTATAAACCAAATCAAAGTTGATGCTGCAAAAAATTAAATCTTTTATTTTCCAGCAAACTGCAAACATCAAATTAATCAAATAATCTGGAAATTTATTACAAGAGGGCATCGTGTATTTTGCTTTGCTATCAATTTAGGTCACTCGTATTCACAGAAAATATCTCTATCTCAATCCCCATCACTAGGCCCCAAGAGCTGATTGAATGGTTATTAGTTTTTGCAAGTTAGGATGATTTATTTATGATAAAGAGTCTCATTGCAGGGGTATACCAACTTTTCTATACAAAGAAGAATCGGATTTTTCTTTTTTGTTTTCGTTTTGTTTCAATGGATAAAAGTATTAGGTTTGAGTTTCGATTAAATTAATTAATATATAAAAGTTATTTTTTTAAAAAAAAAAAATTAGAAGAGGTGACTAAAGTACTGTTACTGCCCAAATTAATTAATATCAAACTGAAATGTGGCTAAATACCGATTAATCTTGTTAAGGATGTGTTTGGTTGGTGAAATGAAGGTTCAATCTGTTGGCAATATTATTTCAAACTTTGGTCGATTACGGTTTGAGTATCCATCAGTGGCAATGAGATGTTAAAATGAGTTAGGTCCATCCTGTTGGCCGTCACAGTAACTGTTTTTACATATCTAACCCTTGAGCAGATTATATAATATCTTTCAGATAAAAGTAGGATATCTACCGTTTGCCAACAAAGATTCCAAGTTGATTAGAAACGAAAACGTAGGCCCTAAAATTGCAAAAGTTTAGTGGCTTTGAAAGTACAACTCTTGGAAAGAAGGGAAAAAGTAGCTGTTTGATTTCCAAATTATTTGCAGATGGCAAAAGCTATAACCAGAGACAAAAGGGATTGGATGATGGATCGATCCTCCACTAGTCCGCTGATTCTCTTCTGCAAGACCGGAAAAATGGCCAGCAACAATTCCCTAGGACTCCATTTCTTTTCCTGTGTATATTCCAGGTTTAGAAACCAAATCATCAAATTGTTGAGACACTTTCCAAGAATCTCGCTTTTTCTTGATGCATACACACACACATATATATACATACACGCACAGGAACACATTTAATTGAGCCAAAAATTTGTTTTCTTAGATTACTTGTATAAATTAACACCCTTTGTATGGATTCATGAGCATTTTAAATCCTGGATTATATTTTCCAAAAGTAAAGATACCTAATACTATTCAGGCTGCGGCCACCACATGTTGTACTGCTATCACTATCGGTGGAACTCGTAAACCTTTTCTTCCACCAATCCCTTTCCCCGCAAACCTTCAACGATTCCGCTGTTCCTCCGACATTTTTGTCCATACTCTTCTTTCTCTTGGGCGGCAAACCAACCGGGAACACCATTTTCAGAAGCAGCCCCCTGTTTTCAAAGCTCTCACTTCTCGTAATCCTGTCGCTTTTCTTGCTTTCCCGGCTCCTCCTCCGCAAACCTCGATCGTTATCCAGTCCCCGCAGCTGTGGAACTCGCGTTTCTGATTTGGGATCCTCGACGAGGTCCGTCAAAGAAAGCTCGTACGAGGATTCGGGCATGCTTTTCACCAGTTCCATAAGCTCAAACTGGCTTCTGACGATGGCTTGTAATGTTGAGTTTGGCGATATACAATTGTGATTGTGGCGGCGGTTCTTCCATAGAGGCGGTGAGCAGTAGCCAGATTCAATGCTTTCCATGGATTCTTGAATATTATCATTTGGGATAAATTTCACTGCTTCACCATCACATCTTCTACGGTTTTCAGGTGTGTTACCGGATTTCATCGACGCCATGTTGCTGTAATTGTGGTCTGCTCGAGTTATTATTTAATTTCTCACATGACAACGAAGTAGTCTAATTTGGTGTGGCCCAAATTCTTTTGGCTGCTTAAAGACAAGGATCTTTAGATGAAAGGCTCTAAGGCCACCTGATTTTCTACCCATCTCTTCTCCGATTAAGTTCATATCAAGGATTTTATAATTACTATCTTCTTGTTATACATGAATTTTACAAGTCTATAATTTTGAAAACCACATGCAAGTTTGACGCCATTTGTGTCCGTAGAATATTACATAATTTGAACAATATGTCAAAAGTTTATGCATAAAAATTAAATTTTTTAAAAAAAATTTAAGAAGTTTTCTAATTTTCACCAAAAGGAACTAATTGGTGGATTCGTGTATTCTCGGGGGTAAGTCAACATCACATGATTTTAAGCAAAAAAAAATTTAAGAAGTTTTCTAATTTTCACCAAAAGGAACTAATTGGTGGATTCGTGTATTCTCGGGGGTAAGTCAACATCACATGATTTTAAGCAAAACAATGTTCTTATTCTTGTTTAATTTTTAAATAAAAATTTTGTATTCACGCACATTTAAATTGTGGGCTATAATAATAAATTAAAAGTAAAACCCATTAATTTATATTAGTTTACATTGCATTAACATAGATTTGACCTTATTCTAACAATATTAATACAAAATATAAAATGTGATCGATGCGTTATTTGTTTATACAATGGTTTCCGCTTTGGTATCTGGCTTGTCTGTATTTGCCTGCACTTCCACCTCTTTGTTCTTCCCCCACAGCACGCAGTACAGACCACCAACCAGTAGTATTCCTCCACAAATACTGTACAATTTCCAACAACAGACCCCGTCACATCGCATATATATATGGATACATACTAAACACACAAATTTTGATGGATGTGACTGACAGTTACCTTCCCAAATGAAGTATCTCCTTCCACACAAGTGCTGAGATGAAGGCAGTAATAAATAGTGCCAGTGGCGTGAAAGAGGCCGTAAATAGCGGACCTTTGCTCTCCACAGCACTTAGTTGCAACCAATACACCAATCCTGTCACCACTATACCCTGAAAATATATACGTGTTTCAAAAATTTTCTATTTTACACGAGAAAAGATGAACAAGGGAGAAGACATACACAATATGCAACAGAGAAAAGATTCAAATCCCATTGAAGCTTCCAGGACGACAGGTTCCTCTCTATTGCCATCGCCCACACAAATGACTGAATGCAGCTAAATAAACTCTGCAGCAGCGCAAGCCGAAATTTCGATGGATATCGCTTCACAAGAGGGGCCTGAAACACAACATTTAAATAACAATTTCAAACTGCGAGGATATGACAGCATTAGGCATATACTGATATACAGGACATTCGCAATGACAAGAAAACATGCCATCTAATGTACGTCTCTATCAATTAAATTAAACCTGCATGACAAGCCACCAAGCCCAAGCAGCGTTTGCCAAGATCATGAGCAGACATCCTTGTACCAACTTGTCTTTGGCACTCATCAAATGCGAGGCAGAATCATGGGTATCCTTGGACGACCACTTCATGAAATTTATCTTCGGCCCTTTAACCAAAGCAAACACAATCGCCCCGGAGACGCTGATTACAGTTCCTACAACCTTAGCGATCCCGTGAAATCGTGTGACCGAAAGGCTTTCAACTCTGAATTAACGTTGTTTAATTTTCTTGGGAATAAGTCGAAATATTTATGAAGGTTTGCAAGTTAAGAAAATCCGTGACGTACCGGAATAAAACAGACACGACGAAGGTGAGAGCAGGAATGGTGTTGATGCTGGCGGAGGCCAAAGTTGCTGAGACGTAGTTTATGGCGTAGGAGAATAGATTCAAGCTTAAAGTAGACCTGTAAAAATTAGTAATTTTCAAGATTCAAAATTTTATTCAATTCATTATCAAAGCTTTATATGCATGCATGCTCATCTGGTAGAGTAAGAGAGTAAACTTTTATATAATTTTGGATAATCCACTCGGGAAATATAACATTTCACATAAGTTACGTCATCCTTCCACCCGACAGTTACACGGATATATTATCGATTATAATCTTCAAATGCTTGATACAACTTGTGAATCCAAGGCATACCCAATCAATGAAATCAAGAAAATTTTTCCAATTACAGGATAAGGCAGTGGATCTGCAGCTTCCTTCCTGGAAACCACAATTAACAAGAAAGATTTCAAGAACCCAAATAATTTACTAAAAAAGGAAAGTAAATAAATGTTTTACAAACTAACATCTAAAGATAAAGGGTATACATAAAAAGATGTCAAATTTGAGAAAAATGATCATACCTCTCTAGGAAGTAAGCAAATGGAGCCAAAGCAACAGTGGCAATTGCTTGGCGATATGCAACAAAGACAAAAGGATGCATTCCTTGTGCCATCGCTGCTTTAGACAACAAGGCCATGCCTGCATATGCAAATTGAATGAAAATCACTACAATATATGGATTCTTTTTAATAATTAAAAATTTGTCTGAGTTCTCCATTTTTAATGTTGTTGGAACTTTAAAAATTTTTGTGAGAGATAGCTCGCCCGCCTATAATATTTATAGAGAAGATTTCAGGATGTATGTCACCACTCCTTTCACCTTAATATGATCATAGGTGTGAGGTGTATATGATCTTGCAGGTGACCTGCAACTTGTCCAGTACTTCTTTTGGTCTTAAGAAATTAATTACCCTTGTTTTGAACAAATTCGAACGCAAGATAGTAAAGTTTATTACATATAGATCTCCGAAAACTAAAGTAATACATCATTTACTATAGTGAGAAAGAACGATGTGACATGAATTAACCGTGGAAGTGGTGGAAATTGGTAAAATTAGAAAAAAATTATTTTAAAAAATGAAACAGAAAATAGCTTAAAATAAAAAAACCTTGGGGCCCTTTTTTATATGTAAATATCCTTGACCTGTCTATTTTGTTCCCCCTTTTTTTTTTCACGAAAAACAAAAAAAAAAAAATTTAAAAAAACGAAAAAAGAACTTGTGCACAACTATCCATCCCATCTTGTAAGGCCTAATTAGTGAACGCATAAATGTTACAGGAGCAAGACTGAACAGACACTTTCTCGATCAGGTCCAACATTAATGGTTAAATATAAAAAGTTGCTGGTAAATTTGTAGTTTTAAATAAAATTTGTAATTTTATATATTTTATAAGAATTAGTTTTAGTGTTTTTGGGATTGATAATAATACAATATAATATGGAAACTTATAATTTCTTGGATTTTTTTTAAATAAAATATTGTTGAACTATATTGTTTAATTAATATCACCGGAAACATGCACTCATCAGATAGATATATCTCAGGGATGAGGTTTATTCATTTGGGGTTCAAAAAATAAATCCACTACCATTTGGGTTAGTGGGTTCATGGTTTGAAAATTGAATCGGGTTCAAAACTAAGTAAGAACCCGGTTTATTTTCAAATGGAAAGTGGGAAGGGATGAAGTTATCATCGTTTGGTGTAGCAGTGAATATGGCAAAAAACTGGATCGAGTGGGTTCCGACAATATTTATGCACTCATATTTTAAAGATAGCTGAATCGGTTTCCACTACTCCTTTGATAAAAACATTTATTCAACTCGTACGTACTTGAAAAAGAAAAAAGTTTCAACCTTTCAATTCTTGACTCAGAACAACACAAATGATCCTTCGTTAAAATTTTCAAATATTATATAAATAGTACTTTTTTTGGTATTTTATAATCTATGAGGAGTGTCTCATCTTCATATATATAGTACTCGAAGAGTTTGTTGTTGGATTATGATCTTATTTATTCTCAAAATTTAGGATTCATGAAATAAAAATGAGTAGTTCTCTTGTGAGACAGTCTCACGAATCTTTATCTGTGAGACGAGTCAATCCTATCGATATTCACAATAAAAATTAATACCGTTAGCATAAAAAGTAATATTTTTTCATTGATAACCCAAATAAGAGACATGTCTCACAAAATACGATCCGTAAGACCGTCTCACACAAGTTTTTGTCAATAAAAATTATCGTGGCTACTAAGGATGCATCGTTTTTTTTCTTTTTTTCTTCGGTTTTTAACGTTGCATTGATTATCATGTACTTTATCATAACATCACTAGTTCTATATTTTATTTTTATTTTGATATTTAATTTGCTTTTGTAAAAAATATTTATATATAAAAAATACTTATATATATATAGTAAAGTATGCTGTTTTTATTTGGAGTAAATTTCCTAGTTGATGACAACTCAAGCGTATGGTGCATATGTGTTGCTACAGAATCATTCGATGAAATGGCACTCACAACAGGCAAGCGGTACTGTGATTGTCTTTTCCAATAATACATAAACCAGCAAGTATCTTTATTCGAAAAAAGTTGCACACTCCCAAATAAAATTTGTTCTTTTTTAATCTGAATATCATGTAAACATTACATAATAATTCAACTCCCTATAAATATGTGACATCCATGATCCACATACGTACATTCATATAAGTGCGCGCGCTCACGTGCCGAATTTGGCATAGTGATGACGTGCATAAAAATTGATTGGATTTGGCTACATTATATACGTGAAGACCCGAAATTTTACTATACAAAGAGACAAAGTGTAAGTTGATTTTAGTGTTGCATTGAAGATGAATTATTTCACAGAGGATGATAAATTACATGTAATTAATCATACAATCTTTGGCATGTATGATAATAAATAGCATGCAATAAACCATGCAACAATTGGTATGGTAGAGAATAAATTATATGTCATAAATCATGCAACCTTTGGTATAGAGGGGAAGGCCTAAAGTCACATTGGTGCCTATAAATAATGCAAAAGAATGAGTGAAATCACACCAAAACAACATCAAAATTTTCTCTTCAAAAGTTGCAATTTTTCGAGTATCAAAAATTTTGCCCAATTTTAGAAAGTTTTTCTCATTGTTTTACATGTACAAATCCGATCTCCACCGTTCAAAATACACCTACACGTGTTTTAAGCAACATATCCAAAATTCAGATCGATCCAAAGGTTAAATTAGGCGAAAATATTTTTTTAAGATGACTGGTTTTTAAGTGTCAAACTCCAACTTGTTCATTCCAAGATTTTTGGAACAATCTTTCGAATAAGTGGGTTTTTGCTATGTATTTTTTTGTAATTTAAACTTTGTACAAGTATTTCATGACATGCTTGTATGTATGTCAAACCATTTTCGAAAAATGCTATTATATATTTCATAAAATCTCGATCGATATACGATATGTTCTTTCTATTTCCGATGTTCTTTGATTCTGCTGAGTTCATTCAAAAATTCCGATAAGTATTGTTTGATACATCTTATTATGTGGTGCACTGTTGTGATTCAAGTGAGATATGGAACGACGCTTGTAAATTCTATACGGCCCCCATCAGTGGGTATAAACTGTGTTCTGTCTGGTTCCGTGCTCACCCCTAGAGGACAAACATATGGGAGAAAATTTGACCATGAAAAACGAGATGAATAACAATGTTTTCGTTTGTTCTGATTTGTTCTGTTCTGAATTGTCTGATAATCTATGTTTCACATTTCGATTCCGATTCTGAACTGATATGATATACTATGTTTTGAAAATCTGTTTGCAATATGGATTTTAAATTATCTTTATATGTACTTGTGGTAATCGATCGGCCCCCACTTGTTGAGTGTTTCCCAAAACACTTACTTCTTACATCTCTCTCGAGATAAGAACGAAAGTCAAGTAGACGGCGATGAATAAGACACGCTTCGAGGTTGGTGATGAAGTTTCGAGATATGAAGATTTCTCGCTTATGTTCTTCGTAAGCTTTGATTCAAGTTGTACAACGTTTCCGCACATTTTATTTCGTTTTGGAATTTATCGATGTAAGACAAGATTATTTTGAGTTAATGATGAAATAGACTGGTTTTGGTTTATACTGAACAACGCGGTTTGTTATTTAGCGATTATGTGATTGTTGAACAACGTCAGTATTGACTAACCCCGTTCTCAGGACGTGACAATAATACATGGATGACAAAGCATGCTAAGTCGAGCCCTATTAAGGGGAAAGAGGTCAACTAGTTAGCTTGAAGAATATGAATTTGAAAATAATTTAGAAACCGTCTGATTGACTTTGGTGAGCAGACAAGGTGCGTATTTCTATACACACAGAACATAACAGATGAGTCCACTTGTAGCAATGAACAGAGAAAAACCAAATAAGATTGTCGGAAAATACAATGAATCGAGTACTGCGCTACAATTCTTATCTTGAATTCGAGCGAGTAATGGAGATATCAAACATTCCCGTTTCATGGGAACACGTGACCTTATTTACATGTCATAAAATATCTTGGATGAGGTAGTTTATGACACAAATCACGCTATATATATTCCAACATGAGAAGCATGCATGGGGTTTAGCCTTCTTAGTCCGACTCTCTTATATATTCAGGTTGTGTTTCTGATATATTCAGCCTCTTTTTTTTTTAAAAAAAATACTATTTTTCATATAAATCTTCCAACGCTACTTGTGGAAATCTTGATCTTCCCCGATTTGAGCGTGCTTTATATGTTCCATGACTATTTGTGGAAAGCAATGGTGCACTTGAAATTTATAACTAGTGTCCCATTAATTAGAGAAGAAAAAGAACAGTCGATAAAACGTGTTCGTTTAGGCAAACCGTCATTGAGACCACAACAAGTGACAAGAATTATTAGGTACCCTACCACTAAAACACGCCTGCTTCTATAGAAAAAGATGCATGATCCTGTGTTGTCGTATACCACGATGCAATGAAAGTTGCAGCACTTCTTCCTGTCAGGAAATCCAAATCTCGCGCGAGATCGATGTGCACGGCTTTAGAATTAATGTGAAACACGAGGAGAAATTATAAGGAATGATATTCATTCAAGATATTAAAAACACGTACATTTGATCCAGTGCTTGATCAAATAACTAATTATAGATGTTTCAAAATCGTCTATTTCAATTTTTAGGACCCAACTTACTTAGTTAACAGTACTAAAATCAATATTCCATTATTATCACTCACAAATCGCTATTAGGAGATCGATAAAATATATATCGCGCGGTTCACACAGACCGGCTCAGTCTCCACCATACACATATATTAGTCTGATAGTTATATATCAGTAAGGATCCACTCATGCATCACATCTAAGGTGCTCTAGCTATCTCGATTGCTGAGTTATGTTTGTCAATAAAGAGTAAGTTGTGGATTATTTTTTCTTAAACTTGACTCAATTACTCTGTGAAAGATCGTATAAAAGGTTTGTGAGTGGGTGAAAATGACCATTTAAATGATATGACTGTGAGGTTGTGCAGGAAAAATAAATGTGGGGATTGACCCTATATAATATATATATGTGTGTGTGTGTATATATATATATATATATGAATGTCATGCTTTTTTTATATCAAGAATAATTAATATATAAGATATTGCCACTTAATGAATTATATTGTCTCAAAATTGTTTAAGCTAGCTTCGCTGCATTCGATTATTTAAATAACTAATTGCTAATGTCTCTACTTTGAACTTTTCGTGTGCACCCATTGTACTATTTACGCAATAGAGATAATATATACATGCAGGATCGAAAGAATTAAATAGCAAAATAAAGTGTATGGATGGATGGTACTTTTTGTTTAATTTTTTAAATTCCAAAACGGCTCATGCAGCCTGTCTGTCTTAATTGTATTTGTGAAAACATGCGCACTAACATTGGAGCAAGATTTTTTTATTAAGTTATCCAAACATACAAGGATTTTGTACATCATTGCACGTGTTTTTCCAGTTAAACCAATAATTATTTGTTCAAATTTGGTCATTGCATTAGTGTGGGATTGATATACGTGCACGCCAAATATTTAAACAACAAAATAGCTAATATGGGAGAGGAGGAGAAAAGACTGTTGATTATGATTAATTCGAACTAAAATAACCCGAAAGTAGCCCACTCGGCATCACTCATGGCTCGGCTATCTGATACTGATGAGCCAAATGGAGAAGATAACGATGACAGAGACCTCCTACTAGAAAAAGAAAAGTATTCGGGTTCATAATAGTCTAGTTCGTTTCTCTTCTTCACCCTCTTGGGAGAAGGGAAGCACCCGCCCGATGAGACGATGTCTGGCTGGCCAGGTACCCGCCTTTGGGGTGGAAGCGTGAAATAGGACCTGGCTGGCGGAGGTTTGATCACGGGCGTGTTTTGCTTCGGTTGGTTACGGACCTTGGGAACACCGGGTCGGATCTCCCACTTGAATGGAACAGATCCTGGTTTCTTGAACGAATCGTCTGTGTTCATGGTGTTGGAATATTCATTATATTTGTTTGCGTTGGGAAAATATTAATAGATAACGCTCAGTTGAATTCTCGGCTTGATTGAAGGCACGGAAGATGGGAATTTGTGGGGCCGTACTCAAATTTCAAGCCTTCACTTGGAACAAATGTATGAATTAATAAATAACATTGGTAGAAAATATTGTCCAGTTTTGGTTCGATTGACATGTAGCCAAATAGGAGAAGGAGACGAAGGTTGACAAAATGTCCATCATTTCTGTTGGTTGTGCATTTAATCCTATCTACTTTACATTCAATAAAATTTCTCTTGGAAAAATTTATATGTTTTTAATTATCTTATTGTTTTCAATGTTTGGTCATGTTGCTTCCGTTGCATTGGATATGCAAGAATGTTTGTCCCCGTGTCAATAATTTTCGTCGTAACTATTTAGTGTTACATCAGCATTTCGATAAAAAAATTAGCCAAAATTTAAATTAATAGATTAAAAAAGTAAATTGATTGACAACCTGGCAAAAAAACTTAATTAAAAACACCAAAAACATAATTTTCCCCACAACTCCTAAAAACCCATTATAAGATCAATAATAATGCCCCCTAACTATTAAAATTATGTTAAAGTTACTCTTTGACTTTTAAGACACTAATTGTATATCCTAATTGCTTCATAATAATGATTAAATTTGAAAATATTAATATGATAATTTAATAATCTCAAATTAATTTTGTTTTAATATATTAATTACGTACGTACATTAGTTTGCACCGACTGAAATATTTAATGCAATCTATCAGAGATGCGAATGTTCGACGTAACGAGTCATCTGACAAGTACGATTCCCAAGAAAACAATTTGAGAAATTTACTGAATCGTCGTCACAAATTAAATCCATATTAAATATTCCCCCACTGTCCCTTTTCATGATGGATCGAGTCATGCAACAAAATATGCCTTCAAGCATATTCAAAAGACAAGGATTTTTTTGAAAAATCCTTGTTTTTGATTTTTAAAAACGGTTTTAGTGATTGGATTTAGAACAAAAAATGCATGCAGATACTTTGACGTGTGCATGTAATGTGTGTGTGTTGGAATTTGGTAAGAAAGAAAATACAGTGGAAAATTTGTACACCGCATGAACTAAATTTCTTAATCCATATCATATTACATACACACACATATATATATACTAATTATTTCATCTTCCTGAATAGTAGCCTAACTTTTTGAATCTCTCTGTCCTACAACTCTGTTATTTTCGTTTTTGCAGTGAATCGGATCTTGAGTTGAAAGAAACCAAACAATGGTGCGTGACAATAGAGACTCGATTGCCATTGACCTCTCCATCAACGTGCCTCCGGAGGGAGGCTCCTCCACCTATCTCGACGACGATGGTCGACTCAAAAGAACCGGTTCGTCTTTATAATTATTGGATTCATAATGCATCAATCCTGCGTTTAGAGTAGTATTGTCAATCATGTTCTTGCATTTTTTGTTTGTCGATAGGAACTGTATGGACTGCTAGCGCACACATTATAACGGCAGTTATTGGCTCTGGAGTTCTGTCCTTGTCTTGGGCAACGGCGCAGTTGGGATGGTTGGCAGGTCCGGTTATGTTGCTTTTTTTCTCATTGGTGACATATTTCAATTCTTTGCTTCTGGCTACGTCTTACCGGACCGAGAACCCCGATGCCGGAAAGAGAAACCACACTTACATGGAAGCGGTACGGGCTCATCTAGGTAACTTGAAATGTTGCATTTAGATATGATTTAATTTTTTGAATGTTTGCTCCACTTAGCGCATCTGATCTTAGGGAAAATACGTAAAGTTGGTAACTTTTTTTTAATTTTAGCCATCTCAGCTTTCTACATGTATAATGTATTGCTTGGACTTACATGACTTATTGGATATTTTCTTGAATTTCAGGTGGGATCCAGGTTAAAGCATGTGGAGCAGTTCAGTATTTGAATATTTTTGGGGCTGCTGTTGGTTACACCATAGCTTCTTCTTTAAGCATGATGTAAGAACGCATTCAAGGCTTATATTTCATTGACTATGGAACTGTAATGTAGCCCGGTAGACCAATGATTTCAATGTCTGATTCAGAAAATTAATTTGAAACTTTTTCACACGAGTAGATAGAGACATGAATAATACTCTAGGGATTCCAAAATATTACAAATGAAATTGCAATTGTTCTGTTTGTGAGAGTCTAGAGGATCCCATTTGAGTGGGCATGGCTTGAAATGCACCTGGTGTGACAGGAAATTTGATGAACATTACTGAACAGGGCAATTATGAGGTCATATTGCTTCAACACAAAAGGAAAGGACAGTCCCTGCATAATTTCAAGCAAGCCTTACATGATTGCATTTGGTGTGATTGAAGTAATACTCTCCCAAATCCCGAATTTCGACCAAATATGGTGGCTCTCTATCGTTGCGGCTGTTATGTCCTTCACGTATTCCACCATCGGCCTTATTATAGGCATTTCAAAGCTTGCAGGTAAGGGAGTTCATATGCAAATTAAACTTCAAAATTTAATCAATGGGGTGACTTGCATGGGAGACACTACATGAAATTTAAGTTATTTCGATGGTGGTGGCCGCCTCTCATCGATCAAATATGTTGTTTTTTACATTTGAAGATTTGAATGACAGAAAACGGGAAAATCAAGGGAAGTCTAACTGGGGTTGCCGTTGGCACCGGTCCAGGAGAAGTAACTCAAGCAGCAAAAATCTGGAGGAGCTTTCAAGCCCTTGGAGCCATTGCATTTGCCTATTCTTTCTCCCTCGTTCTCATTGAAATTCAGGTATTCTTGAATATTTGCACTAGAATCCAGGATCAAGACGAGTGATGACGGTAAGTGATGAGATTATATTTTATTATTGATTTGATTGTGTGGGGTTAATTTGGGAGAGAGTGAGACACGAACTAATCGCTGCTTCAAGGCCAGTCGCCCACTTTGATGATCGAACTGCCACTTTCATGTCGTATATACATGTAGATAAATGTATGTACTTTTAGATAGATTTCTGCAGCGAACTTGATCGATCCCATGACCAAAAATCCTGTATCATTGTTCGGCAATCTCCGAGGAGATCAAAATCTTGAGAAAATAGTTTCCATCTTATTTTTACACTCTGGTTGAACTTTAACTCACTGACAAAAATTAGTTCTGATCTATTTGTTTTCAATTGGTAGGATACGATCAAATCTCCACCATCCGAATACAAGACCATGAGAAAAGCCACTTCACTAAGTGTACTAGTGACAACAGTTTTCTACATGTCATGTGCCTGCTTCGGCTATGCAGCATTCGGAGACCAAGCCCCTGGAAACCTACTCACCGGTTTCGGCTATTTCAGTCCCTCTTGGCTTATTGATATAGCGAATGCTGCGATTATAATCCATCTCGTTGGAGCGTATCAAGTATTCTGTCAACCCCTTTTCGCGTTTGTCCAAAAAACGGCCGCCACATGGTTTTCTGAAAGCGAATTCATCACCAAAGAAATCTCCATCCCCATCCCCATCCCAGGCTACGAGCCTTACAAGCTCAATCTCTTTAGGCTTGTTTGGAGATCGATTTTTGTGGTCGTCACTAATGTCATTGCAATGGCACTGCCGTTCTTTACGGACATCGTTGGGATTCTTGGCGCGTTGGGATTCTGGCCACTAACGGTTTACTTCCCCGTGGAAATGTACATTGTGCAGAAGAGGATTCCCACATGGAGTGCCAGATGGATTGGCTTTCAGATTCTAAGTGTCACTTGCTTGATTGTATCTATTGCAGCAGCTGCAGGTTCTATTGCCGGAGTTGCTTCTCATCTTAAGGTTTACAAGCCATTCAAGAGTTGACACTTGCTTTCGTTTTAACTCTTAATTTTAGTTTGTTGTTGTGGATTTCATTGTATTATGCAAGTGTAAAAAGTGGCCATGTAAGCACTGTTTCCTGACTTTAAACGACAGGCTTCACGATTTTTCAAGAATCGTTGGGTAGTTTTACAGAATTCTTAAGAAAAGAACCCCTTTGTTGTTGATGATAATATTTGAGACAAACGAATTAATGTTTGATGCTTAGAGCCCACACAATATTAGAGATTCTTCCGTGTAATGTGTCTCTTGTAACAACATTTTAGTTCTTGATCATCGACAAATGAAAAATTCACATGATCTAATGATATTAAAATAGAAAAAAGAACATCTTTCTATCGGGTATTCAAATTTGCGAACTAATTAATCAAGAGATGATAAAAATAATAATTGGACATTTTTTCACAAAATGTTAATTCCAAAGTTGCAGAATCTGAGCACATGGATTGTTGCAGAATCTCATTTAGAGGCCTACCAATTCGCCATAGAATAGTTGCTAGGTGTATTAAATAATGTATACTTTTGAGCAAATATGGACATTTTACATGCAATGACAAATCAATATAAATGTGCCCTCTGTAGTATTTTTGACAATGGGAGACCTTCAAAATTAAAGCAAAATAAAGGTGTTCCCCTTTTACATTTTATCCAAGCTCCATTTTCTTGATTATTTTGGTGGATAAGAGCCTTTTTCTTGTCAAAATACATTTTGGCTTTTTTAATATTGCTATTTTGTGCACACTATCCCTTTTTTAAGTTATTTATTCCAATAGAAGTATTCTTCACTATATTAATATAGACAAAAACTTGTGTGAGACGGTCTCACGGGTCGTTTTTGTGAAACGGATCTCTTATTTGAGTCATCCATGAAAAAATATTATTGTTTATACTAAGAGTATTACTTTTTATATGAATATCGGTAGGATTGACTCATCTCACAGATAAAAATTCGTGAGACCGTCTCACAAAAGACCTATTCATTAACATAATATGTATATTTACTGTTCAACGATTAAATAAAAATATACGAAAATAATTTATTTAATTAGTCGTGTTAAATTATTAGTTAAATTTCCGTTGAATGAGATTAGAAATCGAACCTGAAGCTTGAGTAGACTCCGAGTAACATGATAAACTGATTTTATTCCATTCAAAAAATTAACTAATATTTGAACTCATCTTAATGACATTTTTGGTATTATCGATTAATTATTCTACTCATATTAATGGTATCTGTTCATCTTAAAAATAACAAATTTATTATGTAGGAGTGTGCCAGTAAATATTTCAACATATGCTCGACAAAAGTAAGAACTGAAGTATTGCATTATCTATTAAAATTAATGCCCCATAATTAGAAACTGTGGATATTCCCGTTCTATCTAAAAAGCCCTTTATCCTTTGTGAGATTCTTCATCCATCCATATCTAAAATTTGCTCCTTCAAGCTTTGCGTCATGGCACATACTGCCTTTGTTACCTCTTCCATCTAATGAGCTGGATGATGTGGTCAATACGCCTTCGCCACCTCAACACCGTCGCGTGATGTTTCACGTGATCTACAACACTTTTGATATTCTTCTTGTCATCATTGCAGTTGTCATATTCACTTTGATGATCAAGTGGTGCTTTGGAGATGTTCTCCTTGTCCCATGATGCAATACCAGTATCTTCAAATTTGATTGAAATAAAAGAATCTTAGGTGACACACAAAAATAGCACTCTTAAGTACTGTAATGTTGTAGTTCTCTACAAAGATTTCAAGTTTTTCGTGTATAGATAATAAACATTACTTTCTCTGATCAGCAAAAGAGTTTAAAAGGGCTCAGATTGCAGCAGCTAGAAGAATTTCGGACAAGGAAAAACCCTTAGAGGAAACATTCTCTATTCTCTACATGAACTTGGCGATTTCATCAAATAATGGATCACCCTACGTTATACTACTTGCTGGATATATATATTTCACATAAAAAATTTCTAAAAAAGTAGAGATTGCATCCAAATAAAGTAGGACTACATTTTCTTATCAGCAAATCATACCTTCTTGGCTGTACACAGATGATGAAGTGATGATCAGATTCTGATGATCTGATTTCTTTGGTTTAACTTTGATCCGACGATCCAAAACTTTGGCAGATAAAATATTGTAGAATGTGTGGATGTTTTTGTTCTGGTGAAGGTGACAGATTTGGGTTTGGTGTGAATTAGCTGCTAAAACTAAGAGCCTCTCGTTCAGGCAAAACGCACAAACACCTACAACTATGTGTGTTGGATGTAAATAGCAGCATTCACAGAAACCATCTCTGTTGCACTCTTTCATTTTAATTTCTCTGCGTGCGTGCTTTAGCATGAGAAACAGAAAATGAGATGAAATGAACTTATCTTACATATATAGAGAAAGTGTGAGCTTGTGTGGTGCTTCTGCGCTCAAACGAGGTGTGTTTAAAAGTGGCTATTGTATTATAACACACTGAATTTGTACTTCCCACAAAAAAAATTTGAATTTTTTTGTATAATTTTTTGAAAACACAAGTTCTATATGATAAAAAAAATGGAGCACATAATTGTACAAGGTTAGAATGGATGATGTAAAAATTATTCGGTAAAAGGAGCCACCAATCCCCGCATTACAAGGAAAAAACCCAAAAAAAGTATACCAAAATGTTGAGATTCAATTAAGAAATAAAAATGAAAATGCTGTAACCAAAATTTAAAGGTATCTGCATACACATGTAAAAAGGTTCTATTTTAATTTTCTTTATGAATATAGCTTGTTAAGATCGTCGGAGAAGGTTTTCCGAATGACGTCCCTCTTGAGCTTGAGTGCCGCCGTAACAAGGCCAGATTCTGGAGTCCATGCTTCAGAAAGTAACTTCATCCTCGCAGGGATCTCGAATTTTTCTAGTCGAGCTGCCTTTGCTGCCTGCACAGAAGATTAATGTAGCAAAACAATCTTAACAGACCCGAAAGTGAAAGTGAGAGAGTTGATCCAAAATTTTAAAAAAAATGCAATTTTTTTGAAGGTGTTTCAAATATCGAGTTCGGCCTTTCAATTTTAGATAAACGTTGACACGTTACCAAAAAGAAAACCGTAGGGAAAGAGTGAGTGAATCTTGCAATTGACTGCCCACGAGCTAAAGTAGTCAAATTTTTATCGAGACAAGGTTGAGTTTGAATCAGATTGACATTGTAATAAATTCATGAATGCTGATAATCGATCAGACTGATTAGTACCTTTAGTATTGAACTTGAGACTTCCTTCAGTGTCTCTTCCTTCTCGCACAAGTCCGAAAAGTAAGAATACAAGATCCCTTGGTTCGAAGCCCAGGCTTCCAGAGCGGCCTGTGAAGCCACCACTAAGGCTACACAAAAACTATGGAAAGAATTGGCATGCAACATTATGTTGTCGATATATGGGCTAATACTCAAAGCAGCTTCAACCTGCATAGGAAATCTTTGAAATCTGAAAGGAGACTAATCTTACCAGAAAACAAACATAAATATAAAAGCACTTTCAGCAGCAGAGCCAAGAGCAACAGGGCAAAACTAAAACTCAAAAAATTGATGGGGGCCAAAATCAAATTTAATGGAATATATAGAAAATAGACGAGGGAGAGATCACCCATGCCTACCCCTCTGGCCTGTCATTTTCTTCATTTGTGCCTTACCTTTCCTAAAGAGACATATTCCCCATGTTGGAGTTTTACAATGTCCTTTTTGCGGTCAATGATCTCAAGGCAACCATCGCCATGGAATTGGCCAATGTCACCAGTGTAGAACCACCTCATTCCTCTCTCGTCCACCTTTGAATGATAGAGACATAAAAATTGATTCGCAAGACCATATTCTTAAAAGACAAATGATGCAAGAATTAAGCAAAGAACACAAATGATTACCTTGTATACTTCCTTCGTTTTCTCCTGATTTTTGAAGTATCCAAGTGTAACATTCGGCCCACCAACAACAATTTCTCCCCGTGGTTTTGGAGAATTGGTTATTAAATATCCTCCCTCAGGCCAATCAACCAACTAAAAATTTTCAAATATTTACGGTAAAAAATATTTAAAACGTAAATATTTGAAAGCGTGTCCAGAAAAACAATTATAGAATATTGCAAACATGTGTCCAGGTTTAAGAAGACATGACATGCAGTGAATCCAGAATCAGTGCATATGAAGGCTGTGATTATTTCTTACACGAAGAAGATAACATCAAAGATTACTTTTTACCCAAAAAAGATGCACCCATGAACTGTTTTAAAACTTTTTCTATCTCTTTGGCAATTCAAATGCAAGAACTAACATCAGAATACAATATTGAACTCCTAAATTATAGGAAGCTAGGAATATTCAGTATCATAGATGGGAAGCGATGTTGAATTATTATACCTTGATGACAGAGCAGGGTAGAGGGGCACCAACACGACCAACAGATGTATCGTCATATTCGCTAAAAGTCCCACCCGCACAGGTTTCAGTGAGGCCATATCCTTGACCGATTGGAGCACTGAAAATAGCAAACAATGAATTGAAGATGAACAAACTAATTTTTTTTAAAAAAAAATAACAATAATTATGGGGACATGGAAGAAACGACCTATTAGCAATTTAGTCAACAAATAATTAATACTAACCCAAGACAAATATTGATAAATCTTTGAGTGTCACCGGAAAGTGGAGCACCTCCAGAAAGTATGAAACGGATCTGACCACCCAAAATTGCTCGAACTTTTCTAAAAACCAAAAGGTCCCATAAAAGTTTCTCTAAGCCCCACGCCCCAAACCAGCTGCCATTTAATGAAGACAATCTACGAGCATACGCCAAATCAAATAATTTCTTGGACAGTCCACCAGTAGCATCTATCTGAAGTTTTACCAGAATATTGCTCGAACTCAAATTAAAATTTAAGAAAAATAGAAAAGAGCAAAGCATCTAGAAAATGAAGAGATTTCATACCTTTTTACGCACACCGTCTCGGACACGGTCAAGAATAGCTGGAACAGCTGCCAACAATGTTGGCCTTAGAATCGTGGCATCACCTTTTGTTCCTTTCTTAATCTTGTTAGAAGTATCAGTAAGAGTTAAAGGAGATCCATATCCAATAGAACTTCCAATTGCTGGCATAAGAGTCTGCAGTAAATAAGATTCCTAATATATTTTAAAGGGATTGACCAATCATCATATTATACAATATAGATGCACAAAATTAACTGGATAGCATTTCATACCTCAGCTGCTAGTTCAAGAATGTGAGCCAGTGGTAGGTAAGCTAAATAAACATCCTGATTTCCAAGTCCAGGAACAATTGTCATCACAGCGGATGCTGTCGCTAAAACATTGCCATGTGTCATCATAACACCCTAAATGATTAACAAAATAATGTTAACCTGGGATCTGATTTGGTAACTTGTGATAAAATAAAACATGTATTTTTTAAACACCAACCAACTAAATAAAACCAATGGGAAGTTATAAGAAAACCATCGAAATTTTGTAAGTTGAAAACACGGTCATATTTATTAGTGCTACTAACTCCGAAGCATTCATGCACTAAATTTAGCCCTATCATTGGCAATATTAATGGTTGGTTACCAGTTATTAGACACAAACCTGCCAATAAGCTATCACAATTGATAATTGGCTTAGCAAGCTATTAATTCAACTATTTATTTAAAAAGAGAGACTAACATAAATGATTGTTACATGAATGTATGGCCCAATAAAATCAAGAACTACCAGTCCATTGGCAGACAGTACGTGGTAACAAAAGTTGTTCAAAAAGCTTAACCATGCAGTTTGGAGAGCTAGAGAAAAATGAACATTTACGCATAGGGAGATTTCACAAGCACTTTGAGACTTGATTCAGCTTCACGAAAGGAAAAAAAATAAAGTCTAAACCAATGCATACTCTAAAGTTCCATCATCTTCCATTTCACAAAGGAGGAAGTATGTCCATATACCTTTCTTTTCTATCTTCAAGTAGGATTTTAGGCACCCAAAGAATATAAATACGCTACCAATTCAATTTATTAATGATAACATCTAAAAATTAAGTTTATTACACATTTGAATTGTCACTAATAGATGGGAACCGTGCAGCCATGGAATATTTTTACCCCATATTTCTAGGTGAGTCACCTTATCTAGTTTTGCCAAATACTAGACGATGAACTGAAATTAAAACAATCTTAATTAGCATCACATATCGGGTAAGGCAAAGAAGTGACATGAAAAAAGAATGCAACACAGCATAAGCTTTACATGGCTGAACCATGAACACTTGCATCAAGGACATAATGCCTAGAGGTCTGAAACTCTACTAATCTATCTTAATTGATAATAAAACGATCAACACTTCACAAAGGTTAAAACATCTTGAAACAAATATGGTAGAAATTCTTTCAGACAACTGAATTACAATAATATCATATTAAAAGTCCATCGTAGTCTAACATACATCAAATTTAATTCCATAATATATTTTTTGATGTTTAACTCTCTGACCTTTGGCAAACCAGTACTACCACTCGTGTACATTATCACAGCGATATCCGCCGAAAGAGGTAAGTCTGCTTCAACAGGATGTTGACGACCCAGCTTTTCTACATTGGAAAAAGAAGTGATGGCCCAGCTACTGCTGCCAGAACCCAGTGGATTATCCAACTGAAACTCGTCGTCCATGCATATTATCCGCTTGACAGTGTCAAGCTGTCCACTTATATTTGCTAGTTTCTTCAGTTCTTTGTATCCACAAATCACAGTGGTAACCTCAGTCTGAAACAGAGTGGCATTTTTCATGCATGAGTGAAATATATAGGCATGTGATACATATTTGAGCATTTATTGGCTGATTATTTAAGTATAAATGGCCTCCAATAAGTGGAAAACCGAAAGAAATACCTCATTAAATGAATGACACAGAGCCTCTTCCCCTAAAGATGCATAAATTGTCACAACACTCACGTTGCGCCTAAAACAGCCCTGATCCAAGGAAATTTATGATTAGAAGTTATTGTAAGCATCAGAGCATAAAATTTATCAAACGCATTATTCACAACTGAAAAGGTATTCCTGATTTTGTGGATTAATTACACTGCATGCAAATGAAAGTCAAATTTGGAGCATAAACTCAATCCCAGATGGCCTCATATTTGATAGATCTGTTATCAGAGCATATAATCAATCATGATATGGGTGTCAAGTCAAACATAAAGATGATATTACGACTTACAAAGCAGCTTCATTAGGAAAAGAATAGTGAATGTTGTTCCTATGTAACAAGCATATTCTTTACCTGCAATGCAATGAACCATTCTTCACATGTATCAGCAAAGATTGCTGCACGTTCCCCCCTTTGATGTCCGAGTTGCACTAAACCAGAGGCAAAGTTGCAGACTGATTCAAAAACTTGTCCATAACTCAACCACTCATAATCACCAAAATGGACCTTCTCAAAAGACCTTCCATCTGCAGATATTTCCACTTCTTTCGTGATTAATTTCCGAGTCCCCAGTAACTTATTATAAGTATATTTTTCGCATGACTGCTCAAATAGCTCCGCAAGAGTTGTGACCCCTTCCCATGCTGTTTCCACCGGGGATGCGAATCTGCTGTTTCGAATTGCATAACCAGTTTCCCCACCAACATCCAGTGCCAAACCTCTTTTCTTCTCTTTTTTGGTGTTCTGAATTATCAGCGCAAGCACAAGTGGAATAATGGCTCCAATATAATAAGGACCCATTCTGTCCAAGGCAGAGCCAGAAAAATCGAAAAAATCCTTAAGATGTAGAAAGAAACGACCCTAAGGATATTATTAAACAATTTTCTTGATTGAATTGCATAGTTTCACCGAGATGGTTTTGACTAAAGATCAATCAACTCTCAGCCAATAACAAACAACCCATTTTTGCACGCAAAGTTGGAATGTCTAACTTCACCAAAATAACCGGTCAACCGACGCAACAACACATACTTCTCTAGAATCTTACTAATAAAAAAATAAAACCATTCCAAGGCGTAATAACATGAATTATACAGCAAAAGATTCATCTAAAAGCTTTCTAAAAACCACTTTACTCCACACACATGATAGCATTATTTGCATTAGTCCACACTGATCAAGCAACCATAGACATGACATTGTAACATTGAAGAATAGAGAACACCAAAGAGATCCATTTCAAGAAACAGGAAAACAAAAGCAACTAACGAAAAGGTAATATCTTCACGCAAATGATTAATTTATGCGCAAGCTGGGAAAACAGAATAGCGCAATTATATTGAAGAAAAAACCCCAATTACACGCATTTATGAGAAATTCTAAATGAGGTACTTTTATTTAACAAAAGCTAGCATACCTCTAAGCAATTGATTACACCAAAAAAAAATCGATCTTTCCCAACAAATTATATCATAAATTTGTTGGAAATTACTGGCATTACTCCAAATGAGCACGAAAATGGAATTCTCAAACTCGAGATTGTTTTAGGCTTTTTATTTGCTGCCGAGAGACGGAGACAACGAGGACTAGGAGTTAGGATTATCGGGAAGATTGAAGGTAGACTGCATTTTTTGTTTTAGGGAGACGGAGGTTTCCCTTTAACCACACACGCGTTGAGGCGGGCTGAATGGCAATTAATCGCAGCCCACAATTAAGTGAGCCACACACATTTTCACATCTCTATTTTTGGTATTTACGAAACAAAAATAAATAAATAAAAATATCAAACTGAGAATTCAAAATACTTTTTGAAAATATTTGCATTACCTTAAATAACAAAAAGTGAAATAACAATAACACTGTATCAAAAATATAAATATAATAATTATTCATATTGAGTGAGCGATCGACCCATATGTTTGGACTGTTATGCGATTTAAAAGATTTGAGTTGCAATGTTCTCACTAGTTATAATTTTTGATAAGACGACAAACTTTCGATCCTATAGAGTGAGTAATTCGAAAATGTTTGCTTTTTGCCAGTAAAAAGTGAATAATATTATGTTGATATAATTATTAAGTTTGTATAATTATTATTTAACCTTAATAATTAGTAAACCGTGTATTTTGTATTTATTGATATAATTTTTTTTTACTTTGTTGTTATTTCTATACATATTATAAGACACTAATGTTCACACATCATTTAACATCCTAGAATTTATTTTAGTATAATGACATTTTGACTGTCATTCAATCGTTTGATTTGCTAGTATTTGATTATTCCATCATATGCATCCAAGGGAAAAGATACATGCATTACAATAAATACAAGATAACATTCCATTCAAAGTAAATACAATATAACATTAAAGCAAACAATAAACACTATGAAAAAATAATGAAATAATGAGCTGGTTTGGAATTATCCGGAATACCAAAAGGCGGAAGACTAATCATCAATCGGCAATATCGGAATTAAAAAATATCAACGACAGAAGAGTAAAAACACAATTGTTATTTTTATTCATGCTTTTATATAGAAAAAATATTAATTTATTTATTAGATCGATTTTGTTTTCTCTTTGTTGCCGAAGAAATCACACTGGTGGACGTAAAATTTGCCAACATATTTACAGATACAAGCTTTAAATTAATCATAGAAACCCATTGTCGATAATTAATATTGGCGATCGTTGCTTATTACATAAAACCTTTTGTTCATAATTTAAAAGATGCATTTTCTAAAGTTCATTTATAATTTATGATATGATAAAATTATACAAGTTCACAATCCGGACTCATATTTTGAATCATCGCTGTATAGAATTGACAACAGGTTTGGAACAAACAAATCAAATACAAATTATGTAACGTGTCATGGTTCTTCTCACATTTAAAAAGCCTATCTTGTGAGTTTTGGACACCTTCTTCTCAATAGTTAGCTTTTGTGGATTGAGTCGTAACAAATTCTCAAACTCAAACCAAAATAGTTCATTTTTTAGATTTGGGCTAGCTAAAAATATTTGCTCGATTTAATCCGTTTGTATCTCTAGCATTAAAGACAAAGCCACCCACACCTGGGTAACTTGTGACATACAAATGATCATCATGCACAGTCCTTAAGTACAAAAAAAAAAAAAAAAACAACAATATCCTAGGCCAACATGACACCTCTCAACTAGCGGGAGAAAATCAACGTGACTGCATAGAATATTCATCCTCTCAGCTTGATGATGATCTTCCATGGAAGTCATCTTGTTGATTATCTTGAGACGACGTTCCTGAAAACATCCCCATCATAGAGCTAAATGCCCCAGATACCTCTTCAGGTAGTTCGTTAACATTGAGATTAATGTTCCCACCTATTCTTATCTCTGGCTCAGCATGTGCACCAGTGTTACTTTGTCCCGCAGGTTGGTTTTCAAAGATTTGTCCTGGATTTCCGTAGGCGGACATGTTTCTTAGCATGCTAGCGAAATCTGTAGGAAGAGCATCCATGTTGAATGGCATGGAAGGAAATGGTGGCGGTGCTGCAAAACGACTACTTGATCCACCTTCAGATTGTTGACTTGATTCTCCGTGACTGGTGGAGGCTGAATTCTGCATGGGGGAATAGAAATAGAACTGTACGAATTAATAATTGAAAAGAATTTCCAATCCAGTTCTAAAATGATACATTCATCTTACACCTGATCATCGACAACAATTCATAAACTTCCAAAATTTCTGATGATGTTCGTTTAGTATTTGACTCATAAATACTAGTGATCTCTTACATTTTCACATGCCATGAAAGGTAACTTTTAAGTAGGGCGTGTGGCTGGGGAATGAAACTGGTACCTGATAGGGTCTTTGCTGCTCTTCTTTTAATTTCTGTTCAGCAACCTAAAAATTAAGAATAGATTAAAATCAAGAGCAAGCATCGAATCACCACACAAAATAGTAGTTTATTCATCAACGAACCCTGATATTTTCTTTCACCACATCATTGGTAGGATCAAGTTCCAAAGCTGCCATGAAAATGATATCTAGATTAGAGAAGTCAATTTTCCACAAACTAAAAGAATCTCAAGTTTTACTGAGTATAAAAAAGTATCCAGTCGCAAGAATATGAGAAAGTCAATCAAACATAAGAAAACAAGGCGAAAGATTTGATAAATAACTCAGTTCCATGTCTTTGTTCTAAAGCCAATGCAGCTTAAATTCCCACGGCACATGGAGGCAAGACGAGACAAAGGAGTATACACTATCCTGATTATAGTCGCTATTTTCGTACATAAACAGGATAAATGTTTGTAAAATGAATTGAAACCACCAACCTTTCCTAAATCCTTTGTCAATTGCATCCCTGTACTTCCCTTGAGCATAACAAGCAAACCCCAAACGACTATATGCCTTGCTATAGTTTGGATTGATCTCTATAGATTTCAGACAATCTTGAACTGCTTCAGCATAGCGATAAATCTGGGTATATGCAGCTGCCCTAAGAATTTTATGATCAATACAGTTCAATCATAAACGGATACATGGAGAAAAGAAGAAAAACAAGTCTAAAATGTAACATGGTAAAGTCACGAAGAAAATATTAGCCTGGGAGAAGGAAAAATGAAATTGCTAAAACTGGACCTAAATTGCAACACCGGAGCAGAACTCCTCAACCATGGGAAGAGGAGAAACAAAAAAACAAACAGCAATGAAAAAAGAAAGAACAAAACAATGAAAGTTCAAATATGATGATCAAATCTTTAAAGCGACAATGAAGGCAACCGATATTTAAAAAACCATTTAATGACGTTGTCGGACTGAATGAAAATTGGATATGCTTTTAAAGGGTATCATGAGAGTTTAGGGAATGGCGAAAAAATAGCAGAACTTCATTATGCCCACAGGTCAATTCTGAAATCTGTGTTCCTTCAGGTTATAATCACATAAAGTTGGCTTTTAAACCAGCTTTTATAATCATCAGTTTGACACATAGTCCTGGTAGATTATAAGTTAGCATTTTAGAACATTTTGGAAGCCAGTTTCAGAAAGGCGTTCCATGAATGTGGAGATATGTAATGCAACTATATAAGTGACGAACCAAACAAGTTCCCATGAATATGTTGCAGACCTGTTGCAAAAATAAATAGCGTTGTCTGCACATAGCGCAATAGCAAAAGTATACAGCTCAATTGCCTCGTTATAAAGCTTAGACTGCATGGCTTTGTTACCTACGATACAAAAAAGAATCATTTGATTATGTATTAGCGATAAACAATCCACAAGAAAAAATGTCAGTAAAAAAGAAATAAAAATGGTAAAGAACACAAAACACACAGGAATCATGCGCCACAAGGAATCCACCATCATATTGTGATCTTTTATCGGAAATACCATAATGGCGGAGGGAAAAAGAAAAATAACAAAAGAAATATCAAGAGATACACAGATGCATCATCATCATGTTGCATGTATTTTCTATCATAACTTGCAATTAATAACAAATGTTTCAACATGAAAGGCATTTGTTTTATAGTTCAAATGCCTAAAAATTCATGATACTCGGTCACTCAGCCATGACAACTTCTCAAAGACGTTTCCGACCCGAGGATAGTATCATTTGGAAAAATACATTCATAACCATCATTCCCAAGCTCATAACAAGATGATAATAGCAATTCAAGTAAGAGAAAGTTTAGGTAACAAAAATAATAATGAGAAGTATAAATTTGGTTAAAAACATCGGAAGATGAAGCACCTTGTGATTTGAAGGTCTCTGCCAAGCTTTTTTTATCAAATGTTTGACACCCCGCTATTTGCATTTCCTGATACCCATAATTATAACTTCATCAAGAGGCATACCCTAATGCAACTCTAGCCATCAAGAAGAATGGCAATAATCTTAAGAAATTACAATCTGAGGGAAGAAACATCTTATACTGATGAGATTTCCAGTTCATACTGTTTTATCCAATCAGAACTATGAAATAACATGAAGATGCACGACACATTGCAAACTCTACAACAAAACAAGTGCCAGGAATAAATAATGAAGTCCTAATAACGTTTCGCAGTGTATTGGAGCATCATGTCCACAGCATAAACATTGTAGTGATTCAATTTCTTTCCATTTCAAAAGCCATCTAAACGGCCCCATCACCATAACCTCTAAGGTACTCTTATTTCTTTAAGTATCGCTTCCATTAGCAACTTAACCCAGCAGTATCATCTAGTTGAGATGATGTGGTGTGGTGGAGGTTTTCTAATTTGCAACACAACATCAACAAACAGTGGCAGTTGATTGGCATCCACCCAAATCCCTACTTCCGAAATTTTACATTATCAAACTCATCTGTCAGGGTCAAAGGCAAATAGCCACTTTGATTCTATTGTTTTTTAACTTAACGAGAAGAAGGATAAATAGTTGGTGGAATGGAATAATTGCTAATAAAGGATGAAATGACAGCTAATATCTCAGATCAAGGATTAGTATTCACCAACTTGGCTCAATCTATAACCGGAAGTACACCTAGAATAACATAAAGGTAAGAAAATGACTCGACGTACCATAAATATACATTTCTGAGTTTCATGAACAAATCTGAAAGGAAAAATTAGGTATCTCCGAAAGAAAGTTACATCAACCGTTGATCAAAACAATGTAAAAAATTGCTGTTAACCGTGGTTTAATTTTCACCACGACAAAGCTCATCATACCTCCACTGCATTATGAAATACAAGGGTTACTCTATCCAGCTGCACTTGATCATCGTTTCCATCGGGCATCCTATTGAAATAATGGACCTTTTCAAGAGCACCAAAAAATTGCCCAAAAAGTTCATCCTTCCCTGCCAATGTAAAAGATTTTGTATTCGGCCAACTAAAAGATTTATAAAATATTACATATAAAAATTAGTAGCTAATAAAGGCTATTTGGCCTCATCAAGGTGCACCTCCAGCAGATCCCATCAAAGACACGCAAAAAAGGTAAAAAAGAAACTCTCATTGGGTGGAAAAGCATGAAAATACTGCAATTCCTTGTCCAAATTGTCTCTTTCCTATTACCAAAAACAATTTAATCAAATTTACCAATATACAAAAACCAACCCCATATTATATAAATTTACTATCTGACATGAAAACAGTTTTCATCAAGTACAAGGATTGCAAATTCTTCAAGACTTCAAAAAATGCTAATCAGAAATGGATTAAACCAACTGGCAAGATATCATGAGATTAATTGCAACCCAAATCGTCAATGTCTTTGTCCCTTACCCATCTATCCAACTCTTTCTTATCTTTCTTCAACCATTTCATTATTTTATCCGGTATGTTTGATCTATCAGCCCTCAATGATCACAAACCATCCAATGGACAGGGATTCTAGGTGTAATAATAGGATTACAACTTTAAGGCCGAGTTTTTTTCAAATAATTTCAGTACTTTGAGCAGACGGAAGAAGCCTCGGATACACGGCCGTTACAAAGAAAAGCTAATTCAAATAAGAATCACGAGTATCTCGATACTGCCATGGTAAGCTGGTCATCAGGTCATGTAATAGTGTCATGATGACAAGAACAGGATTTCCTATCCTGTTTCATATATCATATAAAGTTTTTTTTAGGAAAAATACATAAAAATATATGCTCTCACCATTTGAATATTGTTCTCTTGTTGCATCCTGTCCCTAATAGTGGAAGAAAATAGGATTTAGTAAAAAATAATAGCGAACTGCCAAGAATAGACATAAAAAAACATCCTTAACCTCATCCCACCCAGAGCCGTATCATCAAACATGATTAGATGAATATTGGAAAGAGAGAGAAATAAAATAATGCAAAGCTGTAAGAGACAACTAAAATCATGAATGCACTTTCAATTTGCCACTACTAGCATTGGGATTCTAAGGAAAAAAATTTCTCAAATTAGGGAAACAAAACAGTTTACTACAGGTCAACGTATTAATCCATGTCATATAGCCAAAAAGATAAGCATATATCTTTCAGGCATTCCATATGAAATCATTTTAACAATGTATAAAATATCTGCGTGTATTAATCAAATCCAACTACAAAATTTCTTGCTTTTATAATTCTACATAAAGTTTTAAAACTCTCAACTGGGAAGCATTTAAATTAGTCAGAATCCAATGAAAACTAACATAACACTTAATAATACAGTGTACAGAGTGAAAAAAGACCAATGACAGCAAAGCCTCCAAAACTTCAGAATTCTTGGCTGAGGATGTAGATGCACCATTGGAAATTCCTGCGCTATCAGTTTCACAATCTGCAATTGCTTGTCGAGAGCTGAAAATGTCTATTAACGGATCACAATTTGATTGGTTGCACAGTGTGGACGAATCAATCTTAAAAACCTCTGCTATACAATCCCTTGCAACTTCAAGAGATTCACTGTCGACTCCAGGTGAAGGTTCAACTGCATTTATATATATATATATATATATATATATATATATATATATATAAGTTACAATCGTTATGCCCCTCCAGTATCATTGGCCACTCAACTTCATACATTATTATTATAGCATCAACACCCCCACCCCAAAAAACAAAAACAACAAATGCATATTTTAAATTTTAAAAACTATGTAATAATGATTTAAGCCAAGTTTTGCATGTTTTTTGAACACTTAATTTACAAATGTACTGTTGATACGAGTTATTAACCCTCGAACAATGTTACTGCCTTTGTAAAATATAATTCCAAGAATATAAAAGGAAAAGAAAACTTCAGCAGATGAATGAAAATATAGTACAAATTCTTTTAGCCTAGCAGGCGCACAATTCAGAATCGAGACTAGAAAATACCAGACTAGCTGTATCTCATTTCCTAACCGAAATAAAATTAGCTTCTATAAATTTCGGAACTTCCTAATCGAAATCAAACCGAACACAACTACACACGCATACACGAATACATAAATATGCGTTGCTAAAGTGCGTACCGGAGAGGAGGAATCGGAGGAAAGAGGCGGCGATGCGGCGAGAGAGAGGGGAATCTGTCTTTAGATTCGTCATAAGAAGGCGTCCGACGGTTCGCAGTCAAGTCAAGCGCCAAGAAAGCAGATACAAGCCGCGAAGGAGCTACTTCGAGTCTTGAATAAGGGGATGTTTGGTTGTGCTATCTATCCTCCAAACCATGTTACCTACTTTCTTTTACTTTTTGTTTAATTTATAGTGAAAATAGAACTATTTCTATATTGAGACAAAACGGTTTTATAAACGCAAAAATTTGTGTGAGACGATATCACGAGTAGTATTTTATGAGACGAATCTCTTATTTCGGTAATTCATGAAAAAATATTACTTTTTATAATTAGAGTATTACTTTTTATTGTAAATATCAGTAGGGTTGAACATTCTCACAGATAAAAATTTGTGAGACCGTCTACAAGAGACTTATTCTTCTATAAATTATTATGAAGCAATCCCAATCTCTTCCCTGAGATAAGTCGATAGCTTGGATCGAGTGCCTAAAAGTTTGTATATTTTTAAAATTGATTGGTTATCTCATATTAGTTTTTTTTTAATTAAGATTTTATGTATTTATGGGTTTGAACTCAGTTTTGAGCATATATTTGATTACTTTCATGGTTGTGATATTAAATAAAATTATTAATTTTGTTGTCTCCTATTACCTGCCATAATTATTTGATGATCATGAAATTTTTATTAAATAAAACTTGCCAAAATTTTGAGGTCATTGTAGATGATACATAAATGGATCATAGACAATTCACAAAAATCAATAGATATAGTCACATGCCTTTGATTCATTGTTCGACCTGAATACAATAAATTAATTGTTCGAATACTTTTGTAATTTTGGGTCTCTGAGACCGTTTTGTTCATCGCCTTACACTTCAACAAGAACAAATTAAAGTTGCAGCAAAACCAAAACCGAACAATCAATCGGGGAGTGGAACAAGCATGGAGCGAATTACTAGCGCGTTGAACCGAGCAGCGGTCAGTGGAGGCGCTGGAAGCGGAGAAGGACGCTCTTCTCAAAACAAACAAGCTCACAAGAAAACCATTTGGGACCGGAAGCAGCTGCTATACGCGGAGGCCGAAGCAAATCCTCCAGAAGCCCTCGTCTCTCTGTCCACTGTCAAAGCCATTAACGGAGAAGTCGACCACAGCTCACCCGTGGTCTCTGGTAGTTTCCTAATCGTTTATCGGTCTGCCACTTTGCCGTAGGATTAGATATCGCCAGTGGCAATGCCCTGTCAATGTGATTAACGTTCGAAAATTTAAATCAAAGGGTGTCTGAAGTTTGATGCAAGATTAATATTATACTGCCATCATATAAATCACTAAGCATGTGATGTCGCAGGGATAGGTTTTGATAAACAACAAACACATGCATTAGACTTCTAACTTACGTACAAAAATGTCGTAAATCGTCAATATCGGGTTCTAGCCAAATCAAGAAGAGCATCGATTATCGTATATGTGTATCTATCGATGTGGTCAACACTAAAGATGTCAATAGGTTTGGCAGACAAGGCTTCAAGTTTGATATTTTAATTCGACCTTGGTCACAGGTGGAGCTCGTATTATTCTTCTTGATCCATCTTTGTTATTGTTCCATCTTGAGGTTTGTCGTAGTTGGTGTTCGCAAATAGATATTATTTATCGGTTTTGAAATGTCAAACAAGAATTCTAAGAAATGGATTTGGAATTAAATGTTCTGCGTTGCAAAAATTCATAAACACGTATGACATGCGAGTGAACAGATAAAGTAAATACGATAACACGGTATACCATCAAAATGTTGAAATACAAGATTACTCAAACTTTACAAAAGAATCACTTCGACATTCATGAACAAAGATAGTATTTAGTACCCCAGAAATGAAGTTAGTTGACTTTTGATTATGATAATTTGAACGAAGCATGTACCGCAAGTGCACGTAGAATGACATTGATTTATAACACTAGAAAATGATATTACTTGCGATAATTATATTTTGAAAGCTAATATTCGACTGAATTTTGGATGGGCCAACTTAACGTTGAATTTCTCTGGAGGGATCGACCGTTGACAAAGTAAATGTTATGTTTGATAAAGTGGTAGCTATGGAGCCAAACCCTAGCTACTTTCAAATTAAATCGCCTAATTTTGACTTCTAACAAAACCCCAAATGTATTGTAGGTGCATGACATGCTTCTTCTTCATGAGATGAAGTAATTAACCACGAATGATTTAGGGTTTCTTTATTTTTGACTATTTGGATTTTCTATTTTTCAATGCGATATCGATCAATGTTAAAAGTAAAAACAAAACGTATGGAAAAAATGAATTCATGTTGGAGTAAAATTTGTGGAATATATATGATATTCATAAATAAATAAAGGCATGAATTATGGGTTTACTCGAATTGAGTTGAGTGAACGTGACCAAACAAGAAGGCCATAAATCATATTGATAGAAAGATAACATTTTAAAATCACAATTGCAAATTCTGGGTTAGAATATTGCAAGACAAAATTTTTTAGAATAAAAAATCTCAAGGTCGTACAAGTTATACAATTATATAGTAAAATGGTCGAGATTTACACTTTATATAAATTGATGAGTACGTCTGTCGTAAGACGGTTTCACATATCTTTATTCGTGAGACGGATCGACGTTGTCATATTTATAATAAAAATAATATATTTTTATGGGTGGACCAAATAGAATATTTATCTCATAAAATTGATACGTGAGATTGTGTCAAATATATTTTTGTGTGAGTTGTGGTTTTTTCTCCCGTTGATTATATAATTTAGCGTCTTACTTGATGTTTATCTGGAAGTATTATTCCTGAAAACTTTGTAGACGTTTGGACCTAAAACAAGGGTGTACGTCGAATTGAATGGTCATTGGTCGCCGTGGAACATATTACCAATTTGGACCCTATAAACTAACTTATTAACATAATGGGCATCGTTAACTCAGATATTCGAATATTCAAGAGCATATTATCGTATTTTCATTTTGGCGCTGCGTGTCTTATTAGTGTGTCCAAATGACCAAATCCCAAAGGGCAGATACAAAACCACAACATAATTTTATATAATCAATGATTAAAATTGATAAATATTAATATTCGAATTAATATTATAACAATCTTCTGCCACGTTAAATTAATTTATTGAGATTGTTATTAATAAAAATAATATTTTAAAAAATCATATATTATTTTATTTATAAAATTTTGATAATAAATAAAACAATTTGAAAAAGTAATTTCTTTCATTTATTATATAGATAAATTTCGATTAAATTTTTTAATTATTTTTAAGATATATTAAAAAATATTTATGTATTACTATTATTAAAAATCTCTATAATAGAGACAAAAAATGGTGTCTTGGTCCGTTTTTTGCTCTTCCAATTTTGCCCTTATGTTATACTAATGTTACATTTTTGTTTTTATTTTTATTTTTAAATTCAACAAACACTTTTGTTTTTATTTTTTTTAATTACAACAATTCAAATTTTACTTTAATCCTTCGATAATTTCTCGAATTTCACTTTAATCTCTCGATAATTATAAAAAACTGTACACACACGCACCGCTTGTGCAAAGTAGCTAGTTTATATTAAAGTTCTAACGAAGTTATATAACAATAAAAACAGTAATTTTTGGTCTGTTAATATCCTAAATTTTCACCATGATATCTTTTTAAAAAGTTGAAAATTTTAATATTATAATAAAATATATCTTTTATTTAATATGATAGAAAACAATGATAATTAAATATAAAAAAAAGTAACACAGAACTCAAAATCTTAATCGAAATTATATAGAAATTTAAATGTAATTTATATTTTAAAAAACATCAAATTCAAAATTGAATTTAAAAAATTGAAACGATTTCACATTATTTATGTATGTATTTTCTACGTATTTTCAAATATTTTTTTATAAGAAATTATTTTTTTCCGAAAGTTTTCAAATATGAGAAATTATCCGTTTTTACATGTATATACATATAGACAGATATAATTATAATATTTTGATTTAACAATACCAAAAACAACATAATTAGTTTTAGGGTTTGAATTTTGAAGAATTGAATCAACAAAATTATTGGAAAATAATACAGCAAACTGGTATATCTTTTATTTTTTTGAGGAAAAAAAAAAAAATCGGAAATGAAACCATATTTCTCATTTCCCGGAATAAAACACCACAGCCTGCCTAATGGCCACAGCTCTAACCTGACGCCTCCATTTTTCACAAGCTCCATTGAATTTCATCTGGGGTTTCTCTATTATATACTTGCGTTCGGTCTCTTGGTATTTTTTTCCTCAAACTTATGGGCAGGAATTATTCGCTCAAACGTTTTCCGATCTGAGGTGGTGAAATAAATAATGGAGGAGAGTATTTTTTGCCAGTGGAGTGTAATTCGATCCATATTAGCTATTCTCCAGTGGTGGGGTTTCAATGTCACCGTTATTATTATCAACAAATGGATCTTTCAGGTTTGTGTTTGTTAAATCTGCGTCTTTCATACAACAACAAAAACTAGCGTAGATTATTGAAGGAATTGTTTTCATGTTTTTGTAGGCTACTAATTTTACAGATTTCGTTCCTTTATTGGTTGATAGTGTTGTGTTGATTGTATCTGTAGTTGATTTTTGTTTTCGAACTTTCGATTGTGCTAAATGTGGTTCTGTTTTAGAATTTTGTGGCATGGCAGTGCAATATTGTAGTTGATTTTTGAATCCCCTTTTAATTCGAGGGAGGCTTTTGTAGACTGCGTGTTACGAATGGCCTTCGCACTTTAGTTTCTTTATGCACATATTTGTAAATGCATAGAACGGGCTGATCTCTGCCCATCTGTTGTCTGTGTCCATTCTTAATTTTCGTTGTGGGATGAGAAATTTGATCGTTAATGGTTTTCGAGCTTATCAAAATATAATGGTTTTGTTTAGGTCAAATTTATCATGGCTACCATAGTTTACTTTTCTTCCTTTTGCTTCTTTAAAGTTGAGTGTGATTATTAGGTTCAAGTTGAATTATTGTAGCTAATATATTGGGTGAAACTCACACAATTATGCTTGGAGTATTTCATTAAGAGCTCAAATGAAAATTTTAAAAATAAAATTTTGCCTTGTGAATGGCCAACTTAATGATTATTCAGCCATACTTCTATGCGGTTTCATGGTCTATTTATTTTAGGTTCCATTACGTCAGTTTTTAAATAATATAAATGATATTGTAGTTGTATTTTTGTTATAAACATGCTACTGATTTTTTCGGTTATAATGATCTTGAATGTGAATGTGATGATTTTTCTTGCTCACCTGATCTTCCATTTTCTTTGCCTTGACAGAAACTGGATTTTAAGTTTCCGTTGTCAGTGTCATGCATTCACTTTATATCTTCCGCAATAGGTGCATACCTGGTAATTAAAGTGCTAAAACTAAAGCCACTCATTCTGGTTGACCCTGAAGATCGCTGGAGGAGAATTTTTCCCATGTCATTTATATTTTGTATCAACATAGTTTTGGGAAATGTGAGCCTGCGTTATATTCCAGTTTCTTTCATGCAAACCATCAAATCTTTCACCCCTGCAACAACTGGTGAGTTTTTATATCTGCCAATATCAGGCAACGTGAAATCATGATGATTTGATGCGTAATAACCTCTAAATTTATCGCTGTATTTGATCATTTTGATATCGTTGTCTCTATTTCGTAAATGTTATCAGCTTTCTCTTTATTTTGTCAATGAAGACTTACATTTATAATGCCTTTAAAACAGTTATCTTGCAGTGGCTTATCTGGAATAAATATTTTGACTGGAGAATTTGGGCTTCTTTGATTCCAATTGTTGGAGGGATTTTAGTCACTTCTGTCACCGAGCTGAGTTTTAATATGCTGGGGTTTTTTGCTGCTTTATTTGGCTGTCTTGCTACCTCTACAAAAACCATTCTTGCGGAGTCTTTGTTGCATGGATACAAATTTGATAGGTATTTACTTATTCATAATCTTGTTCTTCCTCTACCAGATTGCTTTCTTATTTTCTTATATAGCTAACATCTATCTTTTACATGTAACTCTTCCCTAACTTAAAATAGCTGAGGAACTTTTTGCTATCTATCTACCTTCCTATACGTAGTTGTGCAGAAGATTACTTCAATGAATACAGACACAGCAAGAGTAGAAAGAAATCGTTTTTAAATTGTTTGATGTTTTCCTTGGTGCTAAAATGAGTCGAAATTATCTGTTTGTATTTACTTTATTTTGTCAAAAAATGATAACCAACAAATATATTTGGTTTTACCAAAAAAATTGAAATAACATATGCTGTAATTTTCCAATCAATGCTCGTGCACCTCACTTTGTATAAGTGATTCATTTGCTTTGTAAAATGCATTCAATTCCATTGTTGCGTTCCCATGCTTGACTATTCAAAACTTTCAGATATTTTGCACGCCTTTTTTTGTTAATTACTTGGAAACTAGACTTACTAGTTATTGGAATAACTATGATAGACTACCATTTTCATCTGTGGATTTTTAAATCACCCAATTCATTCATTGACTTTTTGTGATCATATCTCTCTTTTTTCTCTATGAATCTGTTTGTGTTTTTGCACATCTTCGCGGTTACCTTGTAGAAGAAATCGATATCTTGTGATCACTCTTATTTTGATAATGTGCTGTTACACATGCCAATTTGAAATTTGAACAACGTATCAATTTGTTGCCCGCTTATAATCGGAAGTTTGATATATTTGGGTTCATGCTGGTTTGATACCCCAGTGAAAGATACTTTTTAGTATGTTTAAACTGAAGTACTGTAGCCACCAGCCATGGGTCTTTGGCCAGCGTTTGGCACTTTGGCTTCCGGAAGCACACTGTATTGCTCCAATTGACATTATGCAAAAGCACACAATTTGACTCAAAGCAAATTGGGAGCCGAAATTTGAATACTTAGAAAATTTATGCATAAAAAAATTCAACTTTTTTTCATTTGAGGTTGGGGAGCAACCGATGTATCTCCCCCCTTGCCTTACTGTTGCATCCGTCCTTAGAGTTCACGGAATCACATTAAATTTTTTTCCAATACAGTAGCTTATGTATTGAGAGTTTTTTGCTGGGTTCAGCATAAACACAGTATACTACATGGCACCTTTTGCAACTATGATCTTGGCCATACCAGCTATGCTGCTAGAAGGACCGGGAGTTGTGGAATGGATTCATACATCTCCGTCGCTGTTCTCGTCCCTTGTCATCATTTTCGGGTCTGGAGTGTTAGCATTTTGCCTCAACTTCTCGATTTTTTATGTAATTCACTCCACAACTGCTGTGACCTTCAATGTTGCCGGAAATCTTAAGGTACGAGCCTCTAATTCTTGAGATTTACTGGATCAATTTTTATATGTTAATATTCCATGTGTTTCTAGTGCTTACAAGTTTAAATTCTTTGAAGTATGAGGAGCGGGACAACGAATTCCTATCTAATATTTTCCAAGTTTCCATAACCGCCAATGTGTAATGAAGTTCACGGGATATGATCTGGCAAGATTATGATCCTACAATGGTATTTGAATTGAAATCTTGTTTCTTTGTTTCATCTCAAGGTAGCAGTTGCTGTTACATGCTCATGGCTGATCTTCCGGAACCCAATTTCCGCAATGAATGCAGTTGGATGTGCTATAACCCTCTTGGGATGTACCTTCTACGGGTACATTAGGCACATGCTTTCACAAACACCTGGAGCCCCTCGTACACCTAGGACGCCTCGGACTCCAAGAGCTATAACAGAGTTGATTCCATTAGTCAATGAGAAATTAGATGATAAAGTTTGAGTCGAACTCTGAGTTATGCTCCGCGGGAAATGGTTGGTATAGTTTTTGTAGAAAGGAAAAAAGTTTCAGTACAGTTTGAATCAAAATCTGGGTAGATTCATTTTTTTCTCGGCTTATCTTCGTTTGCTTTCTTTTTGTTCTTACATCGTATAATTGCGAGATTTCGGTTTGCCTACTAAAACTCCTCGGGATATTGATCATAGTCAAGTTTATATCATATGTTCCACCCATCACACTGCACTGGTTTCTAACTTCTTAGTTACATCAGTCAAAGCTTTACTCTGCTTAATGTTGTATTTTGATGGCATCAAAGACAGTCATATGAAGACTAGAAGCGAATTACATTAGCTCTAAAAAAAATTTTAAAAAAAAAACATGAACACACAAGGTTCCGCATATCGGCCATTTTGACCTTTAACAAATCTGTATTGAAGAGCGAAATAGGCACGGAATGAGCCAGGGGTGAAGGCCACAGTGACAAATGAACACTTGATGACTTAATTTACTTTATTGTTCCATGACTTTGTAAATATTCGGGAGCTTTTCAGTATAGAACTAGTTAGAAGCATATATATCGAATATCAAGCTACAGATTAATGTTACGCGGAGTTTTAATACATACCGATGCAAATATTGTACAGAATTATCTCTACGTTTCATCTTATTTCCGGTGCTATATTTAAACCAATATAAAATCTAAGCCAAAAGCCAGAAATTTTTGTGCCATCTTGTGCTGATAAGGTATCCGCCAACTCCTCCGCTCTGTTTCCTCACTCCAATAGTCAAGCATTCCAAAGTCTCGATGCAATGTTCCACGAATTCCTCCGTGCTGCTTTTCAAACACAGGCTGTCCAATTTGGAATTATACACAAGAATTGAACCAAGATTGTAAGATTAACTGAGAACCACGAGAAACGAGATCTACCTTATGAAATTGTTCTAAGAGTGCGTTCAAAAGATTTAATCACAAATTAGGCACATGAAGCACTACATTTTGAGCTTGGCTCACCATAGATCCATAAGACGAGAAATTTGCAAAGTAATGTACTGACCAATAGAGTAAGGATGAAGGCTCCTTTTGACCCAAAACAAGAACAGACACCTCAAGTTTCTTGACTTGGCTCATCACTGTGCCTAGCTTTGATCCTTGGATCACCAGTGCTTCTACTTCAACCTGAAACCATCCCGAAAAACTAGAAATGTAATGAACTTTACAATTAATACGCACAGAACTTTGTTTAATCCAAGCCCAGCAGGAGAAAAAAGTTGAAAATATTAAAAAATAAAATAAAATCCTGGAACATGTAACAATGACTATGTTCTCTTTTTTGACTTGAAAGATGGCTTTAGAAAATGAACATGCAGAAATTCATTGATTAAAGCAAAAATATAAAACAAAATCAGGAATGGAAGGATGCAGCACACTGCCAAGTGAAATTTATTAAAATTCTAGAAAAAAATTTCCACTTAACTTCTGAAACAGAAAGAAAAGTCGAACAGAATTTGAGAAAATAAAAATCTTTACTTGCTCAATGATATACAAGGTTTTACTGTATGCATTTCAAGGCCAAATTCTTAACATGGGGGCCAAGAAAATCAGACATCTCAGCCAGGCTAACCTGCTGGAGTGAGCATCTACTTACCCTGGAGACAAAGAAGAAACTTTTTGGGCACATAAAAAGCATAGGCAAATGCAGGATAATAAGCACAACATTCAACAATCACAGTACTCAAAGCTGGTAGCTTTCAATTAAAAGTCTTCAAAACACCAAGAATAACTCCATGAAACCGAGAAACATAAACCCACCTCAGGCTTACACGCCTTACAGAGTGACCCAAGCGTGCTAACAAGGAAATGGGACGAAGATTTGTCAAACTCGGAAGAAGGCACGACATGAAGAAGAGTGATTATATCACCCTTGTTAGCAACATGAGTCAGAGCCCACATCATTGCATGCTTGGAATACGAAGACTGATCCACCAAAACCATTACTCTTTTTTTCACCACAAAGAACCCCGTCTCACTCCCATAACACACGTTGTTCATCCCTTCCATTTGCTCCAAGCTAGATCCCCATCCTCGGCCGCCGACCCATCTTCTGGAAGTTGATTTCCATCCTTCTTTGCTGCTTAGTTGCCTGAGCAATGAATCTGAACTTGGCATTTTCCGTAGATTTCTTGGATTGTCTTTACCTGGTATTAACCTAGCTAGCTAGCTAACTAGCTAGCACCCCTAATGCATGTACAATGTACTATAAAAATTCATCTTTGGTTTATAATCAAGAAGATTGGCACAGTATGCTTCTGTGTTTTGGGCGAAAGGGGCAAAAAGGTGGGCCAATGGTTATAACTTATAGCCCATAGGGAGATTTTGGTGGTGATGATGAGTTGGTCAAACCACACTTCCATTCCACATCACACTACAAATTTATTGGTTTTTGATAACTATACTTTGTTCTTTTGTACTATATAATATAATTATTACTAAAATGACTCAATATTGATGTAATTTATATTTAAATAAACATAAAGAAATGTGTCAGATATATCGATTTTGGTGTTCATCTTCTCATAAGATGGATAATATTCTAATCATACATCAGCCATTGTAGAGGATTGTGATTACCAATATGTCAAGATTTCTTGGTATAGGATGAGTTTGGATTTTGAACCATTGTCTTCAAATATTTAAAAACAAATTTCTACTTGGATATGAACTTCCATTAAACAAATTTATATCACAAATTGACAACAACCACCAAGAAAAACAAAATGTGTTTACCAAACAATAAACATACAAGTCCAAGGGTGATTCAAGTTACTTATTCACGGGAATCACTGTATAAATTTGGCATTGTTTAGTTTTTTTGATGAGTGAACATAAAAATTTATATAAGAAATAATGAGAATGAGGAGACAGCTGATGCCTTCAATTGTACCCATCCATCCATTCATCCATCATTTCACTGTCACAAATCCCCTTTCTTCACCCTGCTGTTTGATACTATACACTGTATGGTAGGCTGTTGTGTGCCTTTTCATTCACATGTAAACAAAAATAATATTTTATATACATAATTATTAAAAAATATAACTAAACAGTCGATGGTAATTTGGTTATTTTTTCGGATATTTTGAAATTTCACTGGAAAAATACATAAATAAATATTGGTATGCACTCTTACGACGATATGTTGAAAACAATATTTCATTTACTTTCCTAGTACCAATGAATGTAACGGTCCAGCTTATTTGTTGGACATTTAAATGAACTTATAGCAATTCGTTGTGATGCGTTTTAAAGTCTTGAGACCACGGTCCAAAGCAAATAATTTAACAATGAGCTAAGTCGTTATTTATGCTACAATTTCCTTGTTTGACTGCTCCTACGAAGATATATTCGAATATATTAAATTAAAATTAAACCATTATATAAATTTATAGAGAAAATAATGTTTAGATATTTTTCCAGTTCCTAAATTTCTAAACCAAGAAGAAAAAATAAAACATGAGCCGACAAAAATTACTGGAGGGGGTGGAGATGTAATTTCTTTCCAATGAAAGCTAGGAAGTTTAGAAATGGGAGGCAATTATGATTCATAAAATAAAAACAGAAGAAAATGAAAGCAATGAAATGGGTTGCCTGCCTCGATTGAAGAGAGAAATTTAATTTAAAATGTGAAATGTCAGAATGGTCCCTCGTGAATTGAGCTTTTAATGTTTTCTCAGTCTGAATTATGTCGTACACCCAAATTATTGCTCCCCGTTTAATTCGCCGAGATTCCTCCTCCAAACATTTACGTTTGTGCCCTCGAAAATAACAAATATTAGCACTCCACTGTTACGCACTGCGTATTTATATGAATTTGTTTTTTTTAATAAAACAAAAAATATATTTATTTCGTAAATAAATAAAAAAACACAATAGATATATTAAGATACTGTTTGGTTCAAGTACTTGTAAGTACTAAGATAAATAGTCCCCTATTATATCACTTGTTTTGTACAATTATTATTTATCTCGATCAATCAAATTATTAATTATTTATTTCACATCAATCAAATTCGTAATAATTTATCTCATATCAATCAAATCAATAATATAAAATTACGATATTACCTTAAAAAAATAATATTATTAATATTTTATTAATATTTTCAACAATGACAAAATGGTAATATCATATTATCTCAAATTTAATCAATCAAATCAATTACATCAAACACCATACTAACTATCATTTTCTATTTATTTTATTATTACAAAATATTACTTATCTTCATACTATATATCTCATACCATGAAACAAACGGTACCTAATTGTATTATTTTACAAAAATGAGTGATTTTTTTTAAATAAAAAATATCAAATGACACAAAATAAATGTTATTTTAGTAAATAATAAAACATATAATAGTTTTAAAAAGAGACAATATAAAATGACTAATTTGTCTAATAATTTAATGCGAAGTTTCATCAAATAATTGAAAAATAGTTAATTAAATGATTTTTTACTCTAATAATATAATAAGATTACTATATTTAATCAAGAAAAATTAAATAAAATTAATCACACGCTGACAAGGCAAATGTTGCACTAAAGGCGTTTTTCATTTTTCTGTTGAGTAGATCTCTTGTGAGACGATTTCACGAATTTTTATATGTGAGACGGATCAACCCTATCGATATTCACAATAAAAAGTAATACTCTTAACATAAAAAATAATATTTTTTCATGGATGGCCCAAATATGATATATGTCTCATAAAATACGACCCGTGAGACCGTCTCACACAAGTTTTTGCATTTTTATATTTTGTTGCTCATTTAAATTATACTGTTTCATGGGGAAAAAAAACATCATACACAACACCAAAAAATTCACTCTAAAAGGTTTCATGTTTGTCCCATTACATGTACTAATTTAATCAAATGTTCGTGTAGCACAAATTCCACATTAGTTAAAACGAAATATCGTGTTCGAAATCTACCTGTAACCAGAGACAGATCAGGGGCGATAGATACAGCCACTCTTCTTTAAATTTTTTTAAAGAGTAAATGACTATAAATAATTATATTATTTTCATTTCTTTCTCTAAAATTTATTATCGCCCCCCATAAAATTTTTAGTATATATTTTTCATCTGCCAACTTTGTTTCGTTAAAAAATTCTAATTTGGTTAGTGGGGCATTTTACATCCCGTGGAGATTATATATATATATATATATATGTGTGTGTGTGTGTGTGTGTGTGTGTGTGTGTGGGCCGTACAATAATTATTTATGGAATTGTTCCCTAAAAGTTCACACATATAATTAAACTTTTCCACTTTTAAAAAATGTATCAACGAATAAAGCGCCACTACAATTGTCGTAGAAAATCAAAGGTTAACAGCTAAATAAATCACAGGAAATCTCAAATAAATATGTTGCCATGGAAAAATTTAATTAATTCGGGTTATAATTCAGTTGGGTTTATATACTGGACAAGTTTCGATATCGGTTGTTAGGCCCAATTGTCTTTAAACTTGGACTACCCTCGACGAAGCTCTAGATTGAGACCAGTCGGACCCATCGACACGACTTAAATCGATCTGGGTTCTGTTCACAAAGGAAGAATTGGGCCAATGGTTACTGTATGTCGGGCTATTTCGAACAGGCCCAATAAAATCTTCAACGTCGATATCTCAGGTAGCGTTTTGCAGAAAGTGGGTCCACTTGATTTCGATTCGTTCAGCTGTCCAAATATAACTTTTATCTAATGACCACATCGCCCTCGCCATTACTTAAGACTGAAATTTTGCTTGGGAAGGATTCAACCGAGAAGAATGTTTTTTTTAGCATATCAGATTAATTCCATTAGCCTGAATGCGAGCCACAATGTCTTACTTTGTCACAAAGAAAAAAAGAAAAAAAAAGAAATCACATCCTCGAGTTCTGTATTATTTATGTACAACTTGGTTAGTAGGTACTAAACAATGTTGAATAAGTGCGTCGTTCGATAATTGATGAGATTTTCTGAATATCCTTCGATCGGTTTATCCAATAACGATGCAAAAGATTGAAGAATGATCTATACCATTATAATAATGTCTATATTAACGATCCAATTAATATTATCAGCTTTAAAAATATATTCTTTCATCACATATAATTCAACTATATTAAAAGAAATATCACGATAAAAAAACATAATACAAATTTTTTTTTCGAATGATAATAAACGTATGAAAATGACGTAAAACATGAATTTAGTATTTCAAATATTAACCAATTAAATAAAAGTTCAAATAACTTGAAAGAATAATATTAGCTTGTCTTGTAAAAAGACGAGATATGCCTGGGGAATGCATTTTACTTCATGAATCTTCCCAAAAATAAATGATCGGAGGGCAAAGTAGTAAAATTGGATAAGCGTTCAGTTTCACGATTGACCCCGCAATCCAGACACACACTTCTGTTTGAAAAAGCTTCGCGCTTTGTCTCGTTCCAGGCTTTTGTTCTGTCTCCGCACTTTCAAAACCACTTTCCCCCATTCGCTCAACCATTTTTCCCTACCCCTGTGTGTGTGTGTGTCTCTCTCTCTCTCTCACGTACAAACACCCGTAGAACACACATTGTGAACTCCGGTGCTGCATTTTTGAGACTTTCAGCTAAAACACTCCGTCTCTCAAAAACAGAAACGGACTCAAAACCGAAGACCCAGTAGAAAAATGTCCTTCCAGGACCTCAACACTACACTTGGAGTCCTCACCTTCCTCGGACTCGTCGGCGCGTTTTTCACACGTACCACCTCCAAATCCACCATAGAGCCGTGCTCGAACTCCGGCACCTGCAGCTCACTCGTCGGGTACACCCTTTACACCGACCTCAAAGTCTCCGAAGTAGCGTCTCTCTTCTCCGTGGACCCCATCTCCCTTCTACTGGCGAACTCCATCGACATATCATACCCCGATGTCGAAAATCACATTTTGCCCTCCCAGCTCTTCCTCAAAGTACCCATCCCCTGCTCTTGCATCGACGGCATTCGGAAATCCGGCGGTATTTTCTACAAAACGCGTCCTTCCGACACCCTCACTGGCATTTCTTCCGCCGTGTACGGCGGTCTTGTCTCGGCTGACCAGATTAAAGAGGCCAACCCAGACGCTTCTTTGTCTGACCCTTCGGTGATTAGCGTCGGGACGAAGCTTAATATCCCGCTGCCTTGTACTTGTTTTGATAACAGTGACAACAATTTGCCGGCGATTTACATGTCTTACGTTGTTAAAGGTGTGGATACTCTGGTGGGGATTGCGGGGAGGTATTCAACAACTGTGAATGATTTGACGAATGTGAATGCTTTGGGAAGTATGGAGATTGTTGAGGGTGACATTCTTGCTATTCCATTATCTGGTACTGATTTTATTCACATTTGATCATATGTTCGGTTGGTTTAATTATGTTTGTGACGCTTGACTCAAGATTCTTGGCCAAAGAGGACTTTAAAAAGTGTGAACCACATCTCGTTACTATAATGAATTATCGTTGAATCCACAGAGTAGTTATACCAAGATCACGTATTGTTTCCAGAGTCGGATAAATCAATCCAGTATATGCGAAAACACAATGAACAAGAAAGAAATATAAGGCAGGAACAAAATAGCATAACACAAGATTTTACCTGGTTCGATCGAAGAATTGATCTATATTCATGGGAGATGCTCTCATTAGGAATGAATCAGTGTTACGATAGAATATCACAGCACAAATCAAACTCTCAAGTTCACTCTTTTCTCTTCTATGAATTACAGAAAAACTCTTGAATATTGAAAGGGGATTTTCTCGCTTCTTGTTCTCAGATTTCAGGGATGATCCAAACTTTTGTTTCCACTAACTCCACCAGCTTATATACTGAGCCTTCAGATGGAATATTCCCATCGAATGGCCATGAGATGATCCCATGTTAGTGCCAACTCTGATCTTGATCAACCACTTCTTCAACCAACTAGCTAACTGCCTTTTAGTTGCCTCTTCTGAATTCAACCTGTGATCCACTTGGATTGGTGACACATAGATCACAATTACTCTTTGTGATTGTCAGTTAATTAATCTTCTTTATAGTCTAGGTGGTAGAATAATATCTCAAACGAAGAAAATTTCAAGTTTCATAGGAATTGTATGAGGAATATCTTTATAGCTTTAGCTACATTCCAATGACCAATGCATGCTGAAATTGATTATTTCATTGGAAATTTGAAGAACTTCAGTTGGAATTTGGATGTATAGAATGTTTTTTTGACGTATTCTTTAAAAAGTGAAGATGTTGATTTGTCCCTTTGCCTCTACTAATTCATCTCATTGGAGAAATCGTGTCAATTTTGATCAAAGTATACATCATTTTCTTCTATTATATAGTGGCATACACTGTCGTATAACATAATGCATTTGCAGCTTGTGCGTCTAGTTTCCCAAAGTATGCTTCAGATTATGGCTTAGTTGTTCCAAACGGGAGTTATGCCATAACTGCTAGTCATTGTGTGCAGTGCAGTTGTGGACCATGGAGTCGCAAGTGAGTTCAAAAAATAGCTCTACTGATTTTTTTAACTTCTCGGTAGAATTTTGTACTTGTTGAACAACATCTAATGCCTTTCTGGGATTCTTGCAGTTTGTATTGCACACCAGCCTCATTAGCAGTTTCTTGTTCGAGCATGCAATGCGGAAATAGCAATCTTATGCTGGGAAATGTTACCGCACAACAATCTAGTGCTGGATGCAATGTGACTTCTTGCAATTACAGTGGCTATGTTAATGGAAGCATCTCTGCGACGTATAGATTTTTAACTTACTCTTGGTCCCTCCACACACCCCCCCCCCCCCCCCCCCCCCCCACCAAAAAAAAAGAGGATGGTTTTGGCTGGCCACCCCCCCCCCCCCCCCACCAAAAAAAAAGGGATGGTTTTGGCTGGCCATATGTTTTGTCACAGTTTATTTGGATGTAAAAGCTTTTATAAGAAAAATGCTTCTTAGAAAAATTATCTTTTAGTTGGACTACTACAAGTTTAAAAGCGCACATGACAAAGTTGATATCAAGACGTCAAAAAATGTGATTTCTCGTGCTTCCGTATTGTCCTCTATTTTAAAAAATGGGAAAAAATTTTGACTAGTGTATCCAAACATTAAATGCATCTGCCTTTTTGAAAAATAAAATGATAGTTGAAGATCACAGCTTAATATTGTTGTTCAGCTAACAGCTTATGTATATACATTTATTCAGTGCGAGTCATGGATTACCAAAATTATTGTACTGGCAAAACAAACTTCATGACATTGTTGTTATTGTTTGACATCCAATGACTCGTACTTTACTTATGCTCGGCACACATAGTGCCGGAGGGATTATTATTTCCTAGAAATGATAGTTGATTCCAAGTTTTTTCTGTGTTATGTGAAGGTTGTCCTCAACTCTCCAACCAAGATGCCCAGGTAAAGATGTTAAATGAGAAGCAATGTTTCTTTCTTAGAAGATATGGTGTTTTCAATATTTGACTTTACATGGCAACTTTGTCATGATCCACATTCTACAATTACCCCAAACTATTCAATTCCCTATATTTTTGCCGTACATAATTTGTCTTGCAGGAACACAGCAATTTCCGGCGCTTATTGCTCCACCTACAGTCGTCCCTGATTTATCTTTCACTCCAGCACCTTCGCCATCCGAGCCTGGTGGTTTTCCCGCCACGAACCCGAAATCATCTACTGTGCCCTCTTCTAATGCTGTTCTTGGATTTTCACCTGCTAATGGACCTACTGGAAGTGTCCCTGGTTCTTCTAGTTCTTACTCATTAATGAATCAGTTGTCTTGTTTCCCAATCATCCTTCTATTGTGTCTTGTCAAGTTCTCGATGTAATCTCTACTGTTCCCATGGTGGAACTTTGTGGGGCTACGTTTTGTTTTTTGTTTTTTAACTAGGTCCCCCCTATATGTTGTATTCTTACAATTTATTGCTGCAGTTTTACAATTTTTTGAAATGCAGCGTACCTGTTGTCTTCTTTATGAGAAAGTGTGTGCCGCTGAATTGCCTATCAGTTGGTGATTCAGTTTGTTTGCTTTCTTTGCCCCTGTTTCCGAAGATATAATACACGAGTTTCCCTGTTAGGCTATATCAACAGGTGCTGCTGCACAACTATTTCTTGACTAATGACACAACACTCGTTTGGTTTAGTACGAGTCGAGCTGCCTTAAATTACTTGATTTAGTGTTATGCCCAAGTCTCGAATTTCTTTGAGTAGATTTCAGTAGAGTTTGAGCAGAAATTAATGAAGTTAGATGTTTGAGCTTATTGAAATCAATTTCACATCTATTTTTTTGTGTGCAAGTGTATGATTTCGATTATATTCTTTATCATGAATCTTTCACATCGGATTTTCATTTTTAGTAACTAATTCTAAAAATATCTAAATGGTATTTTTATCATTTCAGAGCTTTTTAAAAATGTGAGCTTTTTAGCTATTACCCGAACTTGCAAATCAATTTTTGAGTGTATCAACTGAAAAATAAATGAATTTTTTTTAATACAATGGGGGATGGAGAGTTTTATTTAATCTAAATCTAAATTACTCATAATTGAGATTATAACACAAGATCATAGGAGTCTAGGAGCTTCAATCTTGTCACCGTACCAAGAGATTATTGGCACAACTAAATGGATTTTGGGAGGGAAGCATTGCCCGCATTCAATTTAACTCGTGGGAGTTGGACTATCCCATGGGGTGCAAGGATCCAGGCAATTGTCACTTCAAAGGTGAATTGCCCATGCAAAAGTGATTTTAACTACATAAAAGAAGAGAAAATTTGTCACATCTTACCAATTTTTCAAAAGGGCAAACTGAAAAGGATGACAAATATCTCACATTAGTTAATTATATACATCTCATCCATAACACAATCCATATTCCCTGAGGGTATGATTCCCCTGTTCAAGATCATGTTAATTTTTTTTTTTACCATAAGATTATGTTACTTAAAAGGGAAGCTTTAGCGGGGAGATGGCAAAGACCCAGCCTCTTCAAAAGGATGACCGACTCTTCGAGATATAACGAGCCCGTTTTCAACATTTCCATATTTCCTTCCAGATACTTCAAGGTAGCTGATCACAGGCTTCCAGTAACCAATGGCACTCTAAAACCATCATCAGATTGCTTTGCCTCAAGCTTACAGTCAGCACTAGCACTGTCTTTTAAGAAAGATTTGCTGCCTTCTGATGCATTAAGATCGTTGACGCGACTTTCCTGGCCAAGCAACTCGTTAACACAAACTCCCTTTCTTGAATCATTAGTCTCATCGGAGGACCTGACAGGACCAGACTCAACAGCGCCAACTTTGTTTTTGGGACCATCAATTTTTGCCGTAAAAGTATCAAGATTTGAAGTTTCCGTACCATTATTTTGCTCCAGTGAGTTTTGATGCAAAGCTTCAGCTTCAACGAACTCTGTAACTGCTGCGGTATCAGGTAAATCAGCACCAGATTTGACTGCAACAGATACATGAAGGTTTAGTGTGTGCCGTTAAACAAATAGAAATGAAGCAGAGGATGATGATGGCCAAGTTTATCACGAGATACCTGCAGAGTTCATTTTTCCTTTATAGAACTGATGCTCGGAAACAGTTTTCTGCAACATGTCTATCCCCGGAAACACTATCAGACTCGTGCACTTCATTTCTTTTCGTTGAGTTTCTTCAAGGAGAACAAACCCAAATTTGTTTGTCCATGTTTCATTTAGTTCAGATATCGCAGGAATCACCAATTTCTCAACACCAAGACAATTGAGAACCTGCAATGAATTTCTCACGTGAAATAAAAAGACACCAAACTACAACAAGCAGCAAAACACACAATTGCTCACAACAAATTGATAAGAAAAGTCGTCATACAGCACTACCTTACACATTAGCACTATATTCTTCCCAGTATTACCAATCAGGACACAAGCTAAGCAATTTTAAAAATGACGAAGAAACTTTAAAAAACTAGAAACTCACCTTTTCAATCGCATTTAGAAGCCGCTTGCACATCCCTTGACGACGATAAATATATCGAGTTCCAATAAAAGGCATCTCTGCGAACTGACTCCCGTGGATTCTGTTAGTTAGAAAGTAAAAAGGCATTTGTTAGCCCCAACTGCATGAGTAACATAAAACCAGTTAAGGACAAAAAAAAGGATTGCATCGCCAAATTGGCCTTATAATGAGAATCAATATGTCAAAAGCATCTCCAAACAAAAAGGACTTCAAAACACTATTGAAATAAAGGTTTATACGTGAATACAGATTCTGATCAACTCATTTTCATAGTGTGTCCCAACTGGACAAAGATTTTGAACAAAATGTTTCAACTCAAAATTGACAAGACATATAGAAAGGAGAAGACATCACAAGGAAAAAAAAAGTAATCGGAGAAGTATATTCTTCCTTCATCTTATCATGACGAATCTTGCAGGAAGCATACATAGGGTGCTAACTATTTAGACCTCGGTGGTCTTTATTCTAAATGTGGAACACGTGCCCCATGTGTCTAATAAAGGTAAATCTGAACAAATCTATTGTCAGGCAAAATAAATACTAAGCCAATGCACAGTGTCACTGAAACACAAACATAATCACATGTAAAAAAACCTTATTGATGCTGCAGCAACAAGTTCATCACCCTTCTCCAGGACAATGGTATAAAATCCACCAAAGTCCAGCCGTCTAATATTTGACCTAGAAACAAGAAGAAGGAATAAAATTATAAAAGTTCAATTCTATTTAGTGAATGAAATATAATCATCAAATTGCTCTGCTTCAACCCAAAAAAAAAAAAATTACAGACAAGACAAAACAGATCAGAAAAGAAGAAAGCTCTATGTCCATTGCTAGAGAGCACAAAATAAGCATATCATACTTCATCATGTAGAAGATATCATTAAGAATCAGAAGACATCGTTATGAATATAGAAATTCGATATAAATTTCACTTTAAGAGTCATTTACATAATAGCACACGAGCTGTAAATCCTACAATTTGAAACAACCAAAAGCCACCTTGAGAAGATAAAACTCAATTAACCATGGCCAAAGCAAAACCCATCATAGAAGCTTATTAATTCAAAAAAATATAGCTTCTATTAATTCAAAAAAATATAGCTTCTATTTATTCAAAAAAATATAGCTGAAAGTAGAAATCAAGGCACAGTATTTACCCACAGTTGTAGACAACACTGCGAATCACATTGCTTCCACTTCGATCATCAATGATTGGCTCAAAGCATTCATCCATAATGGTAAAAGCAACAGCTAACTTGGAATTGATTTCTTCAACTGTACAGTCTTCATTTATGCATTCATCACGACGTTGAAGAATTGTATACGTAAACCCTTCTTCTAGTTCATATCTAATCCCAATAACCCGTAGGTGCTCAAAAATCTGTGTGCACAAGACGTACATATCAGTTAAAATAAAATTTAAGGTCAAGAGGAAATATTGTCAGCCACTGAATTTATCGGAGTGGTTAAGATTAGTTGAGACCAATAGCACCATTATAATTATCCCAGCAAAGCAAATTAAAATATCAGAAGTCCACAAATTTTTTTGGAGAAAACTCGCCAACTCAGACACTAAAATGGGCAGTTACCTTTAGGCATTCCGTGCTACAAAAAGATGGATGGTCTCTGTAATCGAAATTTTCGGCAACATTCCCTTCAGTGCAATGTACATGAACTGCAAAAATATAAACTACTGTGTTAATTCTTTGTGATTTATGTAAAATTAGGTTTTAAATCAGAAAACATCTCAACAATTTGGGAAGTATAAGATACAAGCATACACTTTTCCTCGCATAATAGGCAAGTGAACAACTCAAATACAAAAGAATCCTCATTGTCATCAACTGTTGAGTCATCTTCAGCAGCTATGCCACAGAATTTGCATGAACAGTGCACACAGTGCCAATCTCCAGAAGGTTCCTTCAGAAAAAAACAACATTGGCATGCCCTTCACTAAAATGATAAGAGGATAGCAGTACCTCAATAATATCTACTCCTGTATGTTAATTAAACCAAAACACCGATTATGCATTGACACACAAACAGCACGAATGTCACCTTTCAGGCAAATATAGGTTACATCAATTCATATGCATGTTCAGAGTAACACAAATAAGTAAAAGGGTGTGAAATTAGTTACTGAATCGTTAATGATCGAGAAACGCACGATGATATGCTGACATGTATTTCTGAGGTGGCTTACTATTTTCGGAGTCATGTGCCATTCCATTTGAATATCGAATTCAAGGTAGAATTCTTAAATGCTTTGCATTAATTAGCAAAGCACCAATTCACCGAATCCATTCATAGTGTAACTATTTCCAACGGTATTAAAAATTTAATAACGAATGAAGGACAATAAAAACAAATGCCAGGCATTCTTACTTCAGTGCACAAGCAGCCATGATGGAAAGTCGAAGGACAGCTGTCACAACAGATCAAGTTACCACCATCACCACAAAAGTTGCATGTATCATCATGTGCATCGTCCCCATCCACATCCACAGCAACAAATCCAATATTGTTTGTTTCCAAATGTTTCTTCCAGGAATTTTCGAGGCACTGCAAAAGAGAATTGCCGGAATCCATGAATATATGAAAAAATGGATTTCCAAGGGTTCCTCCAGCATGAGACTCAAAGTCCCGAATTGTGTGCATGCTGCCACAACAATCGCAACAAATTCCATCTTTTGTAACCCTCCCCTCAAGCAACCTCTTTCCATGTCGTCGGGATTTATATGCAACCTTCCTACCAAGAGGAATGGTTCCCAAATCAATCATCCATGAAATCAAAGTGCGCTTTCCCTCATACAATTCATAGTCACCATTCGACCCCTCTCCAGGCCTGCGAGCCAACAAAGTTCGCCCTTTTCCCCGACCAGACCCTGATATTCCTCTGTCTGATAATTTACTTTTGGATGACACCTTCTTAGAAATTCTACTGATAGTGTTTGCACCACCTTTCTTCTTTTTACCCGCTTTCTTACCTTTTTCAGTGGCTCTGAACAAGGTGCTGAGCGTCTCCTCTGGGATCAGACTAAATGCTGAAACATCTATAGCATCAGCGTTACCACTGTCAATCTTCTCCTTAAACTTCCTGTAAGCCAATGTCACTGACCAATGAGTTCTACCTTCTCGGTCTACATAAACAGCATCCATGTACTCCCTCTGTTGTCTCTGCCTGAATTCAATAGTCCACCCAGCTTTCTTAAGCATGGCAACAATTTGATCCCTCACCAACTGTTGTTGTTCCCTACGACCCATGTCCTTCTTCCCAGCATACTCCCCCTTTCCTTTTCCTGGCCAAACAATTTCATTTCCTAAGGCGTTAGGATCAGCCTTCAATCGTTTCACCCCATTCCCACCCCAAGTTTTCTCATGATGATCATTTTTTTGCTTACGCCAATTAAAGAAAGAGCCTTTATCAATTTTACACTCAACCTTTTCCTTCTTCGTTGCAGCCCCTGAAGCCACCTTGGGTGGCCTTCCACGTCCACGCTTCTTTTTCTTCCACCTTCGGTCAGTCCCTTTACTGCCCTCATCTATTTTCTCCTGTTTTACAGGCACACCACTCCTCTCTTTCAAATTCAATGAAGAAACCCCATCTTCACCTTGAATCTTTCGAGGCCTCCCACGCCTATCCTTCTTTTTCCCCCTTTTCGGCAACATAGAAACCTCACTTTCATCTTCAACTTCGATCTTTACTAATTTCAAATCAATGGCTTGTCTTCCACATTCAGCCATAGCCATTGTCTCAGACCTCAAAACCCTCCCGACAACTTGAGGTAAAACATCAAACCCTTGTTGCCCATCAGTTGAATTAGTCTCGACCCTTTTCCTTTTTCTCTCAATGGGTTCTTTGTTCAGATCAAACAACTCATCTTCCACATCTCTTCCCCCCTCTTTCATCCTTGCTAACACGGAAAATATATCAAATCCTGCCACACCAAAATAAAACGAAATAAAACCCAGACTAAAGAAAGTGAAAAAAATAAAATAAAATCTTGACACACACCCACGCTTTTTACACATCAAAATCAACAAAAAAAACATACCAATGGCAAAGAAAAAAGCAACTCTGGTGACACGAAAGTTTGACCCGTATCTACTACAGCTTCTACTTGCTTGCTAAAGAGAAACGAAGAGGAAGGGTTTAACTCGAGAGAAGAGAGCTTCAAATTTGTTGGGTTCATAACTTATTTGTTTCTGTGGGTATTTAAAGGCAGATTGAATGCGAAAATTAGATTGAATGCGAAAATTGGTTTTAATTTTGGGTTTAGAATAGGAAGGGAAACAGGCTGCATAAATTTCCCTCCATTATTGATATTTCTTAATTAAAAATAAATTTGAATTATACATGTAGATTAGTATAGATCCATATTCGGAGTATAATGATACACACTTAGGTTGGTTGATATTTATCATTTAGGTTGGTTGATATTAATATAATTTCGTACGAGTTTTTCTTCATTTATGAGTTATATTGTGTCGGAGATTTGTATCTCACAACACTTTTTGTGTATATCAAAATTTTAACATTTCCAAAAATCTTTTTTCGCAAAATCCTCATTGGGTATTTTATATTAAAGAATTATACGAGCGATGTTTGCAAAAATACGATAATTTAATAGTTTTGATGATTTTAATGTAATTTTTCAATAAAAATTTAAAATATATGAATATGCCGTTGAAATACTTTTGTTGTAGAACAATAATTATTTATATCGGAAGGAAGGAGTAATCATAAGAAAGATTTAAAATATTAAATAATCTATCCACCATCGTGCATGCATTAAAGGATTCTGAAGCAAAAGGTTAACACAGAAATTTGGATTTTCTTGATTGATGACACAAACGCAAGTGTCCATGGAGGTGGCGAAGACTGTGTTGGAGGTGGCAGACGTGGCGTGGATCGCCGTTGAGCGCTGCCACCACCACGTAACGGAACCGCAGTACCCCGGAAGTGCAGGGAAACGAATATTCTGATGTGCAATCCTTGCGCTCTGTAAATCAGCGCCTGCGCCTTCTGCTTGAGACAAATCTCACGCTACTCCAGCAGATGTCTGCTTCTCTTACCTTGTCACGGAAATGCCCTTCCGATGTATGTATTCGATTCATTAAAACTGAGTTCTTTTTCTTTTTTAAGATATTAGTTTGGGCAAGATTTGAGGTACCGCTTCAGTTCAGGTAATTATTTTTAGGTTGTGTATTTGTCTATTGATCACGGCTCATTTTTTTCTTGAATTTAAGTTCTTGGGAGATTTGAGGCGATCATGTTTTCATTTACGTTATTCAGCTTCACGGGCGGCTTGTAGCTGCTGTAAATTCTGAGAGTTTCCTGGATGAACTTGAGAACCTCCGTGAAAAATCCAAGGATGTGGAGTCTTGCAAATTTCGCTTCCAATCCCCATCAGGTTTTTATTTTTAAAATTTTCTAGGTTCCTATCATCATTGAATGAGGTAAAATCTTATAATAACTATCACAACTTATTAAACTTCCGAAGATAGCCTTGTTTTTCCTCTTCAGTTTGTATCGTGTTTGGTGGTTTCAGCTGTCACCTTGACTATGCTGTAAGCCTACAAACTTTTGCAATTAAATATTAACATCTCATCATGTTTCTTAGCCTTCAAGACTATGAAAAGTTATTTATATGGGGATGTTCTGGATCTGTAGCAGAAACCGTGTTTTTTCTTTTTTCCATTTCTTGTACGCGGGCGGCGTTATCATAGAAATTTGTTCATTAAATTAAGGTGGAGAATCTCTCCGATAAATTTGTGTAGGCCAAGCATTTATATCGATAACTTAATTTCTATGTTTGAGGCACGATCATGTGCAGACATGGATACAGATGTATTGATGCTCTATCTTTCCCTTCATGAAACGCTATCAAATTCAGATTTGGAGAAGGCTGAAGTTTTTATCACTGTCGATCAAGAGGAACCTAGTTGGTGGGTGTGGGTGTCCGAGGAATCGGTATCTTCAAATGCTGAGGAGAAGAGTGGGATTGACAATGAAAATTATATGGTTGTTACTTGTTAGCGAGGAGCATGTCGTAGATGGGGTGGCAAATTTTATGGCTAGATGCATTGTGGCCATTCCAAAGGCTCTGGTATATGAGCTGATATGATTTTAAATTGGTAGCTGCCTATCTAGTATCTAGTCTCATGTAAAGTCACAATTTTACTCTTTCTTGATGCAGAATCTAATCCCTCAGGAACTGCAGAAAGGTAAAATTTTTCAATTTATTCTTCGTCCTGTCTTCTGGGTGCTCGATTCTCTGTTTGTAGAAAATATTTCCATGTAAAAAGTTGTGCAAGTGAAATGACATACATTTCGTAGATTTTTTTTTATTCTCTGATTTTTCTCATGCTCGAGCCAGGAAGAAAATAGTATATGGATGCCATGCAATTAGTTGTTTTTGCCCAAATTTTTTTTGTTTTCATTTTGATATGTAATCTTCTCATTTAGTGATATGAGACAATTCTAGTGGCAATTATCAAGAATAATTTGATTTGCAACCTTGATAGAAGCATTGGGAGGTATAAATAAAGTGGAGAAGATGCGGAACATATGGCATGCTGGAAAGGTGTTTTATACCATGGCTAGCTGGGGACTTACTCTGGCTAGGTATATTCTGAATATGCTTAACTGCGAAGATAACTTTTGATGTCTAAAAATCTTAAAACTATATCGACCCTCTAATATTGTTTCTTTGGAAGACTTCACATCTTTGACCTTGTATCTTATTATGCGCTGTCATGTCTATCTGTCAAGTTGGTGTTGTACTCTGTAGGGGTTCTAACTTGTTAAATGGCTATGTTACTTTCTAGTACCTAGAGACTGTGAGTGCTTTTGAAGTTCGAAAACTTCATATGCGCGGTGCAGTGATCAACGACAATGTTGATCTTCTTCTGCCTGTTAGATTTAGATAAATGGACAACTCCCATGTGACTATAAACAAAACAAGCTGTTCTCCTCATGCCTCCACGTTTGCATGTGTAATTTTGTATTCCCTTTTATCCTTTGGGGGTTCATCTTTTCACTCACGTGTATGCTGCTCAATCTTTTTGTCGGTGCCAAAGTTGCATTTCTGCTCAGTCTCTCAAATTAATTAAAGGTTTTGCACAAAATCATATGCTATATGGATAGTGATGATGATGCAGTAATGCTTGAAATTATGGCATGCGATGGGACACTACATCATCGCTATGAAACAGCTGTCAGAACAAACTGTCATTTATGATGGTATATTATATCCAATTGTAGCTTCAGAAGGATATAATATACCATCATAAATACCAGTTTGTTAGATCCCCAGCTGGAAGTTTGGCTACCACTTCCCCAAGGATTTTCACGATTCTATTTGCATTGCTGCATTGTCTTGGTTTTAATAGATGCGTACATGCTAAAATTTTGAAATGCTGTAGTACAAGGATATCCAGTGTAGATTTTTGGCTGAAGTTGAAATTGTAAAAGAGTTTTGTTGCTCGTGTTCACCTTAACGTATGTGCGTGTGTATATATATATATTGGAAAAGACCTTGTATAGATTGTGTGAGGCCCATCAACCTTAATTTCAATACTAGCAAAAGATAGTAAGTGGAACTTATATTTTCTTGATACGTTATAATATTTATGTTTATGATATTTTAAGTTTGAACGTATGATGTATTGCATGACGATCGTTTTCAACAAATATTTTTTTATGATGTCTTGATCTTGTTTGTGACCTTGTCTAGTAGGGTAAAACTAGACACTTATGATCCAGTCTGGGGAGTTAAGCCAGATAAATATGATCCGGTCTGGGGAGTTAAGCCAGATATTTGATATTGGTTGTTTTCTGTTTTAGATCTACCCGAGAATAAGTTTTAAAGATATGATCTAGTGATAAGAAAAATATTATAATGTTTCTTTTTAAAAACTTGAAGATATGCTCCCTCCAATTACTGAGTGACGACCATATCACTCACCCTTTACATTTCATTTCAGATGAGAATGAGATAGAAGAGCAGGAATCGGCTGAATTTTGGGGATGGTGATTTGGCTAGAAAATTTGTAATTCTTTGTTTAGTGTTGACATTTATTTGAATAAGTTGAACATTGGATTTGTGCTTTTTTTTTCATTGGTTTGTAAGACAATGAATTGTTCAATAAATTTTTCGTTGGAATAAAATTGTTGTTTCGGCTTAGTGTTCTTGGTTTATTTAATTATTGAATTTTCAAGAACATTGCCGATGTTCATGCCATGCATCTCGGGGCGTGACATTTTAGTTGGTATCAGAGCCGACCTCTCTTAGTACGGTGTAGTTCGGGGACGAACCAAGCGGAAGCTGGTGGGCATGTGAGGCCCGGGGCCGAAGAGGGCGGGGGGTGATCGCCGGTGCCATGAGGTTGCACGGACAATGAGCGGCTCCTGGCAGGCTTTTAGGTGGAGGGAACATGAATGAACCGATCTTACATCGGAATGAGAAGGATTCCGAAACTGTTCAATGTAATAGATTGTACAGTTTAAGAGGGCTTAAAAGATTTGATTGGTACTACTCATATCAAGAAGGTGCATCTTCTTTTCGATAGCTCATCACATAAAAACTCCAAAGTTAAGTGTGAAGTCCCGAAAATTTTAAGTCCATATGAACCACGTGCGTGCAAGTTATTAAATTCCTTATGTATTTTATGATTTTAATGCATACTTTCATTTAATTTATGAAATTTATTATTTTAATTATTTATGTTTATTTAATGTACGTTAAAATGTTTTCTTGAGTTTATGTTCAGATGTTTATTCGAGGCGGAATCAAGGAAAGGAGACCGGGACGATTTTAGTAAATATTATTGTGGTATTTTATTTTAGGTTAGGCTTGATGCATTTTTAAATAATTTATGAAGTTTAAAGCCTAATTTGAATATTAAGTTATTTTAGAATTTTAAACTTTTAAAGTTTATTAATTTAAGGATGTATTATTTTTAGTAGAGAATCATCATTTTTATTTAGTATACTAATTGATTAATTAGTATTTTTATTATATTAATTTAAAATCCTTAAAATGATCATTTACTAAATGATTTATTTAAACATGCAAGCACACACAAATTGACTCACACACACACTCACACCTTTACACATACATATACACGTATATTACATATACACACAAAACAAAACACATGTTATTTAACCTATTTGACTAAGGAGAAAAGAAAGTTTTTAAAAACTCTTCTCTCCATTATTATTTTTGGTTCCTCTCCACTTTTCTTTATCAAATTGTCTTTCCAAGAGCACGTCCATCTTTTTTTTCCTTTGAAATATTCCAGCATCTTTTGGTTGAGGTTATTCAAGAAAATTTCGAGCAAAGTTAGTCCCGGATCGTCTTCCGTATCGTCTCCGCTTCGGTATCGTCGTTACGGTATTTTTAAATATCAAAAGGCACGTATAATCTGTTCTTGCTGCATCGATCATGTCATATTATGTATTAAGTTGTTTTTAAGCATAAAAATGTATGTATGATGTAGAAGTTTGAGCAGAAAAATCTACCGAATGTATTTGGAAGTATTTTTGGAGTTGAAATTTCGTGTTATGATGGTCTTTCGAAAACTGAGATTTTTCTGTACATATTTTGCGAAAACTTTGAACTACAAAAACGTAGATCTTTTTGATACGTTCGATTTGATATAAAATTCGAGTTATTTGGATTAAAAACGAGTGAGTTATTGTGTTTTTAGTATGACTGCTCAAATTAGATCCGAAAATTCCTGTTTTGATGTTCTTTCGAAAACTGCAATTTTCGGTACATATTTTGAGAAAACTTTCAACTACAAAAACGTAGATCTTTTTGATACGTTCGATTTGATATAAAATTCGAGTTATTTGGATTAAAAACGAGTGAGTTATTGTGTTTTTAGTATGACTGCTCAAATTAGATCCGAAAATTCCTGTTTTGATGTTCTTTCGAAAACTGCAATTTTTCGGTACATATTTTGAGAAAACTTTCAACTACAAAAACGTAGATCTTTTTGATACGTTCGATTTGATATAAAATTCGAGTTATTTGGATTAAAAACGAGTGAGTTATGATGTTTTTCGTATGACTGCTCAAATCGTGTTTCAAGAAAGTTATGAATTTTAATGTGTTCTTGAAGTTTTTATGTTGCAGGCTTTGTTGGGGATCGATGGGTGATCGTTGCTGCATATAAGAAAGTTAGTAATGATGTTTAGAGTATTTTTGAGGTTTCGATTCATGTCGTTAAAAGCTTGAATTATTAAGAAGTCGTAAGAAATAAACTTTAATATAAATGACAGTATTTTTGGGTCGTATAAATTGTAGGGTGATTATAAAAGTTTAGTTCATTGTTATGGTGTCGTAGAATGGTCTCATAGTGTGGAATCTTGATGTATTATGTGTTAATTGGGAGAATAGACATGTCATAAAATTTTCATCAAATAATTCGTTGGGCAGACGGACACGGACGACGGAGGTTAGCACGGGGTTCGTGCCTTCTCATTTCTTCGACACATATTTAAACGCACAGACACGGACCCGTACACGGACCTAGGGACGGGGTCCGTGCTCCTTCTTTTACATGACACATATGAGGCAGTACCTACACAGACCCGGGGCCTGACCTGGGTACGGGGTCCGTGTAGCTTCAGTTTTTGGGATAAATATTTTATCACTTAAGGTTTGGTTTGAGGTGTTATGGTATGATTTAACATTAATGTTTTACAAGGTCAAGTGGTGAGAAATTATAGAATGTTCTAAGAAATTATTTAGCTTGAGATTAAGCATGACTTTTACGTTTAAGTTGTACACGTTAAGCTTATGAATTCATGTTAGTATGTTGCAGCAACGACACGATTGACATCCAACGAATCCCTCAGCGCTAAGTAAGTATGTATGACGTGCAAAGAAAATATTTGAAGTTTTTGAGGTATGCTAAATGTCTTGTGACCAAAAGTAAATGGGTTTGGAAGTCGGTGAACGTGGCCGAGGACCTCTCCACCCCGTTAAATTATGAACAGGTTTGAAGTTAGGATTGGAAAGCGTTAAATTATGAACGGGGACCAATCCGCCCGTTAAATTATGAACGGGTTAGATCGTGGTTGTGAAGCGTTAAATTATGAACGTGGATCAACTGGCCTGTTAAATTATGAACAGGGATCTCATGTATGTGGCAGTGGATACGTCCCTGTCAGCCCAGTACTGTGGTTTGTCTGATCAGATATTTATTATGTTAAGGGTCACTTGCTTTGAAACATCCTCTACGAAAATGATGAAGTTACGTATGTTCAAGTATGTTCAAGTATGCAGTATGTTTATGAAAGTTTATGATGATGGCACGTCAGAGTATGTATGTACGTATGTTCAAAGTCATTATGCAAAATTCAAAGTTATTATGCAAAGTTCAAGCTATTATTCAAGTTCAAGTTTCAAAGTATGTATGTTCAAGTTTTAAGGTTATTATGAAAGTTTTAAATTTATTATGCAAGTTTCAAGTTTATTATGCAAGTTCAAGTTTGAAGTTATGTATGTTCTATTTTTAAGTTGCATGCGATTTTATTATGTAGTACTCGTTATTCCAGTTTATACGTGTCGAGTCTTTAGACTCACTAGACTTGATCGATGCAGGTGAGTATGTTGATGAGGAGACAGGAGGTGGCGACCAAGGGGCAGGCTTGGACTGAGCGGAAGGCTAAACCCGAGGACCACTATGTTTATGTTTTATGAAAACTTTAAAATATTATGTTTTTATGTTGGTTGTGAGATAATTTGGAATAAGTACTTTGTTGGAAAATTTGAGTATGGGATGTTGATTTTAAATATTATTATGTTGAATGATAAGTAACGACTGTATGAATTTTATGTTTAAGAAAATTTTTAATTTTTCCGCAAATTTTGAAGTAGTAAAAGTACGGTACGTTACATTAAGCGTGTTTGACTTGGGGTAATTTTGGGATGAGTGATCTCCTGAGAAATTTCCCAAGGTACGTGTGAGTGAAGACATAAGCACGCTGAAAAGACTCGTCTTAGGACAGTCGTCAAATCTGGGGCGTTACAGATTGTTACGCATTAGCCTCTTGTGTTGCTTGGTATGGTTGGATTTTGATATGAAAAATTTGGGATTTCATTCCTCATGAAATCCTCATCTCCTATACTTTTGCTGTGTACGATTTTCTACTACAAGACGAAGAAAGTTGTGAAAAGTGGTTGAGCACATGCAGTGTGTTGACCACGATTAATTAGTTTGTATAATTGTATTGACGTGATTCATAATTTGTATCACGCATTAAACCGTTTCATTTTTATACTCTATAATTTGTCAGAATAAAGTTATTTTTTACACATCACACATGACACCAATATAGTAATTCTAATGATAAGATTCGAGCTATTGTATCATAGAGAATGTAGTATGTCTCTGCCGACCACGACTACATAGATTGTTTTAATGTGATCCATAATTTGTGAAAATGTTCTATTTTTATCTTCTGTAATCTCTGTTAGTATAAGGTATACATCACCTACTGCACCAAAATAGTAATTCTTAGGTTGTCTCACAAATACTAACGTGTGCTTCCTTGTTGCAGCTTGTACCAAGGCCCCGCACAATTTTGAGGCTGCCGCGGGGGCTCATCATTCGAGCAAACTGGCCTTGAAAGCACTATGAAAGAGCAATCTTTTTTCTTCAAGCATCAAATGTAAGTGTAGATTGTGTAAAACTTGTATATGATAATTTATTCCATCGAAGACTTTTGATCATGCAATATCACATTAATAATTTTATGATAATCACAATTATACTATTTTAAATTAATTTGGTTAGTATTATAAAAAAAGGCTGAAACTTGTGTGAGACGGTCTCACAGGTCGTATTTTGTGAGACATATATCTTATTTGAGTCATCCATGAAAAAGTATTACTTCTTATGTTAAGAGTATTACTTTTTATTGTTAATAGCGGTAGGGTTGATCCGTCTAACAGAAAAAGATTCGTAGACCGTCTCACAAGATATCTACTAAAAAAAAGCAAATGATATGACTAATTGAAAATTAAGCACTTTTTAATATCTATATTTTAATAATTTTATAATAAAAATAAATAAATTGCTCATTTGAGGTACTTTATATATATATATATATAACACTCACCATTTTTAACTGAAACATTATGTGATAATTTTTTTACATTTTAAGTTACCTGTAAATAAAAAAATGAATCATTATTTTATTTTATCTAGAAAGAGGATATTGATGAGAAAAAATTAGCTGACAAATATTTAACGTAAATGAATTTATAAATTTTATATAACATAACATATGAGTTCATCAATATATACTTTAAAATATTTAATAATCAAACTGAAAACAAATTAAATGATATAACAATTTAAAAAAATTATATCAATATTTTGACATGTGAAAAGAAGAGCTTTGAAAAGAAATTAATAATTGAAATGTTTAACTTTAAGATTTAACCTGACGAATTTGTTAGTAATAGAATTTGATGTTAAAATAAAAATACACATAAAAAAATTTAATATTAATATATATAAACAAAAAAATCCCCAGCGCCGACAACAATATCGTTGGATGGAAATTGATACAGTTGTTAAGTTTAGGGGTTCATTGGTAATAATTAGTTTTTTGGGGGCAAAATATAATTAACCTAAACGAGAGTTGTCAGCCCTAGCGCCGCCGCAACAACGCATTTTCGGGTTCTAAATTTCTCCACGCCTTTGATACAGAGGTAGACAGAAAATGGGTCACACGAAGGAGCAGCTCTTGTCTCTTTTGCAGGTTCTATTTTTTTTGTTGTTGGGAATTTATGTATATTTTCATTTAGATTCTTCTATGAGCACAGAATGGACGAAATGAAATGTTTCACATCTGGGCCTCGAATGATTATTGCAAATTAATGGACGCAAATGGATTAATAGATTGATAGGACTGAAACAAGTGTTCCGTGTCGATTTGGTGAATGTTATCGTTGTTTGACGATGACATACCTTTTTTCAATCTGTTCACTTCAAGACTGAGGCTTTCGAGGAATAAGCATGTGAATTTGTGTTCATTTTCCTTTCCAGGGAGATGGATAGTTGAAATTTTATTCTTGTTCGACTAATGTGTACAAAGAAAATGGGTCACACGAAATGAATTGTTTCACATCTATTGTTAAAAAATTTGTAGTAACCTCTGTTAATTTCTCTCCAGGAACTGAAAATAGAATGTTCCCAGTATGAGCATCCTGTTGTTTTGACAGTTGAAGAGCAGGTGAGCGCATTTGGGAGCTTTGCGTGTCTCTTATTTTTGCCATAGTTAAAGCAACCTTTTTTTGTATCAGGCAAAGCATGTTGGTCACATGAATGGTGCATTAACCAAAAATTTATTCTTGAAGGTAAAACGATCCTTGTGTGTGTGAATGTTTGTCGCTTCCTCTCTTGTTTTTTTTTTTTTGCCTGGACATACATTCCTGATACTTTTTGTTCTGTGACAGGATAAAAAACAAAGATTTTACATTGTTTCGGCTTTGACGGAGACAAAGGTAGATCTGAAAGGTATGCACCTTTCAAAGTTGATGGCATCAATGATCTTATCAATTGGATTTACTTTTATGATTTCATTCACTGGCAGGATTCTGTTCATTATTTACGCTTAGGTGAACTCATATCACATGCTGAACACAAAGTATAATGTTTTATTTCGTTATACGATTATTACTCAGAGGCGTTGAACACAGTAATTTTTTATTTATAACCTAAATTTTGTCTTCTGTTGTACCTAATTTGTTTGTACCACTGGAGCGCACAGTTTTGTCTCAGAGGCTTGGTCTTGGGAAAGGAGGTCTAAGAATGGCTCCTGAAGAAGCACTTGCAGAGATAATTCAGGTATGTACTGATGTAAATGTTTGAAGAACAAATAATTAGTTTACGAATTTCCTTGCAAATTTTCTTCTCACTTCTTGACACATTTTGCTAATTTATTTTTAAGGTGCCTCTGGGTTGTGTAACTCCATTTGCACTTGTGAACGAATCAGCTAGGTATATCTTTTCTTCTTTCCTGGTACCAATGCTGTGTATTTATATGCTGTTTTTTGCTTACTGTTACGAGGCTATATTTTTGCTGATGTTTTATTCTGAATTTTGTGGAAGGAATGTTTCGTTGTTGTTAGATCAAAGGTTGAAAACCCAGGAATACTGTTTCTTTCATCCATTGTCTAATGATATGTCAATCGGTGAGCGACTTAACATTTTTACGTTGAGTTACGGTAAATATGACCTAATGTGAGCTTTTTTTGGGGTTTCACTGCTTCATTATATTTATGTCTTAATTTACTAGCTTGGCTCTCCTTCCTTGTTAACTTTCATATTCTCTTACTCTGCGGATTCTCCTCTTATATTTCTTAAGAACACAAACGAGAAGTGCTGTTTATAGAAGTCAGGTGAACTAAGTGATAATTTTTACAGTGTAGGTTTATGAATAAAATTGTCATTTTACACCTAGTACGCTCTTGACAAACAATTGTGCACTAATAAAAGATCTATTTGTTTGTGTATAAGCAAATGTGGATGATCATTACATTGGCTTTCAGTAAGGAATCACCATCCTTCTGTCTAAGGTGCACTAAAGAACACCTCGAGAATTTTACATGTACCTTGGCCAGATGCAGGCTTCACCAAAGGGCTGTCTCTTGATTAACCCTAATAGAAACGTGTCTCGCTGTTTCTTGAGCGTAGGGTCCTCTTTTGTTTATGATAACTACGCTGCAGTTTCACATTTTCTTTTTGTGCGTATCTCGTTGTGTGCATTGGAGTTCAAAGGTCAAACTATTTGTTGAATCTTCTATTAGTTAATGATTGTACCTGGTTTCTTGTGATCGCGAGTGATACTTAAATATTTATTGACCTTACTTCCCCATGACAAAATGTGACACAAAATATCTTAGCTAGCCCATAGCACGTTGATTCAAAAACTGTTCAATACAGTTAGTCCCACCACTTTTTTCCCGGACCTCAACCTTCTGTTCTGTGCCTTTGTTTTATTACTGTTTTGTTTATTCATGTAATGTTGCCAATTCCAGCTCTTAATTCACACGATCTTGACAAGTTTCTGAGTTCAGTTGGAAAAACCCCAGCGTATGTTGACCTGGAGGTAAGTTAACAATGTTTCATTGATTTCCGCAAATGTTCTTAATATTAATTGCTTGATTTTTAATATTGCCGTGGTGATCTTGCAGGCCGATTCTACAATAGGAAAGGATCAACCACCAGATTTAGCTGGTCTTGTTCCTTTGGGTGCAACTGTCTTGCCTAACCCTCCAGAGAACGAAGCACCCTCTCAAGGCCCTGAAAAGACTCCCATCTCTGTGAATAACAAGCCAACTGTTGTTACAGGTATCTGTGGTCATCAACGTGTGAAAATGATAGAGAGTAAATAATTAATTTATTTCAAGTTAAGGAAATATGGTTTGTGTTTATTATTTAATCCGTGTGAAAATCATAAGTGTTTTATGGTGAATTGAACTTGAATTAATGTAATGTGCATATCTTTGCTCAATACCAAAAGCTGTAAAATCGTCCGATGCATGTGAAAAGGAGAAATCACGTGCTACTGCCAATTCGCCCATAGCCTTTGCAGACCCTGACAAATTTGTCGAGGAAATCTTGGAGAAGACTCTGTCCACAGCTCTTTCTGGGGTTTGTATTCAACTATACATACTGTGCCTGTTGCTTCTTGGGCATGGCTTTCAATCTCATTTAATTTTACAAAACAGATCAAACAGCACATAGAGAAAGACCAGGAACAACTTTCTATTACGATGTCAAACCATATGAGAAAACAACTTGGTGTGCAGTTGAAGTTCATTGCTGTAAGTATAAATTTTTCGAAAATACCAATACCTCTATCCTGATGTCTTGCAAGTTCTCTTTTTATGTTTGAACGAATTCCTCGCCGGGGATTATCATAGCTCCGAAACAATCGACATGGCACAATCCCATGATATTTGGAGTGAAAATTATGTCTCGCATTATACTTATCTTGCATTTAATGGCGTGGTTTGCTTGTTAATTCAAAAGTCTCAACCTTCAGGTACGAAACATCTGATATTAATCAGAGGCGTCATCGTTATTTGTTCCGGTGTTAAGAACCCACACGAAACATAGCCTTTGAAGTTTCTGTTTTGGTTTTTTGGGTTTTGCTTGCAGTTTTTCCAATCTCGAAATTGTCTTCAATCAAGTATAACATATTAATATATATATATTTTTAATTGCAGACGATGTTCAAGAACACAGCATACACGGAAGGCTTTCGTGCTGGTATTCATTCTCAACCGAACAAATGGTGAAAGTATCGACGACATTAATGAGATAGAAAAGAACATCGTGGAGAAAATGTTCGTTCGGTTGCATTTTACAATGAATTCTTTACATTCTATTATCTTCAGTTTATAATAGAAAATGCCTTTCAATTATGTACCAATTACCATTGAAACCATAACGTAAAGATTTGATGATCAATCTTTTGTACCATTTTTTCTGCTAAGTTTTAATAATTTAATTAATGGGCCACTTGATCCGCACTATTTATCAAGTTTTTTCAGTTTAAAACAAAAAGGAAAAAACAATTAAACATATTTTTTATTTTATACAAGTATTTTTTATAATATAAAAAGATACTTATAAGAGGTCAAACAAAGAAGTTGGAATTAGGTGACCTGCCAACTTTTCTTTTTCTCCCCAATTATGAGTTTTTTTTTAAAAAAAATCATATTCTAAGGTCACATTAATCTCCTTTTGGACTTGATTATCATTCTTCCAATTGTGCTGAATCTTAAGTCAAAATGGGCGTTTCAATCAAAGAGTTTCAAAATGGTAGAATATCGATCCACATCATTTTTAACTATATATATCTATATATATATTTGAAATATATTATCTGAAAATATTATTATGACACCTTCCAGAAAATACGTCCAAATATTATATTAATATATATTAGAAATATATATTTTTAAAAAACCTTTATTTGAGCAAAAAAAATAGTACTGGACACATACATATATTTATTTGTGAATCTTATAGCCACTTGTCTTAAAAATCTTGAATTGAGCAAATAAATATGTTAAAAAAAGTCGACATAATTTCAATCGAACAAAATGAAGTGGATCAACAAACATTCCACCTCATCTTAGATAAGAAGTGCCAACATTATGCCTTTATCCATTTTATCCCTTTGCCTCCATCGTAGGGCCCTTCCTCACTAGTTTTCACACACACGCAACAAGGTTCAAATTTCAATGGTTTTTGTTCGTTGACATCAAATATATTTACAATAGAAATAATATTTTTTTAAGAGTGATTCAAATAAAATATGTGATCTTGTCTCAAATGAGTTTTTGTGTTCGTATATTTATTCATCAAGAAAAGTGACTTCAAAATGCTCCAAAATCTGTTGAAATGATGAGGTCGATATATAGGCCACGGTTTCACACCAGATGTCTTGACATACATTAGATAGATATGTATGCTTCGTCATCAAATTTAGATAAGTTGAAATATCGAAACCCCAAAGGTTCAAGCAATTTCCATTTTAAATCTCAATTTCCACAACCCTACAAGGTAATCAAAGAAATGGTGAGGACTTTTCTTATACATCATATACACAAAATATGCCGTAGGGTAGAAATGTATGGTGTTCAAACAAAACAAAGTGAACATTTTGTGAAGCCACGGGCCTTGCGTGGACACCCCAAGAACTCAAAAACATCACCCCCCTACATTATTTTGGATACCGTATCCTCCACTTTTTTATGTTCCATATCTCTTTTGTTTCCGAATTATATCTTGGTGAATGATGCATGTTCAATAAAAAAAAATGTCATAAAGTTCCGCACATGAAATAACAGAAGCCGCAAATAAAAATATATGAAACATAAAGCTCACACACAATTCGAAGTAAGAGACATTGATCTCATTTTTCAACCACGCCAGGGGGGAGAATATACATTGTTGTATCAACTGGAATGTACCCAAAAAAAATAAAAAAGACTTTAAGCAAAAATGGAAATCTCCATTGCTGCGTAAATGGATCTATGTACAAGTTACAGAGATGATCAAACAAACCTAAGGAATCTCTCAACCTCCCACGAGCCTTCAGCTTCGCTGGGGTGCTTGTGCGCATTCGATACATTCAAGAACTTAATATATTTACATTTATCAATATTGCTTGTATTTTAGAAATTAATTTCACAAAATTTACCGTCAATCCTATTCTGAACTGCTTTGACAGCAGCAACTCTTGCTGCTGTCGCTGCCTTGTTTGCAGCTGTCACCGCATTGTTCACTTGTTGATCCACACATCGAAGGTGTACTGCATTTTCCGCAGTTTTTCGAGCAACCTGCAGAGGTATAAAGATGTAAGACAAAGGGATAATGCAGGCAAAAAAAAAAAACTACAGGGCTGATGGATGGTCTTAATCAGTACATCCAAAAATATTTTAACACACAAAAGTTAAAGCATCACACTCCAATCGTTGTGCCGAATATATCCAGATATCATGTGGTTGTCGTTGTTTTGATCAACTCAGATTTTAAAAAACCAGCCTAAAAGCTACATTTCAGTAGAGGTACCATAGAAGCAACCACACAATAGGGAAACAGCAATTATTCATCCCTAACATTTTGAATTGTGGATCAGTCTCACCTGAACTGCTCGAAAGACTGCATTGGCTGAAGGGGGAAGTGGAGTCTTAATATCGCCACCACTCCATTCGCCGCATTTGGTCTCGCCGTTTCTGAAAGTATACATGCCATAACCTTGCTTACCACCCTCATGCCATGACCCCTCGTAAAGTTGACCGTTGGCAAATTGATACACACCAAAACCATGCATTTTATCGCCAAAATACTCCCCAGCGTATCTATCTCCATTCCTGTAACATCAAAGAACTTCACCAATATAAGTTGAGTTCCACTTATACACAATAAATAGTGCATCCAACATAATATGTATAAGCTACTATCTATTTATTTGATCGCAGTGATTAAGGACCACAGACCACCCCAACAGGGGAGATTGATTCTGTTTGGCTTAATTAACAAGTTTGATTCCAAGTTTGAACTTTTCAACAAGGCCACGCAAAAGCTTACACTGAACCTTATTCTGTACAACTTTCTTTTAACAAAATCTTCAAGCTTAAGTTCAACACCTCATCGCAGAAAAGATTTAAAGTCACCATCTTTGAAGTTGGACGCTAAACAGTTCATATATAACAAGAACTAAATGAAAACCCAAAATCTTAGTTTTGGTTTCGAGAAGATACATATGTGGTGTGTGTAATCTAGTGGCACAAATTCAATCTTTATCACCTGATAAAATTAAGAAGTCCAACAAATACACATCAAACAAGAACAAAAATCTCATCAAATACAAAAGAATTCTTGCAAAAAATACACAGCAAAACAAAAATAATAATAATTTGGAAACCAAATTTTAATCAATTTCACAAGAACCTGAAATGATAACAGCCAAGGCCATGTTTAACTCCACCCTTGAACTCTCCATTGTAAGAGCTTCCATCAGCACAAATCTGCTCTCCAACCCCATTACTCTGCCCATTACACCACTCTCCAGCATAACTATCCCCCGTGTAAAACTTGTAAACTCCATAACCATGCCTCAATCCCTGCCTATACTGCCCTTTGTATCTACTCCCTCTTGCCCAATTCTCAATACCATATCCATCATACCTACCATCAATCCAATCTCCTTCATATCTCCCATTTACAAAGTAATTGTACACTCCACTCCCACTGCACTTCCCCTTGTGAAACTCCCCTTCGTAGAAATCTCCATTGCTGTAAAAATCCACTCCTTCCCTTATAATCATTTTCGTACTTTGTTTCTTCTCAATTTTGCCAGTTCCTGGCTCTCCAATGAACCATTGCACAGGTTTTGACGGGCTCTTGGAGCCAAAACAAGCAATCCCAGCTCTCCTTGCATAATCATCACACAAATTCTTGTAAATAGAGAAGTTTTTCCGGATTGAAGCTTTAATCCTGGATGCAAAGAAAAGCAAAACCGCCATAAAAATCAAGAGTAGCAGTAAATTCTCCGACGTGGGTCTTTCATCTCTGTAGGAAAAAGCGAAAAGGATATAAACCGATAGCAAGAAGATGGCCAGAACAGGTGCCAAATGACCCGAACCAGATCTCGATCCGGGTCGAACAGATGGAGAACACGGATTCCTATGTGGCTTTTGCTCTTCAATATCCTGCGTTTCTCCATCAGATGACATCTCGTTCACCGAAGGTATAACACGGGTTCTTGATTCGACGTTGGGAGACGACCGGAGGAGTGAAGAATGTGTCCTAGCAATCTTAGCTTGGCTCTGCTGACCGTCCATTCTTAAGCGATGGATCTTATCCCACTATTCTTTCCACTTGCTGTATCTCACTGCTATTCTTATTCTGTACTATGCCGCGGGTTCCATAACCACCAAGCACTGAAGCTATTGCGCATGTCAATTAAGAAAACAGAGAGAGAGAGAGAAACAGGAAAGAAGGGATTTTATATTATGATGTGGGGCCACCTTCATTTCATTGAGACCGTTGATTAATATATTGGTTTCCGATTATTGGCCGTTGGATGGGAAGTTCCCGCTGTCGACTGGAACATATGGTCGTTGGATCCAGATTTAAAACGGTGAGGAATTAATAAATTTATTTATATATTATATATATTTAGAAGATTTAGATTTTTAATATATGTAATCATAATATATTTTGATAAGTTGGTTTTAATATGGCATATGTACCGTACGAAATCCTCAGCTGATGGTTCTAAATCATGTTATAACAAGTTTTATTTGAACGAAGGGTAGGTCTCTTGTGATATGGTTTCACGAATTTTTATTTATGAGACGAGTCAATCAAACAGATATTCACAATAAAAAGTAATACTTTTAGCATAAAAAGTAATATTTTTTCATGGATGACCCAAATAAGAGATCTGTCTCATAAAATATGACCCGTGAGACAGTCTCACATAAATTTTTGCCTTGAATGAATTATTAAAAATTAAACGCATCAAACCACATGTATAAAAAAATTATATACAAAGCATTCAATTCATAATTTTTTATTAAAAAATCAACAATAAACTGTTTTAATCGTTTATCATTGCTCGAGATATGAATCGAATGTTTTGTATATGATTTATCGTTTTTTTATTTATACATAATGTTTGGTACGTCTAATTTTTAAACAAGAACGTATCTTTGAAGAAGATTAGATGCAAATATGTGTATAAGATACACGATCGACATTTAAAATGTCGTGATAATTATACTATGATACCATGGCCTCGTATTCACCCTTGGTTGGTACCAACTTTCAATCATTCCCAAAAACAATTTGATGTCTCCAGTTTCCAAATTAATCGTGGTAGTGTCTTAATTACTATCTCCACTTTATTAATTACGTTATCCACCAACTAAGTACTCTTTTACTATATCCAATTATCTCATTTTAATTTGGTTACGTGAAGTCTCCACATATCCAAATCAATTTTGAATAATTGGATTTATCATTTAGGTACTACTGATCATATGGTAGCATGAATTTTACCTTCCAACCTATAAACTTATTTGTTGAATGGAATAATTGTCCCTGCTTGGTAGAGCGATCGAATCGTGGTGCTTGAACTGCTGTGCGGTTTAAAAGATTTGAGTTGTATTATTATTACTAGCTATAACTTTTGGTAAAGCGGCAAACGCTCAGTCCTACAATTGGTATCAGAGTCAAGATCACGGGTTCGATTGTCATTGATTGCAAGGAGTATAATTATTGAGAGGGAGATTGTTGGGTGCAATAATTGTCCCTGGTTGGTAGAGCGATCGAATCGTGGTGCTTGAGCTGCTATGCCGTTTAAAAGATTTGAGTTGCATCATTATTAATAGCTATAGATTTTGGTAAATTAAAGCGGCAAACGCTCGGTTATACAATTGGTATCAGAGCCAAGGTCACGTGTTCGATTCCCATTGATTGCAAGGAGTGTAATTATTGAGAGAGAGATTGTTGGGTGCAATAATTGTCCCTGCTTGGTAGAGCGATCGAATCGCGGTGCTTGAGCTGTTGTGCGATTTAAAAGATTTGAGTTGCACCATTACTACTAGTTATAGCTTTTGGTAAATCGACAGGCGCTCAGTCCTACATTATTTTAGTACAAGCTCTCCACTAACTTATTAATGCATTTTTTTACATCAAATACAACATTAATCTCCAACCTATTGATGATCTCGAGTAGCTAGGTTGAGTTGGATCGAAGAAACCAATAAGAGGATATTGGATCCACATGCAACCAGACACTCGACAAATGCGCTTCATCATTTTCATCGTCGCTGTGTTTGTTGTCATCATTATCGACTTGCTTTTCCATAGTTTTTGGATGATATTGAAACTTCACTTTATTATTAATTTACAAGCTTATTATTTCTCTTCAACATACACGTAAACTACTTTTAGAATTTAACAAGTTCCATAACATATGATTCATAGGCACGACAAACAACCTTAAACTCTGCAAATCCAGCATCCATCGCCATGGCCTCGTATTCGCCCTTGGTTCTTTCTTTTCCATTAATGGATAACATGATGATGTTCAGGAGAGCGACTTCTTGTGAATAAAGATCAGTTTGTGGGATTTCAGGAAGAATACTTTCGATCACGATCACCTTTCCTTTCCTCGGCAATGCTTTGTAGCAGTTGGTTAGAATTTTCACACATTGTTCATCACCCCAATTGTGTAGCACTAACTGCGCATGACCAAAATTAAACGATACTATTATATACCTACCTACCTACTTTTCTATATATAAAAGAATATATAATTAAAGCATACATATATACTGCATGAATTTTATAATCCGCATGGCCTGTGAAACCTCAGGTTTTCTATTGTGATTTTTGTTGGTTTTGAACTTCCAATTATTTCAAATTTTTTTCGAAATTTGATCATGGATATATGCACTTTATTAATTAGCATATACATAAACTAAAGCCAAAGTAACCAAGTAATTAAAATTTTCACCTTCAACAAAATTGCATCTCCTTTCGGCACTTGGGCGAACATATCTCCGGTAACATGTTTCACTCCTGCAGCAACATGATATATATACACAATGATTCCATTAGCCATTCTGTTTGAAGAATTAATTTGTTGATGTAGATTTTACATGGTTTGTTCGCATGCACACCAACACATGCGTAACCAGGATTTTAAAATCGAGTGGGCGAAAAACTTGAATTCCACTAGACAAAATATTTTCAAATTATAGGTTAAATTCTACCATTTAAAGGAAAGTCTATATATTCTTATGTATTATTTTCCAGTAGGAAAAATATAACATTTTTATTACAATTATATCATTCTAAAAAATATCTGCATGCCGTTTGCTCCTATTACCTATACCAGTTACGTCCTTGCACACCAATGGGAAATGTAAACATGGAGGCACGTACTACTAACTGTTTAACATGAAAAAATCTTTTAAACGCTTGCATACCTTCATAGATCGGGGCAGTTCGTATGACCGCGGGTAAATCCAGGTTAACGCCGCAGATTGAAGGGTACTTAGAAATAATCGTATCAAGAGTCACGCCATTACCACCACCAACGTTCACTAATGTGCGCAATCCCTCGAATCCGTTGTATACTTCAAGAATCTTTTTCATAGATAGAATAGTCATACTTCCCATTGCGTTGTTGAATATCTTGTTGGAGTCGGGGTTTGATGATATGTCTTTGTAATAAGGCTGGGCATTTTCAAAGAAATTTATACCTTCAAGAACCGCAGCTTTTAAGTCAATGCTGCGAGAGATTAATTACTAGTCAATCATCATGTTTTCAATATTAATGTCTCCAATAACTTAATCCACGGAAGTTTACAAAATATTAACATGTAGATTATAAAAGCAATCCAACACATAACCGTGAGTCTGAGCTCCGATATCATGTTAACATTATTAGGACTCATGAACTAACGTTGACTAATGGGGAGAACTGTACAAGTCTATATATACAACTCAAAAACTTAATATAGTGAGATATCGAACAAATACATGACTCTTTTGTATTAATGTTTTTTGGGGAAAAAATCAAAACAAAGAAGGTTGAAATATATATATATATATATACACATATATATATGTATGTATATCTGTGTGTGTGTGTAATATATAGTATGCTCACTACTTAATATGTACGTACATACGTACCGCCAATTGGTTGATTCCTGTAGGACTGTTAGGGCATGAAATTGTGCCAATGATACCCCTCTCTCATCTGCAACCAAGAACTTTCCTTTTGGTGTAATCCCGAAGCGTAATTCCGTTAATGTAGAAGCATGATCGGTAATCGAACAAGTAAGGAAAGATTGAGTGACCAGCACCCGAAGCATGGAGTCGAGCACTCGGGCAGCTCTCTCGACGTTAACAGTTGAAAGCTGAGAAGCGATCTCAAAAGCCGAGACGGGTGCCCCATCACGGAACTTGTCGATGATCTCGAATAGGTTGAGTTGGATCGAAGCGTTCATAACCAACCGGAGGACATGGGATCCACATGCAACCATGCAATCAAGAAATGCTTCATCATCATCTTCATGGTTGACATGTTTGTAGTAATTAGCATGGCCTTGCTTCTCCATAGTTTTTGCTTCAACACCTTTTGTTCGGTTTTCAGTAGTTTTAGATGTGTGTGTCCATCTTTGGATGATCGAGGACATGTATACAACTGCGCCGCATGTCCTAGCTGGTGTGGATTAATTAATTAATTCAGAAGATATATACTAATTAAAATGTTTTGGGTGAAAAAACCAAATGTCGACTAAAAAAAAGGGGGTTAGGTTTGGCGAATAGTTGGCACTCAACACGCACACATTATTTAATTTAATATGCTATAAATTATATTATCAGAAGAAACGATTAATTATATACTTAGGGAACTTTAGAATTTTCTCGTCTTGTAATTGGACTCATAATTAAAAGATTGAACGTTATTGGGGTCGTTAAATTAGAAATTAGTTCCATTAATCTAAACGAGCATCACCGAACGATCGATTAACGAATCAACTTAATTGCCTGATTGTTTTGCTTATAGCTAAACTTGAGCCTTCGAATGATTCCGGCGATTCAATTACATATTTCTTGCAACGGAACGACTACAAAATTTCATATATTATAATCAAACACGCCATGCATGATGCTAGTGATAAATGCTTCATCACCGCGGTATATAAAATTGTTGTCTTGATTAGGATTACCTCGTCTTTCTGTATTTTTATTATGACTAGCATGAAGCACGTGTGATGCACGTATATAATAAAAATTAAAATTTTGATTTTTTTAAAAAATAATTTGAATCATTTTGTAATTTATCTGAATTTAATATCTTGTCATATTAGACGAATAAATTAATTAAGAACTTATATAACTTACTTTCAAAATTATTTCTTAAATTAAAATTCAATCATTTGATTTTATGTAAAAATCATATATATTTTTTTACATATTTTTTCTTTGAATATTTTTAATGAAAAATATAGTTTCTATTCAAAAATCTATTCTTTCAATATTTTTTCTAAGAATTATGTGTCAAAAAAATATTATTTCTCTAATGTATTTTTATTATCAAATATCTATTCAATTTTTACATAACATTATTTTCAAAGTTTCTTATATTGCGATTTTATTTTTAAAAAAAATAAAAAACGCTATTATGATCTTCAATTCATATGTTTTATGAGTTCAAAAAAAAATTAAATGAATACGCAATAGAATGACTTCTATAAATTTAATATCCCAAATTTGACCCTAAATTTTATATATATTTTTCCACCAATGTCCATGCAATTGATCCAAACAATAAATATTTTTGGGCAATGTAGTAAAATCACAACGCAAAAACTTTATACAAGTATTGTTTTGCGATTCTTTTTTTAAGAGATAAATAGTTGTATGTTATGATTAAACAATACAAGTATTGTTTTGTCTAGCTACGATGCTATATATATACAATTGCATGTGTGAGTGGGATAAGGGGTAGGGGCGGCTATATTGGGGATCGGGTGGAGAACTCTTAAATACGTACGACGTGAAACTCTTTATTTAAACTCAAAAACAACTTCATTAATAAAGTTAATTTATAAGCTAAACTTATAGGGTTGAATTCGTGTCTAGATGAGATAAATAAAGTTCATTCGCCACTTTTTTTTAGGGAAAAAAAAAAACCCTCTCATCAACCCTATCTTTTGTTCGGACCAAACTCCTGCATGGAGGTACTTCGCAACTAGACAACTTTTATCAAGGCTAACAACAAGAAACTAACAAAAGCTGAAAGAAGGAGATCCTCTGATAAAATTTAAGAGAACCTTGGACAGCTTGGGCATTTGCTGTCGCAGAATCTCGCCTCTTGACAATTTGATCCAGAGCCGCAACTTTTTCTGTGAATAAAGTGGCGTCTAAGTTGGTGGACTCGACCAACTAGTTTGCGGTTTATAAAGCATAACAGAGCTAGGTTCCATTAAAGAGACAAATAAATTGTTAGTGCTGACAAATTTCATCCTTTGGACAGTAAAATAACGATCATATCAAGTTAAAATAGGAACATGGCCAGGCTTATATATACAAGCCAGCTTGGATTTTCATTTATGTTCATGAACAAAGTAATGGTTTCTAATTTCTATTATGAATATTACCAGACAACCGTAGAGCAATGTGACGAATATTGCACGATAACAAAGAAATAGAAAGGAGAATGATACAACAAAAGAAAGAGAAAAATGAAAGAACAAAGTCAAAATCTCAACAATATTACTATATCAATGAGAAGTTTTACAGAGAATAACTGTAAATTTATTTCCTCATCTCTGTGCTGCTGGATGTCGATCAAAGCGCAGAAGTAGCAAAACACGAGTTTGATTGATGAAAAATAAAAAATTAGTGGCCCCATTTTAGTATAATTAATTATAAATTTATTATAAAGTTTATTCTTAAATATATATGACAGAACTTTATATTACTTAACTTAAATAATTTTGTAAATATCTTGAGATTGTATTCATATTTGAAGTGATTTTATGCAAAACTAATTGTGGTTAGTTTGGTCACGGTTTGCAATTTAAAAAATTGGGTGGTTTTGGAAAAAAAAGAAGTAATTTTTCTTAGTTTAGAGAAAATGCAATTTTGTATTAGTAATTTACTGTTTACTATCCTAACAGCATATTATATATCCAAATAAAATATTGAACGTCCACTAATGAATTACATTGGGAAGCAATTTGAAGTAAGCATATCTAACGAAATCCTGAAACTTTGATTATTGGAAGCTTTCTTGGATATGTTTTTCAAATCAAATTATTACTGCCCATATAGTACTCTTGAATACTGATTCACGAGCTCTTGATTGATCATAGTTTAGGTCATCTTTCTTTTGATTCGAATTATAGCAATAAATTCTTTTATGATTTGCAGGTCAATGAAATTCACCGAGTGCAGCTGAAAATTTTCGGATCAAAAACCGCAAAGTGTGATGGTGTAAGATCCTGATGTGAACTTCGGCTGTTTTTTGTTTTCTCAGGTTCTTTCTTAATGGCAAATTGGAAAAAGCTTGTGGAATTAGTATGAATACATGTTAAAATTATATTAAATCTTTATGCAGCGACCCAAGATTTCTGCACATTTGGAAAACCGCCACTGATCTTTGTTTACAACATTTTATCCGAAGGCTGTACTGATCAAAACATTGAGTGTTGAGGCAATGGATCATCTATATCCAGATTATTAAATTGTGATCATGTATACAATTTAAATATAGCACTCATGGGCACTTGGGTTTGCCCTTGGAATTTTTCATGTCTCTATAGCAAGGGCACTTGTCTTTATTTCCATAAGTCCCGGGTGGGACACAATGACACTTCTCACAACAAATACCACAATACTTGAGGCACCGGTCTTTACGTCCTGCCTTTGAGCATCTCACTGCACATTTTGAGTCGCAGAAACTTGATTCTTCGTTGGTCATGGCCGTCATAAACATGAGCAGGAAGAATATAAGAGTTGTCGCTTTGCCAACTCCTTTCATTCTCCTACGTATAAAATGTAGGCATGGTTATAAATATTAGCTTTACAGAAAGAAATCAACATTCTTGTGTGTATGTAGAGTAATTTTACGTGTTTTTAAAAAATACTTCAATTTTAAGGATAAATTCTGCATTAAGAAAATATTAGTTGCATATGAGATGCATGCATGTGCGTGGTCTATATAACTATCATACCTGAATTGATCCTGAAATTTAATATCCAGCTGTTGTTTCTAATATTTACGTACCAAAAGATCAATCGAGAGCTTCAGAATTAGTGTAAATTAGTTCCTACATGTACATATACGCTCACACACACGTATATATATGCTAAATGTTTTAACGTAAGTAACTTGTATTTCTTGGCTTAAAATGCATGAAGACAGTGTCGCGGAGAGAATTCCTCGATCTTGGGACATATGTCAATGTTAGCTGTAGACTTGCACTTCGTAATTAAGTTGGTCTTAATTAATGGTCTATAAATTTAGTATAAATTTGTGACTATTTCTTTTTCTAAAAAAGGGTAATGATTATATATTATGAGCAAACCCGTATCTGAGGTAAGTCTGGGGAGACGACAGCCTCAGCTCCATTTCTGTGGGGCTCAAAATAATTTTTATATTCAGTTTATAGGGTTAAAACCCGGTTCAATCTCATATATTTCACTCATTTCTCGGTTCAGTCGTATAATTTTTAAAATAATTATTTATTAAAAAGCGAACTTTAACAGACTAGAACCTAACGAATCTTCATTAATAAGTTCATTTCTTGCAATGCATGTTTCTATAGATCCCCCAAATTCAAAACAATTTTGAAAAGATACAAGTAATAGATAATTATCATCGATGAATATTTATCATAGATAATCGAATGCAAATCTACGTACTACAAAATGACACGAGATTATTGTACCGGGAAAAATGCCAATCGATCACCAAAGGAGTGATTTACAGTAGCTATACCACAGTTCCACTATCGAGAACTTGAAAAAGTGGCAACGGTGCACGCATGAATTATGTATGAATAGTATACCTAATGTTATCGTGTTTCAACTTGAATAATTTTACCTAGCAAAATATTAACCCCCAACTTCTTTCCAAGCCCACATTCGGCCTTGTGCAAATTGCTCGAGGGATCAACGTAAAAGCGATATCTTGGCAACATGCCATTAACACCAGAACTATGGAGAACTGCAGGTCAAACATGTAATGGCAGAGAGTTAATCGCCCAAACTATCTCCTGCTACTTGTTGTCTTTGTCTTGTTTAAATCGGCAAGTTCCTCAACAAGCTTTCTTTCTTCGCTGCTCAATCGCTTTGGAATCTCGACTTGAACTTTGACCAACTGATCACCTCTCTTATTGCTTTTGTTCAAAAAAGGGACGCCTTTTTTAGCCATGACCAATGTCGTACCTGGTTGCGTACCAGATGGAATTTTGAGATCAACCATCCCGTCTACCGTTGGCACCTTCATTGTTGTCCCTAAAATGGCATCTATGTAAGAAACCTTGCAAGTGTAAAGGATGTTGGTATCATCTCGTTTCAAGACAGGATCTGGAATAATATCGATAATAACAAACAAATCCCCGGGAGGACCTCCTCTCCGTCCAGAATTCCCTTCGGAACGGACCCTCAAGCGACTGCCAGAATCTACCCCAGCTGGAACTTTCAAACTAATCCTTTTCGACTTTCTTACACGCCCATCTCCGCCACATGTATTGCAAGGAGTTACGTTTTCTCCAGCCCCACCACAAGCGGAACATGTTGAGACCTGTTGGAAAACACCCAGTGGGGTCCTTGCTGATGAGATGACCTGACCTTGACCTCCACATGTTCCACATTTAGATGGTGTGGTCCCTGGTTTCGCTCCTGATCCATCACAAGTGCTGCAGCTCTCAAGACGAGTAATTTCTATCTCTTTCTCGACACCAAATACGGCTTCTTTAAAGTTCAAAACCAGATTATAGATCTGGTCTTCACCTTCTGTGGCTCGGTTGCGAGATCCTCTTCCTCCCACGCCCATACCGCCCATGCCGCCCATTCCTTCAAATAATGACTCAAATATGTCAAACGGATTGCTGAAATCCTGCCATAGAGAAGCATTAGATGTTAGAATACCAGCTTTCAGGATAACTATATTTCAAAGAAAGTCATATTTCTATTCCACTTCTTTAAAGATCTTTGTGCTACTTATGTGGCAGACTTACCCCCATACCCATTCCAGCACCTTTAAGCCCCGCCTCTCCATATTTGTCGTAGATGGACCGTTTTTCATCATCCGACAAGACCTGTCGTACATGTTCTCCAATAATTCATTAAGTTATACATGCTTCGACAAGCATGCATAGTTCACAAAAGCAAGCCATATACCATCTACAAGGATCAGATATTATACCTCATAAGCATTGCTAATCTCCTTGAACTTTTGTTCTGCTCCAGGTTCCCTGCAGTTACAATGCAATATTTTCAGCTGGGCTAGGCAAGTTCATAATTTAACCAGTATACCAAAACATGTTTTAGTTCTCTTCCTGGCAAAAAGTAAAAATCGATAGTTTTAACCACCTTTTTCTACAGATGATGACCTCGCCAATGATGATGAATAGATGTTTAGGCCTTAAATTGCAGGCAACAATTAATACAAACAATCGCCTCTTAAATAAGTCAGCTTTAGTTCCATACTCTCTTTTATTATATATTCACATCTAATTCAAATCGATGCTTAATATACTCATATGATGTTCGGTGAAATACCAACCCTTAGCAACACACACAATATCTGTCTTGAATAAGCATACAAAAAATATCAGTGGCTATTATTAGATATCAAAGAAGCCAAATTGAGATAACTAGCAGATGAAACCAAATATCAAGTAAAGTGGCACCAAGATTTACTTGTTTACATCTGGATGGTAACTCCTGGCGAGCTTTCGATACGCTGAAGAAAAAGCACAAAGAGATGAAACTCCATTTAATTCATAAATTTCATGAGCAAAGAATGCAGTTGCCATGTATAGCGTCTATCTATAAAAAAGAAATTTCAAAATAATGTAATTGAGTAAAGTAAACAAAGGAAGTGTGATTCTAAAAGTGATGACCAGATATGCAAATAGACCACCTAGATTCTTCACGAGGACATCAAATTTGAAAAACCCAAAGAGATCACAGACGACTTTTATGCAGGGACAAAGCTAAATCATTATTATCAACAACAAATGAGCAGAGGAAGGAAAAGCCTCCCTAAGCACCTCATACACAGAGTTCAAACTTAAGAACACAAATAAGAGACCAGTTAATCGTCACCTGTTTTAATATCTGACTTGCTCGCATTCTTAGACACACCAAGCACAGAATAGTAATCCTGCGAATTTAATGAAATAAATAAACATTTTCTTATGCAAAGCCTGACGAAAGGAACAACAAAGTAATCACCTTTTTTTTCAATGACATTATGCTTAAAGCTATTGCAGAGGGATACCCCCACAACTCAGACTATAAATACCTTTTCTTATGAAGGCTAGTGTATGCTTCTATTTGGTGTTACTGTTTAACTTTTAAATTTTGGATGTCAATGGGGATGCTGAAGGGTGAAGGGTAGGTAAACTTTGACGTCAAGTAAATTGTCAATAACCGATTCCATGCTACCTCAACACAATTTAATAAATAATGTGATAAGAATTCCCTTACATAACACTACAAACTAATACAGCATACAAAATATCTCACTTTGTCAGCTCTAACAAGAAGACGAGATCCTCTTCTCCCACGTAGATTGTATGACCCTGAACTGAATAGTAAATGCAAGGATTCTTGAGAAAATAATGTTGAACTTCTTGATGCCAGTGGCTTGATAGTGCTAGACGTACTGCACTGACCAAAAAATATATCATCAATCACCTTAAATATAAACACAATCCTATATAAGATCCCAGAATCCAAACTGCAAGCAAAAGCAAGAGTTATTGGAAGCTGAATTATGTCAAGCTCAACGTGCGACATAGGTAGTAGTAACTGATGATGCAAGGAAAATACTTAACTTTCAACAAACCTAACAAATTGTTTTATTTTAAGCACTTTATTTCTTTCTATATATTTAAGACTATCTAATAAAACTCAACTGTACAAGGAAATTAAAGGCTTACATTGGATGGCTTATTTATCAATGGAAAATAAACCTAATTCCATGAATATAAGGCTATAATATAGTGAACTTTCAGAAGATTGTGCCTCAACTTCTATTTGAAATAATCACATCATTACACATAACCAAAAAGCTAATAAAGCAAACATTCTCCACCATCAAAATGGCACTACTTCCCTCTCAGATTTCACTGGGGCTAAAAGGTGCTTTCGACATCTCTCACTTTCTAAAATTTTAAATGGGACATACATGAAAGAATATATTCTTCAAACACTTGGATGGTACGCATAAAATTTCGACAGAAGTAAAATAACACACAAATCAATCGACTATTACCAGGATGCTATGATTTCAAAAAAATCTCACTCCATCGTAAATGTCAAATGCTGTTAGATTGGGCATAATGTGTACATTTTTTTTTGGGGTGGGGTGGGGGGGGGGGGGGGGGGTCTCTACGTTATAGGAAAGACAAGAAAAATTTCCAATGCAGCTGACACTCATATCAAATCCGAATTAATCAAAGCCACAAAAAAGAAAAGAAAAAAGCTGCAAATCAGCAAAACAAGGATAAGCTGTCAGCTATAGAAAAGAGAGACAATAAACAAGTAAAAATTACAAATTGTACATTGCAAAAAGTTGAAATACAATGAGAACTTTAAAGTAGATTAATTTCAGTATTTCGAGAAGAAGAATTCAGCACAGTGCTTACCAATGCAGAGAAGCTGGTAATTTATTCGTAATAGAGGATCCCAATACAAGCTGAGGCTGAAATCCCCACCTATATATCCATGTACTTCCACAAGGTATGATTGCCATCAACTATACTACACAATGTAACACATTTAAGAAGGAAAATCAAAAAAATTTCATTGCAAAAACCAGAGTTTATTTTTCGTTCATTGTTACAGTCACAGAAAATAAATGACACGTATTCACGTGCCTTGTTCACTTCATCGTTAAAGAATTAAATTTAGCAAAATGAGCTAGCTCGAGCTCGTTCTAAAAGATTAATGAACTTGACAAGTTACATACGGGTTCGAGCCAGAAAATTTTAGAAGCTCCACTTCCGAACAAGTAACACAAAAAGCAGCCCCATGTAAAAAGAAAATGATAGAGAATAATAAAAAAAACCTTTGAAGAAAGCACAAGTTTACATTGATCAGAATTTCAGGTCTATATTAAAACGAAGTAGCACAAAACCAAATCATATGACTAGAATACAACACTGCCAAAGTAAAACGTTGTTCACAAGTTAGACACGGCATAACATATAAAATCAAGAGCTGAAGAAGTAGTTACACCACGCGAATTAAGCCCTAATTACATGTTTGATACCTGGAGTTAAGAGAGATGGGGGCCGGAGCTGGAAATTGGAGAAGAAACCGACGAGAGAGAGGCTGCGTCGTTTGAGGATAGGGCTTTTCTCAGTTCTCACGTCGATTTAGTTTATTTGGTGAGATTGGGTTGTGTTTTCCCGACTCCACCCAACCGCAATTCGATGCTTTGTATTTGTAAAAAAAAAAGGTGAACAAATTGATGGTTTAATTTCATTTTTTATTAAATAATTTTTATACTTAAATATTATTTTTTTTATTTTTTCGAAGTTTGTTAAAATGATAATAATAAATCCATTTTCTAAAGTTACAAACATCGCAATAAAGTTTATATTTATTTTACATTTACTTAATTTTGTATTTATTTTATATTTTTTAGGGGTTAAACGTAAAAAAAATTACAAGCATAAAGTATGTATATAATATATATCAAATTTGTTCCTTTTCACAAATCTCAAGAAAAATTTATGTAATATTTAAATATAGTTGGATTTATTTTGTTAATATGAAAATATCAGTAGAGATAAATAGAATTAATCATACCTAATTTAAATTCAGTATTCATCAATTAAATATAGATTATGCCTCTTGTGATACGGTCTCACGAATCTTTATCTGTGAGACGGATCAATCTTACCGATATTCACAATAAAAAGTAATACTCGTAGCATAAAAAATAATATTTTTTCATGGATGACCTAAATAAGTGACATGTCTCACAAAATACGACCCGTGAGATCGTCTCACGTCCATTTTTTCGAAAAATATGTGCTTACAACTTGAAAGTTGAGATAATTTGTCTAACCAAAAAAAACAATATACCCTTTATTTTATAACTTAGAACCCAAACGCGACTAAATCGGTCGATTTTTTTTTCCCAGAGAATCGATCTGATGGTCGTTGTATCTAACTACTCTGTAAACTCGAACGCAATTGAGTTGCGAGCAAGCGGTCGAAGCAAGAGCGCCAATTGTCCATTTCAAATTTCTCTCACACAAAAAACCGAGCACGCTGTTCTTTCATGGAAGTTCTGTAAATTTGTGCATAAGGTTTGCCTGGATTCGAGATGTTTAGGAGATTAATCGATGGAAGGAGAGCCTGACCTTCCACCTCCACCCGATGATTCGAATTTTTTCAAGCCGAAACCAGGCCATCCGATCAGCGTCCACCCAGTTTCAATCAATCTAAGCCGTTCGTTCAACACCATCTCAACCTGCACCTCGACGACCTCGGATTCTGCCTCTTATCCGCAGGACTTGGTCCGGCAAGTTCAAGCCGCCTTCAAACGCCATCACTCACTCGGCACGTTTTCTTCGTTTACTGATTCTATATTATATTTTCGGCATTTTAGAATGTGAAAATCTAGTTAATTGTGGTGTTATAGTCAGCAGACTTCAGTTTTTGTTCATTTTTTTTATATTTAGGGTTTCTGATGAGTTATACATTAAGCAATAGCTGCAGTACGATGCTCTGAAAACTAATAATATGTTTGCCTTTTCGAAGGAAAAAACGCCGTTTCTACTTTTAATTTTAAAATTATCTACGACTACGTATCTCTATGATATGCAAAACTAGTTGTTTCTCTTGAAAATTTTGGCTGAATCTAGTTTTATATGTATTTGAGCATTTCCCCTTGTTTGGTATTATATCTTCTCTACTTTTAATTCAAAAGAATAAGCTTTTTAATTTGGACTTTATATTAGCTCTATTTCTTTGCTTTAACTATGCATAATTCAGTGATTTTGTCGAGGGACCAGGGAAGAAAATTAGCATAATTGTTGAAAAGTGTGTGTCTTGAACTTTTAATGCTGGTTCTTTGCTCATAATAAAGAATGAGCTAAGGAAGCTCCTTGTTGTTTCATTAGTTTTTCTTCGATACACAGGCAGTAAGTCAATTCGAATTATCTTTAAAATATTTTTGTAGATAGTTGTTTGCAAAACGACTCGCATAATGGACAGATAAGGTGTCAAACGAATGTGCGTGTCTTGGTAAATACTACTTCTGCATGCTGTTTCACTTTCAAAGTATTCATCATTGTCTCTCTTTCGGTGTTATAATTTTTTAATGCTGCAGTTATTTTTGTTTATAACAAAAAAGATCTGTGTTTTTTTTTTCCGAAAATTGAAAACTAGAGGCTTTTTTTCAAAATATTATAGTACAGTTCCATAACATGCTTTCTATTTAATTTTCCTTTCATGTTGGTGCTTTGGAATTGCTTTCTAAATTTGTAGTTCCATTTTCCTGATGGGCATTTAGGAATGCTGCAGCCAAATGGTAATCAACCAAGGAGACTTTTGCTTCCTCAACGTGAAACTTCAAAAAAATCAATTCTAAAACCTTCAACTATTTATGCCAAAAAAGGTAAAGAGGAGATTGCACAGGGTGACAGACCAAGTGGCTCCATACCAAAATCTATAATTGGGGTCTCTGTTGCTGGAGACAATCAGGAGAATGCATCAATCACCCCACCTTCTCAATGGGGTTCGTCATTAAATACGCAAGATGAAAACTTTAAACCATGTAATTTTCAGAGAGATCAATCAGGGATTTCTTTGATGTCTGGAAGCAGAGTTGCAATTGCTTCATCAGATGCAGAATCTGGGTGTATTCCAGTGGCTGAGGTGCAAAAGAAGGTTCATTTTTCCAGTCGAAATAATGCCACATCTTGCGGTAATAATTATTTTAGCGTTAGTGTCTTGTGATGAAGCAATCAACAGTGTCTGTCTTGCATGTTTAAGTATCTAATCCAGTGGATTGCTGACACATGATGTAGTAATATGGATGCCTACTTGTATGCTATAGATCATTGTGAGTTATAATTTGTGATTTATAGCAGTTATAGCCTATTGTAAATGCAGTGGCCGATGACCCGTCACCCAATGATTTCATTTATTATCTCAAATGGATTTACTTACATTGGCAGCAATGGAATGGGATGCTGGGGATCAAGTAGATTCTTCGGCTGCTGTCAGTGAAGTCTGGCGGCATCAAAATTTCCAAAGTATGGAGATGGACGTGGTTAGTTTGAAGTCTGAGAGTGGGATTTTTTCTTTGCCATCTAAAAGAACAATGGGTGTTCAGGATCAGCTACACAAATTCCAGAACTTTTTACAGAATGATATGAGTAATGCCATGACACAATCTTCAGTGGTTGGGTCGTCTTGTGCTACCTCAACATTAACAAATCCATCCTGTGCCCCAATGATTAGCTCAACAACTTATTGTTCGCAACCTCATCAAACAAGTGGTTCAAATTTGGGGTCCGAACCATCAGGAGAAGCTGAAGCACAACTGGATGTGGTGCAACCATTGCAGTCTTCATCCAAGCATGCTGATGGTGTGATGTCACATATATTGTCTGTTCCATCGCAAGCTATCAGCTCTAGTTCTGCTATGTCAATGGAGGTTAACAAATCCTCTGTCATGTCTAAGGAGCTGCCGAGCATTTCACCAAAAGAATGTGATATTTCAAAAGATTCTTTTGGTGAAGAGAACAATTTAACCACAGGAAATGTACATGATAAAAAATCTGAGCCACTGTCATCTAAATTAACTTCATCAGAAGCAAATTTGGAAAATTCAAAAACGCAGAAACTTGAAGTAGGTGCAAATAGTAAAGCAGCATCAACAACTCGGAAAAAAGGTTACGATCCTGACTTATTCTTCAAAGTTAATGGGAAGCTCTATCAAAGACTTGGAAAAATAGGTAGTGGAGGAAGCAGCGAGGTTCACAAGGTCATATCATCTGAATGCAGAATCTATGCTTTAAAAAGGATTAAACTTAAAGGTCGTGACTATGCGACAGCATATGGATTTTGTCAAGAAATTGAATATCTGAATAGATTGAAGGGGAAGAACAATATTATTCAACTCATTGACTACGAGGTGCATGCTGTAACTCAATGTTTACTGTGAACTCAAACACAGTTCTCTGTATTTTAGCCTATTAATTAAGTCTCTTTTATTTTTATTTTGTATTTCATCGACCCACATGATCATCTAATGCAGCATTTCTTCGTAGGTGACAGATAAAACCTTACTTCAGGAGGTAATGAATGGTTCCATGAATAATAAGGATGGCAGGGTCAAGGATGAAGGGTACATATATATGGTACTCGAATACGGGGAAATTGATTTGGCACATATGCTTTCTCAGAAATGGGGAGAGCTAGATGGTTCTATTGCTACCATGGATGAGAACTGGCTGCGATTTTATTGGAAGGTTTTCACTAATCCACGTCTTTGTGTATTAATTTACCGTACTGGCATACTGTTTCCGAGAAACTGGAAATTCACAAAACATGTTGCTAGGTGATATTGGTTGTTGTCAAGGGAAAGGCATCAGTAAGCTTTTCTGACTTGTACCTCTGTCAAAAATGTTGCAGCAAATACTTCTTGCAGTAAACACCATACACGAGGAACGAATTTTGCATTCAGATCTGAAGCCAGCTAATTTTCTTCTGGTGAAAGGTTCACTGAAGCTGATTGATTTTGGAATTGCCAAGGCTATAATGAGTGATACAACAAATATTCAACGGGACTCGCAGGTTTTTCTCCATATACGATTTCCTTTATATCCTGTGGTACTTACTTGTTGATGTTACTTTATTTTGCATATTACCTGTCAAAATTTATTAGAACATACTTGTCTATTTCGATAAACAAAAATAAAACACAAGTGCTTGCAATTAAGCTTCTTTCTCCTCATGCACAAAAAAGCGGAAAAAGAAGCAACTTTTTCAAGAATGAACTTCCAATGTCTAGAGCCAGAACAATCTAATACTATTGTTTATCCTCACAAACATAAGTTCTTGTACTCTGTTTTTTAAACTTATGCTAAGATCACATAACAACTGCAGGTAGGCACCCTGAGTTACATGTCTCCTGAAGCATTTATGTGTAATGAGACAGATGGAAATGGAAACGTTATAAAATGTGGTCGTCCATCAGATATCTGGTCTTTGGGTTGTATCCTTTACCAAATGGTTTATGGACGAACACCCTTTTCAGAATACAAAACTTTCTGGGCAAAATTCAAAGTCATAACAGATCCAAACCACAATATCACATATGAACCTTTGCCTAACCCATTGCTTCTTGATCTTATGAAAAAATGCCTAGCCTGGGATAGGAACAAAAGATGGCGCATCCCCCAACTACTCCAACACCCATTCCTTGTTCCTCCTGTTCCACCTCAATCATTCAGCACCCCCGATCAGAGTTGTAAATTGCTTCAACTAATAAGTGAATCGAATTTGGGTGACGAAAAGGCACCGATGCTATGTTCTCAACTCCAAAACATGCTAAACAACCCCATATCATCATTTCTAGCATACGAGGAATCTGTTTCAAGAGGCCATGTACACGAGATACTTGGTAAAATTTCAACGCTTTTCTTTCAGCTCCAGGAACAGTTTGCGGATTCGGAGAGAACCTCAAATGACAGATGAATTTTATTTCAATTGTTGGCATTTTCCTTCCCCTAGATAGCAATGTAGCTTGGTGATCTTAGGTCAATTTGCTATTTGCTTCGGTGTGTTACTTCTTGTTGTGCTGCATTAGAATGAAGTTGAGTGGTATTTTCGAATCATGTAATGAAATATACTGCTACTGACATGTGTTATCACTGTTATGTATGTGAAACAGTGAAACTGCGTCAATTACAATGGAGCAGCAAAATAAGGTTGTGTTGAGTTTTTCTCCAAATATTAGGTGCTATATATTATTTTTTTCAAACCCTCAAGTTAGTGAAGGTATTTGAATATTGAAGTCAAACCATTCAAATTGAATGGTAAATAATAAATATTTGTCTCAATTATATAAAGAAAATAGAAACTGACTAATAGAAAGATAAACCATTTAAATAAACACTCATTTACCTCAAAATGACATTTTTCTACTTACCCATGTAATATAGTCCTTTATTAATTAAGATGGTAAGTTTTATATTGCTCAATATTTTATATTGGAAATACATAAAAATATGGGAGAGCAAAGAGAAGTTCTAAAATATGACATTTTTTCATGTTTATTATTATTCTTAGAGAGTAAAAAAAAAGGGATGGGCAATTGATTTTCTGGTGTCTACTTTGTATTTGATGTACAAGAATTGATGCAGAACATTCGAACATGCCTATTAAAGTTTCTTGGCCACCATTACTAGAAAAAAGGGATTAAATAGTCTTTAATTTCCACTTTCGTTAAAAATAGTGGGATTACGAAACTTTTGAATATATATATACGTGTGTAAATTATTTACGTTACCCGAAGAAGGAAATAAAAGCAAGAGACTTAAAATATCTCTATTGTAAATGAGAAGAAAATATTTTATATGAAATTAATATTTTTTAATTATTTAATTTTTTTCAATGTCATCATCTACATTCGTCTTCTTATTATTACTTTAATGTTCGCAATATTAATAATTTTTTTAATGTATAACATCATGAGAGTGATTTTCTATTAATTTGATGTCATTGTAAATTAATTTAATTGAGTTAGGTACACTATTAATAATTATCATATTAAACTAACATGAAAAATGACTTAAAAAACCCCATGAACATGACAAAATATAAAACAAATGAAAGGGTAAAAAAAATTTCACAAATGAAAGTTAAGTACACTATTAATTGACATATTAAACTAACATAGAAAATTACTTAAAGAACCAAATGAATATGATAATATAAAATAAATAAAAGAGTAAAAAGGCTATTGTCATGTAAGGTGGTGTTTTTGCGAATATGAACGATCTCGCTAAGGCACAAAAGAACATTCCATTTTGTCGGAAAAACAACGTGAGAACATTAAATATATGTTAAATTAATTAGATTTTATTACTATCCCAGATGAGAAAATGAACAACTTTTTTATTAAAAGGTTTGAAAATTATTACTGACATACATTTTATTAATAATAATAAAAAGGAATTTTTAAGCAAAAAATTGTTATTTAGTTGGAAAATTACATATTACTTCTTTCCCACCAATGATTTGAAAATCAAAGCAAAATAATCACTAAATTATTCCCCGAAGAAGGAAATAAATTAAAATGACTTTTCCGGTCATTGTATTGTTGAGGTATGTATGTATACATTCAAACAGTTGCAAATTTAGATCCTTTCATGAACGGATAACATAATTGTGGCCTATCAAACGTATACTTATATATATTTTGAATTTTACAATATAATTTATATTTTTAAAAATTTTCCGAAAATACATACGGCACCAAACTCATCGAAATTTCGGGATGAACAATGATTATACGTTGAAAGCCCGAAGGGATTAAAAAAATATATGATTGATCTTCGGTCAATAATATCCGTTTTTCTCATAGTGTTTAATCGACTACCATAAAAAAATGCATTATGGAGTTTGTAAAATGCATAGAAACATTCATATATAATTTAATCACTACTTGTCATTTTCAAAAAAAAAAAAAATCACTACTTTTCAATTAAATATATAACACAAGTATAATAAAATCAAGTTGTTGAATGCACACCATCTTTGTTCGACATTGAATTTTTTTTTTTTTAAAAAAAGTTGGTACTTTCAATAAGTAGATGATCACATGGGTAGCACATAATTGTGGACCAGAATAAGAGAAGCGGAAACGACATTTTGTTTAGGGAAGTTTGTCTATTCAATAGATTTTATTACATCAGCATAGTAAAATATGTTTATTTAATGTATAAAAATTTGTGAGATGATTCAGTTTTGTGTGATGAAATTATTATTTAAATTATTTGTAAAAAATATTATTTTTATATTAAAAATCTTATTTATTATTATAAATATAAATATAGTCGATAAATTTTATTTTTTAATTTTTCAAATGAGATTGTTACCGCTTGTACAATGATTGTTTTCAAAGTCTACATAACTGAACTACAAAATACAAGTGGTATGTAGCCAAATTTCCCCGTCTGCGGAGCGCAGCCTAGTTGATCACAACCGAACATGGAAATCACAAATTCTCGAGTATTCAAGAACCACGATTTCGAAATCAGCACTTATTCATCGGAAACTTCTCTCGTCTTTTAATATTGGACATGAATCTGACTCAACCATAAAAGATAGCTTCAGAGAGAAGATTATCCGAATTCATATATGACTTTATCCAACCGATATGAGACAATTAACACCCCCTCATGTCCAGTTGGGCTGAACGGGTGGCCGAACTATAAACATTCCAACTCATAACGGTGGAACTTGAGATCTGATACCATGTTAAGATCGAGACTTGGATCTAACTCAACCTTAAAAGCTAGCTCAAGAAGAGAAGATTTCATATATGCAATTCTGAGCGATTTTATTTAACCGATATGAGATAACTAACACGCTCTCCTTACGTCCAGAAATGAACATCTGAAACGTGAAGTTTATAAATAAAGCAATTATAAACAGAACAGACAGTGTCCCAAGCAGTCCAACACATGACTATAAAACATGAAGTCTTAATATAATATTAAGATAGAAACTTATGCCTCAATCAACCGCTTTCATATATGCAACTCTGAGTTATTTTATCTAACCGATATGAAACAACAAACACATTCTCCTCACATTTAGAAATGAACAGTTTATAAATAACTCAATTATAAACAGAACAGACAATGTCCCAAGCAGTCCAACACATGACTATAAAACATGAAGTCTTCATCTATATTATTTTATTAAGTTTGAGATACTCAGATTAACTAAATTTGGTGTCATACTCTGTTTTAATAATTCTTTATATTAATAAAATATTAAAACTTTAATGCAAAGTATACGTAGTTTAGTGAATAGAGTTATTGTTTCTTGGATTTATCTTATAAATTCAATTCTTATTGAAATCATTTTTTTATTTTTTAATTTATATATCAAAATTACTCTACAGTACTGAGATAGAATATTATGCCTCAATCAACCGCATCCTCGTTTCGCTGCCCAGATTTCTGTCCAATTCATACTGCATTTCCATGTCCATAACTCACTCCGTCGCCACTTTTTTTTCTCTTTCTGGGGTTTCGATCAAATAAAATTTCATTGATCTGTTAATGGCCAAATGATGAACTGATTTATGCTCATCTTCCTGCTATGCGTCCATTCTGCTGTATCACATCGACACCAATCAGCAATCCTAACATGCCCTTTTCCCCGTCCACACCGCCACCTTTCGATCCGCTGACTAAAAGTCAGCAATATCCCGCTATCTTGAGGATATCGTCAACCTGTGGTTCCGGGCTGGATCACAGTTCTGGTGGTGCTCCGAATGGCAAAAATATTCTCCACGCCCACAGCCGTGACGTGAAGATTAACGATATAGTTGAGAATGAGATTTCTGGAGTTTTGTACAAATGGGTAAATTATGGAAAAGGGTGGAGGCCTCGTTGGTTTGTTTTGCAGGATGAAGTTTTAAGCTATTATAAGATTCACGGCCCTGATAAAATTGTTGTCAATCAAGATACTGAGAGAGGATTGAAAGTGATTGGCGAAGAATCGATTAAAAGGATTTCAAGGCATGATCATCACTATAGGAATGGGACTAGTGGGTCTTCTGCAAATATCCGGGAGCCCGTTGGGGAAGTTCATTTGAAGGTTTCATTTTTACAATTGGATTGCTTTAAGTTTTAAAAACTGAAAAGGCATTAAACATGTTACCCAACTGTTTTTCAGAGACAGATTTGTCTGGATATGTTTTAATACCCCTGAGTAGATTTTTTATGAAGTTGGTTTATTTACCTATTTTCAGTATTGTTTGGGATTTTATTATTTTCGTTTGGATTCTACTTTTGCTGTTTGTAAAGATTTGGCGGTATTTTGGAGGGTTTTTTTTTCTTTATTTTGGTTTCGAATTGAAATCTGGTCGAAGATGTATGGCATGTTTTGTAGGTTTATTTATTTTACATGAGTTAAGCTCTATAGATTCTATGTTACCGAACTTCAAGACGTTTTTGACAATCACATGCATGTTTTGTTGCGGAAGTGATCTGACAGCGTAATTTCTCTTGCTATTTATTCAATTTATAAATGGAGGGGTTGTGCTTACTATGAAATTGTAAATGTTCTGGCATTTAAATTGAGTAGTTTCTTTGTAGGTCTCTTCTATTCGAGAGAGCCGGTCTGATGATAAGAGATTTTCCATTTTCACGGGAACAAAGAGGCTTTTTATGAGGGCAGAGAGCAGAAAAGATCGAATGGTATGGGTGGAAGCATTGCAGGCTGTGAAGGACATGTTTCCGAGAATGTCCAACAGTGAGTTAATGGCTCCTGTGGAAGATTTCCCCAACCCGACAGATAAGTTGAGGCAAAGATTGTTGGAAGAACGCCTGAGTGAAGCTACCATTCAGGAGAGTGAGCAGATCATGAGAAATGAGTTTGCGGCTCTGCAGAATCAATTGATAATGTTGAAGCAGAAGCATTGGCTCCACATAGACACACTGCGACATTTAGAGGTACATCATATGATGCATAGAAAACATCTTACACTTTGATTTCAGAATTCTTCTTCCATCTACGCTCCAAAGAATTAGCCACATAGAGTTCAGCTTTCTACCTAATTGTAGGGTGGTAACTGGCTTGGGCTTGTGAGGTGTTGTTTCTCTCTCGGCACCATTTAGAATGACAGTAAACATTGATTTTTTTTCTTTTTCCTGTATTTTTTCAATCGACTGATTGATATGGAATTGATTAATTTTTTCTGTATTCTTTTGTGTAGATCACTTGATCTGAAATTGTTTCCTGATCAATTTGTACTCGTTGGCTCATTAGTACAATCCTGTTTGAATAATTTTATGATGAAAATTGATCGATCACATTTATTTTCTATAGTGAATGGCCAGGTTGAATTTTTAATCATCTTGAAGCTCGGTCTTGTGTTTTTAATTTTAAGTATTTTGTCTCATTTGGCATGGATGTGGGATTTGGAGATGCTAGTTTTGGCCGTACCTTTTCAGCTTCTTTTTGTATTGGCGCTTTTCGTCTCTCCCTAGATTAATATAGTCAGGCAAAGGATTCCTACTGATATCTTTATGGAGTTTTTTATGAAATTACATTGAACAGGGTAAATCAGTGTAAGATAATTTAGATTGTCATCGATTATTTCACTTTTTAGCGGTGAAAATGAGAAAGATTCTTGTACCTATACGGGATACATTTCTCCTTGTGTGTAAGAGAATGAAAAGAAATTTTGTGTGGCTGTGGCATTTATCACATGTTTCTTGGCAGGGAATTTGGGCTATAGATTATCAATTGCCTTGAGATATTCATATTCATGTGTCATATGAATTCTATGATACTAGGGTTTTTCATGGTGACCAGAAGACAGACGAAGTGAACATCTCTGCTATATAATTTATTCTAATCTATTATAATGTAAAGATATCTTGGATAAGCATGAATATCTTTGAGGGATAATTTCTACTTTTGCTCGAGAACTAGTGATTTTAGACCATAATGGCTGCAGGTCTAAACCGTGGAAGTTGAACTATTGTTGACCATTAGATTTATGCTTTTTTTCTCTTCATGTTTGAATGGAAGCAAAGCAATGGATTTTTAGTCTCATTGTTGATCACATTTTCTTAAGTGGCAATCCCGTCTACTGCTGCTATGCAAGGGCTTTTCTTGGGAAGGAAGTGCTTGGCTGATGTTTTTTCTGTTGACGGTTTCAACAAGAAATTTATGGGTATCCTTTCATTGTACAGTTTTATAAACTTACACAGTGAACTTTCAGCATTTCTGTTTGTTTTCAAGAGAGAATTCTTTTGACGATGTGTGACCTTTCAAGATCAGGCTGTAAAAGTTGTTAAATCAGATATAGTGATATCTTACATTGCAGTTTGTTTTGTGTTTGTGAACAAAAAAATGCTCTTGAATGTTGAAAAGAGGTAGAATCCTGTGCTTCTGTTGTAATAAAATGTGGACATAAAATTAAATGTCACCTTCTCTTGACATTTTAATGAAGCTTAGGGTTGCTTCTGTTACAAGTTCTGCAGAGTGTTTAACTATGTTTCATTACAGAGTCTAACGATGCCATACTAATGTTTGTGAATTATTTGTACTTCGCTGTCATGGTTTCTCATTAAGATTTATTTTTCTATTTTCTTTAGAATATGTTTATCACTTCCGTTTGGTGGTTTGTCATTTACATATTTTGGTTATCCTTCAGTTGGGTACTTATTTTCATTGTAAATATCTATTTTTTGGCGCATGCATGTGTCTCTCTTTGAGGGAAATGATATATGAAAAGCATGGTTCAAGTCATTCTTTCTTACAAGTTAAACTCTTCCCATATAATATTTCATAACATAAATAAAATTTGGTACATGTAGATTGGTTTGCATTCTTTTATTTGTGCCTTTGTGCACTTGTTTTGTTTAAATGTTGTTTTTGTAATTTGTAGAGAGAAAAGGTGGATTTGGAGAACACAGTTGTTGATGAGAGCCAAAGACAACTAAAAGAAGTTAGAGCATCCTCTAGATCAAGGCAAGATAAGTGCAGTGGTATGCTTCATAACATTTTATTTGTTTTATTTTATTTTTTATTTTGCTTTGCATGGTTGAGTAAATTCACCTCTTTATGATTTGTTCATGTTTAAGCTTTAGCAAGGAGGATTCCTCATCAAGTTAATAATCTATGTATCCAAGTCAATCATGAGTTATTTGGTTACTTGCAATTTTACTTATGTATCATTTTTTGAAATTTCTAACAGAAAGTGCAAGTGAATCTGAAGACGAAAATGAAATAGTAGATGCAGCAGAAGAAGATACTGATGAAGAAGATAATACATTCTTTGACACCAGAGATTTTCTTTCATCTAGCTCTTTCAAAAGCAGCGGTTCCGACTTTAGGACATCATCTTTTTCATCTGATGACAATGAACTATATGCTTTTGATGCTGAGGATAACATCAATCCTGCCATTAAATCTGCTGGGACCAGCTTTCCTTAGATTAGACGTCGAAAGAAATTGCCAGACCCTATTGAGAAAGAGAAAGGAGTGAGTTTATGGTCAATGATAAAGGATAACATCGGGAAGGACCTTACAAAAGTGTGTCTTCCGGTCTACTTCAATGAGCCTCTCTCTTCTCTGCAGAAATGTTTTGAGGATTTGGAATATTCATATCTTCTTGATCGGGCTTATGAATGGGGAAAGCAGGTAGCTTCTCCCAAGACTTCTAGCTAATTGTATTATCATAATAATAAACTCAAATAGTTAAAAATTATCACTAATTCTTCGGTGTTTTTTTATTTCTTTTATTTGTTAGTATGATTTGTTTCTTGACAGCTTTAGGAATTGAGTCAAGAAGGTATGTTTATTCTCTTGTTGTATCCATCAAGGGCGCCATAAATCGGGTTCCCATGTTTATACTAAAAAGGCATAACCATATTTCCTGCATGGTGCTAAACCCAAAATTTTGTTCCCATCTCAGAATGAGTCTCACTGGCAGAAATGCAAAATGAACATGAATTTTACTGCTTATCAGCCATATTATAAGTTCTTTTAGATTCTCTCGGTCATCAAGCAGTCCTTTTATTTATTCCCCACGATACGTAAGATTTCTTTTGGAATGATTGTAAATTGAGATTTATAGATTATTCGGCGCAAAATATCCAACTTTAGATAATTTATTGAAGCTTTATATTAGAAGTATAAGAAGGGCTTTATTCCACCTCATTTGTTCACTTTCAACTTTTGCCATCACACGACCCATTATTGTTTCTTATAACTCATTATGCTACTGCATGGTGCTTAGGAATTTGAATTATGAGTGAATTTATAATTTTAGATTATTGTCTTTATTGTCATGTCCCAAAGTTTATCATCTCCATCAAATATTGTTGCTTCCTTTCTTGTGAGATTCGTTGGATTCCTTGTGCAGAGTAGGAAATTGAGCTTAAAAATATGTGCCTTCAGTGCCATAGTTTTTCACTCTTTAGAATCTTATCTTCGACCTGTAATATTTCTTGGTAGGGCAACAGTTTTATGAGGATTCTAAATGTAGCTGCATTTGCTGTGTCTGGATATGCTTCTACAGATGGAAGAAATTGCAAACCATTTAATCCATTGTTGGGGGAGACTTATGAGGCTGATTATCCGGATAAAGGTCTCCGGTTTTTCTCAGAAAAGGTAGTGATTTATGACCTGGACCAAACTTTGGGTCTTTTTTAGTCGTGTTAAATACTATATTAACTTTTTCATGACTACCATAGTGTAAATGCTCTGCTGTTTTGTTGCTAGAATGGCTTAAATATAATATTAAGAAAAAAAATGTCACATATATATTTTTTTACGACTTGTAGTTGATTCTCCATTTCCTTTCTTTTGTAGATGTTTGCTATAATTGAACACAAGGCTGACCATTTTTTTGGATCAGGTGAGTCACCACCCAATGATTGTAGCTTGCCATTGCGAGGGTACAGGGTGGAGGTTTCACGGTGATAGCAATCTGAAAAGCAAATTTTGGGGTCGGTCCATTCAGCTTGAACCAGTCGGTATTCTAACTTTAGAATTTGATGATGGAGGAGTTTTCCAGTGGAGTAAGGTGCTTTTTTGTTAAATGATGGTTGCTCTTTTATAATTTGTTCATTTTAACAATAATGTAACTGGCCTTCTATTAGTAGGTAACAACGTCTATATACAATCTCATTTTGGGGAAATTATACTGTGATCACTATGGTACGATGCGGATACAAGGAAATCGTGATTACTCCTGTAAATTGAAATTCAAGGAGCAGTCTATTATAGACAGAAATCCTCATCAGGTACTCTTCCCTTTCGGTCTGATGTCATTATAGACCTTTAACAAGGTGGATTCTTTCGGGCTTTTTTAGATAACAGACTCAAGTGCTGCTAGCTCTTCTGAAATTTTACGAAGCAGTAGTCAATAAAAGAAGATATAAATATGAACTTATCGACAAGGATCTTCTTATACAATTGTGGTATAATTTGGAGTTCTATGTGCAGTACTTTTCTTGCAAAAGTACTGAATATCTTAAATATATTCCAAATTAAGGGCATTTTGGAGTACTAAATGTGATATGTTTCTTTATCGCAAAATCGAAGGATTTGTGGTTGCATACTATTTCATATTATTATAGCTCGTGATGGATGTATTCATGCAGATAAAAACTCATATTTTGCAGGTACAGGGAATAATCCAAGAAAAGAATGGAAAGACGGTGGCATCTGTGTTTGGAAAATGGGACGAAAGTTTGCACTATGTGAATGGAGATTTCACATCCAAAGGGAAAAGCCACGAACCTCTCTCAGAAGCCCATTTGCTCTGGAAAAGAAGCAACCCCCCAAAGTTCCCCACACGTTATAGCTTGACACGCTTTGCCATAGTACTGAATGACCTTACGCTAGGGCTGAAGGTTGTTTGTCAAAATTCCTTATGTTTTGTCCGCTGGTTAAGCAGAAACTCTTGGGTCATCATTATACGTCGGAAATTAGAACAATATGTACCAAAGTTTTGAATGTTTTATTGAGGTCTTTGTTGTTTTACATCTCATACATAATGAGAAGAACTGGTATTTTCATCTGTTGCAGGAAAAGCTTCCCCCTACGGACTCAAGACTAAGACCTGATCAAAGATGCTTGGAAAACGGGGAGTATGAAACGGCGAATGCTGAAAAATTGCGTCTAGAGCAACGTCAACGACAGGTAGTTGACATGAACTCTTTTGTTGAAGAAATTCAATGTTTCATTGGCTACTTTCGTATTATCTTGTCCTCTGTCACTTCTACCGAAGTACCTTGAACAATTTGAGGTCTTGGCCTTTCCGAACCCTCGTCACATTCTCCCATAGTAACTTAAATGACATACTATACACTTGTTTTTCTATTAAATCTCCTGTAACAGTCTGGTTGAGGTTCCATTAGTACTGACAAATTTGTGGAAACCAGGCGTGGAAAATGCAAGAGAGGGGTTGGAAAGCTCGGTGGTTTGCGAAAGACAGAGAATCTGATACATACCGTTACGTTGGCGGCTATTGGGAAGCAAAGGAACAAGGCAACTGGGAATCCTGCCCTGATATTTTTGGCCAAATCCCAGCGGATCAAAGCTTAGATTTCGAGTAAGAAATTTTATTGTCTTGATATCCATTCCCTCTTACGTATAGTCGCTGTAAATATTGGAAAACGGCCAACGATTCTTTCAAATATGTTCATGACTGTACAGTGCTTCGATGAGGCATCTAAAATTGTTTCAATTATAATTTAAAAAAAAGTTTTTTTTGTTCCATTTGTCTCGATTTCTGGAATTTAAGAAAGTTGGGAATCTTAATTTCTGAAGGAAAAAAAAATGATACGAACCATGTAGATGATCCTACTAGAAAAATAAAAGAATTCAAGAATTTTTTAGGTATAAAATTTAAAAACTTGAGAAAATTTAATTTTTATAATTAAACCCAAAATGTGTTGATTTTGATATATTCATAGATATTACAATCCCCTTTTTCTATTGTCCTATTATTGAATCCATTTAGGACAAATCGAAATAGTCGATCCTCAAAGATTTATCCATCATCTCGATTTGGGTTAGATTTCTTGAACACGGGAAAAATTCTTAGAGTTAATTATTAGCATTCATAAATAATTAAATAATCAAGAATAAGAAACGACATATATGGTGGTTATTCTCAAGGCATGTGTAACAAACACTATGTACATTGTTGTTTTCATAATAAATTGATACGAGCCGGTTTTGGATATAAGTAAATTAAAGACATAATTTTATTTAGTCACAACTGCAAGTGTTCGTCAAAGGGCGGAAATATATATATACACCAAAATGGGAATGGTATGCGACGTGTGGTTTTTTGATTGAACAATTAACCAACCATGGGTCAGGGATCAAATTAAGTGGGTGGCGCCGACCGCCGTGTTGATTGGGGGCGAATGATTGGCCCTACGACTAGTAATTATTTGGCCATTTTTAAAAATATACAACACTGATTCGTCAAAGCATCCTTCTTCGATTCTATAGATTTTTTCTGGGTACGTGGTATTATATATTTTGGGTTCCATTGTTACTGATTTGTCAAAGAATCGATGACTTTATTGCTTGGTGCAGTTAAGACAGAGTGTTTGTCATCTCACCAAATTTAGAATAGGTGGTAAGAATCTTTAGATCATAAAACATCTTAAGTGCTATATTTCAATTATTTTCCTAGCATAAACAATTATTGTACGGAACATTTTATCTCTCGATAATTACACTCATTGCTGTCAATAAAAAATGTACTCGTGACGTTTTCCACTTTACCAAATGTTATAACGAGTGAAATTGTGCTAGCTAGTGAAATTTTTTAAATCATCTAACAGCTCAGGAATCACACATTTTGATTTGTCTTCGAACAAGAGTAATTATTACACTCCAAACACGCAGAAAAGATACGTAGATATTTATAATTTACACATTATAAATTGTATAAAAGAAAATTCTTGAAGGTATTTTCAAAATAATTCGTAGATATGTATGTTCTATTTATATGATTTTAACATTAATTCCATAAACAAATTAAACATAAGAAAAATAAAAAAAAATTCGTGATTCGTGCTTTGAATCATAGAGTTTTACATTTTTAAAAAGAACTATTAATTATCATATCAAATACTAAAATATAATATTAATATCCCCATGATTTTTAATTATTATATATTGTTATTGTTTTTACAAAGGAGGTTATTTGGAATTCACGCGAGAGTAAAAATGTGTAATTATCATCGAATTAATGATAAATCTACCCTATGAATGTACAACACTATAAGAAGATTAAAATATAATATTTTGTCTTCAAAGTTTGGACATATTTTCTTCGGTCACTTCTAGAATTGAAATTCAATTTTCATTAATGTAATTTATTTATTTTCTTCCCCTATACGATGAGGGGCAGGCAAAATTAGGTTTGCAATATGAAAAATATAGTAAAAGTATTATTAACATATTTTTAGCCCAAAGAGTTTTAGTTTTGTTTAATCCAATTCTGATTTTTTTCTCATGCACGTAGTTGTACAATTTTTACGTTTGACTCGATCCTTTATCAGCATGAAAGAAAATATATTGAAATAATTAATTAAATTACAATGGATGTGCAAATTTGAATATATATCTCCGTGATTAAACTTAAGAAAATTTTCGTGTAAATTTCAGGAGAAGCATGCAGAAAGCGACGTTTTTTTTATTAAAAAATAGAAGATATTTTAATATATAGTTTTAATTTATTATTTTTGAATAATTTCCGATACATGCAATCGAGAGTCAAAACGTTCAACATTGCAATACATTTCGTCAAGATATGATATAAAACAAATAAAAATAAAAATATATTTACTATAGAAGATGCTTGTAGCACGAAACGGGACAAATATTTTTATAAATTAAATTCATTAAGAATTTAAAAATATTAAAACAGACCACTCCACGTTGCAAAATATATGTGCTGACTTTTTAAAAAAAATAATTGAAATGGTAACGTGTACTATTTGTTCACCATTTGTTCCCAAATTTCATTTCTAGTCGTATAAGATAAAATGTTTTTTTCCCTCGATGGTACACAATAAAAATAGAAGTTTTTTGAAATTCAGTTCAAAATTTAAATTCCAACAGATTGAATATTATTTGTCCAAAAACCAAAGTTGAATATTAAAAAATCATATAAATGGTGAACGACTAGTCTTTCGATTTTGATAGATATGTACTTCATTGAAAAATCAATTGTCGTGAAATTGATTAACCAAGATGCAGATTGAGCAGGGTATCTAAGTAGTATAGTCTCAATCATTTCTTTTTTTTAAAAAAAAAATTATAAACTTGCTTAGATTTTATGTTTTTGTAATTTGACTCGTATATTTACGTGAACACAATGAGGTAATACTCATACATTACATGTGTAATTTTTGTATGTTTCATAACATAAAGTAGTTGGGTGTTATCTCATTGGTGCTCAAATAAGCATGCAACATATCAAAATTGTATGTGCGTGTCACTCAACTATCATGTGTATAATTTTGATATGATTTATCACATCCAATATGCGAATGTCATATCAACGATGAGCATGATTGATGAGCATCGTATAAAAAATATGTATATATATGTATGTATACGTGTGTGATTCGACTTTAATTGTTGTCGATATTTTTTGAAAATGTCCGAGTAGATTTAAATTTACAACCGACATTTAACGAGGCTCGAATCATTTAATATTTTTAAATTTATATTATTGTTTATATTTGTAAATTTCCGAGTAGATTTAATTTTATAACCGACCATTTAACTTTAATATTTGTGAAAAAATAATGTATTTTAACCATAAGCCAGAGATATAATAAGATTTTTGGAATAAAATTCTTCCTTATTGAAAAAGAATTTGAAGAATCTTTTTAATTATCCATTTCCTTGCAAACTCCAAAAATAGAACATGAACACGTCACATTCCAGGGGATTATTTCTCGTGTCGTTTTAGTTACAGCTCATCCAATAGTCGAGGCCAGACCTATTTAGTTGGAATGGGATAAATGTAATTTCCTTTCTTGTAAATAATATGATACTCGTAATGAAGCGGATAACAGCTAGATTTCTTCGCAAACAGAAGTGGAAGATTAAAAACTGTTATCCGAAATCATGTAAAGTTCACCAACAACGGATATCCATCAAATGTGAGAAATTCAGTGGTCAAGCCCGTGAAAAAATCAGTTGATGCTCACGTTTGAAGAAGCTGATCGTAGAAGATGACCAGAACTGTTCAGAGGAGTTGAACAAAAATCAACAACAAAGATCAGAAGGTCTCTGGACAAAATTCATCAAAAAACTATAGCAAAATTTCTGCAAATTTTCTCAATAATTTATTAGTTTATTTTCAATTTTCTGCATTCTAGTTTATTTAATGTTTTACATATTTTTTCAACTTTTTTGTAAAAATGTTGCTCAAGTTCATAATATTATAAATAAATTCGATGTTGTTCATGGATTTTTTTGTAATTTTCATCATATTTCTCAACCAAATTTTTAGTTTAAGTTATACCGAAGGAATTATAACAAGTGATCGAATCAAGACACACAACATTTGATGATAGAAATAAGATCATTTCACAGTTGGCATAATCACATGTCTGACATGCCCGTAAGTTTTCGTGATAGACAAAAACATTTTCGTTGATCTTTATATCGTTCTGAAAAAGTACAAAAACAGCAAGTCGAGGCAATGATGTTCTTTTCTCTCCAAGACAAAATTGCTCGTATAAAGTGCTATACGTTCCATGCAATCATCTTTAAGATATAACGACTTTAATTCGAGAGATTGCAACACTACAAACTCTCGAAAATAACAAACAAAATTACGCAGAAACTTTCAAAGAACGAAGTGAAGTTTTATGCAGCAAGATGACAAGAAGAAGTGCAGCGACAATGGACAAGAAGATTTCGAAAATATGAAGAGAGAGATTATTTATAGATGATCACTAGATGCGTAGAAAAGACACAACTTTTCGGACCAGATGCGTAGAAGAGTCACAACTCTCTGCGAGTAGTGAAGGGGCACATTGTTTTGTTCAAACATTAGGCTGGAGTAGACACAACTTGAGAAAGGACGCATACACACTGTTTGGTGTGTTAAAACAATGAGAGGCACGCTGGGGCGGCATACTTTGTGCGCACCAGCGTGCCTGGTTCTATCATCAGCTCCAAAGTAGCAGGATGCGTGCTGGGGCGGCATACTTTACGCGCACCTGGTGTGTTTTTTCGCTCCAAACCAGCGCACTGGGGCGACATACTTTGCGCGCCAGCGCACGTGGTTCTGTGCAGGCACTCACATAATGTTGCACACCAGCGCGAGAGCTTATGTCCGGATTTAACAAAATTTATAAAATAAATTCGATCTAAAAAGATTAATATTATTAAAAGACCGCGCCGCGCTGATCGGCGGCGCGCGCTTGTTACACCGAGATACAGCCTATGTGCGTCTTCCCCTTTCTAAATATTTCGGATACCTCTTGGAGCCCAAACCCTTAGCTCAGCTTAAAAGAGAGACAAAGTTTATCTAATATTTCAAGGTAAGACAACTCTCACTCCCTTTTATTTATCCAACAAACATAATCATGAGTGTTAATGTCTTGATCATCCAATTAGTTTCCTAGATTGTGAATGGCCTAGGTGTAGCCTCTCGCTTGTGTTGCTTTACCATTCTTGGTACTCTCCTCTTATGCGGTCATTATACACCGTGGAACCAGCCCTTTTTTTTTGACCTTTTACAGCCCAATTAATATATATATATATATACACACACATAACAGATTTAAAATTCGAAATTACCTTCATTTGAGGAAATGATTGACCGTTAAAAGTAGAAATCAGCGTTCCATGTTTTATCTTTTATAATATATATGGACATGGCCAAGTCTCGAGCTTACGCTAAAACAATCGCAAAGTGTAAAATAAACACCTATATCAACTACTTTGTAACCTTTGACTCAAATTGTTATAAAAAAAATTAGTATAAATCATTTTGAATTTATTTTCTAAACCACGTGAGACAAGATACAACATATAAACTAATCCATCTCATTTTTAAAATAAGAGAAAGAGTAAACATACGGATTCTTAAATGGATAAAAGGCTGTCTGTAATGTTCATGCCACGGCGATTAATCAGTGCAAGGAAAACATCGACTATATCTTGGTAAAATGGGCCCTTCCAATCCAATTTTGTAAATATTTATTGAATTCGATTGACATAGAAGACTTAGAATTATTCAATACGCACTAATTAATTTCTGTCAATTTCAAGATCATACTCAACATACCACAAGAAAGGGCAACGATGGAGGTTGATTATTATAGTTATCCTATATATATATATATGTTCGAATAAAATACTTGTAAACATTTTATATGTGATAGTTAATAAAACACTTAAATAAAAGATCTGTCTCACAAAATATGGTCCGTCAGACCGTCTCACACAAATTTTTACTTTTATACGTGAGTATTTGGTGTTTTATCAGTCAAAGTTGATAAAATTTAATTTTTCGTCTAAATGTTTTTTAATTGTTTGATTTTGACTGATAAAATTTAATTTTCGTCTAAAAGTTTTCTAATTGTTTGATTAAACCTTATTATGTCGACGACACAATAAAAGCAAATTAGGCCACGTATAAATTATTTATGGTATTTGATTGTTTGTATATGTATATAAATATAAACAATAATATAAATTTTAAATTTGGCAACGTTTTCCCTTCCCTTCCTCCCTTCTACCTCGCACACTGCAATCCTTATCTCTCACACATTGTTAACGCTTTGAATTCATACTTTTCACGTTCTCTTTCTCTCTTCTATTCTCCTCTATCCTTCATCGTTTGCTGGTCTCAGTGGTGTGTTGTTCTTATTCATTCAATTAATCTGTCGTTGGATTCCCTCCTTCCCATCTACTATCACCGTAGAAGGGTTCTCACTGTTTATCTTTTTATTTTTTCAAGATGATTTATTGCGGCCCTTAAAGGATATATGACTAACAAACGAAGAAACTGCCTGCCCGGAGAGACGCTAAAGGAGCTGTCTTGTGCTATCTCCTGGCTATAGTCCAGCGAATTATTCTTTACCCAAGTAAAGATTATCTTTTTTTTCCTAAGAAAATGCTCGAGCCAGTGTTGTTTGTAAAGTCAGTTGCATCACTTGAAGATAACGAGAAGAAGAAAACATTTCAAGATGGCGGTGAAGAAAAAGTTATTGATACTACCACGACTACTACCCCAAGATCGGTTGTTCTCATCCCGAGGAGCAAATCACAGGCCGGCTGCCGTAGGGTGACGCCTACTTCATCCTCACCAGCAGCTGACACACTCGAAAAGCTTCTTCCCAACGGGGATCTGTATATAGGAACGTTTTCTAACAGCATTCCTCATGGATCGGGTAAATATCTGTGGAAAGACGGGTGCATGTACGAGGGGGAGTGGAGAAAAGGGAAAGCCAGTGGTAAGGGGAAGTTTTCTTGGCCGTCAGGCGCAACGTTTGAAGGCGGATTCAAGTCGGGTCGAATGGAGGGTGTGGGCACCTTTATCGGTGCGGATGGCGACATGTACAAGGGTTCCTGGTCCTCGGATCGAAAACACGGGTACGGAGTGAAGCACTATATTAATGGGGACCATTACGAGGGGCAGTGGAGAAGGAATTTGCAGGACGGGCAAGGGAGGTATATTTGGAGAAATGGGAACGAGTATAATGGGGAGTGGAAGAGTGGGATGATCCATGGAAGGGGTGTTTTGATTTGGAACATTGGGAATAGATATGAAGGGAATTGGGAAAATGGGGTTCCTAAGGGACATGGGGTTTTCACTTGGCCGGATGGGATTTGCTACATTGGTTGTTGGTGTAAGGATTCTTGCAAAAAAGAGAGTAACAATCAAATCTTAAACGGCACTTTTTACCCTTCTCAACGTCGGAATACGGTGTATGAAGAAGGTTTGAAGGGATTTTTTAGTTATAAGTTACCGGCTCCGTTGATGGTGGTTGGGGAGGAGAGCTTGAATGTGGTGCCTGGAGGAGGTACAGGGAAGAAAAGGTCATCTTCCGTTGATGGTGGTGTGATGGAGAGGGCCTTTCCAAGAATTTGCATTTGGGAATCTGAAGGGGAGGGCGGAGATATAACTTGTGATATCATTGATACTTTGCGGCCTTCGTGCTCTGATGGCTTTTTGATGGAGCAGCAAAAGCAGTTTAGGAAGAATCCTAGTGTTATTAGTGGGGAAGTGAAGAAGCCGGGACAGATGATTGGGAAAGGTCATAAGAATTATGATCTGATGCTTAATCTTCAACTGGGCATTCGGTAAGAATGGATCAAATGATGATGGATATAAACTGGTGTTTTGAAATTTGTGTGTGGAAATTTCATGAGCTGTTTGTTTTCAATATGATGTTTGCTGATTTGGTTTGGCTATTGTTTGTTAGGCATTCGGTGGGAAAGGATGCCTCAAGATTGCCCGATCTCAAGCTCAGTGATTTTGATCCTAAGGAGAAGTTTTGGACTAGGTTTCCTGCAGAAGGATCAAAAACTACACCACCCCATCAATCACCAGAGTTCCGGTGGAAGGATTACTGTCCTGTGGTGTTTAGGTAACTCTTTATCTTCTTTTTTTCTCGGTCTGCTAGAAATGTGTAAACATAATACTTATTTGCTGTATCTGTTGAATTTTGTTTCTGGTCTTCTGCGTATGTAAATTTATGATTTATATTAGCTTTTGGATGACTCGATTATGGTTTTGTTCTAGTTTTGCATTCTAATACGATGATCATCACTTAATGGTTTCTCAGACATCTAAGGGAGCTATTCCAAGTTGATCCTGCAGATTATATGTTAGCTGTTTGCGGTACCAATGCCTTGAGAGAGCTTTCATCTCCTGGGAAAAGTGGGAGTTTCTTTTATTTAACACAGGATGACCGGTTTGTGATAAAGACAGTCAAGAAATCAGAAGCCAAGGTTAGTTGGCTATCTACGCGACTACCTATTTGTTAATCTCGAATGATGCTATCTTGTGTAAGCTCGATAGCATAAGCTGAAGCTCTGAATTTTCTTCATGATGTTTGTCTTGCACCGCTGAAATTTCTCAGTACTATTTCAATTTGATAAGGCTATCTACTGAGTACTCATATTTCTGAAATACAAAGTTTGGCTATTCGTTTCATTAGGTTCTCATCAAGATGCTTCCAAATTATTATCGACATGTTTGTCGCTATGAAAGTTCTCTGGTGACCAAATTTTTTGGTGTCCATTGCGTAAAACCAGTGGGTGGCATCAAGGTATTTGGTCCTTGTTAAAAATGCACTCGTCCTGTTTGTGTTGAGTTGCTTCCTTGTCACAAACTAATTCATATTTTGTCATTTTATATTAGACAAGGTTCATTGTGATGGGAAATTTATTCTACTCCATGTATCGAATTCATAAAAGATTTGATTTGAAAGGATCATCCCATGGCCGCAGTACCCAGAAGCCTGAGGGAGAGATTGATGAAACCACAACCCTTAAAGATCTTGATCTCAACTTTGTGTTTAGGCTTCAAACCAGTTGGTACCAAGAACTAATGAAGTGAGTTTTGGCGCATCTCCTGATAGCCTTATGTTTTTCTATTTTATTATGTGATATTTTCCTAATTTACTTATTCATGTCGACAGACAAATAGATCGTGATTGTGAATTCTTGGAAGCCGAGAGGATCATGGATTACAGTCTTTTAGTCGGTCTTCATTTTCGCGATGATAGTACTCGAGACAAGATTGGTCTGTCGCCTTTTTTGTTGCGTACAGGTTATCTTTCACCATAATAAGTAATACATTAAATCAGTATTGCTAAAAGGCATGGCGAGTTCTTATAAAATATCTTATTTTTTTGCAGAAAATAATGATTCGTATCAGAATGAAAAATTCTTGCGAGGCTTTCGTTTCCTAGAAGCTGAACTACAGGACATGGATCGGATTTTAGCTGGCAGGTATGGTCCTTGCCATGTTATAATCTGTCTGTTTGGGCTTATTTTTTTGTGGATCCGGTTTTCGATAGAAGTTCTTCAGTTGCGTGGATTTAGTTGAAGCAACTTTCTTTTGTTTTCTTAGTTATAATCGAATCTGCTTTAGGCTTATTGATTATTCTGCTCATTGCCGTTGAAAGAACTGAGGAGCCGTTTGAGAGCCTGGCTATGTTCTTTGAAATTGTTGTTGATTATTGCCTTTATTTGAATGAGATGATTCCAAGGATATATACCCTGTCCAAGTGAGATAAATGTCAATAGACAAATATTTGTGATATTCATGTTCTTTATTACGTTCTGAGTTAGGATTTGCATTTGCGCTTGATCAGGAAACCATTGATCAGACTCGGTGCCAACATGCCTGCACGAGCAGAGCGAGTGGCTCGAAGGAGTGATTTTGATCAGTACATGCCAGGTGGATCTGGCAATTTGAAACCTCGTTGCAGCGGTGAAACCTGTGAAGTAATCCTATACTTTGGTATAATCGACATTCTACAAGACTACGACATCAGCAAGAAACTCGAGCATGCCTACAAATCCTTACAGGTTGATCCTATCTCAATCTCTGCTGTTGGTCCAAAACTTTATTCCAAAAGATTTAGAGATTTTGTTCAAAGAACATTCATCGAGGATAGATAACAACACCAAGAAGATACTTCAAAACGAGTCCAAGAAGATTTTGATAGAATCTCATGTGGGAATGTTACAAGCATAAAATTCGAGTTCTTGGAGATGGTTCTGCTTGTTTTGCCTGTAGCAGTGCCATTCATATGTCACACGCACCCTTGGAGCCAAGGGCATCATGGGTTTTCGGGGATGAATTATGTACATAGACAGGGAGGGTGGTGTATATTTTTTAGTGATTTTTGGTGAAGATTTTAAATTATTAAAAATAGCCAGTGTTTCCCCAATAAAGAAATTCGAATTACAGGAGATTAGGGGATTTGAATAATGATTGTATAGCAGCTATAGGAGAAAAAGTTATCATATGCTTACAAAAGTCTCATTTTTTGGGGAACCATATTCTTATTTTTTTTTTTTATAGTATTTAAGTATAACTTTGGTATATTTGATGACACGTATTTATATGTAGATTTTGTGTTCTTAAACAAATAATGTTCCTATTTTCAATTCGTTGACGCTAATCATATTGTCTTATGTTGCATAAAATTTAAAAAAAATCAGCAGAAATATATATATATTTTTGGGTTTTTTTTGAGAAAATCTAAATCATAAAAAGGGAAAGATTGGGAGAGAGGAAGTGGGGGAGATGGTTACGCACATGAAAAGAAGAGAAAGCAATGTGAAAGATGCGCCATTGTTCTTTTCTACTTGGAAATTTAAAATAATTGTTTCCTTCTTTTTGAAAAAAAATTGATGAGTCAAGGAGGTAAACATAAAATTTGTATCACCAAGACGAAGGAGGAGATGTCACATACCTTTTAAACAATATTATATTTTGTTCGAACAAATCTTATTTCACGAGTTATTAAAAATTAAATATACTAAACATTAGATATAAACAAAATGCAATAAATCACACACAAAACATTCGATTCATATATATTTTAATAAAATAATAAATAATAAATTGCTTCAATCTTTTATGATGTTTGATTTTTTTTAAAAAAAAAATATATGAAAAGAATGTTTTGTGTATGATTTATTGTATTTTGTTTATAAATAATGTTTGATGCGTTTAATTTTTAATAATTCGTACAAACGGAGTTTGTTCGAGCTAGTAGAGCAGAGGATTTCATGAAAAAAAAAATGTAGATAGCACTAATTAATTAATTTTTTATTATTAATTATATCAATTTGGTGATTTGCATCTGCCATCATTAAATTTAATACATACTTAATCTAAAATTTACTAAATTATTCATCCGAAACTATTTTTTAAAACACTATTGGTAAACTAATTTTTCTCGAGGAATTAAGTTCTCATTTATTCTGATTATTAATGTAGCAATGTTTTGTTGTCCGACTAGTTAACCATTTTACTCCCTATAAATTTTTATTAACATACCATCTTGAGGGAATGTTAAAATTTTTGTAATGTGATGAAAAATAAAAGAATGCGTTTGTTTTTTTTTTTTAAAAAAATAACTAGAAAAGAATGCTTTTTTATATAAAACCATATTAATATATGAAATTCTATCATAAAAATGAGAATACCTTAAATTATTTTCTTTATTTAATATATGAAGTTTGATCATAAATACGAAAATGTCGAATCAACTCCCACTTTTAAATCATATTAATTAAATATGATTTCTATTCTAAATTAAATTATATATGTGTGTGTGTGTGTTTTTTTTTTTTTTAAAAAATAGGATTTAATTAAAAAATCATAGATTTCTAACATATTATTTATTCGATCATTTATCAAATTTTGAGTACATTGGCACATTTCACTTGTGAAATAAATCATGCAATTTAATATTTGCTTATGTACCTTATAATTGTAGTTAAACAAATAAAGGATAACGATTGACATAACTTTGACATACGTGTGCTTATTACGGAAACGATGTATCTCATTATATTTACATATGTACATTTAAAAATAATAGTAGTTAATTTTATACGATATCATGTTTTGATCTTAGCTTAAAAAAGGCGTCAAAATATTATTATTAGCTCCTACATCTTATTATTTTCTCTTCCGCAACATCATCGAATCAAAATATAATTAATCAGTTAGATTTTGATGGAGAGAGAAAAAAAAGTCGTAGCTCGCTTCGGTTAGAGATGACAATAGATCGGATTTTAGTATAATTTTATATCATCCATCTCCGTCATCATCCATATACTCATCGTGTATTTAATTTCATCATCCTTGTAGGACGATTGAATATTCATACAATATCCAAATATCATGTTATCATATATAATTGAATTTTTTTAAATTTGAATTATTTCAAGTAAGCTACGTATATATTCACTAATGTTTGAGAGAAATAAGAAAAAAACAAAATATAAAATTAGCAAACTGAACATTATAGAATAAATAACAAAATATTACAACACAATTTATCATAAAATCATTATCCTACAAAAAATAACATCAACTCAATATTAATAATTTTCTCCATTCAATCTAATTAATATCATTCATCAAAACACATTATAATTAACATCACGCCCAAAAAATCATACATATATATATATATATATATATATATATATTAATTTAATCAGATAATCAGGTCGGGTATAGTAGGATTCTTCAAGACCTGCCTAAATCTCCATACCCGAAATTTTTCATATTCGATTCAATTACTCATTTATTTAATCGGATAAAAAAATTTCCTCCATATTTTTTTCTTCCTCCTTCGTTCCAATCGGGTATCGAATTCTCCACCGAGTTCACATAATTTTTTTATCCTTAGCTTGGATGGTATAATAAGACATTTCTTAGGACATATTAATGCAATAGAAATATCTATATTATATATAAAAATTTGGCCATTGAAAAAGTGTTGTCATATATAGAAATCGAACATGAATTAACAAGTGTAACGCATTGTTTGGAATTTATCTTAGTGGAAGCTTAGTCATTTTCTATTTAAATTTGATTATAAGAAAATCAAATATTTAATATTAATGTAGGTCTTTCTCCCAAAAAAAGAAAAGAAAAGAAAAGAAAGTTGAAGGGTATTTATTCTCAAAACAAGGAAGCCCTTCCAATTTCTTGACACGAACACTTCCATATATGAAAGCAAAAATAAAAAAAGAAGAAGAATATTTTCTCATTTCGTTTTTTAAATTAATTTGCAGATTTGAAATAAATAAAGTGCCACATTATAAGAAGTGCGCTTGTTCAGCTTTTCATTATCACATATAATTTACTATAATTTAATTATTAATATTATTTTAAAAAAACTATATAAAATGGACGATACAATATTATTCTTTCGAAGAATAATATATTATTTATTTTTTTAAAAAAAAAATCCAGTTGAGAGTCGTGTATTTACAAATCTCCCTCTTATCCTTATAAATTATTTATTTTCTTATAACCTAAAATTCTCATAGATTATTGCTTCTTTTTTTGGACAACATGCATGCACTCACTCACAGAGTTTAGGTCAACAATATTTTATACTTTGCCCCCTAAAAAATAAGTTATTTAAATATTTGGGACACACGTCAACTACAAATTTTGCAGACAACTCCCACCCCGATCAATTTTATTTGGTCGGTTAAAAAAAATTAAATTTGTTTATTTAAAATTATAATCAGTTTTTAAAAGCCACCATATATAAAATATCTTCCTTTTTTTAATACGTGGAGTTAAAACGAACGTCATCGGTGAGATGTAATTTAGGCTTTCATTAGTTTACATTTATCTTAAGAAAATAAATTTATAATTTGTTACATATTTCAAATCAATTATTTAAGCAAAAATTACGTACTATTTTTTTTTTTAAAAAAAGTAATGACGAATATTTAAAAATTAACGTGGTCAAATTAATCGAATTAAACAAATGAAAAATCTCAACTACTCCACGAAGACTAACTTGGGTTATTTTTCTTATCAAATAATTGTCAATATTGTATTTATGCTCAATTAAATATTTGTATAAAAAAATTTAAATATTATTATCGATAATAACAAATCATGACAAAGACATTTGGAAAGTAATAAAATTTCGACAGATGAACAGAAAAATTCTATATTTAATATAGATGGATGTATGCCAAAAAGCATACAAAATACTTAAATAAAAGAAATATTGGATTTTATATTAAATATTTATTACAGCTTCTCCTTTTGCACTGTTCGACTTACGCCAAGTGGTTAAGTTTCGTATCATTGATAATTAAATATTTAGGTTTTTACTTAGACACGACGGACATAAGTATTGAATTGAATCATATTGCCACCAAATTCCAATGTTATTTTAGTTGCATAAATTTTATATATTACTCAATTTATTCAGCGATTCCTGCATCCAAGGGCAGATCCTCTAATTTTTAAAAACATGCATTTGAATCATAATGTGTATTCATATTTTTTTTAGTTTCATAGCAATTTTTCAAATTAAATCAATACGTCAAAGACAATATAAAAAACTAAATGAATAAAAATATCAAACATGTTCAAAATGATAACTAAAAAACAGCCCGCCTAACAAATTTAAAGTTAAAAATACTAATCAAGTTTGTATAATCAAGTTGTTCAGTAATTTCTTTCTCAATCGATAACATAGTCAATCCATTCAATCTTTTTTGTGACATGGTTGATCGGATAAAAGTTTTGATGAGCTTTAACTTTGAGAAACTTCGCTCTGCACTTAATTCAATGAACAATTTAATAAATAAATGACAAAGAATTCAAATACAATCCACTTATTTTTTTATGGGAGCAATTCATTTACACCATCCCAATCTATCTATTTATTTACGTACTTATTGTCATATTACTGTTATTGCTACATAGAGATTCGAGAAAAAATATCATACAAATACATTATTAATCCTAAATTGTAATCGCGTGATATGCTTGTAAATTTTTTGGTGCCACGCATACTAGATATCAAGTATTATTTACGGACACACACAAGTTTGCTACAGTTGTACTGTGCTGCAATAACAGGAATAGAATACGTTCCACAAAAATCCAATAATCAGGGATCCTTTGTTAGAAGGTAAATATGAAGCAGTTTAACCTTTTTCATATACATATGGAAACTACCAGGAAAGTAAATACAGAGGCAGACAAATAGCTCGTACGAAGAAAGAGAACTTGTCATACGTGGGGCGAAACATAAAACATAAGCAAACAGAGACAACAGAGTCTGAGAAAGACTCGTGACCAAAATTTCGAGAAAAAATACTTTGAATTAAAACAGAAAATACATTACACATCGAAAGCCGGATAAGCATTACATCCACCAAAATTTCAGTCAAAAGCGTAGATTATAGATACCACATAAAGCCCCGAAGAAAGTAAAAAACTACAATAAAAAATTAGAAGCCCGAACAAAGCAAATGCGAGAAAATAGACTTACAGCTCCTCACGAGTCTTTCAATCAAACCTAGAGACGACGCAACGACTGGAGTCGATTAGGGCTTGTCTGCAGATGAATATTGGGGAAGATTGAGGAATAAATCGATAACAGGCTAAGCAAGTTCCATTTAATATATACTTGGTTTTGGGCTATCTAGTAACTAGTATTATATATAATAATTTTTTTTAAATTTTTGGGCCCCAAAAAAGAGATGAGCCTTAGTCATTGGACTCATTTGCCTCTTAATAAGCACGGCCCTGCCTGCATCGAGTCCTGTGCTGTTTGGCCAATATTGTTTTAATCTCAAATTTATGAAACAAATTTTTTTGTGAAACGATTTTGTGAGTCAATTTTGTGAGACAGATCTCTTATTTGAATCATCCATATGAATATGATTGACTATTATCACAGATAAAGAGCCGTTAGATCGTCTCACAAGAGGCTTACTAAATTTATTATTGCACATTTCGCAATTATTTAAGTTCTTTTTATTTTTCGTTTGTTTCAAATCTATAGTCTTATTTTTAAATTTAGTGATATATATTTTTTGGTTTTTTTAACAATATATCCTTGTTAACTAGTTTTAAAAAATGTGCTACCATTTTTTGAATAAAAATGAATTAAATAAGAACAACATATGAAGTGTGTTTGTAAACATTATTTTTCCAATAATTTTTTTAATCTATCTGAACAAACTAACAAGTCCATAAATTCGAGACAGATATTATGAAATTAAGACCTGTGTGGTTCTGACAAATTGAAGAAAAAAAATTAAGACATAAATAAATTACACATCATGTTATCTAAAAAAACAAAAGGTATTCATTCAAAGTTCTCTCTTTTAAAATCAGTCACTCAGAATATAACACTCACCTTGTGCAAAAGCTGTAATCTGATGCAATTGGCCTTTATTTTCTGGGACCAATTTACATGTTCCAAAGCCTATAAATGGACAGGGACAAGACATACATAAATCAGGTCTTGCTTAATTGTTGCAGTCCTATCGTTATATTTATTTTGGCTCACATATTTCATCACATTCGAAAAAAGGAAAAAAGAATTTAAGCCTAAGTTTTTAGCTTTTGAATCTTTTCGCTTTCATTGAATAAATAACATCAAAAATTTCAAATTGGTGTCCACAGCACATGCCTGTAATATCAATAACCAAATATGGTGATTGGTGCCATACTTTCCACATTGATTACGCAATATATACGTCATATATTAAATTAAATTATTATTTTTTTGGTAAATTTCATAGATAATTGTTTCGTTAATGTATATATATGTGCGCGCGCGCGCATGCATATGATGTAATAAAAAATTTAACTAAGCTCCGGTTTGGTGTTGGTCCTTTGCCCATTTACTTGTATTAGATATGGGCTAAGCCCAACCCCCCGAATGGACTCGGATCCGTAGGCGGCTCGTGGTGGAATCAAGTCGGATCGGCTATCCGAGGTTATTAGGATGTATGTTTTTGTTTGTGACAAATCTTTTTGCCCTTTAAGTTGATGATCAACGGATTTATTTTAGCTCATTGTATATTATAAAAAGCTTAAAATTCTTGATTCCCCTCCATCTTCATGATATATATTATATATGATGGTGTGAGTGTATGTATGTATGTATGTATTGAATTGGTGCATTAATGGTAGGCCTAATTAAATGATGATGTTGGGAAGACGTTCATTTTGATGCAAGGAATGTATTATATGGTAGACAATGCATCCTGAATTCATGGTTCCATAGCTTTTATATGGGCCTTTTCAACATTATTACACAAAGTTATTAATCCATGACTTGCCTTTCTATAATAAAACTATTTTCCCAATAAAGAGATATTTATCGGTAACAAAAATTAATTAATTAATTAATCATATAAATATTCACAAAGGGTTTGAGAAATTTCAACTACATCATCATATAATTTAATACATAATACAAATACCTAGATACAAAAAAAAAATTATGTATTCTCACTAACAAAATAAAATAAAAATTTAATTTTTAGGCAAAAACTTGTGTGAGACGATCTCACGGGTCATATTTTGTGAGACAGATATCTTATTTGAGTCATTAATGAAAAAGTATTATTTTTTATGTTAATAATATTACTTTTTATTGTGAATATCGATAGGATTGACCCGTCTCACAGATAAAGATTCGTGAGACCGTCTCACAAAAGACCTATTAAGAGCAAATAAGTCCATGGTTCATAGCTCCATCCAATCTTGCCAAAAGTTGGAAGAGATTTCTCATGATGGTGTACTCTTATTTGCCAACAAACAACTGTTATACATCTTACTCATGATTAATTATTATAGCTTGAAGTATCTTATTAATTATTACTTTTATTCATGTATATATATACTAGCGGATGAGGCATACGCGTTACGTGTAACATAACATTTAATAATGTTTGTACACATTGTTGTATGACAAAAAATCTATTTTTCTATTAAACTTAATTTCAATAAAAATAATAATAATATTATGGTAGAAAAAAGAAAGATTTTTTGCGTTAAAAATAATAACCGTAAGATTTTTTTAAATTGAGAAGTTTTCAAATGTGTTGATACGGTTAGGGCTTCCATTTTTTGGGAAGATTTTAGACGTATGATTGACGTAGTTGGAATTATTATAGGTGGTGTTGAAGAGGAGGGTAAAAAGGGAAGAAATTTTGGTGTCTTCCTCGAACATTTTTTCTAACCCACTCATATAGATATATAAAATTTAATGTCCATTTACACTAAGATTATATCGTATTGATATTAAACTTGTAGAATAATGGGACAACATGTCTCAAATCTTGTGGTCTGGAATTGATTGTTTCCACAGACATAATTATCATTGGGAGGTGTTCACTTCTTAAACCACAATCAAGTTCGTGGGCAAATTTTTTTTCTATAAACTTTTTGTCGGCCAAGTAAATAATGGATAGATGTGACTTTGATAATTTAGATTAAATATATTCAAATTCATTTGATGGTTGGCTTCTTATGTTGTTGTTCTTCTTAAATAAATATGCTTACTGTTTTTTATTCAACAATGTGACAACACTGTAATGATTTATCCCCCCCTTTTTTGGTTTGAGGAAGTAATGATTCATGCTTTAAATTGAAAGAGTTGGTATCCCTTTAAAGATCCGATAAAGGGAGACAATCTCCAACCATCTCTTCACTAATTTGCTGTTTCTTTTTAAACATTTTTGTAAACTTCCTTTTGGTGTAATAGAAACGAAAAATGAGATGTTAGTTTCAGGATATTGTCTGACAGTCTGTATTTTTCTCAGTAATCTCACGTGTGAGCAAAAATGTTCATCTTTTGATGCAATTTTAGGATTTTATCCCGAGGGGTTGGTTGAAATTTTCCTGACAAAAAACAATTAAAGCCTTGTCTGCCATGCTATTGAGCAAATATATTCGGCAAAACTTTGATGAAAGTCCAACTATTAGTGGGTTACTTACACTGAATGGCCTCAACGAAATGCCCCCTGGTTTCGGCCCTGATATTCGAAACATTGCACTAGTTTGGATAATAAAAACTCGATCTGTATTGAAAAACTTAAATTCCAAAAATAGTCATGGAAATGATTTTTCTTTTTCGATGTTATAATAAAATAATTTCTTTTTCAAGAAATAACAAAAGGCATGGGAACTAAAAACTACGTTTTCATATAAATTTTTCGAAAAGATCTTGTTAGGCAAAGAAGACATTTTGATGATACAAAATGATGTATATATAATAATTGGTATGTTTCGAATGGAGTTGGCGCATTACAAACGTGTAATAACTTATCCTTCATGCTCGAATCAAGTACGATCTCCTACCATCGGTCATTTCTAGACAAAGAATTGCCCCTTCATCAAAGGTGTCGCCTATTTCTACTAACCACAAGGCTGAGCATTTCTATTGATAGTCTATCAAGAAAATCATAGCTATTTACTCAAGTAAAAAGTAACACATATGTGAACTGAGTTACTCCATCCTCAGGCGTTTTGCTTGAGATTGTTTCATCCAATCAATGCATTCCTCTGAAGATCCCGAGGGGTGCGCGAGCTGCCACTCGAGCAGCTTTTGTTGCTGTAGAGAAAGATGACAAAACCAATACGTTGGTTGAGATATTACGAGTGGTATCATGGTATTTAATACTAGGCGATAGAGACACGTACCCATTCTTTAACCACTGGTCCGCCGGATTTAAGCTGCAAGATGCTCATGATATCCTTACCGTTTACCAGCGGTTTCAGTTCCCAGACTTTCTCTAGACCTTAGTTGCATGAAAATTGGAACTCATAGATTAAGGGTTACTGGCATGCACCTATTATACACGTAATGACGGATAAGTTTGATACCTAGTTCCATAATTGCATTCTCAACGCCGTTAAATAGTTTCCTTCTGTTGGTCAATTCGGCAACCACTCTGGATGTATTTCCAGCCAAACCTAAATCTGTAGGATATAAGAGGATTGAAAGGACCAGCGCGGTTCGCCAAAACTCTTTAATTTCTCGAAGAAGCAGTCCTAAGAATGTGAATAAAATAGTTAGTCGACACAGAGTCAGAAGTCACCTTGTTTGCTATAAATGCATAGTTGGTTGCACAAATGTGGGGGTTAAGTATTCAAGTCGGCTCAATTTTACAAAGTACCACACATGATTAATTAGATTAGATACGCCCAGCCAAGATATTGGAGCCCATTTTTCACCTCCAAAACCTTGGCATGCATTTGAAAAGATTATAAAGTTCAATATAAGATCGTGGTTGTAAGCGACTATATAAATTCACTTCTTCATAGTAAACAAATCAGCGAGGTCAATAGGTAAGCTCAAAGTTGTCACATTGGATTGGGTATGCGGAAAGTAAGATCGTTTTACCTGCTAATACTCTAAGTTCTGCCATGACTGGCACATCGATAATTTCTTTTTCCCATTCAACTTCAAGAATTTGTAAATTTTTGTCTAACAGGATCAAAGGAATCAAGGATAAAAACTTTTCCACCGCTTGGTGTAAGCTTATCACCTGCAGCATGTTGTTATTTATATTAGTCATGGATCATCAATTTGTTGCTAAAATAAAGGGAAAAGCATCTTTCCAAAAGGCTTCGGAACATGAAAACTAGAGGTTTACGATGAAGCATACTGTTTCTGCATCACTAGACTTCAACTTTAGAGAAGTGCCAAAAATGTATCTTGCAACCGGAACCTGTCGAAAATCATGCATAGTTAGCACACAAATGTGGAAAGAAATCAACCAACACTTCATATTCATATATTAGTTTGAAATGCTATTTCTGTCGAGAAATAATTTGGTTTCCAAGCAGAAGAATTCAAAATACGAGTGAACATCAGAGTGAAACACCTGGAGCCTATCATTTGGTAATTATTATTAAGTAAAACAGAAGAAGAGAGGAATGAAATGACAAAAGTATTAAAAAAGGTCTATCAACCCATAAATAAGTGGATATCTGAGTGAAACATTTGGAGCCTATCATTTGGTAATCTAATGCGATTACATGCAATTATTGGTGATCAAATGAAAATATTGGAGATGAAAAGTTAAATCTAGAAGATATATGAATCGTGCCATCAACTGGATGCATAGACTTATGCCACTTCAGTGACATACACCAAAAATAAATTCAATCATACAAATTCGCCAAAATGGTGTTAGATAAAGTTGACAACTTATTTTACCTGTTTACCTTTCTTGTCTCGATAAACAGCCTTCCTCAATGGAAGAAGCAGAGCAGCATATAATGAGAGCCTCATTTGAACAATCTAAAAAACACAAAAAAACAGATATTATGGAAGTCTTATAATTCATCTCCATACAGATATAGAGTACATTGAATCTGAATTTATCTCCATACAGATATTACAAGCTTGGACATTCAAATTTATGCCCGCTCACAATTACTTCTAAGCAACTTACATATAGTGCATATCTTTTCCATATCATACAAATAACAATGTATCACAAATGCGTGATTCAACACTCACAGTGATCGAGGAGCACCCTATTAACTGCAATAACCTCCACGAGGCATCCATGTAAGCAACACAAAGCCTGGTGAAATAAAATAAAATATAACAATTACGAAGGTGCAATTGGAAGTAACACACCATAAGAAGCGACTCATAAAAAAAAAAAATATGATCACAAGGAAGCACGCGCACACACCAACTAGGAACACTACCATTCCTGTGTAACAAAATGGGTACTCAGGAAATAAAACAAGACATTCTGTAAGAAATTGATTGTCATATTTGCACGTCTAGATAGTATTATTTGTCTAAGAGTGTGTGAGAGGGAGAGAGATTACAGCATGAATCTACTATTAATACCAACAATACAATGTTGCTGAGCCAAATTGGACATCCAAATCAGAAAATCATTTCCAAGTCAATTGGCTGTGCAAAAAACTAATTAAAATCCTACAAGTGTTGTTCCAACAAAGGAAATTCAATCAGAAAAGGACTGATACAATTACAAGGAAAGTAAAAAACCTTTCACATCCATCCAGTTTTGGAGGTTCAATCTCAGGAGGAAGACTGAATACAGACCAAAATAACTGCAGCTCAGAAATGTAGCTCATTGCATCCACAGGCCGATTGCCAGACATCATGAGATCAATCTAGAAGATGAAAGATACGAAAAATCAACACATAATCATGACTTAGGAATCAAGGTCAATAGATGGACTGAAAACTTATCCCCACCACAGAATTATCGAAAAACAGTAAAAGATACCTCGTGACCAACACGCTCTCTGCTAATTTTACCAATGATAGCAGTTTTTACTTCATCATCCATAGCAGCTATCTTCAGTTCTTCATCTAGGACAAATCCAAACCTTGCACCTGAAATTCACTCGGATCAGGTTGAACTTACAGAATTCTGTAATTTCTTTTTTATGGCATGCTTGAAATCTACTCCATAAAAAAACAGAACATGGAAAAAGAGGTTTTCAGTGAACTACCAAATCGAATTGCGCGAAGAACTCGAAGGGGATCATCCAAAAAGGTTTCCTTTGGAGCAGATGGGGTCATTATTTTTCCTGATTTCAAGTCTGGAATGCCTGTAAAAAAAAATACTAATTAAGTTAGAAACAAAAGGAGAGCATATGACATGATATGACAATTAAAACCGGTATTTATAGAAACCATAAATGTGCGCCACCTCTTCCTGTGAAGTCTTCGACTGAGCTCGTGTTAATGTTGAAGAACATGCTGTTAAAGAGCAAGTTTATTAATGATCTATTTTAAAGCAGTTCAATTATTTGAAATTGAAACAATATAGATAGCTCACCTTCAATAACATCACAGATACACAAGTACTTGTACATCCTATATTTGTGGCATTTGCCCTATCTCTACAAATTACAATCCTGAGTTCTCACATAAATATGAATATAAAAGAAAAGTACCTGTTGATGGTCAAATCCCTCCTATAAGCATCCTGTTGAGCAGAGCCAAACTCCTGCAAAAACATTGTTATGAAAAAATTTCAAAATCTATAATTTTGAAGATCACCAAATAAGGCCTTGTAGCGGTTGATGATCGCAAAATGGTGTCTACAATTTCTCTAGCGATCTTCTAACCTAAACATGCCCAGCAAAAAATCTCCAGGACTCCGATATCCAGCCCATTCATATAAATGCCCACATTTGAGCATAGGTTCCTAATTCTAAGTTGTGGTTCATTCATCAAGCATGTTTCCCTGATTTAATACAAGATTCATTTGATAAACTGAGTGGAAGATCATTAATGCACTTACCATTGTTGGAATACGGCTATTGTTGGTGTATTCTTCAGATCTTAAGTTGACAAAATCAATCCACACATCAAAGAGGTGCATCCTTGCTGTTTCCAAATGTTTTGACTGATCCGGATTGCTAGAAAAGAGGGATAATTAGCAAATATCTATGCTATTTTTTCAAGGAATGCTGTTTTACAGACTTTAAAGATTTAGACAAGATCATCAATTAGTAGAAAGGTAAAAGCACAGAGTGTACCTCAGAATCAAGCCAACTCCTTTTGTTTCTTCCCCAGAAGCATATAAATATTCGTTTACTTTGTCACAAAACTCCTTTCCCACCATATTCTCAAGAGCGATATCGATATCATAACACTCTTTCCCTAAAAGCTACAGTAAGAAGAATGAGACTGAGAGTATGCATATGAATTTAACAAAGAGAGAGAAACGTTGGGTAACCATCTTAGAGTTCTATGCAAAACATCACGCTTCTTTAATTTAAATCTGTGATGCATGGTTAGATGATAAATAATTAAACAATTATTTCTAAAGAGATAGATACTTTGATTTGATTGGATAAAAAGCAAAATGGTGATGTTTAATGAATTATTCAGTGTAGGTAAGTGGATGTGCCATTATCATGTGATTATGAAACCAGAGGACTATTTACCATTCCCATTTTTTTCGATTCATTTTGAAAAAAAGTTAAAACTATAACTTACAAAAATATTCTTACAATCTGAATTCATTTCCCCAAATATATGTTTAATTTTCCAAAATAAAACCAATCATTATTTTTCCCAAACATATAATTTCATCAATATCCATCACCATCAAAACAATTACAACCAAATACATATGTGTTTCAAAGTTTTAACATGCTAAACTCCAAATTATTAATCAGATAAACATCAATTTTATATATAATTTATAACATTATCACATAAGATTTTATTGAGTCGTCAGCATTTAACCTAAAAAATTGTCATCAGAAAAGTGGTACAGTTGTATATTTTCTATATATTAGAACATTAATTACAATATTTACCCACGTCAAAAAAATGCACCATCTCAAGGGAAAAGTACACAATAATTTATCTACCACAAATATTTATGTAACAAAAAAATTAGCTTTACACTGTACCCTTCCAAGATTTAAAGTTTGACTTTTGTACAAGCTCCCCTGCAGGAGCTATCTCTTGACTGCACAGATGGATATGCAAATACGCTCACAAAGTTCGAGTGATGTAAAGTTTATTATCTGCATTGACGTTGCAGTTTTTGAAAGACATGAAATTAAGTGGATAAAGATTTGAAGGACAATAGGATAATTCGTGAGGTAAACACACTCTTGCAGCAGACATGCGGTCTTAAGTCATTATACCTCTGAGTTGGGATACTTTATCATGCTTAAGCACTTCCTAATTCCAGGTCAGACAGTAACAAATCACAAAATTCAACCAAACAAAATATATACGCGTATATGTATGGACTCACACAAAAGGCAACCTCGTATAGTATCCCATATGGTTATCGTCATTGTTGTTTCGAAAGTCGTATCTGGTGTCCTGAACTGTAGCCCAAAATTCACCAAAAAAGCTAAAACCAAATTCCTCTGCCTACCGGATATAGTGATTTCTTTAAACAAATCTTCAATCCATTCATAAACTAACTCAAGAACAACCGCCTGACATTTAATATAAAAAAGATCAAATTTTTCCAAAACATTTGGCACCAAAAGAAAAGAAATGTACTAACTGGACAAAACAAGATACCGGATTACATTTATTTTGAATTCTGCTACAAACCAACTTCATATAAGGGAGGAAAACCAAAAAAAGAAGGATGGAAGGACAGAGGAACAACAAAAGGTTACGAACCTTATCACGAACCCAGCCTCCAGCAACCCGAAGCTCAGTATTAAGATTAAAGTGAACGGAAACTTGAAGTAGAAGATCGAATATTTGATTCTCCTTATCCGTCAGAACAATTCGGTCATTTACAAGAACGGATGGCGGCAAAGAACCCATGGTCTCCGTCGCAGTGACTTTTATACAAGCACCCATGCAGAATCTGCGATAAAAATAATGGTTACAAAGACGTAAAAATCGGCAGCAGGTGAAATTATTAGAGCTTGGAACAACACTGGGGCAGAAAGCAAGAGAGGGGAAACGGAAAGGGTTTGGGCAGAAGAAGAGTGGTTTAGGGGTCTGGTAAGAAAATGTGAGAAGGTGGGGATTTGGCACTTTCATTGAATTTCTTCATTATTATTTTTACCTATATACATTATCATATTATAAAAACAAAAACGCATAATATTATATATATATATAAATATATATTTAAAAAAATCCTAATTAGGGATGATATGGCGTGTCGGGACCTTTTTTGCTTGAAAATTTTCATGGACATTTCATGGATATTAAATCTTTATTATAGTTCTCATCGTAACTTCAAATAATCTAAAAAAGCAACGGAATGAGTCAAATTTATCGTCATCATCTCGGAACTATGTAAATTAAATCGTTATCTACCGTTCGTCAATAGCTTTAAATATCGGCTGAATATTGATTCAATAATTCAGTTACATATATATACTAATATTACTTCAACAATATAAAATTTTGTAATTTATGATTTTAATAAACAAAATAGATGAAATCATGATATAACGAGTTGGACTATAAATAAAATTTAAATATTATGAATTTTAGTTTTTTTTGTTATATTAATTATCAGATCCGATTTACTTGGAAAATTTGAAAAATCCTCAGTGGTCCCTTTTTGGGCTTTCACCACGGTGTGGACCCAAACCCACTCTGCGATCCCTAATCCCAATCCAATTATAAAAGTTCCAGTTCCATCGGATGCAACCCGCAAACACTCCCGCGAATCGATGACTCCTTCTCCTCCTCCTCGGAGGATCTGTTCCCTTTTCTCACTGTTAATATTGTTATTTTCATTATCGTTATTAATTTCTTCGTCCAATTGTGAATCGGAGAGTCGGTTCAAGTTAGATGGCAAAGTGTTGGAACTGGATGGCTCCAATTTTGACGCCGCGATCTCATCTTTCGATTATGTTTTCGTTGATTTCTATGCCCCTTGGTGTGGTCACTGCAAGCGCCTCGCCCCCGAGGTTCGATCAATTCTTTTTTTTTTTTAGATTCAAGTTGATTGTTGTTCTGACTTCGAATATTGATACCAAAGTGCAGTGTTGATTGTGATATATCGACATTTATTATTTTTTTGTATGTCGATCTATTATTTTCAATATTTTTTAATTGTTTTTCCCCGGAAAAAATCGAACTTGGTCCTTTCCTGGCACCGTGAAATAGAGAATTTTGCGATTATGAATCTGCTTCATTGTAAAAGGATGTGTAAATTTATTGAATGTTCAAGTGCCCTTGCTATCGGTTATTCCTTCTTTCTTAGGTTGCTTCTATCCTCGGTACTGGGTTCTTGGGCTTATAATTATGAATGTTAAATTGCAGTTGGACAAAGCAGCCCCTGTTCTAGCTGGGTTGAAGAAACCCATAATTGTCGCAAAAGTTGATGCTGACAAACACAGAAAGCTTGCTTCGAAGCATGAAGTTGAGTAGGTTTCCATGGCCTTCTGGATCAATAATTTGTTAACTGCCGGGATTCTGGTGTCTGTTGTTTTGTTTTTATTACGTTTTATGATGTATAAATTGGATAGCTTCCCTATGGCCAAATCTTTCACTACTAACAAAGATGCTGAAAATAATTATTCTTTTTGATACAGTGGATATCCAACTCTAAAGATATACATGCATGGAGTTCCTACAGAGTATTATGGACCAAGGAAATCTGATTTACTTGTCTGTCATCTGTCGAAATTTGTCGCCCCAGATGTCGCTGTTCTCAAGTCAGATTCTGCTATTAAAGATTTTGTTGAAGAAGCTGGGGCTGATTTTCCTATATTCATAGGATTTGGCTTAGATGAATCCCAGATATTTAATTTGGCTATTAAGTATAAGAAGAAAGCCTGGTTTTCAGTTGCCAAATATTTCTCGGAGGATATCATGACCAACTATGATTTTGATAAGGTGCCCGCTTTGATCGCAACCCATCCGGCGCACAATGAACAAAGCATTTTTTATGGACCATTTGAAGGTTATTTTTTCTGATTATATATTATGTTTAGTGAAAATAGATGTATTAACTTATTCATCTTGTTAAACTATGTGGCTTGTCTCATGTTAGCTTATAAGGTGTCGGGCAAATCATAGCATCTAAGACTTGATAGGGAGGACCTGGTCCCTTCGAAGTCAAAGGTTAAAAGTTTGCAATTTCCATGTAATTGATTTCTAGAGTTCATTTTCATAATGGCAATTTAAATTTAGTCATTGAAGTTCGTTTCTATAAATGTGCTTGGTTTCTGTTAGTTGAACTCTTTATTGGCCATTGGATCTGACAATGGTTAAAAGTAGAAGGAAAATGTGTCTAATATCATATGGAAAAGCACTGCATTCGCTTGGGAGTTGGTAAATTCTATCCAATGCATATAATTAACGTGTCATATGTTAAGACTTATGTCCAATAGTGCCTGGATTCTGAACTCCTTTTGATGTTGAAGATATCCTGACCATCTATGATTTTGGTAAGGTGTGAAGCCACTAGAATCTAAGATAGATCTGGGGATAGCATTATTTTTAAGCATTTAACAAACTTGGGGAAAGCTCAGGTATTTGTTAGAAAATACCATTTGTTTATGCATATTCATCAAGAATATTTTCCTGTTTTGCACGGCTTTTGACTTTTTGTTCTGAATCACCCTGAGTACAACCTTTACATATCTAAGTTGGATCTTGGTGTGGTTACTCTGTTAAGCTTACTTTTCTATTAATTTTCATAAATTGCATGCTAAAAATGTCAACTTATTCCAACAACTATAAACTTGAATTATATACCAAATTGAAAGTAATATTTTATGCTGAATTACAGAGACATTCCTTGAAGATTACATAAAACAGAGTTTGCTCCCTCTAGTTCTGCCGCTGAATCAAGATACATTAAAGTCACTAAAAGATGATAAAAGGAAAATTGTTCTGACAATCTTGGAGGATGAAGGAGCTGAAAAATCCAAGGAATTAATAAAAATGCTAAAGGCTGCTGCCTCTGCAAATCGTGACTTAATATTTGGTTATGTTGGTGTCAAGCAGTGGGAAGATTTTGTTGAATCATTTGAGGTTTATAAGAAAACTCAGCTGCCAAGGATGGTTGTTTGGGATGGGAATGAGGACTATTATTCGGTAAGCGACCATTTCTGATCTTGAAAATTTATTGTTACGGTGCATAAATTTGTCCGAATGAAGTCTTTGATCTATAGTTGATTTGAGCTGGATAAAGTGAGTCTCTTTTTTTCAAGTAACATTGGTATGGTAAGCAATCGAGAAAATCTTGTTTCTTTTGATGTTGATTGCTGCCTTGTAAACCAAATTTGCCTGTTTGGGTTGGATAGCATCAAGATATTTAATTACTTTTAAATAATGAGGAGATTGCTATTTTCAGAACCTACTTTATCGCAGTTTATATATTGTTTCATGCATGCTCTTGATATTGCATCTTTTGTTCGAGAAACAGGTTATCGGTTCTGATAGCATACACGAAACAGATATGGGCACCCAGATTTCAAGATTTCTCCAGGGATACCGAGAAGGAAATGTAATACAGAAGCAGATTTCTGGTCCAACATTCATGGGTTTCTTAAAGTCGCAGCTCGGAGCCACTTTTGTCCTCATCCTGATTTGTTTAGTGCTGGTGATAGTGGTGCTCCTATCAATGGCTAAAGAGGAGCCTCTTACCGTTGGTACTCGAGATCAGGTTAATGATGCAAGAAGTGTTGCCTTGCAGCCGGAGTTGAGGGAACTGCGTAGAACTACTGACAAGGAGGACTGAATTCATGATGAAACCGTGGACAAAGTAGGGATGATTTCTTGGATCGAACCGTCTGTTCCCAATCGGAAATATTGGAGAACTTACTAGGAATTACACTGCATCTTGGAAGACTGATATGGTTCATATGTAGTTTCGGTATAAAGCTTCTTTGGTATTCATTTCTCTATTTTGGTCATTTGGAGGACTTTTGTTGGATTTTTTGACGTCATTATTAAAAGCGGCACATTTTTCGTTCACTTTATGTATACGTCTTTTGTTATAGAAAACCATACACTAAACCGTTTGACTTGTGCGTTTGTTTAGTTGTCGGCAAAAAATTTGGATACTTTCTCAATTTTATTTGTGCATTTTTTCATTCCACGGCTTGACTGGATGCCACTCGTCGTTATAATTATGTCTGCACAACTACACTACAACGTGCTGCTTGAACCATATTACATGCGTCACAAATTCGGAAAGCCTTTTCGCTGAAATTGTTTTGAAAGAAAAGCAATTGTATTACTTGGTTTATTTACAAATTGGATAGCCTACATGCACACAACCCGTACAAGACGGGTTTGGGTAAACTAAATGGATATGGTATGACGCAGAATTTTAAACTTTTTTTACTAAATTTCCACTATGAAAACAATCGACCGTGTCTTACAGCCTACAAGATAAACCAAAGAAACAACCGTCAAACCCATCCGACAAGAATCGATTGAATAATTTTACAAATTATATAACATTATATAGGCTAATGATTTTCCAGATTTGGCACAAAATAATTGAAGCAACGACAAAAACAAGTAAATTTTACTGATCCTGAAGTGAATAAGATCATTTTAGCCATCATTAACACGGCATATAATAATATGCATTTTTTCACAAAATGATGAAAGTTTGTTTTCTCGAACAATTCAGTCACAGAACCACGAATTAATACGTGTATATTTCATCTCTTGATGTGATCAATCACATTCAGAAATATAATAGTAGAATCAACATCTCAAATGAGTCGAGAAAAGAAGAATACGAGTACTTGAAATAATAGATTGGACTCTTACATACTCCAAAATATTTGCAAGACAAAATCTGGGAAGAATTCTATACCACCGACTATCCTTCTGCTATAGGGAAGGTGAAAAAACTCTATGTTTTACAACAACGTAGAAAAACTTGTGTGCGGGGACTCAAGACCTGGTAATATGACAGGAAAAAAGATCCACATGGAGGACATTGCGTGATAAAACAATTACGGCATTTCACAGCACCATCTTTAAGAAGTTTACCAATCACAACAGAAAATCAGGTGCTCTCTCGATGAAAATTGATGTATCTTGCACCTTCAACCATTTGCAACAAAAACCTGATCCACAAAGCTTTCAATAAATGGACAGGCATGATAATCATACTCCCCCAATGAAAAAAAAAACTTTATTTCAAGTGTTGCTGCCTAGAATACACAAAATAGCATCTTTAACTAAAATTTTGGGTCTGGGTTTGCCACTGCCTTTGAATAGCCAAAACTGCACTTCTACTTGATTAGTTTGTGGACTTCCGTATACTGTTGGAAATTCATGGTAGTGGCAGGTCCATTTAAAATGACTGCCTCACAGCTAGAGCAGATGAAATGGTGAATTTTTGCTTACAATTCACATATTTTTAGAATCAAACAAGAAATGTATTCGCGTGGAAAATTTACAAGCAAAAGCAATACGAACTAATTCTGAATATCGAAACACCAGTTTACCTTCAAGTTCGAACCCATAAGGTTTCCGAGGAAAATGGCCTTTGGTTCCTAGTTTGAGTCGCAGCAGCCCCTAAGGGAGGTGCATGCACAGTAATAGGAAGAATCCACTCACACTTGTCCCTTCCCTCTATCAGAAGAGGATGCTCATATCTGAAAGCAAAGAACAATCTAAGCAGTCAGAAATTGTTGACCAATTAGAAGTGTATCATGCAACAGGGGTGAGTTGAGTTTTAACGTCTTTACTTAGGTTTCCTTTACAAACTTGAAACTCTAAATCACACAAGATGTTGAAAAGAATGAAGTGGGATATATGCAAGTACTCCTGAAGTACAAAAAATCCATCTGGACAGACAACCATCACATGTGGAGGTATAATCATTTAAGTAAGAAGTAATTACTCTAGATCTCAAGAAACCACTGTCTGTTTGTTTGTTTGTTTTTTTTTTTGGAAAAAATATGTCTCTACATTTTAGAAAATCTATATTCACAATGGATATGAGGGATCCAGAGATAGACACGTATATGAAAGGCAGATTATGGGCCAAATCAGAGAGATGTCAACTTATCGATAAGCACATACGATCCAACCACAGAAAAGGTTTCTCCCCGTCATTAATTGATTAACTGTAACAACTCTTTATCTTGGCCATATTATAATGCATCTCTATATTGGCATGCTTCATTTTCTTTATTTCGTCTCCAACAACCATATCCCAGGAAAATTAACTCAATTTTTTCTTAATGCTATGCTGGTGGTGAATGGCCATGATGCAACCAACAATTGTTATCCCATAAAAATAATTTCAATCCATCAAATCACACCACAAAACCATTATACCTTTCCCAGTCCACATTCTTTGGAGTTGTAAGGAATTCAAATCGAAGAGCCCATTGAACAGAGACATATCGGGTAGAAAAGGTCATGACCCCATCCATAGGAATGGAAAACAGAAAGCTTGTTTGTATTAAATCTGCCACAACCTCGTGGTGGTCGCTATAAACCTGCAGAACCAAACGTGAGTAAGAAAACTGTGACTCATCAGATACTCATAAATCAAAGATTATCAAACTCATTTTTACAGTACAATAGTTTTTGACTTTAGAAAAAACTATTAAGCACCTTGGTAATAGTAGGAGAATGCCTTCGAGAAGGATGCACAAAGCGCTGGCTCACGGTCTCTGACATCTCCAAAGTTATTGACAACTAAAAAGCATCAGAAACCAAGACAAACTTGGTAATTGTATAAATAGGAAAACAGATGTTAACACTTAGCAGGAACTCACAACTATTAAGTTTTGTGATGAACAGTACCTCGAGGCATTTCCTAGCCCCTTCTTCATGAAAGAAAGTAAGGGTTCCACCTATCTGTGAGCATAAAGTAATTTAAAATACAACGATATGGCATAAAGAAGAGAACCAAATTATCAAGCTACTACCATATCACTGAAGTAGTAAGTTGAATCAGAGTTTTTTGGAGAAAATCTCAGAAGAACTTGGTCATCCAGTCTGATATTATACGATTTCCCTCTAACAAACCCTTCTGCTGCAGAGAATGTTCACAAAAAATTAATATTGAAACAATTTAGGGCTGAAATATCATAATGCAAAGAAAGTAATTACATGGTCCAGATCCAGAGGCAGATGGTGCCCTCGAGTCATCAACTTCAGAAAGTGCTCTAAGAGGTTGTAAAGGTTGACTCGGAGATTCAACAGCCAGAGACCTATCTGGCGAACAAAAATTAAATCGAAAACATAATTATTAAAGTTTCCAGACATCTGAAGACACACATGTGCACAGTAGACCACACACAAGGAATAAGATGAGCTATAACACGTGGACATACTTTACAAACAACTGAAAAATAATTAAACAAATATTTATTATTATACAACCATATATGAATAACTAACTGTATATGTAGCATTTGAGCTATGCTTAATATATGTGTGTGTGTGTGTGTGTAGCCAAAGTTTATTATGATAGAATGTGAGAATCCTGAACATGGGGACATAGAATTCAAAATACAACACATGAAACTACAGAACTTTCATGCAACAGTCAATACATGACACATATCTGTTATATTAAAATATAAGTTACCGCCTACTGAATCATGCATAACCTCAGCCACTGATAGGCGAGGAAGGGCTATGTTTGAAGATATGCTAGGACGTCCTTCAGTATAGAAAGAACCTCTATTTGATGACCTAGCAGCAAATGACTGCAAGGATAATGAACTTCCAAAGGTCTTGTACACGTCTTCCTTCATGTGGTTAAAGGAAGAAACAGATGAAATATCATCCCGTGAGCTTGCATAGCCTTCCTCAACTTCATCAAAAGCCTCATTCACTTTAGCCTACAAAGAAATTCAAATTCACAATCTCAACCTCATTTTAGTCGCACTTTTGAAACAGTCATTACTCCCATTTCAGCACAAGCAGAAAAGGCAAAGGAACTACATTAAATGATCAATCTAAGCTACTGAATCAGCTGCAGGTGACAAAAATTTACCCAGTCAGTATCAGCATCCATTTCTTTCCAGTAAACATCCAAGATGATAGTAGACACAGGAACAATTCCTAAAAGACCATTCCAGAAGACAAATTAAAAATCACGTATCTAAAAAATTTGTAATTTTCCTTTTCAACTAATGGAAAAGGAAAGTCACCCAAAAAAGTTGGTCAGACCCCACATGAAAGGTGAGAAACTAATTACAATTTACATGGAAATATAAGAACTAACACTTTTGGTGTGGCTAGATAGGGCAAAAAAAACCAAGCTGAGGCAAGATTTTGTAGCATGAGACAGTGATGTCATTCTGTATAGCTTAGTACTCTCCAGTTAGTTAAGTTCTTTCCACTTCTGAGGTAAAACGCCTTAATAGCGGAACCAGTAGACTGCTTAGAAGAAAACGTGCGTGATGCAGCAGAAGTTGACCAACATTAGACCGATACGGTAGGTGGGTTTGCCTTACTTGACTCACCAGAATCTGGCATTCCCACCTCCCCCCATATACAAAGAGTTACTTAAAGAGATAAGATTTGACAGCTTAAGGATAACGCCAATTTTTAAATTATCCAACTTCATTGACCGCCCGCTACATTTGCTTGAGCAAAAGAACACCATGTAAATTCGAGAAAAAGAAATGCAGGGTGCCCAAAAAAATAATAGCTGGCAGTTTCACAAACAAAATAAAGAGAATGTGTAGGGGCAAATTTACCATCACCAAGACCTTCTTCACACTGCAAGCCATTGCTTTTCTGAGTGACCCATATCTGTAATGGTATTCTAGTTTCCTGTAAAGTTTTTGAGCCGCAAGAATTTATGTAAATAGATGCACCTTGGTTGAAAGAAATGAAAAAACCTTTAACAATCAGAAAGAGCGATAATTATTCAATTATTAGACACTTGTATAAAACGCTAAGGAAAAAATTCAACATGAAAATTAATGAAGTACAATCTTAATCGGGTAAAATAGTGGCAATTGGGAAAAATATAAAACCTTAAAAAACATATGGAGAGATACATATTATGAGTTACAAAATACAATAATTTGTTTTTCCTACATTTGTACAATTTGACAAAAAGTAGAAGGATATGTTGAAAGAAATTATTATCAGTAAATGAAGCAACAAGGTTAATGCATTCAACTAAGCGTGGGGAGGAATGTCCTATCAGAAACTGAGCACAGGAAACTTAGCAGTGAGCCTCATGCCCAATATCATGCAATAATTTTACTGGCAACAAAAGCATGGAACTATTCAAGGAGGTTCAAACAATAAACTGATCCCTTAATTTACAAAGAACAAAACACAGAGATAAAGCACACCATTTCAGAAAAGTCTTGTATTGACTCTCCATGAGACGGTCCATCATCCAAAATTATATACTGTCCGGACAACGTACTCCTAACATAGTACAGATAACGGATAGTTGCTCCTCTATAGGATGGAGGTGAAATGCTTGGTAAAAGTGTGCGCACCATATCTGCAACCATAAAACATTTTAAATTCAACAAAAGCTAGAACCACATGAGAAACGAAAGACCATGGGAATGTAGATGAGCAAGAAAGAGCAATATTCAACAAAGTTCACTCGTGCTTACAAGTTTTAGTGGCCCCACCAGAAAGGATTTGATTTGAAACTAATGTGAAAGTGGAGCAATCCATGAAAACGTATTCACCTGAGAAGGACATGACACATAATTACATTCTAGCTCATCATGCAGAAGGTCTTCGCTCTTCTTTATCATGTTCATTACACACTTAGTTTACTATAGATATCTCACTCGCTTTATTTTTCCTATGGAAATGGAAAATGGAGAATATTATATTGCAAGTAGGGGAAAGGAACCTCAGCTAGTGATTTAACGCACAACCTATTCAGATATATTCATGATAAATATGAAGTGACAGGGTAATTGCAAGTATATCACCCACAAAGTGGGGAGGGAACCTCTCTCGTTTTGTCACAACAAGAGACTGGTAACTTGTAAGAGCTGCTTTTAATTTATTTTATTTTATTTTATGTTACTTTACTTCCTCTAAGATTTATATAATTTAATATCACCAATTTTTAGAGAAGAAATAAGAGATACCACTCTAACGCAATGAAACTCGTGAACAGCACTAACAATTATTAACTTGGAACAAATTATATCTTCATGGATTGAAATCCCAACCCCCGATTCTGATCTGCGAAAAATAACATGAATTACAAATGATCGAGATCATTACACCTTCAGCTTTAAGGCTTCTTCTATTGCATTCGGTACATAGTTAATCACCACTCAATCATTCAAAGTTGGCAACATCCAGGGCAGCAAGAAAGTACATTGCAAAAATTTCAATTAAAATTAGGCTACATGAGACGATAACATAATACTATAAATTCAAAATTACCACGGCGCTGCTTAGAGTCATGACTAGGCTTGGGAGTGCTGAACCACTGGGTATCCAATTTCTCGATCCCTTTCATCTCAAAGCTGAGCTTTTCGATCGAAAGAGACCACAAATTAGTTTGATTTTTGATCTCAATAGTGATGGTAACCAGATCACCGGGTCTGTAAACTTGTCGGTCGGTCTCCAATTTCAGCAGCGGCAGCGGCAGATCGGATCTATTGGAAGTTTCTCCGGCGGAATAGGAGTCTGCTGCAAATCCGAAGAATGAGAATCTCCGGGAGGGTTTGTTCGGCGGCATTTTTCGAGGAAAATTTCAGAATATCTGATAGACGACCGTACAGAACTTGTTCATACAAGGAGAGCTGGTGTCTCAGCGTTATGGGCTTACATTTGGATCAATATTTCCATTTTGATACAAAAAAACATGTGGGCCAATTCAATCAAGAATCAACTCCTACACGCATCTACTATCTGGCCCATCACATATCAATGACTCAATTCGGACATGCCTTTAAATTCCCACGCACATATTTGTATTTGTGTTAGTCTATGTCGTATCAAAAAAATTTCTGCAGTCTCTATATCACGCAAAAAACATTTCCGCATTATCTAGAGGCATATGTGTTTTTCGGATGCAATTCGATACAATTTTAAAATCTATAACTAATATATAATATTTGAGTACTGACTGTTTTAAATCTGATATAAAATAAAAATTTTTGAGTATGAAATTGGAACAACTATATTAATATCAACAATTCGTATACTTTGTTTGTATGATCAAATATCATATATTGATATCAGATCTCAAATAGTTGATACTAAAATATAATATATTAATAATATATTTTTAATGTTTTGTATCGATTTTCATCTGAAAAATAAACGAGTCATTAATATCAACATTTGTTATATATATTTAGATACTAAAAAAATCATATATGAAATAATATTTTTTACACATGTTCGAGTACTAAAAAAATCATATATTGATGTCAAATCTGAAATATTATGCTCAAATATAATATATTAGTATTCGATTTTTAATGTTCTGTATCAAATTTCATCTGAGAAAACAATAGGGGGTTAGGAATTGGAAATTTCTTTGCGTCAATCAGACAATGCAAAGAAAATTGGTGGACCGAACAAAAATACAACTATAATGATAATTCAATCATACAGAAAAAGTATGTAGTTGTGTTATGGTTCATAAAAAAAGAAGGGAGTATGTTCTTTAAAAAAATTAAAAATGAAAGTTATTAATTATTTAAATAAGAGAAATATGGAAAGATAAATATTGGATTTACCAAAATTAGCTCTACCGAGTTTAACTTTATATATATATATATGTATATGTGTGTGAGTGAGATTATTAAAATATAACTTGAAACATCAATAAACGATCCAAATTCACCGCTAATCCCCGAAATAGTGTGGACCAATAAACCAGAAGTTAGTTTTTTCCCGACCAAAACTCCGCAGCTTCCATAAACTACCACAATGGTGGAATACAACAAAAACTGAAAAATTTCTTCGAAAGGAAATCAAAGGACGGGAAAAAGAAAATCCAGAAAGAAATTATGAATAATCAATCTTCAGGAGGATCATCTTCCAAGCCCTCAACATCAGTTCTTCCCTACCAGACCCCAAGACTTCGAGACCATTACAATCTCGGCAAGAAACTGGGCCAAGGCCAGTTCGGCACCACCTACCACTGCGCAGAAAAGGCCACCGGCATCGAGTACGCCTGCAAATCGATCCCGAAACGCAAGCTTCTGTGCCAGGAAGATTACGATGACGTATGGCGAGAGATTCAGATAATGCACCATCTGTCCGAGCAGGCGAATGTGGTGAGGATAAAAGGGACTTACGAGGACAATGTGTTCGTGCATTTGGTGATGGAGCTGTGCGGCGGAGGCGAGCTCTTTGATCGGATTGTGCAGAAGGGGCATTACAGCGAGAAGAAGGCAGTGCAGCTGATGAAGACTATAGTGGGAGTGGTGGAGGCTTGCCATTCGCTTGGGGTGATGCATAGAGATCTGAAACCGGAGAATTTTCTGTTTGATACGCCGGATGAGGATGCTAAGCTTAAGGCCACGGATTTTGGGTTGTCTGTTTTTTACAAGCCCGGTACGATGAATCAAGGAATTTCAGTTCAAGCATCAGCTTATTTTATATTTCTGAAGATGTTGGTTTGAATTAATATTACATGTTCATTTAGTTGGTTGAAATCTGCATTGTTTGTTTGGATTTCATTTGCTGGTGATGATATGAGTTCTAAGAAAATCTTTTATCAGATAATAATCTCGACTTGCTTTCATATTTAGAATCAATTTAAAAATAATGTAGCTCTTTGCTATTTTCAATTTTATTATACAATATTCAAGTCACAATATATATCTTTTCATGTTTTTCAGGGCAATGTCTAACTGATGTCGTTGGAAGTCCCTACTACGTTGCCCCTGAAGTATTGCATAAACATTATGGACCCGAAATCGATGTCTGGAGTGCTGGCGTGATCCTATATATATTGTTATGCGGGGCTCCACCTTTCTGGGGAGGTATGCAATCAAATTGTTAACATTTCAGTCTTCTATAATTTTTTTTCAGAATTTGATATTATATGTATATTATTTTTAAACTTTACAGAAACGGATAATCGAATATTCAAACAGATATTGAAAGGTAAAATAGACTTTGAATCAGATCCATGGCCTCAGATTTCAGACAGTGCAAAGGATCTGATAAGAAAGATGCTTCAAAGAGATCCAAGAAGCCGAATCACTGCTCATGAAGTCCTATGTGAGTCATTCATTATACAGTGCTCTTCTTTTCAATGGCTGCAACCGAGCTCAAGATTCGAGTTCAGCAGCATTAATTCTTTTAGCACTGCTTGAGCCCAAGGTTGGACAAGAGAGTGGCTAAAATGCATGACTGAATTCTTTTTAAAAAATAAATGTCAAGATACGAACTTTATGCAATAAGCAAATGAGAAACAAAATAAACTTTTCAATTATATTTTAAAAATATTCAAAAAGTTATATCTAACCGAAACTTAATATGTCACACAAGCTAGAATTGATTTTTGGCTGACGAACTACTCAAGCTTGAGCCTGTGCCGCTGGCATATCCACCAATCGAATGGTAACAATTGTATTCCGAGTTTTTAACAGGCCATCCTTGGATTGTGGATGACAAAGTTGCACCAGACAAACCTCTGGGATCAGCTGTTCTGTCGAGGCTAAAGCAATTCTCCGCTATGAACAAACTTAAGAAGATGGCTTTACGTGTAATGTTTCGATCCATATCATTTACAAAAAGAGAAGTAACAATAATAAATGGATCTTTGGTGTGTGTGCGTATGTGTAACTAGTTTATATTTTTTGTTCAGGTTATCGCAGAAAGGCTATCTGAAGAAGAAATTGGTGGGCTAAGACAGTTGTTCAAAATGATCGACACAGACAACAGCGGTACAATAACATTTGAGGAATTGAAACAAGGTCTGAAAAGAGTAGGCTCTGAACTCATGGAATCTGAGATCAAAGCACTCATGAATGCGGTAGGTGTAAGAAATACAGAGAAAAACACATTTAAATGTTGATATCAATAATTAGTATCCATAATCCAGTTGTACCAACGTTTGTATTGGAACTCATGAGTTTGACATGAAAAATGATGGGGATTTTGGTCCAGGCTGATATTGACAACAGTGGAACAATAGACTATGGCGAGTTCCTTGCGGCAACTTTGCATTTGAACAAAATGGAAAGGGAGGAGAATCTGCTTGCTGCATTCTCTTTCTTTGACAAAGATGGGAGTGGCTACATCACCATTGATGAGCTTCAACAGGCTTGCAAAGATTTCGGCTTACACGATGTTCACCTAGGCGACATGATTCAAGAAATTGACATAGACAATGTAATTAAGTTTTCTTTAATAGCCCTACAAGCCTGTTTGTTTACTTTTTCCTTGTTTGTTTAACTGAAAAATGTTATGTGAAATCGGGACTGAACAGGATGGACGGATTGACTACGGAGAATTTGCGACGATGATGAGGAAGGGCGATGCAGGTAAAGGAGGGAGAACAATGAGAGGCAATTTGAACTTCAATTTGGCGGAAGCTTTGGAAGGTAAAGCCAAGGTGGAAGATTAAATCTTGGAAGCATGTTGTAATGAGTTTACCGGTACCAAGTGTTGTTTAATTGTGTATGGTGATTTGTAGATACTGTGTGTTAGTTCTCGGGTTTACCCAATATGCATCGAAGCACGGATGGGTTTCATAAAAAAGAAGATTAAATACAGAAATAGTTTGTAATTTTTTTAAAAAGTTTTTAGATAAAAAAAGAAACAAATGAAAAAGACCAGAGAACCAAGATATTAGATTTTATAATTTTGATTGTCAAGTATTGTTATTTTTTTTAAAAAAAGATTTATGTCCCAAAATTTCCAACGGCCAAACACCAATTTTCACGTTAAGTCGTAACAAATATATTATTCGCTCGAAACAAAAATCGCGTAATGTTTTATAATATTTAATTTATAATTTGCATCGAAGTAATTATTAGATTTTCACGAATTTTTTTCTGTCGTTATCATTCGATAAGTATTGGATAACAATAGCATGTAAATCACGTTAGCACATAATAAATAATTAATCGAACTCTTAACGATTGGTCAAACAATTACCTGTTCGACCAGAGACAACAAGATGACATTTTCTTAACTTCAGCTTATACCACATACAGTTAATAATTTTTCTAGGTGGAAGTTCGGGAAGGAAAAGTCTATTTCACCATAGGATTTGATTTGGGGCAGTTAAAAAACTAAATCTGATCAAAATTAGTTGCTGGGAAAAAAAAACAACCACCAATCATCGAGCAAGAATATTGGGTATTTGTCATAAAATTATCATTTACGCCCAAGTGCAAATGTGTCATTTTTATTGCGGCAACGGATAGGATAAGGAACACCTCAGAGCAATCAGGCTACAGGCGGACCGGACCCCATTCCAGGCAGCTTCCATAGCTCACTCAATAATGGCGACCCTTTCGTTCTGTTCCTCCCTCGCGCCGAATTTCTCTCTGAATCAAAACCTAGCATCCCTTTGTCTTTCCAAAACCAAAATTTCGTTTCTCTCTCATTCCCTCTCGTCTCTCAATCTCAACCATAAACAGGCCGCGTTGTCTTTTATACCCAAATCATCTGAAACAGAGGCCGTGCCTTCTTTGACTGAGCCGGAGTCAGATAAGCCCTATCCGGAAGAGGAACCCGTTATTGAGACTGCGGAGCCCAAACGCGAGGAAGTGTTTGCGGTTGTTATGGTAATTCGTCCCGTTCTCATTTGTATAGTGCGAGTGTGTGCATATATATTGCTAATAATTGTAGAATTCTGGTTATTCAAGGAGAAATTTACGGTGATTTATGATTTTGACTTTGTGATTGTAATATAGCCATTGATGTGTGTAACATAGCTTTTCTAGAGCTACATCAAAGTTCGGATATTATATGTTTCAGATAAGGTTAATAATGTGTGTTTGAATGCGTAAACGCTAACTTATAAGGTGTTTGTATTTTCCATTGTCGAAAGCCTCCTTTTGTCCATCATGCGATTGCTGAGTTGTTGTAAGTTTATGATTGTTGAGGTTTTGTGTAATTTTGAATCTTAATATTCATGTTTATAAGTTGATTTGGGATGCATTTCTGTGGTTTGTATGCTTGTTTAGGTCGGATCGAGGCAATACATCGTGCATCCTGGACGGTACATTTATACACAGAGGCTTAAAGGTGCCAATGTGAATGACAAAGTATGTATTGCAATCGTCTTTGCTGATGTATATGTGATAAACTATGATTAAGATGTTTTCCATTTTCTCTTCTGCATGGGTGTGATTGTGTTTCTTTTTGCATTCTGCCATATTGGTGTATCAATGAACTGCTAGGGTGCCGGAGTACATGCACCTGTGTATTGTTTCATTATGTTGTTTAAGATGAACTTTGGTCTTTGAAGCACCTTTAATGTCTAAATAGGTATTAGGGTATTGGGAAACGTCCACATCACCTAAACCTATGAGTTTCAGATCTTTGCCACCCCTCCAATTGAACTGCACCAAGAATTTTTTAGGCATTGGTAAACCTCAAAACATTATTTTCTGAACAAGTTATTGAAAATTTGCGTTTTTTTATGTGCACAGAAATCTCCACTTTTGACCTCTCGTTCCTTCCTTTTTCCCCTTGGATTTCCTGTTAGATAAATGTATTTGATATCTAATTGCCCGGTTCTTTTTTTGGAATCTCAACACATTATATTCTTCTTTGGACAATCATTGTTAAATCATCTTTTCAGATCACTTTAAATAAAGTATTACTTGTGGGAACGAAGACGAGCGCCTACATTGGAAGACCAATCGTGTCCAATGCTGTAGTTCATGCCATAGTGGAAGAACAAGTATGATCAGTTCCAAAAGTGTTTTGGAATGCTCCTTTCTCATCATTTGGTACTTACTCATTGTTACCATTTCTTGTAGACATTGGACAAAAAGGTCATCGTGTTCAAGTACAAGAGAAAGAAGAACTACCGGAGAAACATTGGGCACCGACAGGTACCAAATTCTTATATGAATTTTACACTATCTTTATTACATTGTCACAAGTTCTTTTCTCACCAAACTTTTCATTATTGGATTATCCAGCCCATTACTAGAATTAGAATCACAAGCATAACTGGCTATGAAAGCTCACCTGCTGCTACGCTCCCATCATAACTTACACCAATGATTATGTTTTGTCACTATGCTCGAGTTTCCAGGAGATTATGTTTATATTCTACGGAGCACAGCCATTTTACTAATTTTTGTGCTAGTACTTTGAATTGCTTGATGAAATATGGCATTTGCATTCTTTGTCCAAATCATCTTCAATTCCGTGTATGCCATCGTGATTCGAAGGTTTTTTGTTCTTCCACGGTCTATGCTGTTTGGTTTCTTCACCATCACACGGTAGAAAAGTATAATAACCTCTACATGGCTTCAGCTAATCCCTATGAACTAACCTTTTATGCATTTGGTAACCTATTGCACGATATGACCAACTAAATAACCCAGATTGTTATTGATTTTTCAAGAAGGAAGTTCGAAATTCGAATCCCAATATACATTATACCAGGCATGAATTTGAAAAGAAATAGTATATTTCACCCCCTGCCTGCAAACTCACGACATGAAGGCCACCTCTAGGATAGGCCACCTCTAGGATTTCCAAAAACTAGATTATCAAAGTCAGACCAACTACTTTAAGTTTTTTTCTTTCATATTCAGTTTGATGTTGTGATATCTTAACACGAGGGTTTTATGCCACGCTGCAAGAAAAACTATGTAATTAAGCCAATTTTCTGCTGCCACGTGTTTCTTTAATTAAGCACTATTCTTCTTGATAAAAATTAGTTGTTGAGTTCATTAGGAGCAAAGCGATTGATTATACGTTACCCACAAAGAGCAGAGCGTGCCCTGTAAATATTATTGCAAATATCAAATGGCTATATGAATTTATGTGAATAATCATTTGACCAAAGACCAAATACATTGAATTTAAGCTATTTTAAGACATAAGCTATTTTGATTATTGTATTAAATTACATTAAAGAAAGCACTGTGTAAAAAATGTATGGTACAAGCTCGGTTTTTTAAAACAAATTAACGTTGAGATAATATTTTAAATTACGGAATAAACAATATTATATGCTATATATAAGTTTGAAGATCTTAGACTAATTATTTTGGTATCTTTGTGTAACCATTTTTGAGTGCCGTAAATGCCCCTATCGAATTGCAAAAATGCCAAATTTTTATTTAATAAAAACCTATTTTAGTAAATTTGTAACATATCTATGTCTAATATATCTTATCAACTTTTAAAAAGAAATTAAATTTATAAAAATGTTTATTTATTTTACCTATCTACTTCTATATATCACTTCTAATAAAAAATTACAAAAAATATCAAAATATTTTCAAAATGCAATATGTATAGGTAGCTAAAGTAACTTCCAACATTTTTAAGAAATCTTCTTACTTACTTATCAATATATTTGGGTCTTTTATCAGATTATAGCAATTTTTATTCTCCATTAATAATCTACGGTAATTTTCAAAAATTTATTAAAATATTGTAAAAAATTTTTTTTAAAAAAAGTAAAACTTTTACTCCCCCGCCCTTCCAAATGGGGGGGAGTAATTGTTTCACCTCCCCCGCCTGTAGGGGAGGCGGGGGAGGGTAGAAATTAATTTTAAATTCTCCCCCGTCTGTCGTACAGGCGGGGGAGAGTTAATTATTTTAAAATATTGTCCGTCTCTGCAGGAGGCGGGACAGAAAAATTAATTATAAATTTTACCCGCCTTTTGCATAGGCGGGGGAATATATTTTTAAATTATAAAATTTCAAATGATTGCCCGCCTATTGCAGTGGCGGGCAAATTTAAATATTTTTAAAGTAGAATTCTTCTGTTTTTTATCACGTGTTCGTTTGTTTTGTAGATATAATAATTTTGTTTTTTGTGTAATTATCGGTGGGTAATGGAAACTGACGAAACTAATATAATTTATTTTATCTAAAAAGATGATTTAACATTACTATACAAAAAGATGGATTTGACCTCACGTGCAGAGACCATTATTATTGTCCTTCTATATGAATTGATATTGTTAAACACTTATTGATGTATATTTGATTGATAATTTTGGCTGTATCTTATCATATCTTTCAATGTCGGCATGAATATCGTGAATTTGTGTTAAATAATTAATGTTTTTGTATTTATTTGAATCACGAGTTGTCTTTACATTTTTTTTTAAATATAGGCAATAAAGAATTCATGTATTGTTTCTCTATATATGTCTGAAGTTATTTTTCTTGTTTTGCATCTGATAATAAGTATTCTTTCCCGAGTTATTGTTTCGTCGGTGAATTTAAGAAGTGAAGAAATATTTGACATCAATCAGTCCTGATTGAGGTATATCACTAATTTTTCAAATTATATGTGTACGTAATATTTATGTAAAACAATATTATGACATTGTTTGATGTCTTTAGTGTGTGTGTGTATAATATAATTTTTTAGACATGAATTTTATTTGAAATGTTAATACTAGAAATGTTTTTCTTTAAATTGAAAATTTATTTTTAGATAAATTTAAATGCAAGCATGGATACAATTTCAGCCATTTTATATATTGGCGGTGATGTTATCGTAAGACATGGAACAGTCAATTATAGTAATAAAGGGGTGAAGTTAATTTGTATATCTAGATCTATGTCATTATGCGATTTGATTAAAATAGTTCATAGGAAGTTAGATATCGATCCCAGAAAATATAGGTTGAACCTTTCAACCAAATATTCGTATATGGACAAGTCGCGTTCAGTAGAAGTTCATGTTGTCCTTGACGATGATACTTTACAATTTATGTTTGGTCCTGGTTCTGATGTGCAGTGCCTAGAGTTGTATATTGAATGTGAGGCCATTGAAGATAATGTAGTAACAAATGTTGTTGAGTCGTACATTCCATGTATTACCCAAGGTCTAAGTATGATAGGATTTGATCAGTCAGGTGGCACTTCGTCTGCTACTTACAATGAAAATGTTGATCCACCTTATTCTTCTATGGACAATAATATTGGGGACTGGGATCAATATATTATTGGATGCGCAGATAAAGATAATAATTGTTGGCCGAACGTGAATTCTAATGCATCAAGTTTGGCTCGTGTAGTCGCTGCAGTGGCAACAGATGATGAAACATCACGTCAAATGTTTGCTGATTCTACATTACTAGAAAATATAGAGAGTGTCAGCGAGCCTGACACACCAGTGGGTGATGATTCAGACGAGGAGGGTAACGAGGACGCGTTCAAAAATGTTAGTGAGCAATTACATGGCGCAACTTCAGACATAGTTCCACTTGATGTTTCTAATATTTATGAGATGCCACAATTTTTTAGTGCTGTGTATGAAGAACAATGTCCTGATTCTGTAGGTGTGTCATCTGGGTCACAGACTGTCTTTTATAATCCGGAGAAAGGAGAATTACATAAAAACATGGTCTTTAGAAGCAAAAAAAAATTGATTGCAGCTGTTAAAGACTTTTCTGTTAGATGTGTAAGGCGTGAATATCGTGTTGTTGAGAGCACACCGAGTTTATGGAAAGTTCGGTGCAAGAATCGATCATCGAGCATGGATTGTGGATGGGGCCTCCGACTTTAGAACTACATACATATTTATATATAATTTCATTGTGATTTAATTGATATAAATTTAATTATTATAGTCCATCTTAAGACACTATTTTTTAAAATATTCTTGTTTGTTAAAGATTTATAATATAACATTGCATTATTTTATAATCGTCAACTACCTTTTTCACTATTACAACTTAGTGGAATTATTTTTGATCAAAAAACATTTGACCCATTTTATTCCCTAAAAAAATTTCTCGAATAATAATTGAAATAAATATATTATATTACGTGATCTTTAATTTAACACTCAAAAATAATAAACATATAAAAGTTTATCTCGATGATTAAATTCATGTCTAATAAATTTTTTAGATTTTATTTTATTATTTATGTCTAATATTTTAATTAAATGATACTACTAAATCATAATTTTTTCTTCTACATTTTACAAATTATTAATATTACAAAATATTAGATCTAATCTTTAAAAAAATGCTACTACATACAAAGTAATAAATTTAATACGAAATATTACAAAATATTAGATCTAAATTTTAAATTCTTAAAGAATAGTTTGAATAGAATTGTGAAAATGATTATTTATATTAACAACGTATGTATTCATAAAAACAATGTAGAAAGTTAATTAACATATTTAGCAATTAACATAATTAATATGTTAGTTTGATTAGTTATTTAATCTAACACCAAATTTAATTATGATGATAATAGGAAATAATTTCTCTTATTTGACTTAATTTAACGTGTTTTGTGTCATTATGAAAATGAATCAAAGGATATAATTGGAATTTAATTTAATTAAGTGCTAGTTTTAAAAATTAACTTAAAGTTAAATTTGATCATAAACATACATGTATAGAAGATCATTTTAAAATCCCTCTAAACAAATATATAATTTTTACGTAAACATAATAAATAAAAACACTTTAATAATATTTATGATAACAAATTAACAAATAAATATATCATAACAAAAATTAGGATAATAATTTTAACGAATTAAGATTAAAAATTTCTAAACATAAATTAAAATTAATATAATACAACCATCAAAAAAATTAATAGAATACAAATAATTTTAACAACACTTAGAAATATTACTTACCTTTTAATAAGATAGGCACGATAATATCAATATTTACACTTCCTGAAATAAATCAAGAGATAGAAGGTATAAAATTATTAGAATTCAAAATTTTATTAAAAAACTTGAGACGAAAAATAAATCAAATCCATACCGACAAACCTTTGAACACAATATAAGTGACAAACCTTTGAATACAAAATGTAAGTGAATTTCTCATATATATATATATATATATATATAGAAGAATTCTACTTTAAAAATATTTAAATTCGCCCGCCACTGCAATAGGCGAGCAAGCATTTGAAATTTTATAATTTAAAAATATATCCCCCGCCTATGCAAAAGGCGGGTATAATTTAAAATTAATTTTTCTGTCCCGCCTCCTGCAGAGGCGGGCAACAGGCGGGGGAGAATTTAAAATTAATTTCTACCCTCCCCTACAGGCGGGGGAGGTGAAACAATTACTGGCGGGGGAGTAAAAGTTTTACTTTTTTTTTTATTTTTTTTACAATATTTTAATAAGTTTTTGAAAACTACCGTAGATTGTTAATGGAGAATAAAAATTGCTATAATCCGATAAAAGACCCAATATATTTCAAATAAGATGCAAAAAGAATTTAAATTTTTTTTGATAGAAAATTAATGTCTTGTCTTGTAGTCATTAATATCCTTAAAAGCGAGTTAAATAATTGTAAAATTAATATTACATTTGGATCGAAAGAATTGAATAAATTTGATTTCAAATCCATTATATATATAAATATCTTAAATCCAAAGGATGATAATGCATATCATTTTTTTTAGCTAAAAACACATAAAGGAACTCATTGGACAACGCCATCTTTTGACAAAATGAAGTCATTTTTTTTTAAATTTATAAATTTGTTACACCCAATTAATTCTCCCTATATTACAGAAATACATAAATATTCTACGAAAACAACTGGTAAAAAAAATCATGTTAATCAACTCGACCTTTTCGAGATCATCGCCATGGCCGGAGACGGGACCTACATCTCGCCTACCGATATCGCCGCGCAGATCCAGACAAGCAACCGGGAAGCAGCACGAGCGCTCGATGTCATGCTCCGGTTCCTCGTTCCTCACTCTTTTCTCACCTGTTCCACCATTCGTCTCGTGAATGGTGAGGTTGAACGGCACTACGGGCTCGCACCTGCCGGAAAATTCTATGTTAGGGACGAGCTTGACGGTCGTTGGGGCCGTATCATACTCTGTGTTGCCCAGGAGGAACGGTTATGTGGTACTTGTCTATCCATTCTTTTATACCAAGTGTGTTTGTGAGTGTTTTGCATGTTGACAAAGGAACTTAATTAACTTTCTGATAGCATGCACGTGATTCGTGAAGATAATGAAATTATTACAAGGGAAAAATACTTTTTTGTCGTCCAATAACTTGTCTATTTTTGGATTTCAATCCACTTATTTTTCATTTTAATATAGTATCTTTATATTTTTTGTTTTTTTTTTTCAATTTTCAGTCGGAGAGTAAATTTTCGTCTGAAAATGATAATTAAGCTAAGACCGAAACTCGTGTGGATAAATCCAACTCATAAAAAAGATGGTCATTGATCCATTGTCATTGGTTCAACTCATTATACATATGCTACATCAAGAGTGTTACTTCGGGTGTATTTGTACAATATGATCATTTCAACATCTCAATCCAAACAAAAAATTACTTATTGCCTCAATTTTTATTTGTTTTTGGGTATTTAGGTGCTTATATGAACATCTTGTATAAAAAATGAACCAAGAGTATCATTACCGATATAACATAAAATGACCCAGAAAGTCCCATATAACTTGGTACCTCAGCCTGAATTTTGTGAAAGAACTTCCTTGCTTTGGTGGTGAGTCTGACCCAAGCAACCACATTGAGCCACCTTTCCATTAGTTCTGCAAACACTGTCGAGATTCGAAACCTACGATTTTTCAAGCTATACCCCATCTCTAGCTACTTTCATTATGTGAAATGAATAATGATGAGTTTCATGTGTTTGGAAAATCTTTACATTGCCTTCTCTCTTGCAGGTATTCATTGAAGGATACGGTTCTTAAAGAAGGTGGCACGTTATTTGAAAGAATTCACGGCAAAAATTATTATGAGTTTGCATCAAATTTGATTCCAAAACTCTTGAGAGGTTTGATAATGCAATGGGAGCTCATTCTACCATGACAATGAAAAGGGCTTTAGAAGTATATAATGGTTTCGATGAATTAAGCTCGATAGTGAACGTTGCTGGTGGTAACAGTGTAACTCGATTATTTCCAAGTATCCTTCCATTCATGGCATTAACTTTGATTTGCCAGAGGTCATAAAAGTCGCCCCTACATATAAAGTAATCAATGAAGTTCCTCTATCACATCTGAAATTTTTTTATTTATTTGTAAGTCTTTTAAAAATGTAATCTATACCCCTTAAAATCCATTTGAATGGCCCGTGATACCCCGTCTTGCCCCCGAAATGAAATCCTCCCTAGTACTAAGTAGCTGTTCATTTGAGGATCAGTTGAGTGAATGCAATAAATGACTTGTATTCGATGTAGGAATTGAGCATGTTGCCCGAGACATGTTTGTTGAAGTAGCAAAGGGAGATGCTATCTTATTGAAGGTATAACATTTCTTCTCGTGGCTTGAGTTGATATACTAAAAGAAACATATATTATATAACGCTCATGGGACATTAGGCTAAACCAACATGGGTCTCAGCCCATACCCATGCACCACTACTGATCATGGGTCGTTAGGATGGTCCAAGGCCCATGCCCATGCACCGTCACTCATAGAATATCTCACTCCTGGAAAGTGGTTTTTTTTTGCCTTTCCCAACAATTGAACCCAAGACCTCCAGACTTAAGTATCTAGATCATGATCCATTAGGCTGAACCAACATGGGCATCGGCCCATACCCATGCACCACTACTGATCATGGGTCATTAGGATGGTCCAGCATTGGCACTAGCCCAACTGATACCAACATTTAGGAATCTAGGTACTTAAACCTGAAAGTCCTGGGTTCAAGTGTTGGGGAAGACGAAAGAAAACATTTTCAGGGGTGAGATATTCTATTAGTGACGGAGCATGGCTCATGCTGGACTATCCTAACGATCCATGATCAGTAGTGGTGCATGGGTATAGGCCGAGACCCATGTTGATTCAGTCCAATAACCCATGATCGTTACATATTAACTTTCATAATTTTATAAATCGATGTAGTGGCTCACCGGAGCGTTGACTTCTTGCACCCCATTTGTTTTTGCATCTGATTTACAGAAAAATATTTCTTTACTTGTCTTTGAAACAGTTTGTACTGCACAATTGGGACGACAATAAATGCTTGAAACTTCTAGAAAACTGCTACAAAGCATTGACAGACAAGGGAAAAGTGATTGTTATAGACGCTATTTATCCCGAAGACCTACAACCTGATATTTACTCCAAGTTTGTGGCTCAATTGGATGTGATCATGTTTGCTAATCTTGGAGGAAAGGAGAGGACACAAAGTGAGTTTGAAGCTCTAGCAAACAGAGCTGGATTTGCAGAATTGAAGGTTATGTCTCGAGCATATATGGAACATGGATTATGGAATATGTCAAATAAGTTGGACTATTTTAGCGACGTCAAACAAATGATTCTGCTCTACTTTCTCGAATAAACTACTATCACCTGATTCTTTCTGAGCCAGTGTAAGTTTGACGTCAGCTATAGCCAATGCATAATTCTTTGTTATGCAAGCTATATTATGTTTTGTGATTGATGTTGCTGAAATGGTCGAAGCTTTGTCCAATTAAGTATGTGTGTGTATTACACTATGCGTTGTTTGTTTCTAAGTAGTCCAACGGAGACTGTCGTGATTTATTTGTAGCAACAGTTACAGGAAATGATCATCTTTGTGTATTTGTTATTTAGTGGTCACGCATTTGTTGGCATGTGATTGTCTGTAAAAGCCTTGTCGTGTAATAATCAACTTTAACTTCTTCTTTTTTCGAGTTTACTCTGGTCAATTGTATTTTTTTCGATTACGGTCATTTTGTGCTCAAAACTGAAATGGGCGACCGGAAATTGTCACATATGGTGAATTGGCAAATCAATTTGGGATTTTGGTGAGAAGTAACCAAAGGGGGTTTTTTTTACTACAACAATTGTCAAGAAGAGTATGTCTTTTTCTCCCCATCGTCATCATCATCAATGAAGTTATATCTGATTAAAACCGTGCAGCTTTGTTGTATCAAACATATTTCCCTACCAAACTTGTAAAGTTTTAAAAACAGGAAGAGATACATGTACACGAAAAATCATCGATTTTTAAATGATAAAAATTAAAGACAAGTGCCGCACGGAATAGATCCATGAAATAAACAATTCTAGTAACCTACGTAGGATATTCAATAATTTATGTCAATCTTATGATCCAATGGAATTGCATATCTTGTATTCGTCACAATAATATCAGGCCCTACTATCTCGATCAATCACTATTCTATCAATATTAAAAAGATTCTTAATAGAAGAAAATCAGGAATGGAAAGTAACAGGTGAACTGATAACCTGGCTTATGAAGAAGGAATACAGCTCATTTTGGTATTGAAATGTATGTATGTTTGTGAATATTTATGTATGTATAGATCTTTAAAAAATAAAAACAAAATCATTACCCACGTCGAATCTTGCTCCACTGATCGATGGAATGAATGATCATGCCTGATAACTAAATATGGTGTTGTTTCTTAGCGGAATTGCGAGAATAATGCGCCGTAGTGAAAACCTTCTAAAGAATTTGAACAGCATGAAAATGCCGAGCCTTCTTTCGGACATCATGTCATGTCCTGTTTTTGACAGCTTTAATCCCTTGACGCAAATCATTTCCACTTCCCTTCCACGTGATGAAGCAACCGAATTTTTCGCCGAAATCAACTCTTCATTCAAACACTCCCACAGCAAGTCCATTTTCTCACCTTCATCGCCATCATAATAAGAAGAGCTGAACTGTCTCTGTTTATCTGTGCTTGTGGCTTTGAAATCTTGGAACGGGTATTTGTTGGGACAATTCTGTTCGCTTGCTACTTCTTTACCTTCAGATTTTTTTTGGTCTTTGTTGGGAAAGGTGGGGGAAAGAGGGTGCCACCAGAGGGTTGACGAGTCGACGGAACGCGGTGGTGAGTTACTTGTGCTGGCTACGGGGAAGCTCAAGTGGTGGTCGTCTTCTGCTTCTTCTTCTTCTATTTTTGCAAAATCCATTACCAAAAGGTGCAACTTTTGGTCACTCGGGAAAGTTCTAGTTCTTCCCGTACAGCTTGTCACATCATTTATATAGATTTAGAGAATGGAAATCCAGAGAAACTTATTTATGAACACAAATTTTCCCCCTAAAATGCCAAAAAAAAAATTCTTTTTCATTACCAATCAAATTAAAACTATTTCATTTATTTTCTAAATAAGTATTTGAAAAGGATAAAGATGACTTGCGTATCCAAACAATCTTAACATGTGCAATCAGCATAGATAAAGTCCTTGATTATGCTTTAATACAAATTAATCGTAATTCGATGTTGAAACTCATTTGTAAACACTGCATATTCTAAATTCGTTCCTAGTCGATTCAGTCGCCTAAAACATGGATAAAGGTCGCTTGAGTTCAAGACTACTATCTGTGATATTGTGTACTGCGTTTCTTGGTAAGGGCATGGAGATGTCCAAACATGCAGATGGGTAGTCATATGATGATTATACCGAACAACTCTCCCTGACTTTCCAAGTGGTTATCATTCATCGAGAGGATAAGTCCGTGGTTATGATTGTACACCATTAGTCCTTACGACCCGGGACAACACTGAGGCTCTATATGCTAGGGCTGTGCTTTGACTCGTTTACCGGCTCCAGGAGAGTCATCAGGTGGCGAGGTTGGGTACAGTTGCGACACATATAGGAGCCAGTGTATTGTAGTCGGGGATTCACCGCTCACCTACGGGTGTGGATATCCTGTGTGATCTAATGTAATAATAGTGCATGGAATCTCTAGCCAGAGTATGAGATCTACGTTAGAGAAGGAGTTCTCAAATAGTACACGCGATGCCACTATTATAGTTATCACATAGTTATCGAATTAATATGCAACCCTCGATGAACCAATGGTTGCAGATTCGATCGGGATATATGAGATGAAGGGACCGTACTGTACGTTAATCATGATCGACTGGTTCTTGCAGGCACTATCAGTGATACCTAGGGGATCATGGGGCGATGCTACTAGACGCTCTTACCATAATCCGATGGGTGCAATCAGAAATGAGTTCTGACATTCTTGATCAAGGTGTTGATGAAAAGAATAGGGCTAACTAGGGTAAGCCCGAATAAGAATAAATATTATTCTGAATCACAAAGAGTTGTGAACCCACGGCTAGCTGTATCCCTGAACCATTGAGGGTCACACAAGTACTGAATCATTTGTTCTCGTTGAGAGAATAAATTCAAGGAGTTGAATTTATATTATGATATAGTAAATTCAAGTAGTTGAATTTATGATAATTAAATTTTGAGAAAATAAATTCAATGAGTTGAATTTATAAGATAGTAAATTCAAGAAGTTGAATTTATGAAATTTGGAGAGAATAAATTCAAGGAGTTGAATTTATAAAATTTGAGGATTTAATTTATTAAACTCAAAATTTGAGTTTATTAAATATTGAATTTTGGAGGTGGTAAATTCAAGGAGTTGAATTTGTAATTTTAAATTCAAATGTTGAATTTATAATATATTTAATTTATTAAGCTTAAAAGTTTAGTTTATTAAATATTAAATTAAATATGATGAGAGAGTATGTTTAATGGGCTTGTAGTACAAGTCCAACATATTAAATAATTAAAGTTATTAATGGACTTTGATTAATTAATTAAACTAGTTGGACTAGCCCAATTAATTAATCAAGCCCATTAATGTTAATTATAGAATTTATGTCAAGGCTATTGTTTTTAATGAAACAAAATTGACATAGCCTCCATTATGCCAATTGTGATTCACGAGACATTCTCTCGTAGGATTTGAAAAAAAAAGTTTTGGCTATTCCAAAAGGCTCTCGAAAATCTCTTCTCAAAACAAGGAAAAATTCGGCTTATAGTGTTGAGTCGATTTCTTCTTCGTGTTCCATCTCTACGACAAAAGTTCTTCTAAATTTCTAGTGCAATTTAAAAGAGGAACAAATATTCCAGTCGTGGACCAGATTAGGAGATCGAAGAATGTTCGTAGGGATTTACAACAAGAGCTACGTCCGCTAATACTGGTGTAATTAGAGCCAAGTGAATTATTCACTAAGGTATATTACTAAACATCATATGTATGTTTTTGTTAAAATCATACGAGCGCCCAAAGCAAAACATATTTTGATTGTCAAAATAAATAAAAATTTTAAAACTTCCACTGCGCTTGGGCGTGTAGAAAACCGAGATCCAACATGAAGTGGCTAAACACCTCACTAAATACCAAATCTGGGGAAATTTAACGTTCCACTATCGAGCAAACTGGGCGGCCACACTTCCACTTGCAGCAAGTAAAATACGAGGCTTTCGAGAAGCATTGTTCATTTGGTGCACCTCAATGCCAGAGCTTTCATGTTTTGAATGAGCCATAACCTTGTTCGATGTAAAAGGACAACAATCTGTGTAAGCCCACTAATATTTGAAGAACAACATCAGTACATGGCAAGCGGCCTACAAAATTTGTATAATATGTAATGAATGGGTGAAATTGGCCACATTCTGCTCGGCCCCACATGGAAATTATGCATAGTTTTCATGATCCAACTGTACTAATAGATGTCCAAAAAGAATTTGTCAAGAAAGTTGTTGCGACACTTTCAACACAAGAATGAATATAAACTCATGCGATTTTGCATAATTAAACTACTAAATAACTGGTTGTAATTTATAAAAATAATACAACTCGAAAAAAAAAAGAAGCTTTTTACAAGAAATCTGCCCAAAATGCACACAAAATCTGCTAGCTAAAACACCAACCAATTACCGTTAACATCCAAAATTTTGTTCAAAATAAGTTTCAAATAGCTCAATATCAAGGCCAAAGCTACCCGGTAAGCAAGAAAGAAATTTATAAAATTACCAATATCATCAAGCAGTGATAATGGCACGCTCCTAGCGGCAGCCAAGCAAAGCAGGACAGAGAAAGGGAAACAAACAAGAGAAAGGACAGCAGGCGGTGGATCTCAATGCGGCGGCGAACTGAACAGAATCAGCGTAGAATAACCGACTGTTTAATTGGGGCCAAAACTTTTATTCCACGATAAAAATGGTACGGTCCTCAAAAGCCGGCGTTGGTTATCAATCAAATTTAATAGCCATTGCCAAAAAAAATTTGAAAGGAACTTTGGCTACGAAAATAAATTGGACTTTAAATTATGCCAAAAATTTATCTCTTCAAATGGAAACTTGTACGATGATTCAACACCTAAATTAATTGAAAAATAAGTGTTCTCCCTTTATTTAAGGCTGTCAGTTTTTTTTTGTTAATATATATGACTCAAATTTAATTAATAACTAGTGTTCTACCACATGCGTTGCTTATATATACACTATTTTTTTATATTTAATTTGATTTTTATTCAAATAGAGGTAATGTCGTAATCCTAAAAGTTATTTAGGACCATTCTTTAATTTGATAACTCCACAAAATGACAATTTTGAAAATATATAACAATAATAGAGCAAAACAATAAAGTGATATTTGAGTAAATATATAATCATCGAAGGTCAAAAAATAAAAAAAGATAAAAAAAAATGAGAGAAATGGCCACACCACCCCTACCAAGACAGATTCTTAATACATTGTAGTGCGTGTATGTATAGTTTTTTTTTTATAATTATCGAGAGACTAAAAATGAAATTTGACAAATTATCGAGGGACTAAAGTGTTATTTGAATCGTTGAAATTTTAAAAAATAAAAATAAAACTGTTTTTTAAAATTTAAAAAAAAAACAAAAAACAAAATTGTAATATTGGTATGACACAAGGGCAAAATGAGAAAAAATAAATTAGTGTCCATTTTGTCCTCGTTAAGCCCAACCTTAATATATAGTATAGATATTACAAGATCCGTTACCTGAACTATATAGGTTGGGATTTTTAAATTACCTGAACTATATAGGTCGGGATTCGAAATTTTGAAAAACGTGTCCAACCCATACCAGATTTTCCATACTACCATGACCATCATAGTCACAACATACATACATACATACATACGAGTAATTTCATAAAGTCTTGTCAAGTATGAAGCATTTTGTAGCTAAATCTACCAACAAAAATCACGTCAGCAGATTTATGGCGTATTGGGCAACCATGTGGGCAGCAGTGTTACCCGATCTTTGAACGTGTGAAAACGAACAGCGATCTAATTGTTTGGCATAGCTCTTAGCTTCCTGCAAGGTACAGGTAGTCTCTGGAGGATTATTTTCGTCCGAGCACTCAAGTATATTGATTGTATCATGTGAATCGCCTTCCAATACTATGTGTGTGAAACAGTACTCAGCAGCAAATTCAACTGCAGATTTCGCAGCCATTGAAGATGCAGCGTTTTCATCCATTTGTTCTGGTAAGAACCTGGCTTGAGCGGCCATAAATGCACCCCTCCAGTTCCGGATAACGACCCCGGTTCCAGAACCATTCATTTCTTGGAAATTGGCTCCAGCAAAGTTAGCTTTGTAGACATCTGTGGGTGGTGGAATCCATTTTTCTGGATAATTTCTAACTCCAGATTGGGCGGTCGGAGTGTTCTTTATTCCCTGAGAATATAGAAAATAGGCTCCTTCAAGATTCATCACATTAGATATGGGACCTGAAATTTCTTGATCACAACAATGCCTGAATTCTGATGATTGAGTTCTTGTGCTCATTTTTTCAAATTCCTGAAAACAGAAAGATAGAGCACTCACCGATTGAAACTCTCAATATCGAACCAAATAAATTATTACAACCAAGAAGGAACCAGAAGGCAGCTGAAGAGACAGGCAACAAAATACCAGCAAAAAACCGACACTTAGGTAGTACCCAATTGTGTTCCAAATGGTTCATATATCAAGATACACGAACACTAATGTTGATAGTACTAATATGACAAAACTTGATTTATTATATCAATTTTTTCGATAGTACGCCTTTATGGTAGCTTGAACTCAACCAAAAAATGACAATTTTACATTTTATTTGACTGAGAAATCATATCTTGAAACAGTCGTTCCAATTTTACATCAAAATCCATACTCACATCCTAGAAGTTTTTACACTTTCCGTATCTACTTTCTGCGTAATCCATCAAAACCCATCAGTTAAGGCCCAAGGGCAAAAAAAAACATACTTGATTTCACATATTGCTTAAGCATATTATATGTTGAAGTTACTCAATTCCAAGCGCAACGTCACATGTGTCAAGCTTTGATGGGCTGCATGAATGATCACCAAGTGACCAACCTTTGTTGATTCAAATTCTACCAAATTTTTGGATCTCTTTCCTACCAAATATTTCATTGGATCGTGCATGAATGTCAAGAAATACTCCATCTGGAAGTTATATTAATTAAAACCTCATAACAACCCTTTGTTGTCTTAAGGCGAGTGTTAATTGGGAGATAGGATAAGGACATAGCGTTGCTAAGATCGTAAGCGACGTTAATATAAATCATGCAGAAGTTCAGAAGAAAGCTACAACAATATTAATCGAAGTTAAGGGAAACATCGAACGCAAAATGGGCACTAAATTCAAGTCATAAAATCTAGTACAGTACTGGAATAGTAGAGTTATTACTTACTTCTGTTTGAAGAGAAGTAGGCAAATCTTTGGCACAGAGTTTGTATCTGAAAACGAATAAAAATTAATGCGAGACAATACATAAGATGTTTAGAAGTGACAATGAAACCCAAAAAATAAAAAAAAAAATTTACCTTTCTTGCTGTGACGCGTTTAAGTATTGCTTCAAGCATCATTTCCAGCTGCTGCAATTCTTCTATTCCCCATTGGTGAAGATACATGCTCATTATGAGCCTCTTTCAAGAACAAAAGCATTTCAAGATTTACCGATACACAGAGTTATAAGAATCGACCTAGGCGGTTAGTGGCCGAAAATTACTTTTTTTTTTTTGGGATTTTTTAAACAGTTTCTTGGGTTTTCCCAATTTTTTTAAAAAAAGTCATTTTTACAAAAGTTCGACAAAAAATGTGATTCATTAACTTTTCATAACTTATCAAACTTTTTATTATCCCGTAATACTGTGGAATCGGCCTAGGCGGTCGCACAGAAAAAATGCTAGTCATGCAGCCTAGGCGGCTAGGCAGACTTACACGGTTCTAGGCGGTAAAAAAAAATTTGAGCTTTCAATTTTTTTAAAAAAGTAAAATTTTTATAGGCTCTAAAACAAAATTTAACAAGAAATGGGATTTGTTAAAATCCTACTAACGCATAGCGAATTTAAAAGATCTTGCCAATACATGAGAAAATATGTGCAAGATTTTCTAGCTAGTATCATACCTGAGACGCTTCATCTTTTCGTCAATCCCACTATTTAAATGTTCAACACCATTGTTGTTCTCTCTCTGCAATATTGAAATTTAAAGGATAATTAGATTTTTGGTCATATAATTTATACTTTTTTTTTAAGTTTTGATCTTGTTAAAAATGAATTTGCATTTTTAGTCTCATAACTTGCATGTTTTTTTTTTCGTTTTTGATCATGCTAATGGTGATTTAACATTTTTAGTTCAGTAGCTTGCATGTTTTTTCGTTAAAGGTGAATTTGCATTTTTAATCATAAAACTTGTATAATTTTTTCATTATTGGTCTTTTTTTACTAGAGTCTGTCATATTTCATTCCAAATAATATTTTTTAAAATATCACGTCACTAAGCAAGTTTTTTTCCAAAAATTCATGTCAGCATCAACGTTCGACACATAAGTAATTTTTTACATGACAAAAGACAGTCAAAAAAATGAAAAAATTATGCAAGTTATAGGACTAAAATGCAAACACGCCGTTGATAAGAACAAAATGAAAAAAATGTCCAAGTTATGAGTCAATAAAATACAAATTCATTTTTAACAAGATCGAAAGTCAAAAACGTACAAATTATTGGATCAAAAATATAGTTTTCTCAAATTCTAAAAAAATTACTCGTCCTGTTATAATACTCTAGGAGTGGAAACATAATTCCCATTCAGTCATTTCTTGGTCCGTTATAGAATAAATGAATTAATACTATAATTAATTTTTTTTGACATTTTATTTATGATTACAATTCAGTAGGTTTTTCCTAGTTTCTGTAGCAAACAAGTTTGACAAAAACTTGTGTGAGACGGTCTCACGGGTCGTATTTGTGAGACGGATCTCTTCTTATTTGAGTCATCCATGAAAAAGTATTACTTTTTATGCTAAGAGTATTATTTTTTATTGTGAATATGGGTAGGGTTGACCCGTCTCACAGATTAAGATCCGTGAGACAGACTCACATGAGACTCACTCAACAAGTTTAACGTAGTTTTGTTTCACGTTATTCTAGTTCAAGTCATATAAGTTGGATTATTTTGAATTTTATTCATATCATTTGTCAAAGTTTGGTTTTTATTACTTAACTTATACTTCCTTTTTTGTTTTGTTTTTTTTAGCTGGAAGATACTAAACTCATCAAATATTTCTTATTTGATATTAATATTTTATTACGTGTTCATGTGACATAAATCCAAGGTTACACATATTAAAGTTTATCTAAGAAAAACGCCACCAAATATTTCAAAATGGAAGCAAAAAGATACTTGTTTTCCTTTATTTTGCTAATGAATTTTAATGTGCGTAATAGTTGCTTTATCATAGCCACACGAGTGTATGAGAGTATCGATGTAAAATAAGTAATATTCGGTATGAGTATGTCTCATGTGAGGCCGTCTCACGGATATTAACATGTGAGACGGGTCAACCCTACCGATATTCACAATAAAAGTAATACTCTTAGCATAAAAAATAATACTTTTTCATAGATGACCCAGACAATAGATCCGTCTCACAAATACGACCCGTGAGACCGTCTCACATAAGTTTTTGTGATTCGGTATATAGTGGTTTTGGAAAAAAAAACCACCAAAAGAAAAAAGAATATAAGTTATTTGATGAAAATCAAACTTTGACAAGTTACATATTCATGGTTAACAAATCAGGTTGATATGGAATCGATCCGACATAAAACGGTTCAATAAGAAACTTGTTAATATGGTTTAGGGTCGAACCAAATCCAATATTCTAATTGAATTGTATTGGTTTTAAAAACATTGATCCAAAATCGAAACCAATCCCGTCCGATTACTCCGCTGCAATCCGAGATAGTCCCCAATCCAGTCCGGAACCCATTTTTTTATAAGATTTTTGAGTAATTTGTTGTTTAATAATTGTCCTTTTAATTCTACATATAACAAATAGTATGTTCAATTTTCAACTACGTTACTTAATAAATGACATGTTTAGGTACATATTGATTGAGGATAAAAAAAAGTTGATTTCAATCTGATCACAACTCGGTCCTATTCCTTTCTAATCAGGTAAAATCCAGTGCAATCCATTTCGTTTTGAATTGGTTTTGGATTGTGTTACATACTCAATTAGATAAATTCGGAATTAGCTAATCCGATATCGGATTAGTTTGGTTCCATTACTTTATAACCCCGAATCAGTTAAATCTGATCATGTCTAACAAAATGACTAAAGTTACATGACTAAAATTCAAAACATGTCAAATTATAATACCACAATTGCAATTTTCCAAAACATTTCCGATCTATGGTTTGCAATGCATTTAGGTGGAAAGATTTCATGGATTTGAATTTCAAATTATGAGATCCAGATCATCGACATAGCCTAAAAAGTTGAAGGTTGTTCACCTCCCCATCGTTTGAGGAGATAGAAAGCCAAGAGCCTTTCATTTATTGAAGGACATAATAAAACGGCCATTAATCGAAAAGGAAGGATAATAAATGTCAGGATGAATCTAAGTATCATCTTAAAACTATAATATCCCATCAATATTTTGTATAATTATCCACGGTAGAAACTTGTGTGAGACGGTCTCACGGGTCGTATTTTATGAGAAAGATCTCTTATTTGAGTCATCCATGAAAAAATATTACTTTTTATGTTAAGAGTATTACTTTTTATTGTGAATATCGGTAGGGTTGACTCGTCTCACAGATAAAGATTCGTGAGAACGTCTCACAAGAGACCTACTCATGATCCACACAGCTTTTTAAATTGTTATCACATTTCAAACGTCTTAAAATACCTTATGACTATTTGACAACATTAGTAGGGTGGGTTTACTCTTTAAAATCATATTTTGTGTTAAATCGACTGAATATGCATTGCATGATTTTAAATTGAGTGTTCCTGAATTTCTGAGATAATATGCAATATCCAAATGGTAGGAACGTAACTCCAAAATACTTGTTTCGAGCCCTATCGTGGACGTCTTTGTCTGAGGAATAGTAGCCTATCGTGCAAGTCTTTGTCTGAAGAATGCTATGAAAGATAAATATGCTTTTTAATTCCAATTTTTTTAATAATGTAGAAAGTCATATCATTCATCTTGTCTTACTAACTGATTTGATTGAATTGATTTTGTAGCTAGCAAGACTCGTGCAGAATCCGATCGATGAATGTTATCATTGTCTTTTTATTTGTTCGAGCAATTCCATTCGATTGTTGGAAAACTGTGGCATGGAATATTCAATAAGTATTGATTGGGAGGGGTTGAGATTCAATTGAGTGGCGAAACAAGTGACATTTTAAAGCTAAAATTGGTCATCAACTCATTGCATTGCCGATTTTTTTTTTTTTTTTGTCAATTAATTATAGTGAAGAAGTGGACGTACAGATAATTATATATCTTGTAGCAGTGAAATGGGTCGATATTATGCCAATTAATACGTTGAATTGGTGTGGCTATTATGTATATCATGTGCACTTGAAATGGATTTGTGGACCAAATATATGTCTGGACTTACGACATGGTATCATGCATGTAATTAATTACACATGATGTTGATTTTCACTTTCTCCAAGTGCATGTTTTTTTTAACACAAATTAACATTTCTAGATTATTATTAGTTTTTTTTTTTTTTTGTGTAAGATATTTGATCTGAAGTATCGTGGTTCTAGATAATTTATACTTTCTTGACAACTATCATTCTATATTTATAATTATAATAATTTATCATACACAATTTATAGGAAAAATATATATTTGATTTTAACAAAGCCTTATGTGCATAACATTTTATTAAAAAAAGATAAATAAATCTGTTTTTTGTTATTGGTGTTATTATATAAGATAAATCTCAAGAAAATGTACCTGGAAATCAGCTGAATGCTGCTCTTTATCCAATTGCATAGAAAACTTGCTGAGTATGTCCTCAATCCTTCAGAGCAATTTTTAGTCGTGACTTGACTACTCGCTAAAAAGTTTCATTGAACAAAATTAATTTAAACAATATGCTGAAAGACCCTATAACTCTAATTATTTAACTCCTAGTCGAATCTCGTGTGTATTTCATGGTAAAGCGTTAATTATACAAGGTTTTATGTAACATAATATATAAACAAGAATCATTTGTTAAATAGCAAACGTAATAATCGGAAAAATTATATTTTTGGTCACGTAACTCGTAAGTTTTAAGTTTTTTATCATGTTATTCGTCAATTCACGGTCTTAGTTCATTTATCACAGTTTTATTTTCCAAATTTAGTTATTTTTCTTCAAGAACGTTGATGTGGTGCGAGAATAATTACAGGACACCGGAAAATGACGATGTATCACCCATAATTATTGACGTGTAACCGAAAATTGCTAACATGTCCATATTTTTTTTTGAAGATGAATATGTTAATAAATTTTGTTATGAATGATAATGGTGAAACCCATGCATGTTTAATATTTATGATTATGATGACTGAACAGAAGGTTAATATTTGCTTATGTAAATATATGAAACATACTCGGAGCTTGCATAATTGTGAAGCCTTCCTGCTGGTGAAACAACAATGGCGGCAACTTCGGCATCACACAGAGTTGAGAGCTCACGAGCTTTCTTAAACAGTCCTTGGCGTCTCTTGGAAAAGGTCACCTGTCTAGCTGAAATATCTTCAATTTTCTTCATCTTCATCTTCTCTCTTCTCATATCTAAATACTCTCGCACGAACAAAATAAATCAGACATGAAAAATAGAGTTTTGGAAGCAGAGGTACAGGGTGTTTTTTTTCTTCTTGTGCTCGGTCAATTGTATTTATATAAGAACATATATATATGTATCAACTTGCAATTATATACAATAAAAAAGATATTCAGTCCCGAGCTTACATGATAGTCCCCACAAAAAGGACTTAATTGTAAGGCCTGCAGTTTTTTTTTTTAAAAAAAATTCTTGAATAGACAACAGGGCCAAGATAAATCCAAGAAATCTCAGGGATACACTCTTGTATTGCCACAAAACTACAAACCCTAGTGTAGAAATTCCATCTCGAGATCATGCAAAAATCCCGCTTTTGTCTCATGCAAACAAAACCTAGATCTCATTTTCTTGACAAGATAGAAAACCCTAAATAAATTGAACTCCGGCCAGGACAACCCCTAATTTTACCAAAACTTTATTAATCCAAAGGGGTCAACACTTAACTCGCTGGTTTCCATCAAGCTTAGAAAAAAAAGGTTAAAAAAAAAAATCAAAGTCTAAAACTTTTGCAAAGAGCAAGAAAAACATCAAGATAAATCGATCTCTCGCAACTGCCGATATGAAAGCTTTTAACTTTGGAAGATGGTTTCTTACTGCCGGAGCTTGGTTGCTGACGTACGTAAGAGGTGCTCGAGCTCTAGACTTGAAATAGCAGTAGCTTTGCGCTGAAGAGTTTAGAATAGAGCTGTGGGGGTAGAAAAAGCAAGCAAAGAAAGGCGGCCACTAGATTCTGCCATTTTTCAGAAGCGCAGAAAACTCCAAGTAAGAAAGAGAAAAGTTGCGACTCGATCGTGGCCAAGTAAAATTCGTGATGAACAAAATATATAATAATAAATAAACATCTTTTTTAATTACTCTTTTACCCCCGCATGCTTTGTATGTGTGTGTGTTGCAGAATGTGTAAGATTTAATGTGGAAAAATTTATAATAGATCTCATGTAGGATATTAATAGCTACATTATTTTAGTTAAATGGAACTTTTACCAGCCCCTTATAACCTAGCTAGACTGCAACATTAATACATGTCCAAATGTTAAGCAAATACCCAACGCAACAAAATCAGCAAGACGATAGCTCAACATAACTCCACCACCTGAAGTTGATCAGTTTCTGATCGGAAATATATATTACTAGGATTTAGGAGCAATGTAGTATAAATTTAAGGAAGAAATCAGTACTTAACATACAACCTTAATCATACGCTGAATGATCAGGAATTTAGATTAATTATTTGCATCATGTAGGGGATTTGTTTAACATAAGTCGGTAAAAAATTATGTGTATCAGATTTAAATGCAGTTGTCTCAGATGTTGTAATACCTAATGACAACACGCAGTGGAATAAAATAACAAACAAATAAATAACTTAAACCAAAATAACTCAGAAATAATTGTGCACAAGTATAAATACTTGTGTGATGCATCATGGCTAAATAATCACAAGAAAACCAAATTGAGTTTACAAAAACCAACACTAGTATCTTTTTGCATTTTTTCTCTTCAAAATCATTCTTATAGCACTGATTGGGACTAACTTCTCTCTCGTAGCCATAAGGGGGTATCAACTGATTTTAAATAAACAAAACAAGAAAAAATTTATTTGCTCCCACGGAACTTATGATATATACAATCATCGACCAAATTCATCTCAAAACCAAATGAGATTATCACTTGATGAAACTTAAAATATAATTGTCGAGATGCTTGTTTGAGTTTATAGATGGATTTCTTGAGTTTGAAACCATATTATTTGGGTTTCCAAACAAAAAATTTTCTAGTTGTACCATATAAATTGTTTATCGATGGTACCATTATGATACACTTTCTTTACATCTATCTTGTGTAACTCAAGATAGAAATATGCTACCAACACATTATATTCCTTAAAAAGTATTTTGAAAAAAAAGAAGAAGACAAAGTCTCTTTATAAATAATGTCTTCTTTATTTGTATAGCTTTTTGTGACAATACAAGATTTATTTTTTTTCCGCTTTGTATTTGGAATTTCTTTTGGTTTTAAATATTCATTTTCAATCAATGTGCTTTGCACCTTTAGGCAATGTAACAAGGTCATTGTCCTTCATGAATTTATCTCCTCATTCATGGCATCAGTCTATTTCAGTAAGTTAAAATTTTTCTTGGCTTGACGGAAGTTGGAAGGAGCATCAACCATTATTCCAATGTTTATCTCATGTTCTTGAACAAATACAATGCAATCATCTGACGCTGCATTTTTTTTCTCTTTCTAGTATATTTTCTTAATGGTATAAGTTGTCATGCCGAGACTAGGCCTGCACAACTGCGCAATAGTACCTTATAGAAATAATTTTGTATCCATCGTCATTTTACGAAAATGGATAACTCAAGTTGCTATAAGAGTCTGTTGTAAGTCCTTATAAAGCATTTTAAACTTTCATTTTCAAACAATGTGAGACAAGTGCATCACAATCACCCATCCTTCAGAATGTGATGCCCTTGTCGTGTCCTCCCTCACGATCCACTAGCGCCGAGAATCTAAATATGACTCCTATAGATTCAAGAGGTGGTTCTCAAGATGTAGCACTTTGTCCTGCAGATTCAAGTGGTGGCTCCCACCTACGTCCCACTTTGACATGCATAATACTTATTTTCATGTGTTCTTGCTGGGGACCATCTCTGATACCATTATGTCGCGTCTTGGGCCCAGGCCTAGGCCCGTGCAACCCTACAACAGTTTCCTATAGAAACTACTTAATACCTGTCCTCACTTTTTGAAAATAATTAGCTCAAGTTGCTATAGGAGTCTATTGTAAATCTTTATTAAAAATTTTAAACTTTCATTGTCAACCAGTATGAGGCAAGTGCATCACATAAGTTCCGAAGGTGCTTGAGTTTGTTCATATGGAATAATGTGTTGGATGAGAGGATCTCCAATATATTCTTTATGTATTGTGTCTTTTCAAGGTGAGGAATTTGATCATGATCAATTATCAAAACAACTTTGATAATATTAACATATTCATCTTCAAAAAAAAATATTCCTAACCGTATCTCTCCCTGCAAACTCAACATACTCAAAGTATCAAGCATTTTTCGACTCAAAAATTGAATTATTTGTGAGATCATAAAACTTCCATCTCATAGATATTGTATCTAATGAAATAACAACTAAAAGTCATTGATTCTAGCGTCTTTTCATTAGGATTATAAGGCTTTACCTCAGCCGAACATCTCCAAATGTGCAAATGCTTAATAATATGTTTTTTGCTCATCCAAATTTTATGAGGGGTTTTGGTTGTTGCCTTAGTTAGAACCATGTTAAGGATATATGCTGCAATCTTTAGTGCTTCTTCTCAGAGTGATTCTGATAATGTAAAATGACTAATCATGCTTCTCATCATGTTCTTAAGTGTTATGTTTCGTCTTTCAGCAAGATCATTCATAGTGGTGAACCCGACATAGTATGTTGTAGGACAATACCGCATTCCTCTAGGAATCTATAAAGAGGTCATAGATGTCGTTCACCTTAATTGTCATATCTACCACATTATTCACCACGACGGTCAGATTTGACGCTTTTAGTCCTTATCATAAATTGATTTTCAACTTTAGCTTTATAACTTTTGAACACATTCAATGACTGTATCTTTTCATGAATGAGATAAATGAAGCTATATCTTAAAAAATTGTCTATGAACATTATAAATACAATTGACCATTCCATGAAGCCAAAGGTAATTTTTCACATAAATCAGTATGTATAATTCTAAGATACCCGAACTCATGTTTGCTTTAAATCTTCTTTGTTAGTTTGTTTTTCTTTTATAAAATTAACATAATTATTAAATTTTGTGTAATCTAAAGACTTGAGAATTTAGTTTGAACCTTGAGAATCTTCGTGGAAATTAGTGCATTGCTTCTTCATATGCGTATCACTACAACAAAAGTAACATCCAGAAGCTTGACAATCGCTGGGATCTTTCTGTTGTTTCTTTTGAGGCTTTGTATCTACAACTTCCTTGTCCTTTCTTTTATTTCCTCTGTCCTTTGAGGTAGATTCGAAATGAGCACTTTCTGCTTATCTTACTTTAACATTTCTTCTTCCTGAACGCAGTGCGATATGAGCCTATTTAGAAGCTAAGTTTTGTTCTGACATTTGCAACTCACTTTAAATTGATTAAACTATATTGGAAGAGATATTAAACCAGATGCATTAGCAAGTACTCAGAGAGTTCAAGCCTAAGTGGTTTCAATCTAGAAGCATGATGAAACAATTTCATAATACAATATGTTATATTGCATTTACTCATATATTTTATTGAAACTAGATTTGTCAAAAGTGTTCCAATTTCTGGCTTTTCACTATTTGCAAACCCCATTTCAATGTCTTTAATGAATTTTTTAGTTGTAGTAACGTCGTTAGACATCGTGGCCAATAAGTTTTCTGGAATAACTTTTTTTCATAATCATCACACATATGCGATTCGGCATCTCTCATTTTTCGAACTTCATCTTTTAATCAAAAGTACACTTATCAATAATAACAGGAGGTGAATCAATTATCTTTGCAAGATTCAAATCGTTGATTGAACCATAAATAGATTCTTTTGTCATGATTTGAAGTTTGAGCCACTTAACATATGATAAATAATGTAAATCCCATAACAGGATACTGAGCACTCCATCGATATTCTATATTTGGATAAAACATTAACTTGTAAGTGATATCCTGAAACAACAGTCAAATATTGATATTAATTAACATGCAAATAAAAATCTTCATTTGAGACAATTTATTATTCACGTGTAAACAAAAATTGAATAATTATCACATTTTACTGCCACAAGTTCATATATAATCGTATTAAACATTAAACTTATTTTGGGTTCATCAATATTTATATAGATTACACATATAAAACATGTTATATTTTTAAAAAAAATTTAGTTACTACAAAAAAATGTCACTTTGGTGACATGCATTTTGTTTCAATCAATCCATTTGTAAAATATGTAAATAACTTTATCATTATTTGAATAATTTAAAATTTAAAACCTTAAACTGAATTAACCATGATCTGTAAAAGAAATTTGTCCGAAACGGAGCATGGTGTTCGATCCCAAAAGTGAATGCCTATGCTTCTATCTGGGACCGAAATGAGCACGAGTGCCCAAAAAAAGTGGGAGCCTCTACGCCTCAGCTTCTGTCCGTAAAAAGAATGGATAGCAGATGTGTCTACAATTGGGCTGTCCCAGCTTCTATCCGAGTCACAAATGGCGCGCGGGTGCGCCTAAAAGTTGGAGTTCAAGCTTATGTCCAGGAATTTCCTCGATAGACTTTGCAGTGCAGGGGCATGTGTTTTCGCGCGCACATGCGCTGCCCTAGTGCCAGAAAAAGCGATAAATCTAGCCCTAATTTTGAGTTTCTTTTTATATTTATAACTTGATGAAAATTTGAAATTATCGGACTTAAATTCGTGAAAAACTGTTTAAAAGCAAAATTTCTTTTCTAAATCCGAATTACAAACGATATGCATCAACCTTACAAAAATCTCAACGCTTTTAACATTTGTGACTCAGACACCACTTGTTGGAGAATAACCAAATTAATCATGTCATATCATCAAGAAATAAACAAAAAATTGTAGTGGAACCGCACCTTATTCCTTAAGCCTGTAGAATGAGTTGTTGATCTTCCAGATCTACGCGTTCTTCCTTGAGAGTCCTTTAGTTTCTCGTTATATCTATTTCTAATAATGAAATTTATAGATAAGGGAGCATTATACGCGATATCTGAGGACCATAACCATTATACAGATAATTTTGTTAATGATCTTTTAATAATTGTATTTTATTTCATCATAAAAATAGAAATTATATTTTAGTCTCTACACATTGAAGAGTCACGTCATATCAAATACATTAAAACTCATTAATCAAAAGTTTTAATCAACCACTTCAATTTTGACTTAAGATAATCCATTATTCATTCTTATTCACGCATAAACTCGTATAACTTTTAAATTGATCTGACAAGAACTTCCAGTTTCTTCATCGCCGGGCCCCATTTCTGCTGGTCGTTTACTCTTTCCCATATTCCTGAAATATATATTAAAAATAACTCAGTCAACCAAAACTTCAATCAAAGGAACATCCATTACCCTTCTATCAGAAAGCAATATCGTGTATGTGGTGGCCCAAAGGTGTAATGATGAAGATAAGGGGCCGACTGCAATGAATTCAGAAAACAACTGCAGCTTGACCATATATATGAACAATGGTCAATCCCTGAAACATTATCTTACGGGTTGGTTAGACAATGTACAGGGAAAACAATTCAGGCAAAAGTAGAATTCATTATTCCTAAAATAATAATATCCAGTTTTAATACTTTTGACTCGCATGTATTTCATTTCACAAATAAAAATAAATTTTTGGTCCTAATGAAGTTATTCATATTTGTTTATATTATCGGTTATTTTACGGTGTTAATAAATTATTGTAATTTTTTCAATTTTTTTGTCACTTTTTACTGAAGTGTTGGTTTGACATCAGACACGTTAGCAATTGAATCATCACGTCAGGATTTTTCGGTCACACCCTACAATTTTTGATGTCATGTTATCATTCTAATGAAACATGACTAAAATAAAAAAATGCAATTTAATAGAAGAATATATATCATAAATTGACCGATTGTATGATAAAAAATGAAAAACATATAACCTACCAAACCAAAAATATAATATTTCAAATTTCAAAATATAACGACTACAGTTCAAAGCAGTAACAATATATATTTGGATATCAATAATCCAACAAAAGTTAATCACTCTCCATGTATAAGTTTATATGAACTCTTTTAGTTTAAATATCAATTTCTTAAAATTAAAATTTTTCTATCTTAGAAATTTGCGCCCTGAGAATTATAACTTAAAATGAGACTGAAATAAAATAAGATAGAGAAGAGAAAAAAGGATTTGAACGAACTGAAAATAAAATAGTGAGCGGACGCCAGGACAGTCACCACCCCAGCGCCATTTTACCACTGACTCAATCAACCCGTACAACACTTGAAAGTCACTAATCATAGATACATTCAGGCTGGGTATGATTAAATCAACACAAAAATTTAATTTGTTTTCAAAAATATATATTTGCTAGGAAAGTAGAATGAACCTTTGTTTTATCCAACGCAACAGAAAGCTCATTCATGGCAAGTTCTTCCTGAAATCGAAAAACAAAATACAAGAACGACATTTCAATAAGTTTCTAGAGTCACTGTTAATATAATTAGAGCGACTAAATAAAACGAGAATATAACAACCTCCAATTTTTTTACTTTTTCGAATCTTAGTCCATTAATTTGTAATTTTTTCCGGTTTTAGTCATTTTCACCGGAGTTAGTATTGGAAAATACTGATGGAGCACCAAATATTGTCGACGTGATGTCGGACATTATTGATTGTTCGATACCACTACTTCGATAAAAAAAATAAAAAATTTGAATAAAACACAAATTAGATGAGTAACATAGAGTGACCGACAACATAAAAAAATCATATTTATAGGGAAAAAATAAGCCACCTTTCTTGTTGTGACATGTTTTAGTATTGCTTCCAGCTTCATTTCCAGCAGCTGCAACTCTTCGACTCCCCATCGGTGAAGATGCGTACTAATTATCATCCTGCTTCAAAACAAATCAGATAATCAAGATAAAAAATAATAGAAATAATAAAATGTGTGCAAGAGAAATCTCTCCGAACATATTTTAGTAGTTTCACACCTGAGGCAATTTATCTCCGGCTGAATTCCACCGCTCAGATCAGCGTGATCCTTGTAAGATTAGAGAAAGAATGTTACTCCAAAATATTTTTATGCCTTGCTTGGAAAATATGGTTTTTAGTGCAAACAAGCCAAACTACAAAAAAAGCTCCGATCCACATATCCCTTCAAATTTATGCTCAATTTAAAATAGGTGTTTCTAGTTTCTATGGCAAAAAAATTCTAATTAGTTTAAGATTCCTCTTTTAATGTGAAATGCTGCATTTAATAAATCGAACACTTTCTTATTATACTAAGATCTTGTAAAATTGTTGCTTTGGTTTGTCTTACTAGTTGACACAAAGCGTGCATTTCCCTGTGAAAAAAAGTACCTGGGAATCGACAGGAAGTTGCTTATTTGCCGAGTCCAAAGAAAACTTATGTAGTATGTCATCAATGCTACAAGAATGAGAGAACGATTGTTATCCACAAATACTATTTTGAAATTTAACAGTGAAAAGTTTTTAAGCAGTCTAAATTCAAAGATGCATGATATATTCCAAATCCATATTCAAAGTTAGTGTTGTCTCTAATGGCATAAGTCGAGTCGATCTGACTCATTAATCTACCAAGTAGGTACTCCAAATCAAACTAAATCGAGCTTTAATGTAAACTCTAATTAAATTGTTTAAAAGATCGTCAGCTAATTAATGAGCTTAAAATTACTTATTATAATATGATATTGTATTAATACAAAAAAGTAATATTGACATAATCATACTTATGAAGCATACACATATTTCTATCATATAAAAATTATAAATTTATATACATATATATAATTCATGGACACATTTATGACTTAATCTTGCAAGCCAAATTTGTAATTAAACCTAGAAATGTACATTAAAAGCCGAGAGTCACGGAACCGATCTAAAACCATAGTTTCCAAAATTGAAAAAACCAAAATCAAGAATATCTAGAAGTAGGGTTTGGTTTCACATCAAAATTCGATTCGATATGCAGTTTGAAACTTCTAATCTATCATTCAAATCGAAAAAAAATTGTTTTGCTAAGTTGTAGTTTATGAAGAAACAGAGAGTGAGTGAAAACTCGAATCTAAATATTATGAACTCAATAATAAAGAATACGACGAATGATGTTTTTATAGCTAGGGTAAGCTACAAAAAAAAATGACTAATCTACCCTTAAGAACTAATAATAATATATTCTAATATTTCGTCTCAAAATCACGATGCTACAACTAAAAGCATTGAGAGTTTGTCAAACAAAAAGAAGAAGCGCGAAGCGGAATGTGCCTTGGTAAATATATCAATTATCTGTAGAGAAGAAAGAACGAAAGGTAACGCGATGGTGCCAAGCTGGAGATGGTAACGAGTGACGTGACAATCGATTTCAATGTGCTTTGTCCTCTCATGAAAAAGCTTAATAGCGCGCAATCTGATTATCACAATATAATGGAGTAGGATGACGAAGAAGGATACCGAAATCCGCAAACAACCAATGTAACAATCTCGCAAGTGATTGAAGCCATAGCACGATATTCGGCTTCGGTGGATGATCTAGATATAACAACTTGTTTCTTACTTGTCCAAGAGATAAGAGAATCTCCTAGAAAAATACAAAAGCCAATGGTCGACTTACGATCTGTGTGATTGACAGCCCAATCAACATCAGATTATGCACACAGCTCTAAGGAGAAAGTAGAAGGAAACAAAAGACTCTGAAACTGAGTGCCCCGAAGATAACTGAGAATGCAAAGAACAGAAGCCCAATGAACTGTAGTTGGTGCAGTGACAAACTGACTTACTACATGAACAACATGCGCAATATCTGGACGAGTCACAGTGAGATAAACCAAGCTGCCAACAATAGTACGACCTGCACGAGTCTGGCAAAAGAGGTCCATCCGACATAGAGTACCGATCATTGGTCTCAGGAGGAGTATCAATTATCCTATTATTAGTTAGACTTTCACGCTCAAACGGATCAGCTATGTACTTTGACTAGAATAAAAGATAACCTTTTAGAGAACATGCAACCTCAATTCCTAGAAAGCAACATAGGAAACCTAAGTCCTTCATAGCAAAGCAGCGAGCTAACTCAGACTTCAAAGCCTCAATACTATCAATATCTTCACATGTGATTATCATGTCACCAACATATAAAGACAGAAGTATACGACCTGCACGAGTACACTTGACAAATAATGCGGAATCATGATGACTAAGAATAAACCCAAACAAAGTAATCACTATATAAAATTTCTCAAACCAAGCACGAGGAGCTTGTTTCAAACCATAAAGAGCCTTAGAAAGTCTACAAACTTCACCAGGTTGGTGAGCAACACCAGGAGTAGGAGCCATAAAAATTTCTTCGTGAAGATCACCATTCAAGAAGGCATTCTTGACATCCATCTGAGAGATTTTCCATCGATGAACAGAAGCAACAACAATTAGAGTACAAATTGTCGTCATTTTAGCAACGGGGGCAAATTTTTCTTCATAAGATATGCCATGCTTCTGAGAGTAACCTTTAGAAACAAGACGGGTTTTGTATCGTTCAACATATCCATCAGATTTGGTTTTGATCTTGTAGACCCAACGAGAGCCCATGGTGTGATTTCCTGGTGGCAACCGAACCAAATCCCATGTATGAGTCTGATGAAGAGCAGTCAATTCCTCAACCATAGCCCTCTGCCAAAGTGGATTACCAACAGCTTCGCTATAGGATAAAGGCTCAGAGGGACGATGAGCAGAGGCAACAAATGAAGCAAAGAGCTAGAATAACACGAGTAAGAAAAATCAGATGGTTGAGTAGACTTTTGAATGCGAGTGGAGTGACAAAGTGGAGGATTATCCGCAATTCCAGGAGATGATTGGGTTGTCGTAGGGGGATTTGGAGGAGCAAGAGCATCGGGTGTGGTCGTGGGCAAGGTCTCGTCGGTGTCGTAGATGAAAAGGTCAATCCGAATAAGATCTGCATGTGTCATATTATGGGAACTAACAGGTATAGAAAAGAATGGAACATGTTCGAGGAACACAATATGACAAGAGACATACAGCTTTTGACTAATTGGATCAAAACAACGATATCTTTTTTGACGAATACCATAACCCAGGAAAACACAGAGCAAAACGTTGAGACAACTTATTGCACGCGATCTGTGGTCGGAAAACAAAATAGGTACAAAAAAAAAACACGTAACGAAGAATAATTAGGAGCATGATCATACATATTTTCAAAGGGTGACAAACCTGAATTGTGTGAAGTTGGAATTCTATTAATCACGTGAATAGCAATAAAAATTGCTTCACCCCAAAATACACTAGGAACATTATAAGATAGTAAGAAAGAGCGAGTTGTTTCAACAATATGTCTGTGTTTTCTTTCTGCAACACCAGTTTGTTCAGAGATTTCTCTACACAAGGTTTGACGTATTGTACCATCAGAAGCAAGCAAACGAGAGAAATCATTAGAAGTGTATTCATGCCCCAAATCACAATGAAAACACTTGATAACAGCTGCATGTTGATTTTTCATAAGAGTTTTAAAATCATTGAAAATAGCAAGATAATCAAAAATATGTTTCATCGTATAAACTCAACAATAATGAGTGCAATCATCAATAAAAGAAAAATAATATCTCGACCTCTCTTTCGTGGGAACATGAGATGGTCCCTACACATCTGAATGAACAAGTTCAAAAGAAGTATGAGAAAAAAGAAAGACTTTTATGAAAAGGTAAAGCCAAAAACATTGCTAGTTTACAACCACTACAATCAGAAATATCATGATTTTTCAAAGTTTTTAGTGCTCCTGCAGAATATAAAAATTGCAAACGAGACGCGAAAATGAGGCCTAGACGAGTATGTCGTAAATAAAAACAGAAGATGACTGACTCAAGCGAGAAGAAGAGAGATCCACACTAGATGCTGCAACCTTTGGTACTTTGAGATAATCCAAAACAAAAAGTCCCTCATGTCTACGGCCTATCCTAATCAGTCTCTGGGATCGCGGGTCCTTAACATAACAATTTGAAGAAGAGTATCCATACTCACATAATTGACTGACGGAACCAAGAATAAGTGTAAGATTAGGAATATAGTATACATCAAGAAGAGATAAACAACATGTAACAAGAGAACCAATGCATACTAATGACATCGGTGTACCATCAACAGTCACAATTTCAATAGAAGAATTGCGAGACAAAGAAACAAAAGAAGACAAATCAGGAGACATATGATGAGATGTTCCAGAATCCAAGACCCAGATGGACGAAGATATAAATGAAGTGCCAGAGGATGAAAAACTATATGTGAAGAAGCTGACATAGCATGAGGTTGTGAAGCGAGGAACTGTTGAAACTACTCAAACAAATACGGATCCAAAGACGGTGCAGCCACTGTATTGCGAGACTGAGGTGGTCGATATGGCCACTGGTTTGATGGATTACCAGGTTTCCATGGAGTGTTCTGATATGGCTGATGTTGTTTCTGTGGTTTCCATGGAGTGTAATGTGGCCGTTTTTGTTGTTGTTGCAGCTGAGCTTGTCCATTACTCAACAATAGTGGGCATTGAGCTTTTCAGTGCCCCTTCTCTTTACAAAAAACACTCTCATCTTGAGAAACCTTCGTTTTTGACCTGTTTTTGTGATTAGCTTGAGGTCGTTGAGGAGCTGCAAAGACAAATTGTGTAATTTGTGATTGTTCTTATTCAACGTGAGACTTTAGACGAATCTCTTCAACTAACAATTCGCTTACAAACGAGTCAACATAAGGAAGAGGGTTGCGATGAAGAATTGTCACACATAGACCCTCAAAATCATTCCTTAGTGCCATAAAAAATTGTACCAAGCGTTGTTCTTCTCCCCGAGAAATATAAGGTGAAATTGCTCGCAATTATGTAGATTCTGTTAATGTCAATTGGTCCTAGAGTGTCGACATAGAAGAATAAAAATCTTGGATGCTCATATCTTTCTGCTGAAGGGCAGGAATATCAATCTCCAATTGATATTGTTTGGCAAAATTAGACTGTGTATACAAGCATGCCAGATGATCCCAAACCAACTTAGCAGTCTCGTATTTTGCCAATTGAGCAACTATTGAATGCGCAACAAAATTATTAATCCACGTAATAATCTTCGAATTATATGTCTCCCAAACATCCAATGACACAGCATAATCAGGGTTCGTCGGGTCTGTAGGCTTGTCTCGCACACTGTGAAATAGCTCTATATTGATTTCCACCGCAAGAAATTCTTCATAAAATAACCCCAATACGAATAATTTTTTTCATCCAATTGAACACTAATTGACTGAATATAATCGTCTTTACGAGTAGCCATGATGCCAAAACCAAACAAAATTGAACGAATAAAACAAAACACAATGCAGAGCAGAAATCATACGTGATTACCAAAGAGGAAATTGTACGAACGAAAAGTTGTACGATGAGATTAACAGTTCTTCTCTACAATTGACAAATACATGGGATAGTGGCTCTGATACCATAAAAAACAGAGAGTGAGTGAAAACTCGAGTCGCAATATTGTGAACTCAATAATAAAAAATTCAAAGAATGATGTTTTTATAGCTAGGGTAAATTACAAAAAAAATAAACGATTAATCTACCATTGAGAGTTAATAATAATATATTCTAACAGTTTAAATCATTTGATGTAATTGAAATTTTTTTGGTCAACTAACTTGTTAATTTTAGGTTTTGTTCTAGTACTGGTTTTTCAAAATTTGGATTTGATACAGTAACTTTTAATTTTCGGCTATTTTAGTTCAATTAACTACGTGACACCTGAAAATACTGACGTGTAACATGAAAATACTGACGTGATATAAAAATTTGTTGAATTGTCAGACATCAAGTCAACAATTAAACCAAAATAAAAAAACGTAAAAGTTAGAATTATCAAAAAATAACTTTTGGAAAATTGGAAAAAAAAAACTTTATTTTCCTTTCCTCTTCTTAACCTATAACAGATTCAGGTTGAATCCTAAAATACTAAACGACTATTAAAAAAACTAGTTTGATATGACGAATGTACGTCGCATCGCAAAAAATCACTTTCTAATAATAAAAAAAAAAGAGATAGAAATTAAAGAGTGATTTTTTATTTTATTTTATCAAATTACAACTAATGCTTCGACTCAAATTTCAACAACTATGAACGTTCTACAACCGGCTGGACTAAAATTTTCTCGTCTTGTAAATTATCATGGGTAAACCCTTGAAAACAGCACAGGGGATCTCCTAGTCGGAGAGCCTGATTGGCGACGTCTCACTACTACCAGTACGAATTGCACGCTTTCAGGCATATGCTCCTAATGGTATGGATTTACGGAGAATTTATTAATTATAAAAAAAGAAAAATTACGCATAAACTTCAATAATAATTATAGTTTTAATGAAAAGGTACGAATCAACCATACTTGGAGCTTGCATAATGATGAAGCCTTCCAGCAGGTGAAAACACGACAGCGGCAACTTCGGCTTCACACAAAATCGAGAGCTCACGAGCTTTCTTGAACATTCCTTGGCGTCTCTTTGAAAATGTCACTTGCCTAGCTGAAATATCTTCAATTTTTGTCTTCTTCGTTTTACCCATTCTGAACCACTTTTAAACAAAATAAAACGAACACATAATGCAAAAATAGTTTGCGATAAATAGCTTTTTTAAGTGCAGAATCAACAGTGAGCCCCGGCAAGTCCTGCCACTTAAACACAAAACTTAGGGATTGGGATGACGATGGGCCAGGTCTAACCCGATCTTGTATTAAACCCACCCCGATGGGATGAGTTCAGACCTTATCAAACAGGTTCACAAGCGGGTCTGGGACAGGTTCTGTGATTAGATGGACTGTCCTGAAATGTACTTATATTATTAAAAATCTATTTAAATTTTTTATTTATTGAAAAATGTACATCTTACTCCCTAATTTTAGCTCATAATGTTTTATGATTGAAATAATTTAATTTTATAATGATTTATTTAAAATAATAATATATAATTATGTTTTTATTTTGTAATGAGTTGAGTATACATTAATAAATTTGTAACTTTAAAATAATATTTTTTGAAAATATTATCAATGTAAAGTTGGAAAAAAACTTTAATAATATATTAGTTTTTAAATATTTGTGTATTGTATAATGACAAAATTTTAAAAAATACCATCCCAAAGCGTACAGGGCAAGGTTTTCATTTTCATGTATTTCTTCTACTATTTGCATTCGACTTTATGTATCAACTTGCAATCAACATATATATATATATATATATAGCTCCAACATAGCCAACGACTGTCCCCACAAAACAGGACGTACTGTACGGAATTTTAAATTTTGACAACTTTTTCAGTCGTGGCTAGAACGACAGGGACGACTATGGAAATCTCAGCGATGTACTTTTGTCTTGTCACAAAACTTCATACCCTCATGCACAATTCTCATGCAAAGAAAACCTAGATCTCATTTAACAGAAAATACAGAAACCCTAAAGAAATCGAAGTCAAGAACCATCAAGAGAATACCAAATTTTACCAAAACTTTATTAACCCAAATGGGTCAACAGTAAACTCGCTGATTTCCACCAAACTCAGACCATTTTTTGATAGAACTTAAAAAGCTACAATACAAACTCTGGCAACGGTGGATCTGTAAATATTTACCTCTTCCGGGAGCTTGGCTACTGAAGTACGTACGACGAAGAGCTCCAAATTTCTAGAATGCAATATTGTGGTGCAAAACTTGAGAACATTAGCAGTTTTACCTGAAGAAGTGAGCTTGTGGGTCGTGGGTAATAAAAAAGCAAAAGGAAAGAGTGTCCACAAGATGAAGCCACGTGTCGGAATATCGAGATTCCAAATCAGTGCTTGAATATTAGCCTAGTATTTGGAAAATGTACGAGTTTTGTTTTGTTTTTTTGAGAAGCCACGTGTCGGAATCAAGGGAATTCCAAGTCAGACACCCGGGTGGTGCTTGAATGTTAGCCTAGTATATGGAATATGTACGAGTTTTTTCCTTTTTTTTTAGAGGCAATGTTCAAAGTTCCACTCATCAATTCGGAAAAAGTAGTTATGTTCAAAGTTCCACTCAACATATGATTTTTATGGATAAATTTTTTTCTTTTTAAGCGAATAAATAACATAAACGATCATAATATATAATATATATATATATTTCAAATTACCTGATAATTATGTATAATGGAATTGTTTTTTTTTTTTTTTTGGTCCCATCTTTTTCCATATATTTTCTTTTGAGTTTTTGACAGATGATTATTTTTCTTCCCAGCTAATTTTTCTATCATACATAGTAGTTTTTAAATTATTAGCATGTCAAAAATAGGAGTAATTTAAAACGATAATTTCGAATAACTTTACGTCGAAATCAATCCACTATAAATAATATATGGACACGTTATAGGTCATAAATTAATTTTCGTACAGCGGAGCACAGCTGACGACACCTTAATTTATATCCTAATGCGATTGTAAAATTATTAAAAATATTATAACCAAAATACATAAAGTATGTATGATATGATGTTAAGAATAATATAATGTGATATATAAATAATTCAGGATCGAGGAGTATTTGTTGGGAATAGTGCTCTTCAGGTATTATAATTACACTATATTTTTATATTATTAATGTAAAAAAAAATTTATCATTGAACATGTTTGTATAACATTTTATATCTTAAATATAATAGCAAAATACCTAGTTTATTGGATATGACCATGATTTTATTGTATATAAAAGTTATATATACAATTGGATTAAAATTATGAATAATAAACTCAAATTAAGTTCATAATGAAATTAATTAAAGTTTGATTTATTTAATTAAAGCATCATTAATAAGGACCATGAAAATTATGAATGTTATCATCCTATCCGAACCGTTGATGTGGAGACATCCGGATTATTGCATTTATATATAATGTGATTATGTAGGATTTGGACCGATTACTTAGACATTTTATGATAATTCTCTTTGTTATTATGAAATTCAAATTAAATCATAAAGATTATCATATATTGACAAATCTTAATCCTTATGTGATCATAGACTCGTGTTCATTTTAATGTAATTTTTTATTTGCTTTTTTAAAGTTTGCAACTGCGAATTTTCAACACTTGCATTTTAGATTTACATTTAAAATGAATGGCTGAGAATGTAAGTTCACGGACATGGAATTCATTCATTCTTGCAAGAAGTAGAAAGGAAATTATCTCATTTGTTAATTCTGAAACTAAGTGTTGAGCCCAATTAATTTATAATTGAATCACCCACTAATGAATTAATAGTAAATGATTATAAAAAATAGTAAGAGATAAGCAGAAAATTTCTAGCTTTAATTACTAATTGTCTTTAGGGGATTAATTCATATGTAATAATGGAGTATCCTTTTTGTATTGTAAGATATTTTATAATGAATAAGTGTGCAATTCTATATTTTTAAAGGAGTAATGAAATTAATATGTTAGATAATTTAATTAAGAGTTTAGTTGTTTATCCAATTTATTGAAGCTTCTAATTAGGGTTGCCACCTAATAGAAAGGTAGAGAATCTTTTCAAAATAAAAATAATATAAGAAGAAGATAACAAGCTCTTTCTATGTTTTCATTAGTTGAAAATAAAATAAAGAATAATATTTTGATTTCTATTTTGCGAATTTTTTATTGTCCACACATTGTCGTCAATAGGAAGGATCATTCTGAAATATCGTGATTTCTACGCATCTCGGATTCATAAAAAAGGGAAAGATTGCAAAATTTTAGTTTTTTTTTGTAAAATAACATTATTTAAATTCATCGTGAATTTATATTTATATGTTGGATTATAATTTATGAAATTACATACATACATATATATAAATATATAAATAATCAAATAGGTGTTTGTTTCAGTATCTTCTCTTGTCCCCTTATCCGTTGTACAACAGCCACAAAATCAACATGATTGAAAGTGAAAAATATAATTTGACAAAATTCCCCAAACTGGGCCGTAAATTCATACGGATAACTTATTTTCAATGGGCTAGTCCAATGAGCCTTTAAATACTCCCTTGTACCCAATACCCATGTCTTGTAACTCATGTTGTCACTAATTATTTTTCATGCGTGCATAAAATCAAGAACCGATTGTATCATCTCCCCAAAAGCCCTAACTCAAAAATAAAATATAACTAGTTCAACTTCGGAAGAGCAGATGAGAAAAAAAAATTAAATTTATTGGGTTTCTTAAAAATTATATATTTAAGCGATCATTAATCAGTTCAATAGTGTACAATTTTTTCTCATATTTCTGATTTGGTGGAACGTTTGATTCATGCATGATTATTATTTTGATTTTCCTACCAACATTTCTTCTATCGAGCCTATAACTCAGTGTTTGCATAGTGCAATTTTACTTGACTAACGTGATTTGCAAGTAGACATGCGTAACGGGACGGTTCAACTGGAATCAGACCGAAATGCCCCGTTAAAAACCCGAATTATGACTTATCCTAACGAGTTAATGGAATTTGAGAATATTCATATAAAATTAATAATATGATATTAGTTCGCAACACTCGAAAGATTAACAAATAAAATGACTCGTGAGCTCAAATTCAGCTTGGAAGGCACTCTAATTACATAATCTCATACAATATGAATCAGGTAACACTAACTACACCATCCAGCAAGTCCGAGCCATATTCTGCTCAACCCCCGTGATCATTAATGAGAAACTCCGGTTGCTATGAACGCTTCTTGTACACTAAAATTTCATCGTCAGATTATGGCGAATGTCTTAATTTACACAATTTAGAATCAAAAGATCCCTACATTCTCCCCACACAAACTTTTGAGAGAAACAAAACTTGAGGTGTGAAGCGTGGCCTCAGTCCAACCAGAGTAATGAACCATTTCAAAGCCATCGACTTTTCGACTGGATTTGGACTTGTTGCTGTAAAAAAACAGCTCGAAATCTTCCCACAATATCAGTATGTCACCATCTTTAAAAACTTTTATGGGATACATGGTTTCATACGTTGTCCGAAACATTATGGGGATCACATATTGCTGCGACCAAGATTCATTAACCCGGTAGTCCTTCATCATCCATATAACTATTGTATCCCACGTACTGTACTCGCATAAACATAAGCAGTCCTGTAGAACGACCAGACTTCTCGAATCTGGGAAAATTCTTGGATATGGAGGAAGTGGCGAAAAGGGTTCGAAAATTTCGGTTTCTAGATCAAAACAAGAAATCAAATGGTAGCCATTGAAATCTTGTGCCAGCCAATGAAGATTTCCATTCAGGAAAACGCCCATGGAACTGCGAAGAGTTTGTATTGGACCGCCTAGCGCAACGCTTCTCCACGACCCTGTTCCTAGGGTGTAAACCAGACACTCGACTGAATTCCTCCGAAGATTGGAACAGGACCTTGTTTCATGGTAATTATTCCAAATAACCTTGTACTGCCCACTTATCGAGCTTAACCCGAATCCGTAATGCGAATTGTAAGCATTCTGAACAACGAATTTAGGCTGGGGAAGAGCGATATACTCACGTGTGATTGGATTACATATGTAAAGAGAGTCGAGCCGCGTACCAAAGTCTCGCAAGAATAGAAAACCATTAACGGAACCTTCAATCACTATTCTTGCATCAGGCGAGGTTATGAACGATCTGGGATCGAACTTGTTGACCAGATTATAGTGAAGATCGTGGTTTTGAAGCTCCAAAACGTCCTCAAATTCAAACACTTTCCATAAATCTTCCTCTTCAAATTGATGGGTTATTAGGCCGGGATTCGATAAAGAAAGATGGCATTTGGCAAACTCGGGAGCAGAGAGGATGTCAAGCCATCGCTTGCAGACGTGCTTGCAGATTACGATGGTTCGAATCGGAAGTCTTGAAAGAACACAGGCGATGATTTCTGATGGAAGACTATTCATCAAGAATTAATTGGTTGGTTCTGTGTCTCTTGTATAGAGCTGGGGAATTTGTATGGTCTTTATTCAGAGGTTGATCCAGAGGAGATGAATTTACGAGGATGATTAAAAACAAAAAAAAGATACAAAAAATCTCAATTTTATTCAAGATGTGAGATTTGAGTGATTCAAAAGAATTAATAGGGTTGAATCTTGAGGATACATTATGTGCTTTGACTTTGAAATAATCAACCAGTTTAATTGTTGGAAGTTGCATTCCAAATGTGACGTTCGAGCAGCCGCCCGCGTGTTAACAGTAAAAGATCAAGAAGCCCACAACACAGAACATGCCCACAAAGTACATGAGCTCAATCAATGACATGACAAGAAAGTAAGCCTGAAGTGTTGAAGTCCATGAAAAAAGCTCATGACAAACATTTTCATAATTGCTTGTAGCTAACAGAAGGAATAATAATTGTTATGTATGTTATAACAAACATGCTAAGTGTCAAAATATATTCTATATGTTATACATAAATGTACACGAGACTCTGTAAATGTAAGGACAATCAAATCCATTTCTTGAATTTTCTCTCTCGTTTCTTTAACTCGCTACACATTGTTTATCTGACAGAGATGTATGTGTTTGGAATTTTTTCATGCCAGCAAAATCCGGTGATATATTTTTACATTCTCCCTTTATAACTCAGCGGGAAAATCGACCTTACACTTGGGATTTTGCACCTAATGCTTTGCTAAACAGCGGAAACTTAGGACAAAACAGGAATTTAGAGTCGAATTAATCATAACTATAGATGAAATTCGGGAAAATTGGGTAGGCTGGGTCGGAGCAATCCACCAAATCGGATATGAGTTTTTGTTTAGGAAAAATGAGCAAGGGATGTATTTGTATGATATGGCTTCAACTGTAACATGCAAACAAGGAAATGAACTCGTGAATTGACATCGGAGGGGTATCCGGCGTAGCCACTCTGATACTTAAGTAAGTAGATTAAAATGAAGAAGAAATTGACTACATATATTTGTGAATATACGTGAGTGTCAAGAACTTAGAAACAAAATATACGGATCCTTCAAATGTAAAACATATATGCTTATTTATAGAAGGAAAATCACATGATTACCTTGTTTTCAGCGTCCACTTACTACTTATGGTAAGATGGCTGCTCATTTCCTACTTCTAACAACTTGTTCTGACACGCCAACCTTTGCGATTCTGACAGTAATGATTTGCAAGCATCTCATACTGATGCACTCGAGTGAAGTGTTGTTTTCGAGGTAGTCCGGTAGAAAAAGCCTTCCGGGAGATTGTATGAAAGCCCGGGCTTCTGACAACCCAGGGAGAAGATGTCACGGGTATTCACCTGCCCGACCTCTGACGAACTCTTCCTGGAGCTTTATCCTGATTTGGGCTATCACCGGGTATCAACTCTCATAATCGTCAAAAAAATAAAAAAAATTCCAGTTACACATCTCAAGTAAAAAGATGATAATAGCATAGAATTCGATATCATCGATCCCTTATTTATCTGCATAGAGTGGGTGTTGGTAGAAGATGGATGAAGCCCCGTGAATAACAGAGTCCAAGGGGTATGTGCTCTGACTTGCATTACCATAGTGTATAACAAGCTTTAACAGACAACCGATGAACAAATATTACAAATTACAGAAATCTACGAAAACGACTCACAATTCACACATCATAGATCATGTCTGCAGCACCACACTTCAATATTACATTGACTAAAGCACTTCACGTGAACTCGTCCGCTCAAGAAAACAATATTACGTCTTCACCAGTGAAACTCTTGAGCGAGAGAAAGGTCGAGCAGTGAGGTATGACCTCTATCCATCCAGGTTCGTTCTGAATAACCAACTCAAGTTTTTGACAAGTTTCGGTCTTGCTGCTGAAATAGAATAGGTTATTATTATCCCAAGATAGCAATATTTCACCATCTTTAAAAGCTTTGATTGGGTAAACTGCTTCAAAATATGAACCAACAAACTCCTCTGAATTAGAAATAACAAATTGCTTAGTCCAAGATTCCCCCACCCCATATTCCTTCATCACCCATTTAACAATAATATCCTCATCTTCCGAGCTATTATCGAGAAAACACAAGCAATCATCCAAAATTCCCAAGGTTCCAAGAGCTACTGGCCCTAGTGGTGGTGGAGGTGGAGGGAAGGGCCTAAACGACTCGGCTTCAAGATTGAAACAAGAAATTAACAAGTCGACAGACTCGCCATAATCATGTAAAAACCCGTGAAGATTTCCATTTAGGAACAAGCTAAAGGAACTGAGATAATGTCCAAATGATGGGCCTGGTTCAATACTTATCCATGACCTTGTTCCAACTGTGTATACCAAACACTCATAGTTTTGAAGACCCGAACGTGGCCCTGCTTGGTGATCGTATGAATGCCTATGGACATTCCTAACCACCTTGTATTGGCCACTAATCTTGCTTTGTCCAAATCCATACTCAGAAAGGTGGGGATATTCGACAACAGTTTCAATCCCGGGAAGAGCAATATACTCACGTGTGATCGGATTGCATATGTACAGAGAATCATAAGGTTTGCTTGCAAGATCCTGCATGCAAATCAAACCATCAACCGAACCCTTAATCCATATATTGGCATCACAGGCTCCAATAGACTTGCTGAGGTCAAATTCCATCACTTGATTGTAATGAAGATTGTGGTGCTGAAGCTCGAATTCGTCTTCGTCTTCAAGTTGGAATATTTGGCATGAATCTGAGTTCATGTCAGATCCACGTCGACGGATTACTAGGCCAGGGGTTGATAAAGGAAGATGGGATGCGGCAAAGACAAGAGTTGAGAGTAGGTTGAGTAATTGCTTGCAAACGCATTTGCAGCTTTGGATGGATCTGATAGGGAGCCTCGAGAGAATATTGATCATGATTTCTGATGGTAGATTAAGCAAGAATGGACTTGTACACATCCTTTGATTCATTTTTCGTCTTTTATTTCTATGTAAAATACTTTGCTGGGAGATTATAAGTTTGCTGGATGTAAAAATTCAGAAATTAAAAGAAAGACGCAATTATTAGCAGAAATTAGGGAAAGCATCAAATGACAAACAAATGATGATACGCTAATGTAAGATCAATCTCACACAATTCTGAAATATATCTGAAGATGGATAAAGAACCGCAAGGCTCCCTCTTCTCTGGCAAGTTTCTGCGTTCGGTCTTTGACTGGTTTTTTTAAAACTTAATTTTTTTTCAGTTTTTTAAATTATTAATTTTTTTGGACATTTGTATCTGAATATTTTTAAAATTTTACAACAAATATTACTAAAAATAAATAGTATTATTATTTTAAAAATAACTTAATTCCAATATTCATTAAAATATTATTAAAAAATGAAAAAAAAGTTGGACTCTTTTATTTAAAATATTATTCAACACAATCTCTTTAAAAAAAAACACAAAATACAAAGAAAACGAATTACGATAATCGAATATAGTCGTTGGTGCATAATTTTGCCGTTTGAAAATAGCCGTTGGTGATAATTAGCGACGGTTTTTGAAAAACCGTCGCAAATAGCGACCTTTTTTTAAAAAAAACAGACGCTTTTCACTTTGCGACGGTTTTTCGTAAACCGTCGCAAATTTCGAAATAACGCCGTTCTTTCTGATGAATTTCTTGGCTGCCATGTCAGCCAAGATTATTAATTCTTGCGCCCACATTGGTGGACGAAAATTAATGGGTATTATTAACACCCATTAATCAATCAATGTGGGTGTCCTTATTAAAAAAGACTTGAGACTACAAACTCTCTCTTCTCTGACACGTTTCTGCGTTCGGTCTTCGACTGATTTTTTTAAAACTTATTTTTTTTTTCGTTTTACTAATAAAATGATTAATAAATGATTGTGATGATGGTGTAAAAATAATAATAATAGTAATAATAAAGCTTTTAAAAAAATTAAAAAGAACACAAATTCAAAAAAATTGCATGTACAAATATACATGAATTTTAAGACGATTTATCTTTCAAATTATTGTACTTGGACTTCAATTCTATTTTTTGTACGTGGTCTCAAGTCCCATTGTTTTTACATAAGAGATGTGCTCAAGTTCTAAAATAAGAATTAAAAAATAAAAAATAAAAAAATGAAATTTTGAAAAAAATAAAAAATAAATAAATTGATCGACATACATACAAATTTTTTGAAAGTCAAACCAACACATTTTTAAATAAATAAAATAAATTGTTTAAATAAAAAAAATTGTGCATCACAAATTCAAGAATTTTAGTACAAAAATTAAAAAAATTTCATCTTCCAACCAATATTATTGTCTTTTCTTGATCATATTACTAATAAAAAAAAAAGTAGACCGATATGCACAAACTTTCTTCGAAAATTTAAAAACACTTTTGAATAAATAAATAAATTTAAAAAATAAAAAGAGTATATTTTTTAAAAAGCTAAATTGCCTAATATTTTACAAAAAAAGATTTTTTTTTGAAAAAATTTGGTCGAACGATTCACCATTTTAAGATCTGTCTTTCAAACCCCTCTTCAACGCATAATGCAAGGAAAGGAAATTGAACAATTTCTTTTTTCAATAATAAAAAATTGAGTGATTAATATTGTAATTTAATATTCAATCATTTTTGGGTGTCACCCTTCCTCGAATCCACAAAAATAAAATGGAGCTGTAAAATTGCAGCCAAACATTTTCCAATCCCATCCAGGCAACCAAACATAAGACTTGATTGAACATTCAGTGACTGCTTTGTGTTTTTCAAAAAAGTTTGCACTATCATAAATCTCTTGATCTAGCATCATTATATCTCCCAAAAATAGAATGGTATCAAGTTTAAGAATACGTTAACCCACAACGATTCTCATGGAAGATTATTGATCGAGAATTAATCGGCGGCTTCTTCATCTAATTTGGAAGTCTCTCTCGTTGCATATGTCATATATGTGTCCTTTGGGTACGTAGCCACTCGCCACACGTTGTTTATCCCATAAGATCGTGCGCATTTGGATTTTTGTATGACGGGTCAACATGATCACATACTGTATGCGACCAAGATTCCTCAACCCGGTACGTATTTCTTCATCATCCATATAACTATCAGATCCCGCGTAACATTCTCACATGAACATTATAAGCAGTCCTGTAGAACAGAGGCTTCTTGAATCTGGGAATTGACTTGGACATGAAGAAAGAAAGATGGCATTTGGCAAACTCGGAGCAGAGAGGATTTCAAGCCATCGTTTGCATAGTTGCATGCGCATACGCTGGTTGGAACAGGAAGCCTTGAAAGAATACATGCAATGATTTCAGATGGAAGACTATTCATCAAGAATTAATTGGTGGCCTACTTCGGGTATGTATCTGTATAGATCAGCTAGAGAATTTTTATGCTCTATATCCAGATGAGATGGATTTAGGAGGATGATTTAATGAATTTATAGTTGCAACTATATTTTTGAGAAAAAAAAAATTACAAAAGAAAGTACAAAAAATTTCAATATCATTCAAGATGTGAGATTAGTCATTAGAGTTTGATATTTGGAAGTTGCATATTCCATATGTGTGACGTTGAGTAGACACGGCATTTAACATCAAGTCGGGATATCACAGTGTTGTTCAAAATGGGCTTTTGTATATAACTTGACATGCTTGTTCTTGACGTAGACTTACGTTCTAAAAATATAATTCGTAGATGTATTTTCTTTCTGTTTTGAAAATTCGTTTGAGAATGACTCTTTATTCATGATATATTTCCCTTTAAGATTGGTCAAATTCTATGTTCAAGCACTCTTGGAATTTGATTAGATACGGGAAAAGATTTTCAAAACTATGGTTCTTATACAATAGGATTATAACCAAAGTATGACCTTACTTATTAGAAGATTAACATATAGGGTATGATCTCACTACTCATATTATTAACATTTAGGAGACTGATTATTAGGAAAACTATGTAAATGAGAAGAATTTCATTGATTATTGATGTTATGTTTCAGCGCGTCATGTTCAGCGTTTCACGCTCATACTTATGCTTATGATCATTCATGTTATGTTGACAAGATTATGAAGTATGAATATTCGTTTTGCTTCAAGTTATAACGTGGTAGGTAAATTTTTATGGATGCCTCGAGGAGTTTTATTTAGTTATGTCCATTTTAGTTACATTTAAAGTTGTAAATACTTCCTTATATTTTTATCATTTTAAGAATATAAGTTTTAAAAACGATTCTATTTTATGGTATTTATGAAATAAACTAGTTATGATTTGTATTGTTATAGACTTGTTATTTGACGATTATGTGATTGTTAAATAACATCGGTGTTCACTAACTCCATCACAAAATGTGATAATTTGGAATGAAAATTTCGACGAAGGTTACAATATTGTAAATAAGTCAACAAAGAAAACAAGAAGAAAAAGGTGAGAAAAGTAAAACAGTAAATATTGGTTTATAAAATAAATATTACTATCATCAAAGCATTGTAAAGCAAGCGCCCATGGCCTAATGGATAAGGCGTCTGACTTCTAATCAGGCGATTGTGGGTTCGAGTCCCACTGGGCGTGAAGCCCTATTCTACTGGGCAATAGGTTATTTATTCTTTTTAATTTAATAATTGACCCGCTGGCACTTTGGCCCAATAAATAACATATGTTTCAACCTCGGGCCCATCCAGGCCTTGGCCCAAATATCTATCACTTGACAATTCTCTACCGATTCCCTAACCCCCCATCAGGTTAACACAATTAAACCCAAAACAACTACATGAACAACAATGTTCGCCACTCGACTAAATTTATTACTTCCAAATTTTAAAAAATTGTGGGGTTATCTATTAGTCTTTATTGTCGAAATTGGTTATTAAATTTAAAACTCATTATGAAGTCTATCCTTAGATACAACAAATATTTTTGTAACCATATTTTTAATATATTAGTATAAAATATGATATTCAAATTAATTATTTAGATATAAATGAAAAAACTACTACTAAGTAAAAGCATGCAATAGACTCCATTGCCACAAATTTAGGGGAAATTTACAATACATTGTATATATAATGACAATTTTAAACATTTATTATACTTGAGATCGAGTGTAATCAATAGCGGAGACATGATTCAGAAATATATGGAGTAGGCTCCGCCCTCTGTTATATATAATAAGGGTGGCACTAATAGCGGTGAACATTCGGTTAAAATCGAACCGAACTTTCTAAAATCGAGTTAACCATACTTTTTTTTCGTGGATCGAACCGATCGAACTTTACTACAAAAACCCAAACTGAGAAAATTGGTTATTTCGTTCAATAATCGAATTAACCGGGCTTTTAGAAATTTTTTTTAAAAATCAAGTTTTAATTAAAAAGTGTAATATAAAAATTGAGCTAAATAGATTTAAATTTAATTTATAAAAATATATATTGGTAAATCTAGTTGTATTGTCCAATAAAACTTTATTAGAAATTTATAACTATTTATATCTTAATAAAATTTATTAGAAATTTTAATAATATTAGTTTATATATATATATATAATTCGATTTATTCAGTTAGTTTTATGTTAAAAATTGAAATCGAATCGAAATAATCAATATTTAAAATACCAAAACCGAACTCCCAAATATAACGAACCGATTTTTCAAATTAATTCAATTTGATATGTTATTTTGACTGAAATCAATATTTAAGTCGTCCTTGTACTAAATTGATGTATGTCCTTTACTTATCGATGTCTGCTCTATTTTTTAGTATTTTCTATCTTCATTCCTGAAGTTAAGTAACTAGAAAATTTCAGTCATCCCAAAAATTTCCAACAAAAAATATTTTATAAATCTCATAATTATTCAATTTTCAACTATTCTAACTAGAGATTTTCATTCTCAAAATCTCAATCAATTGATTATTTTCCCCAAAATTCGCAACAATATATTTTTTAAGATAAAAATACAAATTCAAAAATTCATATACATCATAACTCATAAGTTAACGTTATCACAACTCAAATGATCTCAACTAAATACTCTGACATAATTTTAGAATTGTCAATTTCAGACATGAATAAAGTGTGATTTATAATATCGTTTTAATTTTAATTTTTTAAAAAAATTATAACCAATAAAAAAAAGATGGAGCTGAAGCTCGTCCCAACCGAAGGGTAGATCATAGATGAGCCCCTGCGTATAGATGAACTGAGATTTGAGTAAAGTTATTATTTAAAAAAAAATTGACCAAAGTTATCGATCAAAATTTCCACACATTATTTATTATTGAAAGGGTTCTACTTAATTAATAAACTATGAACTGGTCCATGCAGTACTCGACTACGAAATCCACATAACTAACTCTACTCCATCAACCACAAATTTTTATTTATTTATTTATTATTACTACGTGGGTCCTAACAATTTGTTACAATTTCTGCTGTAAATGCAAAACTTTATTGTTTATTGGACCACAATAATCAATAAATAAATAATCGAATAATATCTATATATCTTTACTTATATATATATATATAATCATATATCATACAATTATCATCATAATTAAGAATTGTTTCAAGTTGTAGTTAATTTGGATTGAATCTTTCTCTTTCAAGAGAGGCATATGTTCTTAGCTGCCAAGATTATTTCTTTACACAAATTCGAAAGAATCATACACGATTTATATAATTCGATACCATATATGTTATTGATGTAGCCAAAAAATAATATTATTCAAGTGATCAACCAATTCGGATGAACATTCAGTCCAGGCGGACAACCAGTCCGAGTGGTCGGCCGATCATGCTGATCAACCAACCTGGATGGTCATTCAATGCAGGTGTACATGAAATGTAAAATGAGAATTCTATCTAAAATGTGAGGGCTTTGAGCTATTATTCATAAGGGTTTGAGCTGACTCAAAATTTTACTCATCTCAACTTTGTTTTCTTTGTCATGTATAACAATTTAAAATTGGGCTAAAACAATTATAACAATAATCGGACTAAATTAAATGATATCAACTTCGGGAGTCTTCCTTTCCCACATTAATATAGAAGATCCAATTCGTATGTACCTGAATTATTTCTCTTGCTCAGTTATATGAGTAGGTCTCTTGTTAGACCGTCTCATAAATCTTTATCTGTGAGACGGGTCAACCCTACCGATATTCACAATAAAAAGTAATACTCTTAGCATAAAAAATAATATTTTCATGAATGACCCAAATTATAGATCTGTCTCACAAAATACGACCCATGAGACCGTTTCACACAAGTTTTTGTCTAGTTATATAACGTTTATATCAAAAATTTCAAAAGCCAATACAAAAATGACACACCATATAAAAATTAAATCAATTGTACGCATATTGAAGCCTACAACCACTCTAGTACTCGATTACCATAAATGACTTGACAAAGGTTTTTGACTAATTTCCTATTCATTCTTTTAGGGGTGGAAATGGAGCAAAATCCTTAGTGGGAAAAGGAATCCTCTGATTGGGACCTTTGCTAAACATTAAAATAAACAATATCTATAAATAAATACATTATTATCAGTCCAAAGGGAAAAAAAATTTCCTGAATATTGTTAAGTTTTTATGCTTTGGAACTTTAATTAACTTTTTTTTTTGCCATCAGTCTTTCCTTCCAAAGTCTCTTGCGCAACTTGGTAGGTTGGCTCATGGTTTTATGACAACTGGAACAAAGAAAAGCTTTAATTTTTTTATTTATAAAATTATCAAATAAAAGCTGAATCACACACACACACACACACACACACACATGGGATTGGAATAAATTAAAGATGGATTTTTTTTTTATAAAAATATTGTATGAATTTTTTTTTATGAAACCTTAACGATTCAAAAAAGAAAAAAGAAAAAAAAGGTGTAATTAAGAGACTGTGTTTGTCACAGCTGCCTGCCCTAATTGGACAATGCCTCCAGCTATGAGAAATGAATTGGCTGAATTTGACCATTCTTGAAACACACAGTATAATGTAGCATTCATTACTAGTATACTTTATTTTTTTTTTTTAAATTCTTCGATTAATAATATTTTAAATAACAAATATTAATGAACTAGCTAATAAATATTCAGATAGGATAGTTTTTATCCACTAAAATTGTCGGCTTTCGTTTGAGATCATTCATTTTGGGTACTAGAAGCATTGTTTTCAAAACACGATCGAATCGGTTATTTAGGTCGTAAACTGGTCACAGGTCCGGTCCGAAATACTTTCAAAACCCATTTTAGAGGTCAAACATTCAAATCCGGTCGCAACATTATGAAACGGTAAACCGGTTCAACCAGTTTCGAATTTTTTATTTGAAAATTTTATTTTCTTATTTTTAAATCTTGAATTTAATATTTGATTATATGTACATGATTATTTTGAATTTGAACTTCATGATAAATATAATTTCAGTAGTATAATAGTTTATTATTCTCTTTTTTTTTGTTTTTAAAAAATATATAATTATAATTGATATTTTGATTATATGCATATTGTTATTTAAATTTTGATAAATATTTTTTTAACAAAAAATACATACATCTTTTATGTTTTAAAATTTAAAATATTTTATTCATTATATTATATTAATATTTTATATAATATAACATTTTTTCGATCCGATCGTCCGATTAAATCAATCCGATCGATTGAACCGTTCTCTTAAAATAGATGTGTTCGGTTTTAAAAATATTGTTAAAAAACAAATATTCAATAACACAAATATTATATATTTTTGTACTATTCTGGTTTTGATAATTTATGATGTGATTGACCTTGTTTATGTTTTGACCAGAATGAAGTAGAAGTGATAAAGATGATATATTTTCTTCGCAAGTTTGGACTCTCTGTAGTTTGATATGTTCATATGGTGACATCTATGAGCGCCCGTAGAATGTTTACATGAATATTTTGTTAAACGTCAAATCGATCATCCTTTAACACATTGATACTCACGGGAAATTTAGGGTCCGATCCACGCAAGCGTCACTAATCCAGACACGGGCTTCAAAATTACCCTGGGCCTGAAATCACAAATAAGACCGTTAGGAGGGGGCCAGGAGGGTATCCTGGCGTAGCCCCTCCGACGCTCAAGTCAGAGACTGAGGATATATGGGGGAGCAGCTAAGGGCGCTGCTGAAAATAATATAGTGAATGCCATATCGTACGCTCAAACCTGGTATTTATAGGAGAATACATGGGCTTGTCATGGGCCCTTCACCTGTGGGCTACCTGTGGGCCTTAGATATGGGCCGGGGGTTTGGGCCAGATCTTGATGGGCTCATCCATGGGGTATCACCAGTCTCCCCCTCCCGAGTCGAACTGAATCGTAGGTTCAAAGTTCGATTAATGGTGTTGTCCTTGGTTCATCTGCGATGAGGATGTATCGTACCAGAAAAAATTAATTTCGTTTGCCGTTAACGAACGATGTTCACCGCTGCAAAAATTACGGGGATCGACCTGCCCGGTCAGGTCGCGGGGATCGACCTGCCCGGTCAGGTCGTGGGGGTGTGGGGGCAACGCCCCCATAATTTTTTCAGAAATAAGCACTCGCAAGGGTGAGGCCTTGCGTTTTTCCTGCCGTTCTCCAGTCTCCCAAGATTAGGAAACAAATCAAATCGCAATCTTAATCTGGAGGGAAATATATCAAATCAAAACACAATCTCCTCCTAAATGGTAAGGTATGGGCCGAGCTCCCCTATAAATAGAGGCCACCTTCTCATTTCATTCTTACTTCTCTCACAAAAATTTCCGCTGAAATTCATTCACCAGCTCCTCCCTGCCCACGCTTTACCTGCGCGTTAACCCTAGCGCCGCCCCACCACCACTCCACCGTCACTTTAGTCCGCCGCCCCGGCCACCACTGTGCGCCGTCCACTCTCGCTCGAGCCATCGCACGCCTCGTCTTAGCCAGCGCGCGCCTCGCCCGAGCCCTGCAGCGCGCCTCGCCCGAGCCCTGCAGCGCGCCTCGCCCGAGCCCAAGCCTCCCCTCGTCGAGCCTGCCGAGCGCCCCTGCACGAGCGCACGCCCTCACCCCTACACGCTCCACGCTCGCCGCTCGCCCCTGCCAGCTCCAAGCTCGCCCTAGCCCGAGCATCCAGCTCGCCCTCGCCCGAACGCACAAGTGCACGCTCGCCCACATCGTAAGCTCGCCGCCGAGACGCTCTCCCAGGGCGCACACTCGCTCGCCGAGCCGCTCGCCTCTGCACGCATACTCGCCCAGCAACACGCTCGCCCGGTGCGCTCCTCGCCCCGCACGAGTGCACGCTCGCCCCCTGCCGCTGCGTGCTAGCCCAGCGCGCACACTCGCCCGTCGAGCCGCTCGCCTCCGCGCGCCTACTCGTCCAGCAGCACGCTCGCCCGGTGCGCTCGCCGCCCCGCACGAGTGCACGCTCGCCCGAGAGCCTCGCCCCTTCCGCGCACATACCCTGCTACGAGCTCGCCCGGCCGCACGCTCGCCCCTGCCACGAGCTCGTCCCGCCGTGCCACACTCGCTCGAGCGCCGAGCGTCCCACGCTCGCCCAGTATCCGAGCACCAGCTCGCCCCTCGCCCTTGCACGCCAGCCCTCACGCGCCGTAACGCACCTTACTCGGCCATTCTTGGGATTTTATTGCTTTGAGTATTTTCCCCTGCCTCATCCGGGTCAGTTCTCTCCTCTTCCTGTTTGATTATCCTAAGCACTTATGTCTTCTTCCGATTCCGATTCCGAGTCTAGTTCTTTGGGTGGTACTGAGGGGTTTAGCGAGTCTAGCGAGTCCAGCCGGTCTAGCAGGTCCAGCGAGTCTAGCCAGAGTAAGATTTCCCTAGCCGATCCTGATTTTACCGTTGATCCTCCTGAGGAGGAAGTCACCACTCATAGTCGTCCGGGTAAGGAAGTTCGTCACGTGACCCAACAAATGAACATATCTAACGCAGACAACTTGTGGTATGGTCATTTGTCATCCCACATCCCTTCCGGTAGCGAGCCAAAACTTAGAACTTTATGGCACATTCCTTCCTCCCACCAGATTATCATTCCTAGCCCAGAGGACCGGCCCTATCTAGCCCCTAAGGGCTATTATACCTTCTTTCAGCATCACTTTGATGCAGGTCTCCGTTTCCCTTTGTGCGATTTCTTCCAAGAATTAAGCAAGTACTACCAGGTGCATTTAGGTTTACTCACGCCCAATGCTTTCCGTTTGATAAGCTGTTTCGCTGTGTTATTCAGAGCTTTAGGCCTCCCTTTGAATTGCACCACTTTTTCCTACTTCTTAGTTTTGTCCAGGTCAAAAGATGGACCTTTCTACGTAACCTCCCGGTCTGGCCACAAACTGTTCGATGGGGCCCCCAGTCATGTGAAGGACTGGAAAAAATACTTCTTCTTTGTACAGCCACCCAAAGAATTGACTTGCTTTACCGATTGGTACCCTGTCTTCACTAAACCCAAACTTTCCAAGAGTTATAAGAAAGATGAGGAGTACCTACAGATAATGAGTGTACTAGGAGATCGATGCTTTAACATTCCCAAACTTCTATCTGAGGATCTCCTATGTCATGCCGGGTTAAGTCCCGTTAAAATTAAGCTGAAGGAGAATGCTGGTAGATATTCTCATCTGTCCATACTTCTTGTTTTTCTTTTATTTATTATGTTACTTGATAACATTCTCATTTGGTTCCTTGTCTCTGCTTGCAGGTACTAGAGTCATGAACGCCCTATTTCTCCGTGAACTTTCCAAGACAAAGGCCGGGGGTTCTTCATCAGTTTCCCAGAAATCCATTACCCCGGTAGTCACGATGGGCCCAAAGGAAGATTGTTCTGCTGCTGAGAAAAAGAAAACAGGTTCCTGTTCTACCACCGCGAAGAAGCCTGCTAGCTCCCCTAGCTCCCCTACTGCTGCGAAGAAGAAGAAGGCAGGCTCCTCCTCCTCCGCCTCAGAGCGAGCCTCCTCGCCACCTCCTCGCGCCAAGTCCCCTCCTCCGTCTGGTAAGCAAAATGCATCCACTGATCTTAGCCCGTCAGCCCCTCAGCATGGCAAACGCAAGATTTCTGAGATTTCTGTCGTATCGGTCTCTTCTCCAGAGGGGTCCGAGCCCGATGAGGAGCCTCCCCTCGCATCGGCGGTACATCCTCTATACACTTCGGATTCGGCCATCGTGGGGCGGGGTCCTACTCCTCTAGCTCAGAAGATAATGTATCAGCTTCCTTCCGACGCCGATGCAGCGTTCATGGGTTCACTGGGGTGGTCAGACCTCCTCCGCCGGACATGCAGCAGTGTCACCGAGGTATACTTCTCCTTATAACCTTTAGATTGATGTTTAATATACATTTGATCTTCTTATCGTCTTTTCACCCTTATCTACTTATGCAGGGCATGATGTACGTTGGGGAGTTGGCCGAGCGTGCTCACGCCGCTCGATCTGGCTCTTGTCAAGAATTACGCGAGGTTCAGGCTCTCCGCGAACAGCTCCAGGCTACTATTGATGAGATGAAAGTGTCGCATGCCATGGAGCTTTCGGAGTCCCAAGCTCAATTGTCGGAGTCCCAGATCCAGTACGGCGAGCTCTCAAAACAGAAGCAGGAGTCTCAGCGGCTGATAGAGGATCAAGCTAAAGAGATCAAGAAGCTGAAGAAAGAATTAAAGAACTCACAGGCTGAGCTTAAAGACGCCAAGGCACGACATGTTGCAGAAGCCTCCTCTTTCAAAGAGGAATTTCTCAAATCCGAAGAATTTGTCGAGATCTGTGGCCCGAAAGCTTTTCACTACCTGGGGGTGGGTTTCGAGGGTGCAGTCGGCCTTTTCCACGCTCAGGGCTATCCTCCGCCAGGCGCCCCTACTGACTTTATCGACTTCGAGGGCTTCATATCGAGTCTCCCCCCTGATTCCTAGATTGAGCCCCTTTATTTATGTTATTTTCTGCATTGTTTTATTTTCCATAGGATTATGCGACTTTTGGGACGTTTACATTTGGTTCTTTCCTTTGCGCACTTTTGACCTGTACGAACTCGTTTTATTTATGCAACCTTGAGTATTTTGCATTTGAATTTACTGCTTCTCACGAGTACGAACTCGTTTTATTTATGCAACCTTGAGTATTTTGCATTTGAATTTACTGCTTCTCACGAGTTTGTCTCTGATACTATTAACCTGTTAGGGCAAATAAAATCATCACCCTCTAACTCCTCTGCTAGGTGACACCTTAGCAGGAAAATAAAAATCAACCATCTCCACCCTCTAACTCCTCTACTAGGTGACACCTTAGCAGGAAAATAGAAATTCACCATCTCCACCCTCTAACTCCTCTGCTAGGTGACACCTTAGCAGGAAAATAGAAATCAACACCATCACCCTCTAACTCCTCTGCCAGGTGACACCTTAGCAGGAAAATAAAAATCAACCATCTCCACCCTCTAACTCCTCTGCTAGGTGACACCTTAGCAGGAAAATAGAAATTCACCATCTCCACCCTCTAACTCCTCTGCTAGGTGACACCTTAGCAGGAAAATAGAAATCAACACCATCACCCTCTAACTCCTCTGCCAGGTGACACCTTAGCAGGAAAATAAAAATTCACCATCTACACCCTCTAACTCCTCTGCTAAGCCGGGCCTTAGCAGGAAAATAGAAATTCACCATCTCCACCCTCTAACTCTTCTGCTAGGTGACACCTTAGCAGGAAAATAGAAATTCACCATCTCCACCCTCTAACTCCTCTGCTAGGTGACACCTTAGCAGGAAAATAGAAATCAACACCATCACCCTCTAACTCCTCTGCCAGGTGACACCTTAGCAGGAAAATAAAAATTCACCATCTACACTCTCTAACTCCTCTGCTAGGTGACACCTTAGCAGGAAAATAGAAATCAACACCATCACCCTCTAACTCCTCTGCCAGGTGACACCTTAGCAGGAAAATAAAAATTCATCATCTACACCCTCTAACTCCTCTGCTAAGCCGGGCCTTAGTAGGAAAATAGAAATTCACCATCTCCACCCTCTAACTCTGCTCCTCTGCTAGGCGATGCCTTAGCAGGAAAATTTAATTTTTCTCCACCCCAACTCTGCTCCTCTGCTAGGCGATGCCTTGGCAGGAAAATTTAATTTTTCTCCACCCCAACTCTGCTCCTCTGCTAGGCGATGCCTTGGCAGGAAAATTTAATTTTTCTCCACCCCAACTCTGCTCCTCTGCTAGGCGAGGCCTTAGCAGGAAAATTTAATTTTTCTCCACCCCAACTCTGCTCCTCTGCTAGGCGATGCCTTAGCAGGAAAATTTAATTTTTCTCACTTTCATAATACACCACCATTCATGAAATGAAAAGAAGAACTTGATTTTATTGAATTCCAATGGATTACAAAAGAAAGTTTAGAAAGTAAAATACATCGACGACAGAATCAAGAATAATACTTCCTAAGGTGATAAGCATTCCAAGGCCTCTTCAAAGCTTTGCCTTGCGCATTCTCTAAGTAATAGGCTCCAGAGCTCAACCTCTCGACCACCTTGAAGGGACCCTCCCACTTTGGGTCCAATTTTCCCCTCTGCTCTTCTGGCACCTTCCTCAGGACCAAATCACCCACCTGAAAGTTTTTTTGCACGACTCTCCGATTATAAGACTGTGCAATGCGATTCTTATAAGCTTCCAATTGAATGCTGGCAGCCTCCCTCTTTCCTTCCAAAAGATCAAGGTCAGTAGCGCGTCTTGCCCCATTGTCCTCGTCATAAAACATCACCCTTGCCGATTCCAACCCGATCTCAGCCGGGAGCACTGCTTCATTACCGTAGACCAAACTGAAAGGAGTTTCTTTGGTTCCCTCTTTCGGAGTGGTTCGGTATGCCCATAAGACACTTGGTAGCTCATCCACCCAATTGCCTTTGGCCTTGCACAGTCGAACTTTCAGACCCTGTACCAGCGTCCGATTAGTCACCTCCACCTGGCCATTACTCTGCGGGTAAGCTACAGAGGTAAAGACTTGTTGGATCTTCATCTCTTTACACCAAGCTTCGATTTTCGCCCCTTGGAACTGTCTCCCATTATCGGATATCAGCCTCCTAGGTACCCCGTACCTGCATACTATACTCTTCCACAAGAATTTCAGGACGTCGTTCTCAGTGATTCTGGCCAAAGGCTCTGCTTCCACCCACTTTGAAAAATAATCAACTGCTACCAGTAGGAATTTTTTCTGAGCAGGAGCCATAGGAAAAGGTCCCACGATATCCATTCCCCACTGGTCAAAGGGACAGGCAGCCGTGACAGCCTTCATCATCGCGGCCGGCCGGTGATTCAACCGCGCATGACGTTGACAACTATCACAAGACATTACCAATTCTTGAGCATCATGCAGCACTGAGGGCCAAGAATAACCGGCGAGCAGTACTTTTCTTGCTAATGCATAAGCCCCTAAATGATTTCCACAACACCCCTCGTGAACTTCTCGGAGCACATAATCAGCCTCTTTGTAACTTAAGCACCGAAGAAGTGGCCCTGCAAAGGACGTTCTAAACAACACGTCCCCAACCATTACATAGCGTGAACATTTTATCTTCAATTTATGAGCTTCGCGAGGGTTATCAGGAAGCTTTCCCTCTTTCAGGTAATCAATTATGTCAGCCCTCCAATCCTCTTCTTCTTGCTCAGCTGCAGGTGAACTCGTGTGAGGTGTGAGTTCGATTTGAAATACCACATCTCTATTCTTCCAACTTCCCATCGTTCCAGCCATTTTGGCTAGAGTGTCTGCCTTTTCATTTTCTTTCCTGGGAATCTGTTCAAATGTAATCTCTGTGAATTTCTCTCTGATTCTGTTCACTTCTCGAGCATACTCAATAAGCTTCTCATCTTTCACATCATACATCCCCTTCATCTGTTGCGCTACCAACTGTGAGTCAGAAAAAATAAGTACCCGGGTAGCTCCCACATTTATGGCTGCTCGAAGTCCTGCCAAAACAGCCTCATACTCTGCCTCATTATTGGATGCTCGAAAGTCCAACCTTACAGCCAACTTCACTTCTTCCCCAGCTGGTGAAATCAGTACTACTCCCACCCCACTTCCGTCCTTCGACGAGGAACCATCCACATACACCTTCCAAGGGTCCTCATTCTCCTGATGTACAGTCTCAGCCAGAAAATCGGCTAACGCTTGTGCTTTAATAGCTGTTCTCGGCTCATACTGGATGTCGTATTCTCCCAACTCCGTAGTCCACTTAACCAGGCGGCCGGACATATCAGAATGAGTGAGAATCCTGCCTAATGGACTGTTAGTGAGCACCACAATCGGATGAGATAAGAAGTAAGGCCTCAAGCGTCTGGCTGTCATTACCAACGCCAAAGCCAATTTTTCCAAACCCGAGTATCGGATCTCTGCCCCTTTGAGTGCATGCGAAACATAGTACACCGGCTGTTGAACTGATCCATCAAGCTTGACAAGGACCGAACTCACGGCCCCTTCAGTGGCAGATAAGTATACCCACAAAGGCTCCCCCGCTGTCGGTTTGGCTAGAACAGGAAGCTCGGCAAGGTACTCCTTCAGTTCTGTGAAAGCCTTCTCGCAATCCGGCCCCCACTCAAATTTTTTCGCCTTTCGCAGGGTCCGGAAAAAGGGTAAACTTCTATGGGCGGATCTCGAGATAAAACGTGCCAGCGCAGCAATCCTCCCTGCCAACTGCTGAACATCTTTGGGCCCCTGAGGAGAGACCATATTTTGGATAGCTTGAACTTTCTCAGGGTTAGCCTCAATTCCCCTCTCCGTCACCATATAACCCAGAAATTTCCCACTCTTCACCCCAAATATACACTTCTGAGGGTTCAACTTCAGCCCATAGGACCTGAGGGTGGAAAAGGTCTCCACTAAGTCAGGTATGAGCAGGGCTGAATCCTTAGACTTTACCATGATGTCATCCACATATACTTCCACATTCCTCCCCACCTGCTTAGAAAAGACTTTATCCATCAACCGCTGATACGTGGCTCCGGCATTTTTTAGTCCGAAGGGCATGACCACGTAACAGAAAGTTCCTTCAGAGGTGATGAAACTTACTTTATCTTGATCCTCCACGGCCAAAGGGATTTGATGGTACCCCTGATAAGCGTCCAGCATGCACAAATACTGGTGTCCGGCTGTGGAGTCCACCAACTGATCTATCCGCGGCAAGGGATAACAATCTTTAGGACATGCCTTGTTGAGATCTCTGAAGTCCACACACATCCTCCATTTTCCCGAACTTTTCGGAACAAGAACGACATTCGAGAGCCAAGTAGGAAATTGTACCTCTCGAATGTGCCCGGCACTGAGCAACTCTCCCACCTCCTTTTTTATAACTATATCTTTCTCGGGCCCGAAGTGTCTTTTCTTCTGCTTCACGGGACGAGAATTCGGCAAGATGTTTAACCGATGTTCTGCTACATCTGGACTCGTCCCTGTGAGCTCTTGGGCTGACCAAGCGAACCTGTTGAGATTAGCTTGTAAACAAGTAATAAGTTTTTCCCTTACCTCTGGGTCAAGGTCAGGGGCTATTCTTAGAGTTTTCTTGTCAGGCCCCAATGTCACGATCTCCGGCCTCTCATCCATCACCTCATGAACCTCTCTCCTTACCACTGGCAACCCGCTTCGCCCCCTTCTAATCATATTGACCTCCACACGTGCCCTCTTCCCCTCTTCTTTCACTATCCCCTCATAACACCGACGAGCGACTTTCTGGTCCCCACATAAGACTCCAACCTCCCTCCCCACTGGAAACTTCAACTTCTGATGATACGTGGACGCTACAGCTCTGAAATCTTTTAGGGCCGGTCGCCCCAGAATTCCATTGTAAGCGGATGGGGTGTCCACCACAGTAAATGTCGTCATCTTGGTCACCCGCCGAGGCTCATGTCCCAAAGATAAAGGAAGGACAATTTGACCCAGCGGTGGGATGGCATGTCCTGCGAACCCATATAGAGGAGTGGAGATTGGTTCAAACTCAAATCCTTCCACCTTCATCTGATCCAGAGTACTCTTGAACAGGATATTAACAGAGCTTCCATTATCAATAAAGATTCGTGCCACATCGTAATTGGCAACGGTGGTCGTCACCACCAAGGCATCGTTATGAGGAGCCACAATGCCTCGGAGATCCTCTGGCCCAAAACTGATGACAGGATCATGGGGTAAGTTCGCACTCCTCGATATTTCAAAATTCTCCAACCTCCTCCCATGCGCCTTCCGCGCTCGCCCGGAATCCCCATCAGTAGCACCCCCCGAGATCATATGAATCATTCCTCTCGTCGGGTGATTATCCTCATTCGTTCTCCTCCTCGGTTCAGCGGGCTCCCGAGGGACATCCTGACCTCGACCCTCTCTCCTCGGCTCTTCGATCCTCGGATGTATCCATGGAGGGCCTCGACCCCGCCTAGAAGACGGGCGAGATCTCAGCTCACTCCCAGACGAGGACCCTTCTTGTCTACCCCGTGGCGGAGGTCGAGCACTGCTCTCGACCCTCTGCGACTTCTCCCCCCTCTCCCCCGACTCCCTCACCTCCATCACCTTATCCCGACTCCTATTCAGAGGAACATGTGATGAGAATTGTCTTCTATCTTTGGTTCTGTCCTCATCTCTTTCCCCTGCACCCCTCTTCTTTCCACCTCTCTCGGCTCCCTCCACCCTACTTCCTCCGGGCCGGTTTTCCATCCTCCTGTATCGTTGAGCATCCTCCAGGTTGACATATTTCTCAGCTCGAGCCAACAAATCATCATAGCTCGACGGAGGCTTCTTGACCAACGACTTAAAAAACTCTCCTCCCCTTAGTCCTTGTGTAAAGGCACTTATCATGATGTCAGGGGTAGCCGATGGTATTTCTAGTGCTGCAGTGTTGAAGCGCTGGACAAACTCCCGCAACGTTTCAGCCTCTTGTTGTTTCATCACAAACAAACTCAAATAGTTCTTTTGATGCCTCTTGCTGCTGGCAAATCGGTGCAAGAAGGCTGCAGAGAAATCCTCGAACGATTGTATGGAGTTGGGCTGCAGGGTATTAAACCATTGCTGGGCTGACCTCACCAACGTGCCCAGAAACACCCTGCATCTGACTCCGTCCGAATATTGGTGCAACAGAGCCGCATTCTCAAATCTCCCCAAGTGTTCCTCAGGGTCTGTATGTCCGTCATACTCTCCAACGTTTGATTGTCGGAAATTCGGAGGAAGCCCTTCCTCCAAGATGGCTAGTGAAAAAGGGCTTCCTCTCTTGGGTACCGGCGCCCTGCTTCCCACCTGCTCCCTCAACCTCCTTATCTCTTTCCACATCTCTCCCATCTCACTAATCTCCCCACTCTGGAGGGGTTGCGTCTCTTCAACCCTGCTATGATGGACCTCAACATTTTCCTCCCGCTCCTGATGGGCGGCTTGTTCCTCTACAAACATAGACTCTTGATTCCTCTTCATGGCCTCATCCACTGTTCGGGTGATAAATTGGCCCAGCTGTTCCAGGGTCAAGTTTCCCACATTCTCATTGGGACGGGTTTGCTCGGCCCTCGTCTCGTGGATGGGCTGCTCAGTTCTGGCCTCTTGACGAGGTTGTTCTTGTCTCGTCTCAAGATGCGGTTGTTCCTGTCCCGCCTCAGCGCGAGATGGTTCGGGTCCCCTCCGAGGACGCGATGATGCTGAGGTGGCTCTTCCACTCCCTCTCCTCCCTACCATCTCTACGTCTTAACTCAAAAGTTCCCACAGACGGCGCCAAGTGATACTCACGGGAAATTTAGGGTCCGATCCACGCAAGCGTCACTAATCCAGACACGGGCTTCAAAATTACCCTGGGCCTGAAATCACAAATAAGACCGTTAGGAGGGGGCCAGGAGGGTATCCTGGCGTAGCCCCTCCGACGCTCAAGTCAGAGACTGAGGATATATGGGGGAGCAGCTAAGGGCGCTGCTGAAAATAATATAGTGAATGCCATATCGTACGCTCAAACCTGGTATTTATAGGAGAATACATGGGCTTGTCATGGGCCCTTCACCTGTGGGCTACCTGTGGGCCTTAGATATGGGCCGGGGGTTTGGGCCAGATCTTGATGGGCTCATCCATGGGGTATCACACATGATTACATTAAATATTTCAATATTCGAGAACATCTTGTCACGTTCACTTTTTATCTTACGTATGAGAAAATGTTCTCGTGAATATCGTCAAAACATTTAACGCAACAGTGTATGAGAAGATAATTAATGTGACATTCCACAAGATGGTCCTACGAGCATCTTGCAATGCCAATTAGGTATCCACTAACAAGCAACGGGTGGACAACATATCTGAAAAGAATATTTTATTCTTAATTAATCTTTGTATTTTATCTAAATCGAAAAATAAAAGTTTTGCGTTTCAAGACTAATTCGACTTGATCGAATAATGGGACTTATTCATAGATAATTTAATATTGGTATTTATCATACATGATTTGTTTTTGGTATTTATTCCTAAGATATAATATGTTAGATTTGAATAGTGTCTTATTCCTATGGGAAAATAATTAGGTCAAGATATGAAGATGTATATATATGAAATATCGGCGACGGTTTAATTAAAACCGTCGCCATAGTAGCGACGGGTATGAATTTGGATTTGGATTTGGAATTGGATTTGGAAATTTAAGTATTTGAAATTCCATTTGGTGTTTGGTTTAGAATTTAAAAATAATACTTACAAATCCATTTTTTGTTTGGAGAAAAAAGGATTCGAATTTAGAATTTTAAAATTTTACTAAGCTACCCTTAGAAATCATCTAAACATAAATTTCATTTGGATAAAAAAGTAATTGTATGTTTTTAAAATCTAAATCCCACCAAATCTTATCAAATTTGATGGGATTTGGATATACTCATTGAAATCTCATAAAATTCTAAACAAATTCTAATTCTTTTTTTTGAATCACTTTGCGAAATAGTAAAAATAGGATTTTGAAATTCAATTACCCTGAAATCCTCCCAAATCCTGGTTGTCAAACACAATATAAGGGATTTTTACGCAGCGGCTGGAGTTTTTCTCTGAACACACCCGATGTTCAGAGTTGAAGATAATTTTCATGTTAAATAATTTGAGTGATTGATTTACGATTATGTCGTGTTGCTGATTGGTGTTGAAGACACGTGAAAAGCAACACTGACGCAGAGTGTTGGTCGAAGAGTGTTCTTCTATTGTTTTTTTTTGCGACTTGGGTTTTTGCATCTAGTTTTTAGTTTGGTTTATTTTGATGCATTTAAATTCTTGGAGTGCCAAGAAATTTGGTTTTGATATTTTTACTAGTATTATTTTATATAAATGATTTACATATTTCATAATGAATTTTTCCCATGAAGCGTTGTACAAGTATTTATACTTCTACATAATTAAAACATGTATTTTATTTATTAAAATTATACTTGTGTGTTTATAATTAACTTCCGCCGCATGTTGTGCGCTCATGTTGACAACAACAGAGCACAACAATAACTTCTGATACACACATCATAATTTATTTCATGTCCGTTCATGATCAACGGTCCCTTTCAATATCAAATATATATACATACACACACGAAGCTAATACACTCACATGTATTTTTACGTGTCATTTTTATTTTGTTTCGAGTGTATTATCATTACTTTTTGTATGCTCTCAAATCTTATTCAACTGTTGTGCGTGACCCATTAATCTCACGCGTTGGAGCTACCATATATCTAATTATTATTAGATTAGATATCTTGTGAGACGATCTCACGAATCTTTATCTATAAGACGAGTCAATTTTACTGATATGTACAATAAAAAGTAATAATCTTAGCATAAAAAGTAATATTTTTTCATGGATGACCCAAATAAGATATTTGTCTCACAAAATACGACTCGTTAGACCGTCTCACACAAGTTTTTTCATTATTATTATAATAGATTGTAGCTTTTAATCCTTATCTTCATTATTTATTTATTTCGTAGAGCATAAATTTAAAATGTCAGTGGTCCCTCACAAAGTATCCCAATTGACGACTAATACCACAAACAAATATTATTGAAATTAATGGGGAAAGTTTTTTTTACGGAAAATAAATAAACAATTAATCTTATAATAAACAAATTTTTGAAAAAAATATTCATTGATTTGGTCACTTAATTGCCTTCTTTCAGGGTAGACCTAATTAAAGGGGTCGAGAGGAGCTATATTATATACATATCATGTGCCAAAAAATATAAATATTTAATATATATATATAAATTTCACCTCTCTTTAAACATAAAAAAAAAAAAAAAAAACTGATCTCCCAAGTACTATATATATTTTCGACGTGAGACGGTCTCACGGATCGTATTTTGTAAGACAGATCTCTTATTTGGGTCATCAATAAAAAATATTATTTTTCATGCTAAGAGTATTATTTTTTATTGTGAATATCGGTAGGGTTGACTCGTCTCACAGATAAAGATTCGTGAGACCGTTTCACAAGAAATCTACTCTATATTTTCTTTGTTTCTTCACAATAAATGTTACTAGTAATGGAATTTTGAAAAATCGAATAATTTAACAAAATATGACGTGTAAATATCAATATAATATGATATTAAGGGCATATATAGGAGTCAGCTAAGTACATATATAAATTTATTTATTTATTTATATAAATTCGCAATTAATTAATCATTTTCATAATCGGGTGGGGATATGGACCATACAGTTGGATCCATCTAGGGTTCATTAAGAAGGAAAATGAAACATACATTCTTGTAGTATGAATTCAATACAGACCATGGCATCCCCATTGGATGGAAAATGATGGGGGCGTATAAATTAATTACTATTTTCTTCAAATTTGATAAATTAAAATTTTTCCAAAAAAAAAATGTAAAATATAAAATATTAAGTTGATCAAAACCGATGCAAATGTTGAACATAATAATAAGGTACTAATACTGAATAAAATCAATTAATTCTGATTATCATATTGATTTTCTTTTTGTCGGTGAAAAGAAAAGACGAAAACTTATTGCTTTTGCACAATTATTGATGGAAATTATTCATGGATAAGATGAATTTTGCGTAGATTCTTGATTTTTCTCGCAGTAAAAAAAAGATTCTATATAAAAAAAACATGCACTATACAATATAAAACATTAAAGTATATATTAATTAATTTATAAATATGGATAATATTCGAATCAATCTTTTTGACCAGAGGTGAATTGTGATTATTTAAACTATTATAAATTGAAACTCCATGTTTAAACTTGTCCCGATTTAAACCTTAATTATCATGTATTTTATTTAATTTAAAAATTTTAAATTAAAAAAAAAAAAGTGAATACAAAGATTAAAATGTTTTCATTGATTAGCTTCGGTAGCTTGCGGCTAGCGCCATTTGACCCACCTACGCAATTATTTCATTTAATTACATATGTGCACCATATTAACTATTTCAAATAAAAGTGCTTAATTAGTTTGCAGCTACGTGTTTTCCTAATTATCATGCTAGTTAAACTTGTCCAAAAGATTATTCTACCAAAGAATCTTGATACTGCAATTGAATTTTAAACTCGAAAGCTCGTTTCAAACTTGAAATCTCGGTGTGAAGATCAACCATCGACATTATATTTAGATTTTAGAGTTAGCTAAATCATGACTTCGGATTTATATCACGTTTCTGCTTTTCCAAGGTAAAAAATATAACTTATTCTCATCTATAGATTCCTCGAATAATTGGAATACATTTAATTTAAATTTTGGGTGTTGATTATTTTTAAGATTCTCGAGAAGATAAATTAAACTATAGAAAGGAGGGGATTATGGAAGATCTCATCCTATAATTAGGTGCAGGCGATATGGCTAACAAAGGAAAAGGGGGGCGCCCAAATCTACGGCTTCACCAAAGTTTCGATTCACTTTCCAATGAGATCTTACAAGACCAAAGACCAGACATCCCCCCCAAGTGTTTCTTTCTTCGAAAACCCACGAGGACTCGACTCTCGTAAATTTGTTATGATATTACTGTTTTTTATTACATAAATATTTATTACATAAATGTTACGAACGATCGATTCCATAAATAAATTAATCGTAGATTTTACTTACTTGTGTTGGAAAAACCCTATTATGGCTTCTATATTATTTCAGAACGAAGTTAAGTATTATCAAGAATTTCTGATTTTACATGTGAATTTTTGTCCATATAATATCGATAAGATATATTATGATATCCTCAAATAAACTAAGTAAAAAATAACACCAAATTGAGAAAAAAAAATTAGTAAAAAAAAGACACCTAATGCGCCATAACATCATCTTGATGTTGTACATATTATGATTAACGTGTAATCGAATATTATTATTCCGAGCTATTGATTTCACGATTAGGTAAAACTTTCAAACTTCATAGTGATGACAAAAAAAAAAAAAAGAAAAGAAATACAGTACTTAATAATAATAATAAAATTTTAAAAAAGAAAAAGAAAGAAGGGTGACTTTAACAAAGCAATGGATAAATAATAGTCGATACACTATATCTTAATTAATCAACTGAAAAAGATTTTAAAAATACATTAAGAAACGAGGGAATATGACCCTACTATATGATTGATGGGGGCCACTAAATATAATTGTCTTCCTCAAGTATCATGTGGCTTTGGACAAGAATCATACGTAGTGTGACCAAGAAATTATATACAACATTTTCAACTTACAAAACACAAGAATCCCACTATCTAGAATCGAAACAAGATTGGGAAATGCTAAATTTTTTTTTTATATACTTGGGAGATGGTAGTAATATGAGAATATATAGGAGCAATATCAATGGACTAGAGGGGGAAGTACAGGAACAAAATCAGTTGCTCGAGGAAGAAAAGGAGGAAAGAAGAAGATGAGTGGCACTAAAATCAAAAGATTGCACAAATTAACGCGATAAGGTTCAAGTTTTTGAGAAGTTGTAACTTAGTTTTAGGTGCCCAATTCCACTCAATCTGGTCAAACTGATCACACCCCAATGAACTCATTCTTACATCATCATTCTAACACATTATCATCAAAGACAGCATTTAAAAAAAAAAAATTTAACCCAAGATTGTTTTTATAAATGAAGCTCAATCAATCAGATTAGCCCATCGAATTGATTTATAGAAGAAAAAATCAATTGATTGGATGATTTTCTCAATGAGTCGAATAGGGGACTCGGGAATTCTATTATTTTTAGAAATTAATGTACCAAATTGACGAAATAATTTATATTTAATCTTAATTAGATTTACGTTATAAAAAAATAAAATTCTATGGGAACTCAAAAACCTTTGTTGTCCCTCAAAACTGCCTACTTTCAGTCTGATTCTTCAAGTGAGGGATTAAATTTTTGTTATTTTCTTTCTAACTTTCCTCTCATTATACAGTGAAAATGGCAGACTATCAATCATCCTATCTCCTGTATAGGAAACACTCATCATTGCTCCCAACAATCTTTTTCAACCTTCGAAACATGAGCTTCTAAGGTTGATATTCCCTCGTTTCCATGCCATCTGTATCATTCCTCTGCTTTTGCGGTTTTGCCCCCCTATCCTACCATTTAAATATCCCTATTCGTAACCCTTTTTCTATCCCACCTTCTTTGTAATGGATACTTATTCCGCTAACTCTGTTAATGGCTTCTACAATTTCTTGACTCGTGGGATCGATGATCTCGAACGCCTGTTTCTGTCTAACAACTTCATGTCCATTCAGTTCCTGCAGAGGGTTCTGTCCCTCTTAAGATCATTCCACACGCAGTTGACTCTTCTGGTTCAGAAGCTTCACTTGCCTGTTGGTGAGAAATGGCTTGATGAGTACATGGATGAAAGTTCCAAGCTTTGGGAGGTCTGTCATGTGATTAAAACTGGGATTTCAGGCATGGAGAATTACTATTCTGCCGGACTTAATATCACTTCTTCACTCGATGGCAATCGCCATTTAAGCCCCCAGCTTTTTCGACAGGTGATGCATACATAGCCATCAAGATTCAAATTGGGTTTTTGTGAAAAACAATAAAAAAATCTTGTTTGTTCATTTTTGGATTGGGATCTTGACCTTTATATATATTCATCATTATTATTTTTTTAAAAACAGGTTATTCGGGCTTTATCAGGATGCAGGAGAGAGGCCGTGGGGATGGAGGAAGCAAACAGGTCATTGATGGAGATGAGAATCGAAACAGAATCATTGAAATTTGATGAGATAGTTGCCGTAGAATCAAAGCTGAATGGATTCAATGGGTTCAGGGGAGTTCTTTATGCAATGAGAAATGTCAGTTCCCTGCTTCTGATGATTCTGCTCTACGGATTAGTTTACTGCTGGCCCGAGCCGAATTCGCTAGGAAATGGATATGAAGGCCGCCTTCTCTTTGGATCATCTTTCATGATCTCAACAACCAGGCTACAACAGAGGGTAGCTTCCGAAATCAATCAGATATCGGACCGGCCCGGGATTCTGTTGCATGAATTCAGGAGATCAAAAGTGGCCATGGATGAGCTCAGAGCAGAGGTGGAGAGGAAATGCTCGCAAGGGATCATGGAATGGGAATCAGAAGTCGGAATAAGGGAGAGAGTGGAGAGTTTGAAGGGGTGTTTTGGTAATTTGAGGGCCGGAACAGAGAATATAATCGGACAGCTCGATGATTTTTTTGATGAAATTGTTGAAGGCCGGAAGAAGCTCTTAGATTTCTGCAGTCATAGGTAAGAGAATTCAAGAGGTTATAAATTCAAGAACTTGAAGGGTAAAAAAGGGAAAATACAAGTAGTTAAAAAATTAGTAACTTTGTTTCATCCAACTCTCTTCATTTTAGTTTTATTATATTATTATATTATATTTTTCTTGTTTTACATCTACCCCTCTTGTGGATTCTTGCTTTAAAATGGTAACAAGGCGCCATAAATATGAATTTTTTAATGTTTAATTGATGAGAATCAAACGGCTTATTTATCTATCCTACTTTGTTAAATTTTTTATTTAAATTAAATAAAAAACCAGTTGGTGGAAAATCCTTGAAAGTGCTTTCATGGTTTTCCTCATAGAATGAAGCATGAGAATCTAAATCTAATGGCCACTAAAAAAGATAGCATGACAGTAAAAGAGCAAAGATGACATGACTACAAAAAAGCAGGAAACACATATCAAACCAAGCAAGAAAATTAACAAACAGAGCAGTAAACAAGAAAAGATGAAAGAATGGAAACTTCTTTCCACAAAGGTCAAAATCTTGAGAATTCAGAGGTATCTTTTGAATTATTTTGTTTAGGGTGTGTCATTCTTTATGGGTATTTAGTGTAAATGACTGCTTTTATTACAGTAAAAGAGGAATGATGTTTTGGGACAACATTAGATTACTGGATTTGGCTTTTCTTTTGCACTCTCTGAAGCTTTTGTCTGATTCAGTTAGTTTCCCTCGAAAGCAATGGATTTTTTTTAATGATCGCGCTCTTCCCCTCGTTCCACCACCTCAGGGCCCAATGAGGCCGCTTACCCCAATTCTTCATTTTTCAACTAGAAATTATATTTTATATATTCCTGCTATTTTATTATGTCTGAATAGAATACAGAAACCTTTTTTTGGTGTCACGATTAATTTTCTATTTTTTTTCCTTTTTTATCGGCACTCTTTCTCTCACTTTATAATGTGTATATGAATAAAATAAACGAAGAAGATATTTATATATTTTTACTATTTAATGTATTTAAAATCACCCCACACCCAATTTTTTTTTTTTTTTTTTTTTTTTGCATAAATTCCACGACGATTTTATCCCATTGTTGCCATTTTCTTCCTTCTTTTCCGGGTGGACCGTGGAGAGAATTAGAAATGATAATAATTGTTATCATCATAAAAAAATCTTGGGAGTCCCTTTCTCCACACCATCTAACCGGATCTCATGCTTTTTGTCCTTTGCCAGAAATTCATGCCTTCCTTGCCTTTAAAATATTTTCTTTTTCCTTAAATAAGATTACTTAATTAAAAAATTGCATAATCATTGAGTCAAAGAAATGAAGAACGTACAAAGCGAACTAAATGCAAATAATGCTTGTTGCTGGTGGTTTTAGCAACATTCCAGTCTTCCAACTAACACGGTCCAATACAGACCCTTTCAACGCGTAATGTTTATTGTATTTTTGTGACATCGGCACCAGATTATAATTATATGATGCAATTATATAATAATAATTATAATTATAAGATCGCTGTCTGTTTTTATTATTTAAATTTCGTGTGTGTAGAGTCTCAGTCTCTATTCATGTAACCAAGGAACTGAAATTTAGACCTGCGAGGGTTCTGGTAATAAACAAGTGAGAATCTGGACATTCTTTTAATTTGGTGTCAATCCATCGAATTTCCACAGGCTTATATCAGCAAACAACAAAGGTGGACAGTTGATTTGGTAGATCATAGTAAGTATAAACTCGAAAAAGTGAAAAACGGCGTGGATAGATCGATCGTCCAATTAACTCGAGGGAATGATCGAGATGGTTTGATGATTCTCAAGATGAGATGCACGATGAATTGGACCTACAATGTCATGTGTCTCCATAGTATGTTGTCCGTCGGATCTGATGTCAGCTAGTGTTTGATCGTCCACGAGAAAGGGCCAAGTGACCTTACTAAACTGTCTATCTCAAGGATACAAGCTTGACATGATATCATGACATAAAAACATAAATCATAAATCATATGACAAGTAAAATGAAACACATGAGCATGTATAATTAGCCGAATATCTCAGTCAATGTGTATCTACCTAAACACTGGTCTAGGATAACATGAATGTTTACTCGCAGATCCTAGACATTACAACCCAACAACGGCATCACTCTCGAATCATGCTTCATAATTGTAGAACTATCCCCCAAGGGAATCCCGCGTGAGAGTTTGGAAGGTTTGAATTGTACGTGCCTATCGGCGTCTTGAGTCTTGACACCTCATGATTTGGAAGTTCAGAACTCCTACGTGTTGATGCTCATTGGACAGAGGACGCGTTATTGATGGTTGAATGAGATCGAAAGCTCTGAACCGACCGACAGCTCCGAACTGCTCCTCAGTCTTTCCGAACCGACATTTTTTTTTTTTGAAGTGTCAGATTATTACATGTTGCGTACTTGTTCATTCAGTTTTTTATGAATAGTTATTATTGGAGTTAAGTTAGTATTTAAATTACGAACAATTTATAGTCAAAGTATTTGTACTTACTTTGTTATAAGTTGTAAAATTATTATGTTGATATATAATGTGCTTTATTTTAAAAATATATGATGTAATTTGTTTATGGGAGGATGATACTATTGTTATTTGAAACTTAATTTGTTTATTGAGATAAAAATAGTATTGTCATTTATAAATTGGTCATACCAAGAAACCAAATTAGTTAGTATCGACGGTATAGTATTTATATAATAATGTGTATGTGTGTATACATTAATAATCCCGGTATCAATTTTTTTTAAAAGTATATTTCTTGTGAGACGGTCTCACGAATCTTTATCTGTGAGAAGGATCAACCCTATCGATATTCACAATAAAAAGTAATACTCTTAGCATAAAAAATAATAATTTTTCATGGATGACCCAAATAAAAGACATGTCTCATAAAATACGACATGTGAGACCGTCTCACACAAGTTTTTGTCTTTTTTTTTTTTAACTTAGTCACTTGATAAATCTTAATTCTTTTTATCTTTCAGGTGTATCCATTTTTTAAAAAAGAAAAAATTTGCTCCCTTAATAATATTATGAATTGTTGGATATATATTACATATGTATCTTATTATGATTTTTGTAGACAATTTTATATCCTGTCCCCTTAACAATATGATTGATTTTCAATAAATATATCGTGTGTGCAACAAATAAACACGCGTACGTACACATTTTTCTGATTTTGCAAAGTAAGTATTATATTATAAATAACTTCTTGTGACTCCAATAATGGGATGTACACAAAGTCGCCCATCAATTTGCCTTGTTTTAACCTAAACAGCTTTCCAAATTTTAAATTAAAATATAAATAAACACCCAATTGACAGCACATATTTATTTTTATATATAGAGTAGTTACTAATAAAATAAAATAAAATAATACCGGTGTTTATTTAAATTTCGTGTTTTCCGATGAGAAATGTATTTTTCTTCAGTTTTCTATACTCACCTATACACTTAAAATTAATATAAAAAAATCCTTGAAACAAGATCTACTTAGTTCAATCAATCTTCAGATCAATTAATTCCTCCTTATTTTAGTCTAATACTTAGGCTCCGTTTGGTACGTGTGATAGGATAAGTAAATGATTAATAATTAGAGTGATTAAAAAATGATATATGGATTAATAGTATGGTGGGATAAATAACATGATGTTTGGTATGATTTTAAAATGATGTATTAATTTTGTAACTTTTATTGTAATGACCAAAATGCCCCAAATGCTAATTAAATATATATTCTTAAAATAATTGGATAGATAATTAAATATTTATAATTATAATTTACATTTATTAAAATTAATTTAAATATATTTATTAGAAATAAATTTGTAAATATGCATTTACTTTAATAATTAAAATATCAAATTATTTTGAATGTTAATGTTAAATAAAGTTTTAGTAATAATTATAATATTATTATTTTTAAAAAAAATAATTATAAATATTCTTAAAATAATTTAATAGATAATTAAATATTTATAATTATAATTTATATTTATTAAAATTAATTTAAATCATTAAAAAAATAAATTAGAATTGAAAAAATATTTATTTTCATAAAAAAAATAATTAACAAGATTACAAATTTATAAAAATTTAATTTAAGATAGATTTGCATTACAATTTATTTTCTTTAAAATGCTTGAAAATAATAAAAATATATGAAATTAATTTATAAAAAAATATAATAAAAATTTAAATATTATATTAATTATTAAATTTTCACTAATTTTAATTTTCATATTATAATTGAAGAAAACAATTCAAGAATATTATGGTCAATATACAATCTTATCATGATCACTATTTAAAAAATATTAATTATCACACCTTTTGAGGAGGATATTTAATCACACATATAACATGAATAGTGTGTGCTTTCAATCATAATCAAGGGCATGAACCAAACACGAGATAATGGAATGATTATTAAATAATCATTCTCTTATCATGGCTACCAAACATAGGAGTTTATCGATATATTAATAATAATAATAATAATAATAATAATAATAGTTGAAATATATATATATTTTTTTATAGTTTCCAAATTCCAAGGGCTATGGCCTAACTCTACCAATTTTGAATGAATTCAATGAACTAGCCTCGTTTTTTTGTCAACCGGTAAATATGTAAAATAATAAAAATAATATTGTTATCGTGAATACTATTTAATGACTCATTATATAAAATTATAAGTTCATATTTACATTAATAAAATTCTAACAATAATTATAGTCTCTACAAATTAATATTATTAGCACTATTATGTTCACTATTAGATATATTAAATGATCGATTTAGTTATGATATAAGGTGAATTCATAATTCAGTAACGTATGCATGCACATATATTCAATTAACCAACTACTCAATGTATTCTATAGATTAAATCAATTAAATGTGAACCGAGCCATTAAAACATGGCAATTTTTTTAAAAAAAATACATAATTAATACCTTTCAATGAAAATTAATGAGATTAATTGAACTAAAAATACAAGACAATGAATCAGTTTAACATTCTATTAATCGTGATTATATATATATATATATATATAATATTGTTGTTATGTTGTTCATCCATCATGTCAACATCTGTGTCTAACAATGAGTTGACACTCACATATTGTATATATTATTTTGATATGTTTCATCATATATAATAAATGAATGTCGTTTCATTGATGAACACATAAGTGAGTATGGTTGATAAGCAATATAACAACACCGTATACGTATGCAAAGCATATATATATATATATATATATATTAAAAACAATAATGTAAATGGAGTTTATAGTTAAAACTACACTTTCACTAAGGTTTAGGACATAATAGCGAACAGCTACACGCTTGCCTTATATAACTACCAGTTATTATTAATTACCACATATAACATCCGAAATTTGTAAATATAATTATAAAATATTATAGTAATTTAACTTAAAATATTGACAAATTACCCGAAATTTAATGTCACTGACCCGAAAACAATTTTGTCAACATTCTTGCACACCTCATTTGATGTCAGAAGTCCAAAAATCCGTCTCCGCGTCTTCAAAAATAGCAATTGTTATTTAAGATTTTGTTCGAGTTTTGTTTCCATTAGTTCGCAACGGCATTTTCCAAAACCCAGCTCCGGCGCGGGCGCCTCCTAATTCAAGTCTGATTCACGTCTTTTTCTATCAATACCCACGATTCGACACATACTTGTAGCTGGGAATCTTGGGTTTTTGTCTTTATATTTGTACGTTCCCTTTTTTTTCCCAACTGTGGATTGTTGTGGAAAGAAAAGGAAGAGAGAATCAATGAAGGGTAAGAGCACCGGGAAGGTTTCTGCGAAATGGATTCCCATTTTTTCCATTGTTTTCTTCTTCTTTGGGATGTTATTCACCAACAAGTATGTTTTGTTCAAGATTTTTGATTTCTTGCATTCTATATTTTTTTTCACTTTTTGGAATTTTGATTTGTGGTGATTATGTTTTCGATCTGGGTTTTGCAGATTGTGGGTACCTCTGGAATCCAATAATCAGCTAATAACTCAGCACCGGCATGACCATGAGCTGCAGGTGGTGTCTGAAGACCGTACCACCAAAAAGAAGGTATTTTGTTGTTTTATTTGAAGCCTGAAAGATTTAATTTTTCCATTTTTGCGCTCGTGAATTTGGGTTTAAGATCTTTTGTTATAATTTTTTCTGAGTGTTTTTGTCTTTGAGATTGTTGTGGATATGGTTTTTTAAAAAAATATTTCAAGCTTAGATTCAAATTTGATTGCTTTAGTTGTTTCTTGGTTTGGTTTGATTGTTATATTAAGTTTTTACTTGTCTTTTTTTCAGAAAACAGAAGATCAAGACAAGGATGTTATGAACGAGGTGTACAGGACCCACCAAGCTATCCAGTGCGTTTATATTTTTGTTTTCTAATCATGCGTGTGTGCCTGGTAATTATAAGTTTAAATTTTAAAGGATGGTGAAATTACATAGAAATACCATTTCAGGTCATTGGACAAGTCGATTTCGATGCTCCAGATGGAGCTGTCCGCCTCTCGGAGTGCTCATAATAAGGGAAAAAATGACAAATTACCCATCAGTTCTGATAAACAGCCACTTAGGAAGAAGGCATTCATGGTGATTGGTATCAATACTGCTTTCAGTAGTAGGAAGAGGCGTGATTCGGTCCGAGAGACCTGGATGCCTCAAGGTGAAGCCAGAGTTGTTCTCTTTATCAACCCATGTACAATATTTTTTTGTATGGAAACGTGGGTGACGGTGTTTACATTTTGATCAGGGGAACAGCTTCAAAAATTGGAGCTAGAGAAGGGGATTGTTGTGAGATTTATGATTGGTCACAGGTATATTGGTTGCATATAATAATTGAGATGTAAATTTTTGCTGATTTGATGAAATTGCATGCAACATGTACTCTATGTTTCATTTTTCTGGAATAAGCTCAATTTATATATTTTTCACGATTGATGCAGTGCAACGTCTAACAGCATATTAGATAGGGCTCTTGACTCAGAAGAAGCTCAACATAATGACTTTCTTAGACTGGTAAATAACAATGCTGCACTACACTTTTGTCCCTCCTAAATAATCCTTAACTCGAAGAATTGAATCTTGACCTTGTGATATATCAGGAACATGTCGAGGGATATCATGAACTGTCTGCAAAAACAAAAACTTTCTTCACCACTGCGGTTTCAATGTGGGACGCTGATTTTTATGTTAAAGTCGATGATGATGTCCACGTCAATTTGGGTGCGTGATTCCAATAATTTCTATTCCTTCATTTTTTGAACTGTTGAAATTTTTTCTTCAACGATTTTTATTTACCAAGTGTTTTGCTAATAAAGGTACACTGGCTGCAAATCTAGCCCGTCATCGATCTAAACCGAGAGTTTACATCGGCTGTATGAAATCTGGACCAGTTCTTGCTCAAAAGTAGGGCTCAAAATATCACTGAATCAGTTTGTTGTGTCATGTGAGTTTGTTTCTTCAGGGATTGTATTTGATAATAATTGTGTTTTCCAGGAATGTTAAATACCATGAACCGGAGCACTGGAAATTTGGAGAAGAAGGAAATAAATATTTCCGGCATGCAACTGGACAGATATATGCAATATCCAAGGATTTGGCTACATACATCTCAATCAATCAGTAAGGATTGCGTGTTTTTATAACCTGGAATTGAGTTTTTTTTTTCCCAGTTCAGTGTGAATTATATTTGTTTAAACATGGTAAAACTCGGGGAAAATGTTCCCTTTTTTACATCAAAACCTATTTACAATTCTCGAGTTTCATTTCAAATACATCCTTCATATTTAAAAGCTTACTAAGATTCATGATATCATGTGTGTGCTAAACATTGAAGGTTCGTATTTTAATTTTTAGGCCTATTTTGCATAAGTATGCTAATGAGGATGTGTCACTCGGTTCTTGGTTTATCGGTCTTGAAGTTGAGCACATTGACGATCGTAATATGTGCTGTGGTACTCCGCCGGGTATGGTTCTTCCAAAGTTCATGACAGTAAACACATCATTTATTCGGAGTTATTTGAGTAAATTTCATTTCAAATTCGTAGATTGTGAATGGAAGGCACAAGCAGGTAATGTATGCATTGCCTCGTTCGACTGGAGCTGTAGTGGAATCTGCAAATCTGTAGATAACATTAAATTTGTACATGAACAATGCGGCGAAGGGGAAGAGGCACTTTGGAATGCTTTATTATAGATATCATTCGACTCCAAAAAGTCTCGACGACCCACCATTTCAGCTTCTAGATGATATAGAAGAAGGTTAACGTGAAGCCATGTGACGAGTAATTCAGCGTAAGATTCGTCTTCTAAATTACATTACTCGTCGAGAGTAAGAATTGGTGCATATGGGAGCTGAGCTCTGTAGCGTTTTTGAACGATTGATAAGCTTATTTCCTGTTTGCTGATTCGTTGGGCTACATGGGACGACTGGTTATACTTGCATGTATTCTCTAGGTACTAATCAGTTCTGGATATAATTCTTGATTTACAGTATATTCATTGGTCGAAGAAGTTTGTGCATGTGTTTTGTTTGTACAACTGGTAAAATCTCTGCTAGATCATTGCGGGTTCTTCCCGATGATTGTGTTTTCCTTAAAAATAATAAACCACGGATGATTTTAAAAAAAATGTTGTACTGATATTCGAATTTTTTATATTAATTTAGGGAATATTGAGTCATGTGTTGTTTTGATAATTTTGGTATAATAATAATTTTTAGTATCGTCATAATTTAATTGGACTCGAGACTAGTAGAGGATGGGAAAATGGACTTCATCATGTGCACTCCACGTGATGATAAAATGTGAGCTGTCGGCTTATAGAACACCGCCGTGCGTTGTCTCTGTTGCAAAGCATTTAAACTGCGCTGTCATTCAGTCAACATAACTTTTTCCATATTTTAATAGTTTTATGTAAAATTAAAAAATCATCGGTTTAAATCACTAAATAGAGTGAATTTTGTTCTTAGAAAATTAGATAAAAAAAAGAAAAGAAACATATTTTATTTTTTAGAATCATTTAAAAATATACTTTGTTTATTCAATAATAAAATTTTCAATCGAGTCACATCAAATATATACAAATGCAAAACGCTTGCACCATAATGATACAGAGATTGAACTAGAACGAGTAGAACGAGTAGCGAGAGATGGGCAAAGGGCACGAACACAGCCGCGGGAATAGCTTCGTTTTGATCCCAACGTTTTGCCGCTTATCCATTAAAGACATAAGATTTAGCCACACAGAAGATCGATCCGATGACCCTTCATCCCCCAAAGTCAGTTGCATTGGCCAAGTCAGAACGAAGAACAACTAATATACTATCATATATAATTAGGACTGTTTATTAATATCTAATTATTAATTAATACACTACATCATCTTTCGTTCTTACGTTTTAAGAATATAAAATTGTTGTCAATTAATTAACATTAAATTGTATAATTTGTTAAATATAATACTATTTCTATAAGAGACGTATGTATTGTGTTAGGTGAGTTTTTAATGAGGTGGGGCGCACGTCAAAATAAAATATTCAGAAATTGGAATCTCACATCGAAAACATTACAAAAATGATTGAGGGTTTTAGTTATAAATAGAGTTCAATTCCTTCAGTTATTGTATCCCAAAATCAAATGCTTTTTAGCTTTGATAAAAAGAGAGTGCATAGAAAAAAGAGTGTATTTTTTTCTTGAGTGCGGGAATTCTCTTGTGTGAGTTAGAGAAATTATTTTTTCGGTATACTCGGGTTTGAGAGTGTGAGATATTTAGTGTATTGGTGTATACACACTTGTTGTAATATTTCTTTCGGTTATAACAGTTGCAGTGCTCCGTGGACGTAGCTTATCTTGGGTGAACCACGTAAATCTTTGTGTCCTTGTTGATTATTTTATTCCGCAATTTTTCGGCACTATATTATCATCGTGGTTGGCATCGCTTCGGGGTAATTTCCCAACAACTGGTATCAGAGCCTTGTTGTGAAAATTCTTAAAAATTCTGAGTATGCTCTGTGGTTGCAGCTCTGTCTGATCTTCCACATCAGAAAAGATTTTTTAGATTTTTTGCTAAGGCTAGAGAAGTAATGGCCGGAGATGATGGATCGGGACACCATATCAACAAGTTCGATGGAACATATTTTTCGTTCTGGCGGTTACAGATAAGAGATTATCTGTACAGTAAGAAGCTGCATCAACTTCTATCAGGAAAGAAACCAGAAAAGATGGAGGATGATTATTGGGAGCTCCTTGACCGACAGGTGTTAGGTGTGATACGACTGACCCTAACGAAGAATGTGGCACATAACGTGGCGGAGGCAAAAACCACAGAAGAGATGATATCCATTTTATCGGACATGTACGAGAAGCCATCAGCAAACAACAAAGTACATCTCATGAAGAAGTTTTTCAACTTGAAGATGGGAGAAGGTGCTTCGGTGGCAAAACACATAAATGAATTCAACACGATTGTCTCTCAGCTGACATCGGTGGACATCAAATTTGATGATGAGATTCGGGCACTTATTCTTCTGGCGTCTTTACCAGACAATTGGGAACCGATGCGGGCAGCGGTTAGCAACTCTGTTGGAAAAGGGAAACTACAACTCAATGATGTTAGAGATCAAATCCTTGCTGAAGAAGTTCGCAGAAAAGACTCGGGTGAAGCAACATCATCGAGATCTGCTCTAAATCTTGATAACAGAGGAAGAGGCAGGAGTGGTGAAAGGAGTTCCAACCGATGGCGCGGTAGATCCAAATCAAGAAATGGAAAAGACAAAAACAACTTTGAAAAGAATTTGAAGTGCTGGAGCTGTGGTGAAACTGGTCACTTGAAAAAGAACTGCAGATCAACGAAGAATAATGCCAATGCTGTCACTGAGGAAGTACATGATGCTCTGCTATTATCCATGGAAAGCCCTGTTGATTTTTGGGTTATGGACTCGGGAGCTTCGTTTCCTACCACTGGTGATCGAGATGTATTTGATAATTCATCGCTGGCGATTACGGAAAAGTTTTCCTGGCTGATGGAAAACCTTTGGAAATTGTTGGTATGGGTGATGTACGTATGAAGATGTTAAATGGATCTGTCTGAAAAATCAACAAAGTCAGGCATGTACCAAAATTGACACGCAATCTGATCTCAGTAGGACAGCTCGATGATGAAGGCCACAATGTGACCTTCGGTGATGGTTCCTGGAAAGTGAACAAAGGAGCCATGATTGTTGCTCGAGGAAAGAAAACTGTAACACTGTATATGACTTCCAGTTGCAGAGACACATTAGCAGCTGTGGATGCTGGAGCCAATTCAAGTCTATGGCATTATAGACTTGGACATATGAGTGAGAAGAGAATGAAGATGTTGGTGTCAAAAGGAAAGCTACCAGAATTAAAGACTGTTGAACACCAACTATGTGAAAGCTGTATCCTTGGAAAGCAGAAGAAGGTGAGCTTTTTAAAAGGCGGTAGAGAACCAAAAGCAGCAAAGTTGGAGCTGGTTCATACTGATGTATGGGGACCATCTCCTGTGACATCCCTTGGAGGCTCGAGATACTATGTCACATTCATTGACGATTCGAGTAGAAAAGTTTAGGTTTATTTTCTGAAAAATAAATCTGATGTTTACGAGACCTTTAAAATGTGGAAAGCCATGGTGGAAAATGAGACCAACTTGAAGGTGAAGTGCTTACGGTTTGACAATGGTGGAGAATATGAAGATGATGAGTTTAAAAAATTTTGTGCACAGAACGGGATCAAGATGGAGAAAACCATTCCTGGTACACCTCAACAGAATGGTGTAGCTGAAAGGATGAACAGGACCCTGAATGAACGAGCAAGGAGCATGAGATTGCATTCTGGATTACCAACATCATTCTGGGCTGATGCTGTTAACACTGCAGCATATTTGATCAACAGAGGACCTTCGATACCGCTTGACTGCAAAATACCCGAAGAGGTTTGGAGCGGCAAAGAAGTAAACCCTTCTTTCTTGAAAGTGTTTGGATGTCTATCCTATGTTCATATTGATTCAGCAAGCAGAACAAAACTTGATCCGAAATCAAAGAAGTGCTTCTTTATTGGTTATGGAGATAATGAGTTTGATTATCGTTTCTGGGATGACCAAAATCGGAAGATCATTCGGAGCAGGGATGTAATCTTTAATGAGAAACTTTTGTACAAGGACAAGTCAGACATTGGAGCTGGAGGTGAATGTCCTGAAGTCAAGAAGACTGATGAAGTGTCATTGACATATATTCCTGTGAATGAATCGAAAATCAGTAACCAGGAAGATGGAGAAGAAACTGCACAAGATGATGACCCACAAACTCCGGTGATTGAACTCAGGAGATCTTTGAGAACCATCAGACCACCTGAGAGATACTCCTCTGCACTTCACTATATTTTGCTGACAGACAAAGGTGAACCGGAGACCTATGAAGAGGCAATGCAAAATGATGATTCAACCAAGTGGGAGTTGGCCATGGAAGATGAGATGGATTCATTGTCATCCAATCAGACGTGGGAGTTGACAGAACTTCCGCAAGGCAAAAAGACGTTACAAAACAAGTGGGTGTACCGGTTAAAAGAAGAGCATGATGGTAGCAAGCGGTACAAGGCAAGACTTGTTGTAAAAGGCTTCCAACAACGGGAAGGAATTGATTACATCGAGATTTTCTCTCCGGTGGTTAAATTAACCACTATCATGACAGTACTTGGACTAGTGGTGAAGGAAGACTTACATTTGGAGCAGTTGGATGTAAAGACTGCGTTTCTTCACGGTGACCTAGATGAAGAAATTTATATGAAGTAGCCACAGGGCTTTGAAGTACAGGGAAAAGAGAGAATGGTGTGCAAACTTCAGAAGAGCTTGTACGGTCTCAAACAAGCTCCAAGACAGTGGTACAAGAAGTTTGACGGATTTATGAGTAATAATAGTTTCCTAAGGTGTCAAGCTGATCATTGCTGTTATGTGAAAAAGTTTGACGGTTCTTATATCATACTACTGCTATATGTAGATGATATGCTTATAGCTGGAGCTTGTCTGGAAGAAATTGATAAGCTGAAGAAAGATTTATCAAAGGAATTTGCCATGAAGGATTTGGGTGCTGCAAAGCAAATCCTTGGAATGAGGATCTTAAGAGACCGGGTGAATGGATTCTTGAAGTTATCACAAGAAGAGTACGTGAAAAAGGTGGTTAGCAGATTTAATATGAATGAAGCTAAATTTTTGAGTACTCCTTTGACTAGTCATTTCAAACTAACCAAAGCACAATCACCATCGACGGAGCAGGAGAAGGCTTATATGAATAAGGCTCCTTATGCTTCTGCTGTCGGAAGCCTCATGTATGCAATGGTGTGCACAAGACCAGACATAGCACATGCAGTGGGAGTTGTGAGCAGATTTATGAGTAATCCAGGAAAGCAACACTGGGAAGCAATTAAGTGGATTCTCAGGTATTTGAAAGGTACTGCTAGTTGTTCTTTATGCTTCAGGAGGTCAAAATTGGGCTTACAGGGTTTTGTCGATGCCGATATGGGTGGTGACCTGGATGGCAGGAAAAGTACTACTGGATATGTGTTCACATTAGGTTGTACGGCCGTAAGCTGGGTGTCTAAACTGCAAAAGATAGTTGCACTTTCAACTACTGAGGCTGAGTATGTAGCAGTTACAGAAGACAGCAAGGAGATGACATGGTTGAGATACTTTCTGGAAGAATTGGGTCAGAAGCTTGAAGATAGCACGTTACACTGTGACAGTCAGAGTGCTATTCATTTAGCAAAAAATCCTATTTATCATGCTAGGACAAAGCATATACAGGTTATGTACCATTTCATCAGATCAGTGCTGGAAGATGGAATCTTGATGCTGGAGAAGATTTCTGGAAGTAAGAACCCAGCCGTTATGCTCACAAAGACAGTAACCATTGACAAACTGAAGTTGTGTTCAACTTCAGTCGGACTGCAAGTATAAATGGAGATATATGAGCTGCTGCAATGATGGTGTGAAAACATGATTGAAATCAAGTCTTCAAGTGAGAGAATTGTTAGGTGAGTTTTTAATGAGGTGGGGCCCACGTCAAAATAAAATATTCAGAAATTGGAATCCCACATCGAAAACATTACAAAAATGATTGAGGGTTTTAGTTATAAATAGAGCTCAATTCCTTCAGTTATTGTATCCCAAAATCAAAAGTTTTTTAGCTTTGATAAAAAGAGAGTGCATAGAAAAAAAGAGTGTATTTTTTTCTTGAGTGCGGGAATTCTCTTGTGTGAGTTAGAGAAATTATTTTCTCGGTATACTCGGGTTTGGGAGTGTGAGATATTTAGTGTATTGGTGTATACACTTGTTGTAATATTTCTTTCGGTTATAACAGTTGCAGTGCTCCGTAGACGTAGCCTATCTTGGGTGAACCACGTAAATCTTTGTGTCCTTGTTGATTATTTTATTCCGCAATTTTTCGACACTATATTATCATCGTGATTGGCATCGCTTCGGGGTAATTTCCCAACATATTATTCATTTGAGTTTTCTTTTGAAACTTTTTCTTTTAAAAGTATAGTATTATAATGAAAACAAATTTGATTTTCATTTATAATACATCAGAGAGATACTTTAATAATACTTTTATGCTCTAATTGTTTTCACTAATTACTTGAACTATCTATGAATGTAGGGGGTGGGACAAGGTGACATAGCGGTGACGATGGATGGGGGTGAAACATTGTCGTTATGCAGCCTCGACCACCCCGAAAAGCCTAACAAGTACGGCAAATATTGGTGCTGGTGTTTCTGGTCGCTTGAGGTTGAGGTTTTGGACATCCTCGGCACCAAGGAAATCGCCGTTCGGGCATGGGACGAAACCCTCAACACGCAGCCCGACAAGCTCATTAGGAATATCATGGTACTACCAACTCTATGTTACAAACCGCGCGCAAATATATAATTTATATCGCATCGAAACATAGTTAAGAAACCTGTGCAGGAAGGGTAGAAAAACAGTTTGGGGCATATATTGCTGAGAGCTAAGCTTCATGTAGGGGTGAGAAAAAATACCGAAATATCGAAAAATCGTACCGAAAAAAATACCGAACTTACCGAAAAAATGGTATACCGAACATTTCGGTACGGTATCATACCGTACCGAAATGTTCGGTATCGGTATCGGTATGAAATATTTTTTTTCGGTATTTCGGTAAAATATTTTTTTATTATTATTTTTTTTAAAATTTAAGTTCGGTATACCGAAATATACCGAAAATGTCGGTATCGTTATGGAAAAAATTCCATACCGATATTTTCGGTACGGTATACGGTACCGTAGTTCGGTACGGTATACCGTACCGTACCCACCCCTATCCATGAGTGGGCGGAGAAATATCCTGAGAGGGTTAAAGTGTGGTATGTATTGTCAAAACCTGTGAAGGGTGAAAATACAGTTTAGGGCATATAACTGAATATATTTTAAGAGATCATATTCCGGTGTCGTCAGAATATTCATTGGCTTTGGCCTGTGGCCGCCGGCCATGCTGCAGTTCGCCGTGAACCCGAATCTTGAGAAGATGGGATACTCTAAGGAATCTATATTGGTTTTTTAGATAATTAAGACATTAGACATGTCATGTATCGTGGGGTGTGTAAATGCAATTGACTCTCTTGATTAATTAATTCGGTATTTGTAAATAACTGAAATAAAGTAGATTCTCACATTAGTAATTATTATTTAATTGCACTTGTACATTCATATGTTTTAAATTTTATATATCTAGAAAATTTATTGTGTTTAATAGGGCCAACAAATGCAATGACTGTAAAGTTATCTACTGAAATGAATATATATAGGTGATAATCATATTTTCTTGAATTTAATGTATTTATGTTTGATTAGGAGGATGAGAGACGCAAACATAGTTAGAAAGTTTTAATTTGGTTGGCCAAATATAATTCAACTTTTTTTTTATATTTATCCCGATGCTCCATTTGGCAAGTGTGATGGGATAAGTAAATGATTAGTAATTAAAGTGATTAAAAAATAAGATATATGAATTAATAGTATGGTGGGATAAATAACATGGTGTTTGGTATGATTGGAATGACCCAAATGCCCCAAATGTTAATTAAATATATATTCTTAAAATAATTGGATAGATAATTAAATATTTAAAATTATAATTTACATTTATTAAAATTAATTTAAATATATTTATTAAAATAAATTTGTAAATATACATTTACTTTAATAATTAAAATAGCAATAATATTTTGAATGTTAATGTTAAATAAAATTTAGTAATAATTAATAATTATAAATATTTTTAAAATAATTTGATAGATAATTAAATATTTGTAATTATAATTTACATTTATTAAAATTAATTTATATATATTTATTAGAAATATATTTGAAAATATTACGGTAATCATTAAACAAAATAAATTAGAATTTAATAAATATTTATTTTCATAAAAAAATTAATTAACACGAATAAAAATTTATAAAAATTTATAAAAATTTAATTTAAGATAGATTTGCATTACAATTTATTTTCTTTAAAATGATTGAAAATAATAAAAATATATGAAATTAATTTATAAAAAAAATAATAATAATTTAAATATTATATTAATTTATCATTATCACTATTCAAGAATTATACATTATCACACCTTTGAGGAAGGATATCTAATCACACAAATAACATAAATAGTGAGGTCTTTCAATCATAATCAAGGGCCTCCATGTTAAATTAAAAATGAACCAAACATGAGATAAGGGATGATTATTTAATAATCATTCCCTTATCATGGCTACCAAACATAGCCTGAAAGTTATATTAATGAGACATTATGAGATATTCTTCTCCTGATTCTATATATAACTAGAATAAAAATAGTAAATATTGGAGGAAAAAACATAAAAATAAAATATTATATTAAATATTCAGTCTCCTTGAAACTGATGAAAAATTTACATAAAATTAAAAAATAAGAGAAAATTGATAAAAGTATTATCCGACCTACGAAAAATATTATATTTTTAAGACGAAACTCCTATTATCCGACCTATGAAAAACATTATTTTTTATGTCAAAAATATTATTTTTATGGACCAGATTGACATAAAATAATTAATTTGATTTGAAATCTTGTTATATATTCAAATCCAATCCACCTCATCTAAACACAACATGTAAATTTACAAAATATACAGAAAAATGATTTAAAAAAAATATAATTTTACTGTGAAATTGGATTAATTAATATAGAAAAAAACTTGTGTGATATGGTCTCACGAGTCGTATTTTGTGAGACATATATCTTATTTGGATCATCCATGAAAAAGTATTACTTTTATGCTAAGAGTATTATTTTTTATTGTGAATATCGGTAGGGTTAACCCCTCTCACAGATAAAGATTCGTAAGATCGTTTCATAAGATACCTACTCATTAACCCGTAGGTTATAATGACCTTCAACAAACCTGCCACTTTAGTTCATGTTCCATTTTATCTAGTGTTGATTTTGATTATTATGTCAATTACATTCAAATAATTTTGAGCAAAATGAAAAACTTTAGGTAAAATAATTTAGTTTGTTATTGAAGCAATTGCTTTTTCGTTATTTAAATCTAAAAGATGTTAACAAATATTTTTTATATGCACTAATGGTTCGATTTCTAATTATTTTTGTATTATAATTATAAATAATAATAAATAAATCTTATATAGGTTGTGGGCCCAACATTTAGATTACATGACACATGAGCAAGCAGAGAAGCAGTTTGCTCATTTATTAATTTTAATTTAATTTTATTAATTCGTAGCTAAAGAGAAGAGCACCCAAAATGGAGGGTGGGGTTCAGCCAGCGGACACCGTTATGTCGGACGCCGAGTCGCAGCCGCCGCCGCCGCCGCCGCCGATCGACCATATCCCAGCGATGCTCAGCCACGGGGGCCGATTCATTCAATACAACATATTTGGCAACATCTTCGAGGTCACCTCTAAATACAAAGCCCCCATCATGCCAATTGGCAAAGGCGCATACGGCATCGTTTGGTACCAAAGATTCTATCTTTTTGCTCTCGTTTGTAATTTCACTCTGATTTATTTTCTTCAAAGTGTTGTTTGATGACTGAAAGTTTGTGCGTTGTTTGGATTTTGCTGGGAAGCTCGGCTTTGAATTCGGAGACGAATGAGCATGTGGCGATAAAAAAGATTGCCAATGCTTTCGACAATAAAATCGATGCTAAGAGGACTCTGCGTGAGATAAAGCTTCTTCGCCATATGGATCATGAAAACGTTAGTAATTCATTATGCAGCTGAAAACAAATATGTTGGTCAGAGGGAGTGAGTGTTGCCGACCTTTTATTTTTCAAATATTGGGATGAAAAATGATAGCTCAGTACTCATTTATATTTCCCGTGTTCTTGGGGTGAACAAATTGGGAGCTTGAATGGTTTCTTGAAAAGCTTTTGGTGGCGCTAAAAAAAGTTAAAAAGGCTTTTGGTGCATTAAAGGGCAATTTATTGACCTGAAGGTGCGAAAGGGATTGAGCTGACTTGGAAATCTTGGAAATATATCTTATTTTTTAAACAAGACTTATCTGCACCTACAAGTCAGCGTGCTGTATTTTTAGCATTATTCAGTTTCATCAATTCACTGTAGATATTTTCTTTGATAGTTTTAGATAAATGATAAATCCCTTGCTCAAAAAATTTATTTTAGAAAGTTTGTTGTTGCATTTTGCCACTGTTACCTCACACTTACCTAATTGGAACACAAATTTCAAAAGGCAATTGCACATGTTTTTCCTATAGTCGCTTGCATATGATCTAATCTGTGCCTACATCAAGTGTATTTATTTATTTATGAAAAGACACTAAGGTCTTGTGTTGACATGTTTAGCGGCTAAACTGCAAATCCTGTTTTGCAGGTTGTTGCAATCAGAGATATAATACCACCTCCTCTGAGGGAGGCATTTAATGATGTTTACATCGCGTATGAACTCATGGACACCGATCTCTATCAGATCATCCGTTCTAATCAAGCATTGTCTGAGGAGCATTGCCAGGTTCGTCCTTTTTTGTTGAAAATTTATTTGTAGGGCATGGTCTGCTCCTTTATTTTCTAAATTCATTAGCTCCTTTCTTCTGGTTCATATCAATGTGACAAGACACTGTGTGAAGAAGGAAAACGAAAAGAAAACTTGGGTGAAGAAGTTGGAATTGATGGAGGGGGAAGAGGGGAAAGTTTTAAATGAATTAAATTATTGTGGTTTTCCGTATTTTCATCCAATTTTCTCTTGTCTACTGTTGTTACCTTAAATGGAAGTTCTACTATTTTCCAAACATCAATATACCAGCTAATAGTAGTTACTAAAAACTCACGTGATATGTGCATGAACTCAACATAAAGCTGCTGCCAGCCTGCCACGACCAATAAATACATCCTTTTAACTGTTCATGCATTAATGTGTCATATAGGCTGGAGGCAATCATTAAGAGCTCCTTAATTGTGGGGAATGTGAATCGAATGTTGTATTTGTCCTATACTAAAGAATATTTTCCCTATTGTTTTTTAATAACATGTGAAAGCGTGTACATATAGAATGCCGATTTTTCTCATGCATTATTATGTCTTGGTTGTCATGTTGAGCTTTGTCTTTGATAATTCATGACCACAAGATGCCACCACTGCTTTTTTCACCTAAACACGTTTTCAAAAGGTTCTGTATTCATTGTTGCCTTTATTGCGCTGATTTTCTTTATGGTTAAATGGCTATTTCCATGTTTTGGTGCAGTATTTCTTGTATCAGATTCTTCGTGGGTTAAAATACATACATTCGGCAAATGTTCTGCACAGGGATTTGAAGCCGAGCAATCTTCTCCTCAATGCGAATTGTGACCTAAAGATATGTGATTTTGGATTGGCACGAGTGACATCTGAAACAGATTTTATGACCGAATATGTCGTTACGAGGTGGTATCGGCCTCCTGAACTGTTGCTAAATTCATCTGATTATACTGCTGCTATTGATGTATGGTCAGTGGGGTGCATCTTCATGGAATTAATGGAGCGCAAGCCCTTATTTCCAGGTAGAGATCATGTGCACCAGTTACGTCTGCTCATGGAGGTATCTTTTTCTTTGATTATCTCTCTTGAATTTAAAAAATCTTTTGAGATTTTGAGGATTTTAGTGGCTATGTTCAATTTTACGGTTGAGTTTATTGGTTTTTTCCTAGGATATTTTTATTTTGTAAATTAGTTGCCTTCTGTGATAAGTCTAACGCAAAGGAAGGAGGAGCATTTTTGTCAAGATTTTTACAGCTTACCCACTCTAGATTTACTCTTATATTTACTGAAGACATTATATGAAAAAAAAAGGTCAGAAAACCGAGTTGGCTCTGGCTAATCCTGGAGTCTCCAATAGAACAGAGCATCCCAGAACCATGATTTTCAATTAAGAAAATGCATGTCACATATCTTTGTATACCAGTGTTGTGCTGCCTCCACCCAAATTTAGTGGGATGGTTTTGATTGGTAATTGTTTCTGTGAATTGTATAAAGGGGTATTTAACATCAGAAATACTAGTTTAGCTGTAACACTACCTACCTTAAGCTAGATTAGTTTTAAAAATAAAATAGCTCTTTTGAGATGTCCTCTTAGACCTTGTACGTGTTTATGATCAACTCATGGTCATATCAACACGCGCCTGTGCCTAAGTGTGACCAAGGATCCTATTTGCTTTGCAGCTGATAGGCACCCCATCTGAGGCTGAGCTGGGATGTCTGAATGAAAATGCCAAAAGATACATACAGCAATTGCCTCCCTATCATCGACAATCATTTACTGAAAAGTTTTCTCGTGTGCACCCTCTTGCAATTGATCTTGTTGAGAAAATGCTGACGTTTGATCCCAGACAAAGGATTACAGGTAGGTAGCATTGGCCCTTACTTGAAATATGTAACATAGGTTTCTTCAAATAAGTTACATCAACATCACGGTCTTTTTAATAGCTTTCCGTCCCTAAACCATTTCACAGAAATATGAATTCAGCTGGAGCCCATTTTTGATTGTTTTGTGAATATATTTTTATTTCAGTTGAAGATGCATTGGCGCATCCGTATCTCAATTCGCTCCATGACATCAGCGACGAGCCTGTTTGCACAACCCCTTTTAGTTTCGACTTTGAGCAGCATGCCCTGACTGAAGAACAAATGAAGGAGCTGATCTACCGGGAGTCTCTCGCATTCAATCCCGAGTATCAGCACATGTGAATAACCAAATCGTTGGACGCTAAATTGATGTGGTTTTCTCAAGTAGTACGATTACCACATATTTGATCTTTTGTTTTCTTTCGTGTATATATCCGTCCATCCAGAACTGGGATGGCTTTGTTTAGAACAAGAACCTTCGACTAAGTCGCGAATTTAATAATTTGACATGTACTGTTCCTAGTTTTATCTAGGCTTTGAGGTCGTAATGGTTGATGACTTTGTATGGGTGGTTTACCTAACATTTACCTGTGTGGGAATCATTAATTTTATCGATTTCAATGTTTCGACAAATTTGTATTGCCTGAATCTACAACCGGACTTGGCCAAACATGTTAAATTAACAACTTGAAACTAACAATAATCTATTATTTAAAAATATTAGTTACATCAAATATTTATATATAAATATAAATATTAGTCACTTCAATTCTGATTAAATAAAGTTCTTTCAGCGTCAAATGACCTAATCTTATTTTTGGGTTGCTTTGCAGGTTCAGCACTTCAGCTGGTCCTGAATCAATGAAAATATTGATCAGCTGTGTAATTTGCATTAAAATCAACTTAATTAATTTGGTTTTTTGAACTTTTGGTTCAAATGAAATTGAGAATATGCTCATATAAAGAAACTTTTGCAACAAAAATTCTGCTTTTTAAAAAAAATATATATTAGGGATTTTAAAATAGTAACATTATTATTTTTAAAAGCTGAATTTTATACTTACTGTATACGAATGCATCTTCCCTTTAAAAAATAATTATTTATTTTTATCATTCTATGCAAGTGTTCAACTATAACTTATATATATTTTTAAGTATCAATATAACACCTTTTTAATCTGTTATCAATTTTACCCTTAATTTTAGATGAAAGTTATAAGTTACCTCAACCTGATTTGAATCTATTTAATTGGTAAACGGGCATGACCCATCCGGCAGAAACCGGGTGGGTACTCCACCCCCTATCCAAAAGGATAAGGAGCAACCAACAAAATGTGCTCCATTTCATATTCCTGTCCTGCAAAACAATGGCGCAATCGCTAGCGACACCTGTGCTCCCATCATTATCTCTAATTTCCAATCCCATTTCCACCTCCTCCAAGAGTTTGCTGTCTTTCCCTCTTTCCACCTCCCTTCCCAAGGTAAAGTTTCGATTTTTGCGTGGTCAAACGATTGATGAACTGGGCATGGGTTTTTAATTGATTTGCGTCGTTGGATTTCTTTGGTTTTATTGTTTTTGGTGCTTAGATTGGTGGGTTGAGTATAAAATGTGCGCGTGTGGGTGGGGTGGAGATACCCAACAACAAGAGAGTTGAATACTCCCTGCAGTATATTCATGGGATTGGGCGTACCCTTGCCAAGCAGATTTTGGTTGATCTCAATTTTGAGAATAAGGTAACTAAAGATTTTTCGGAAGAAGAACTCACCACTCTACGTGAGGAAGTCTCGAAGTACATGATCGAAGGGGACCTTGTAAGTCTTACTCTCTGAACTTCCAAACTCTATGTATGTTAATTTTGTTTATGCGTTTGAACTTTGAAGAGAATGTTTATATATCCAGTAATGTTTATATATCCAGTTGGTGAAACATAGGACGTAGTGTGAATTGAACTAGAAGATTTGAACTGGCTTTGTGGGTGCGGTCTGGTGAATATAAGGTGTTTCTTTTAGCATTTAAGTTCTTTGGGTGGTGGTGGGTGTACTGTTCTACTTAAGAAAACCATCGGTTGAGGATGGCTGTCTCAGACCCACATTTTCATGTATTTCAGCGAGGGATTGAGCCCCATCTGTGAGAAACTACAAGGCTCATCTATGAAATGAAAGTTATTAGTGCAATACATGTAAGCCAAAAAGTGTGAACAGAGATGAGCCAAAATGATTTATCCGAGAAGAATCAAAGGTAATTCCCTTCTGCTGCACATACCCACTCCCAAGCTTCCCTAGCTAAACCCAAGTATAGAACTATGCAGTCTCCTCCCAATGTAATGTATTGTTCTGATTTTGGTTAATGTTGCATTTGTGAATTTTTCTACACGGCAATGTCTGCATCCAAATACTTGGATTAGCTTAGTTTAGTTTTCTTGGTATGCTGGAGTTACTTGCTTAATCCAAATGGGATTGAGAGGAAAAGTTGGACTGTACTTCAAAAATGTATCCGGATTTTAATCTTCTGCTTATTCCCCTCTATCCATTGGTTGTATTTCTAATTTCTTGGTCATGTCCTCATGTTCGGCAAGCATGATCTTGAGCATTTTTCACTTACATCACAAGCCTATGATAGAATTAACGTCTGCACTTCGGATATTGAAGGCGCGAAATAAAAAGCTTTTTTAAGTGTTTTTTTTAAATGTAGAAGCACTTTATATGTTAGAATATGCTAGTGAAAAAAAAGTCGGAAAAGAAAAAGCTCAGGCATGAGCCAAAAAGCCACATTTTCTAGCTGAAAAGATATTTTAAAACCTCTTCTTGAACGAGCTTCTCCTCGAACATCTGGGTTCTTTTTTTGTCATAAAAATAAAGTGCTTTTTAACTTTAAAGCTTCTCTATTTAAGTACACTCTCTCAATTGAATGGTTACATTTCTCTGTATTATGTTTAGAGGAGATTCAACGCACTTGCAATCAGAAGGTTGAAAGAGATACAATGCTATAGGGGGGTTCGACACGTTCAGGGATTGCCTTGCAGAGGACAAAGGACTAAAAATAACTGCCGGACCTTGAAGGGCAAAAGGGTTGCCATCCCTGGGAAGAAGAAGAAGTAAAATAAAAGAAATGGAAATAAATGTGAAGATAGGTTCTCTACTGTGGTTTACAAATACCTATATCATGCCTGGAATATGTGCGTTAGTGAGGCATTGTTCAGAATTCTCTTCAAGAACTTACGTTTACCATGATTTGTTTGTATGCTCTGAGGTAGTAATCAATTTGTCCAAAGATTTCCCCCCTAGCTTGGAGTCATGGTGCAAGGTGAGACGTTTTTTCCCAGACCTCGGATATATATTGAGAAAATTATGTCACATTTAATCTCTATTTGTTGAATTCAATCCAACTACTTAATCATACTAATCATATCTGATTATGGCTCATTGTGGTGCCGTTACGTTATCAGATGAAATGCATGGATAAAGATATTGAAATCTATAAAATTTATTATTCACTGGTCGGACGAAATCGGTTACATGCGACAAAAGCATGGATAAAGACAAATTACACATGAAAACTATCTTAAACAAACAAAATATAATGAAAATATCACTGCCTCAACAGGTACAGTACCCTGGAATTTACCATACCAGATGAGAATCCCATGAATTTAGGTTTTATGAAATATATAATATACTTTCATCAGCGTACATATAATCTAAGTAAGTCCGCATTCTTGAGGAACTAAAAAAATTAGTTTGCCGAATGGCCCAGACTACTGTGTTGTTATCAGATTTTCTTCAGCTGATCAATTTACAATTTCTATCCCCGTTAAAGAAGTTCCCCCGTGGAGTTGAAGGGCCACATCTCCAACGACCTGCATGATTCAACCGCAACGAACGAAATAATGTGTCGCAGTTTGAAAACTAATACGGTGATAAAATAGGAAACACCATAAATTATGAAGTACCTTCGCCATGGATCTATAGGAATATTCAGTAACTCCAGCAACATGGGGTGTTATAATGACATTCGGAAACTTCAAAATAGCATCATCGGGATCAAATGGCTCGGTCCATGCAACATCAATCCCTAGGCCTCCTAAGTGACCAGTTTTGAGATGATAAAGTACAGCATCGTAGTCCAAGAGACGGCCTCGTGCTATGTTTATGAGGAAAGCGCCCTGAAACCAAAACGGATCATCTCTTGTTGACTTGTAATTCCAATCCAATTTGCAGACTTTGGGAAAACCAGCATCCATAAAGAAGTAAGTAGTAATTGAAATTCAAACCTTTTTCATGGAAGATATGAAAACTTTGTCCACAATGCCAACCTGAAAGAAGCAGTTACGTACTAATTATTCGCCCTAAACAAGTAACAGATAATTAATTAAATGAGGAAAATAGTGAGTAAAGCATATGGGAATTCCTCTTGCCGTTTCACTGTTCAATGACAAGCAACAGACTACTATGTCCGCCTGGCTAGCAAATTTCAGAATATCCCCATGGACACCCTTCTCGTCGACTAGATCATCACTGATACCGTATCCATTGAATGATGCTGGATACATATAGTTGATTAACTATATGACAAATGCCAACTTTATTCTGAAATCAGCAAGTTATACAGTTAAAATAGTAAAGTTTTATACCAACAGATTCGCCTGAGTTCCACAAAGGTAAAGGCCAAGTCCTTTTTGTAGCAAGTATTTTCACACCGAAGGGTCGTAAACGCTTGGCTAAGTGGATGCCAATATTTCCAAATCCCATGAGGAAAACCTACATGAATAAGGAGCAAAGATAACACATTGAATGGATCACTTGCATTGCTTCAAATGAGGTAAGAAATGAAATTTACATTCCCGCATCACTTTTCATCAGATGTAAATATCTTCCAAAATTCCAAATAAGTTACCAACGGACAGGTATTTCAAATGTGTACCAATTCAATCCCTTCACACTACAAAACTTTATATACCTTGGTGCCAAGTTAAAGATTTACATTTGGCTACACATGCTGTGGTGCTGACCGCAAATATTCAGGCATTTAAAAGTCCAACTTCACATTTATTGTCAGAGCAACACTATTGGATAGAGATTTAAGAAAGATTTTATCGGGCGATCTCAGAGGTTTCCCATTTGGATTCAAATAGAAGATCAGAAACCAAATGCACAAACAAACTAAGAATATGACTCCATCATGAATCGACAGACGATGAAAGAATAAACTTTGAGGCCGACAAATAACCGCTGATCGGATGCAAGAGAGGGGCAAAATGCAAGTTTTCAACTTTGTATCAATTCAAATAACATATTTATTGTAAAAGTGCCAAAGGAAAACGTGAAAGAGGGAGGAAGTTCACCGTTTTTCCGAGCAATGTGTCACCAACTGGATTTCCAAGTTGTTTCTGCCTCACAGCTATTTGCATGTCGTACTATATAAATGGAAAATAAATGCAAAATTAACTCATTACATAAATGGAGAATGCCGTGAATAAATTTCTAGATAATTATTATGGAAATTGTGTATTTCTTCTGATGAAGTCTATTATTGAGCACAAACAGCAAATTCTAAGTAAACAAATTGAAAGTTAATGAAAAAAGACAAATAGTAGGTCAGGGCTACCATGAGAACCAAAACAATCCAAATTACCATTCGCCCAACAAGCCTTTTCTTTCGTAACATTTGATTTCGTAAAATTTCTCTAGCATGTTATCTATCACACATATAACATAAGTTGGCCAATAAAATGAAAACATGTCATATAATCTTTCACAGCTTAGCTTCATGATACATTTCACAGACTTGCCAACGGCAAAAAATATAGAAGGTAAAAGTACATTTTGAGAATGAAAATATGAAATAGACCAACTTGCTTACGAAGGAGGCCCAACATCAGGTATATAGCCATTTCAGCACATGAAGTTGCATTTCCAGTGGCATTGCTTGGGATCCTGGCAACTTTTATTCCACGGTTTGTAGCAGCCTTTATGTCAACCCCTTCACAAAAGAAGTATCAAGATATGTGTTGAGGTATAAGAACAGCGGCAAATATATTTTGATCTGTTGGACAGAATTCTAATGAAGAAGAATGACTGGACCTTCCAGGCCAACTCCAAATTGCATGATAAGCTTCATTTGGTTTGCTCGGGATATGATATCTGAAGTTAGCCTCAAATCTTTGACAACACACATATCATAGTTTCCAATAACATCAGGGACATCTTCAAAGGGGATTACATCAACCTGATTAAAAGTATATAGTAACATCCGAATATCCAATTACTGCACAAAGTACTATACCAACACCAATTTAGGATACGTATTCTTAAAGAATGTAATCTCAGCGATAATGCATGCATATAGAGTAACACTAAGCACCTGGATGAATGGATGGGCTTGCAGATACTCTTTTGTATAATTATGAGAAGCAGGAAAATTTGGCCCACAGAATATAACATAAGTGGTGGGCTTGCCACTGTCACCCATCTGTTCTTTGACCTCCAATGTACCTAATGCAAAGCATCAATTAACTTAGAGAGAACACTAACTGTGCAGTAATGAGTCCAGAAAGGGTATCCAGCCAAATAAGAAGGAAAGCACATCGTAAATGGTTTCATTTAGAACACCTAGAGGTGAAGAACCCACAGAAAGTCAGTAGTTTTCAAGAAAGCATAAGGTCCACAACGTGTAATAGAAACTGAACAAAGATGAAACAATTGAACTTGACCTAAATTTTTAGATCCCTAGGTAAATCGATCATGGGCCATTCCATGTTTAATTTGGTTAATTAATCTTTTATTTGTGGGGGAGGCTATCACATTGGTGCTTATTCACTCAAAAACAGCTGCAAGGAATCAGGTTAGTAGTTTCATTAGAATTTTGTTTTCCCCTATACAAAATCAAAGTAACCCATTATTTTCTAGTGCAAAGACAACTCAAAGTAAAAGAAAACATGCATAAAACGGAAAGGGGTTTTACGAAACCTGAAGAAGATGAACTGAGGCGTGGCTGTCCAGTGGTGGAATTACTGTACAATGATGTTATCCTCCTGACATGGTCGATGAATCTGTTCTCACCAACCAAAGATTTCGTCAGCACTGAATCGATACGGTAACGGGAGGCCGCGCTACGATACATGCGAGAACAGAGAAGAATGCTGCAGTCTCACCGTGGATCACCACAAGGGTGATAAATGTCCTTGCAGGGTAACTTTCGGTTAAGTCCCTCTTTTATGGCTGATTTTCAATTTAGCCCAAACGTTGTTGAAAATGAACTAATATCTCGTTTAAACCTACTCGTCATATTTTATGAATTTGTAACTCGTTCCAGAACAAATATATAATACAAATAATGCTTCTGAGAGCTATATAGGAAAATTTTGATTAAGAATTATATCTCAAGTCTTCAGACGTCATGTTTTGTTCCCATTTAAGGCTCACGAAATAGCATAGAAATCATATTTTGGACATCAGTAATTTACAGTTGCTGAACGTGAAGATAAAAAAAAAAAAATTATTCAAGAAAACACTATATGTCCTCCTGGAAAATGGAAATACACTTGTATCATGTGAAGATTGATTCTCATTAGAAAAGTTAATGTTCAAGTCTAAAGCTGTTAAACGGGTTAATATGTCTGATCGACCTATCCTGCCATATAAAATATATGAATTGAGTTGACAATATCACAACCCGGTAAAATGCAAGCCACCCCACACCGTCAAATTCACTACAAAATAGGTTTGCCTCCAATCCACCGCTTAGGTTCATTTCTATCGTGTACTGTTGTATATAAATCTAATTTGTGTCCTTCAATTGTTTTTATAATATTCATGCATGGATGATGTGTTCATCTATACGTCTGTACTCTTTTATTAAATTTGAGACATTTAGAGTAACTAATTTTGGTGTCATGATCTGTTTTAATAATTATATATATTAATAAAATGTTAAAATTTTAAAGCAATTTATATATAGTTCAACGGATAGAATAATTGTTTCTTGAGATTTAGGTTATATGTTCAATTCTCACTTATATTATTTTTTTATTCTTTTATTTTTTCAATTTATTTTTAATTTATATATCAAAATTACAGTGTGATCGCTCGCTATTTTTTATAATTATATTTTGATCCTCATTTAAATATAAATCAAATGAATTATAAAAAATATATTATACGTTGCGTGTGCGTCGGTGCACTAATCTGTATAATGATACGATATGCAATACGATTGCGGAACAAAATATCGTAAATGTAAGGCTGCACTGATTTGGAAAGCACGTGTTCTGTTTTTTTTTCTGAGATCGGACTATCTGCTTTTCATTTCCCAAGTATTTGAATACATACAGAGGCTGATAATTATGGTAGCATATCTTGGTTTCCAATGGATAAATCTGAGCAACTTGATTTTGTTTTAAATGTTGAGATACATACAATTAGAATTTTTCTGAACAATTAAGAAAATCATGCAAATAATTGTGCATGGGAGCGAGCTTATCAATTAGAAATTCACCGTTGAATTTTATAATACAGTATTTCAGAAAGTTCAAGTCAATTATTTGGTATTTTCTACAAGGAAAACACAGAGAACAGAGAAGTGCATCTTGCAACTATCTGCGACTCTGCATATTCTCATGAACGATATATAGACAGACATGCTTTTCCATCTCCTATAGGAACTCAAACAAAATGTAGAACCTGTAAATAAAAACATGGAACCCACGGTCAAAAATCAAGAACCTATCTCGGATCAACAGTTGACACTAGCAAAAAGCACCGATACCGAAAGATGCTGATCAACAAGTATTCATAATCTGCATAAACATCTATGCATGAGTCAACAAAAACAATCTACAAGCACACAAGCTACAAAAACTACAGATGGTCTTCAAAGAAGCCATCTGAGTACTAATAAATCGAGAAGACTCTTGGACAAAACAAGTATAATATCATGAAATTGCTTGATCTACCACCCATCTATGGGATAAATCTCAAGATAATCGTCCACATTCTAACGCATGATGCTGGTCTGCAGATGCCATGATAAAATAGCTACTTCAGTATTAGCATTTATCATCTTAAATTAGGGTAATAAGCATACTGTTCAAATTGCCGATGTCAACTCAAAATGCCGACTTTCAAATACCCGTGCTAAAAATCACGTTCTTCATTCATGTAATTATTGATTTTCTTCTAAAGTTTAATAATGCTTTACAAGGTGCAAATGCTAAAACTCTGATGCATCGTGTGAACTAGAGCAAACTTTCTCCACTGTTACGCACCATATAGAAAGTTGAAATCAAGTGAGATTTGGCACCAATATCAAGATTTCTTAGCAAAAAAATGACAATCATTTTAATTTTTATGACAGAAAATTCACGGATCATGTCTTCTTTTCCCTTGATAATGTTTTAATAATAAAAAATTAAAAACAGCTAAGGGAATAGCCCGACAACCAGTAACATTCGGCATGCGGGAAAAGATTAAAGTGACCATGTCCGCAAACATCGATCTGTAATCACATGTAGCCAATATGCACAGCAAATATCATACAACGTGCAAACAAAAAAATCTCTTATTTATAGTCCTTCAAGAAACACTAGAGTTGAAAAATCATGCTTATTAGCAATATAGAAAAATGCATTAGTTCAAGCAACATGAATAAAATCCAGATGAAGCAATATATATATAAGCACAATCTTTACCCGTTCAAAGAAATCTAAATCGATAGTAATCTTTACATTTTGAACTATAATCTCCAAAAATACACTTACAGATTCCGAATGAACAAGAAATAATAATCACTTAACAATCCCTTGCTCGTGGCAACAATACCCGTCGCCAGCGTGTTTGTTCCTATCACCTTCATTTTCACCATGATCATGATCGCAGTCGCCCTCAGAATCAGAATCGTCCTCGTCAAAAGGCTTTTCTTTATGAAAGATGCAGCATTTTTTAGAGCTTTTCTTGTTCATAAACTCGTTGTCAACCGTTCCCTCTTTCCAAGACACCTTCTTTTTAGGGCGTTTCAATTTCAACACCAGAACCGAAGGACGTTCCTGCTGATTTGAGGACGATGGAGGATCTACGGTTACGGTCGTGGTGGTGATTGTGGTGGCAGTGGCGGTGGAGCTGGCCATAGTTGTGCCCTATTAGATTCGTTGATTTGGGGGAAAATGAAAGTCGTTATGGTCATTGATTTTGTCTTGATTCTTGTTCGTGCCGCGTAGAATATGGAATTATTTTGTTTATGACGTAAATAAATAATTAAAAAAATTAACGAAATATAAAAAAGTAATAATTAAACATTAACCCCTCATTTTATCGCATTTTCTCAATTCAGTTCTTCATTTTAGAGTTGTTTATTTTCCTCTTTTTAATCATAGTGTGAACATTAACTACGTGCACTTATATATAAATGGATATGAGCTTCCATTTTAATATTGGTGAGACCTTTTCAATTACAGAGTGTTCGCTTTTCACGTTTGCATGTCGCCTTCACCCCGTCAGTGTAGTAACTTCAAAGACAAGAGTATTCGAGATCGTGTCTCTTCCTTGGACTTCTTCCAAATTGAAATATTATTAATTAATTTAGCACGTGGATGATAAAATAACGAATTGTATATGGATGTGGTTTTTATGTAACTAAAGAACAGGTCAAATGCCAAATTTTGTGAGGGGAATTGTCTAGTCAAGGTGACACCATTTTGAATTTGGTGAATTGACTCATTCTTCCCTTCTAATTAAATAAATCTTGACAGAACTTAATATTTGGGATCACTTCTCTCGAGCTCATGGGTGAATACCATTAGTAAATTTATATTTGGATACATGCAAGATCAAAACGAATAGATATATATATATGTTTGGATTCTGTGTTTCAGAAATCTTGAACATTTGGCCTCCTTTCATAGGAATCACTTGTAATCAAAATCTTAAACTCCTGGGAAATCGGGTATATAATGTCACATTGAATGCTTAATGATTAAGGACATGTCAACGAATAATGTTGGAAAAAGATAAACATTTATCCTTAAAATTGTGTTTCTTCCTCCATTCACAGTATTATATGTACACATTTGAATGATGAACAGGCTACCTACTCCGACTTAGTTGCCATCGATGATCCCGTGGTGGATCGAGACAATAACGGTGGAGCCAAACAGGCTTCCAAGGCTCTCTCCAAGCTATTTACAACTTCAGTCATCGTTGGCCTGTCACGACCCTCTGGCATCACGCAATCCGCTGCTAAGTATCCAACATAGGCCACCGCCTCTATCTCGAATGGGGTTGGTGCCGGCATCTTCGGGTCCAAAATCCTGTGAATTTCATCATGTATTATGTATGGAACGACATAATCCACCACATTTCTAGGCACCCCATTTTCATTCTTGTGAATCGCCTTGCGCCCGGATAAAAGTTCTAGCAGCACGACACCAAAACTGTAAACGTCGCTCTTACTAGTCAGCATTTCCAATCTGTAGTACTCGGGGTCCATGTACCCCATTGTTCCGGCGGCACGTAATAAGAGGTGCGTCTCATCATCTGGTGGTCCCATCAGTGAAAGTCCGAAATCCGAAACCTTGGCGGTCCATCTGGCATCTATTAGTATGTTTGAGGACTTGATGTCGCGGTGTATGATACGTGGCACAGCGAACTCATGTAGGTACTCGAGTCCTCTAGCAGCATCAAGGGCTACCTTGATTCGTTTCGGCCATGATGTTAGAGGAGAAGATTGGAGCTTGTGGAGATGGCTATAAAGGCTATAGTTGCTCATGTACTCGTACACTAAGACAAGCTCGTCACCGTCTTCGCAGTATCCCAACAACCGAACAAGATTTTTGTGATTTAAGCGTGACAAAAACTCGAGCTCATTCAAGAATGCGCTGTCCTTGTCCTCTACGCTTCGTCTGGTTGCACCATTGGCATATGATGAAGAGGCGGACGTTTCGGCTCTCTTGAAGGCCACTTCCCGCCCGTCTTCCAATGTCGCACGATAGACTGATCCAAAGCTTCCATGGCCAATCTTGTGATCCTCGGAGAAATTATCAGTCACTCTAAGGATCAAATGCAAGGGAAACTCCTCCAACTGATCCCCATTTCCCAAGCTGATCATCTGGCTGAGGCGCTTTTCTAATTTTGGTGCAGCTGGCTGAGCCTGCGCAGTTTGGCCACTCGGTGGAACTGAGCTGCCCTCTTCTAAACGTCCTGAATCATGAATCCTACTGCTTCCTCTGTCTCTACGGTATCGAAAGAACAGAAAGGAACACAGAGATAATAACAGTGAGAAGGATCCAACGCAACCAAACACCATCAGAGCCACCATTTTAGCGTTCCATTTTCTGGTCTTTTCCATCACCAAGGACGGTGGTGGTGGTGGTGGTGTCTCTGCTAACGGAGGCCACAGCCCAACTGAAGGTGTACAAGGTTGGCAGATCATTAGTCCTTGGTCACAATATTCACCATAATTAGGTAAAGGGCCACAAGAACACTGATTTCTAGTTCTGCAAGGACCTGGAACAATATCATTGAACACCAACGGATTCAAATCAAAATCTTCGTTACCCCAGCAAAGCAACGAGTAATCTGACATCTTGACACCACAAAAAATGGCCTCTTTTGCCTCTAGAGAAATAAAGAATTCATTCCTCAATGATTCAGGCATGTTATATTCATTTTCTCCCCAACAACTCACAGTTCTGTTGAACCTTAGCGCACAACCTCGATTCTTCCCCAATGCCAGTGCTGTGAACTCGCCACTAGGCTTCTCCCCCGCCATATTGCCCCAGCATTCCAAGCTACCATTCAGAGAAATGGCACACGCATGGCGAAAACCAGCAGAAAGAAGCCTAAAATTTCCCGTAGGAACGTGACCAGTGACATTAGCATCATTTCCTAAACATTGAACTTGTCCTAAGCTTGACAAGCCACATACAAAATCATCCCCAACAGCAAGATCTGAAGTCAAAGCGGTATTAGTATGATCGAAACCTCGCCATTGCCAACATTGAAGAGCGTTTGAACCATTGAGTAAACCACAAATTTTGGAGTTCCCGGATTCCAAATTTGTCAAAACTGGACCCGTATAAATCCTTTTACGCGTCATGTTGCTCCCTATATCCGAAAATCTCCAGCAGACCATGATTGAGGTGGATGAAGAGTAGAATGAACTTAAAGCACAAAGAAAACCATTTCCACCAACAATCCCAGAAACTGATCTCAAGGCAGGACCGAGTACAATTTGAACTCTCCGAGGAAAACTGGTGCAGTTAATGAAAGAAGGTGATTCTTGGCTATGATTAACATTATGTGCTATCGCACATACTAATGTTTGATTCCCGGTTTCAGATATTGCAACAATGGAAAGCGAGTGAATTAACGGCAGGAAAAAACCAAAAAGAAGGAACAGAAAGAGGGAATAATGGAACAAAATTTTTAATGAAAGAATTGCCATGGAAATGATTCGGAAGAAAGTTTTCTCATGGTGGTGCGGAAGAATGGAGATGAAAGGTTTCTGGAAAGTCGCTAATTCTTGATTCTCTCATTATGGCGTTCTTTATTTTTGAAGAATGCAAAGAAATATCAAAGAAAACGAAATCACGCGTTCGAGCTTGTAAAAGACTTGGTCCCATTGAACGTGTGTTTCGAACCAAAGGCAAAGGGAGCGCGTGGTCAAACAAATTATGTAGACGTAGTATTATAAAGAAAGTCGCATGCACACGTGGAATATTTATCTATATATTATTATTATTATTATTATTTATTACAAAGCACTCCAACAGGTAAAGAATTGCTGGAAGTGGAATTTAATTAATTTTTTGTCTGATTCAAAACCGAATCCAAATTATGATACTATATTTTGTTCGAATGCAATAGACTCTTCCCCGAGTCACAAGTTTAAGTATTTTGATTTGACTAGAAATTTTGCAGTGAAAATTGACATATTTGTATGCGTGTATGTAGGTCTTCTAGTTGAAATGCATGTTTTTCAGCAAGTAAATTTTAAAAATTGAAGGAAACGAAACATTCGTGAACAAGCCAACAATACACAGTCGTAACTTTTCTATGTGAGAAATCAGACTTGACCAGTTTTGTACATGAGTTACGACCCATGAGATCAAACAGTTTCTTTAAAAATTTTCACTCAAAACTCGAATATGACACAATCGTATCGGAACCTGCCGCACCACCACCTCATAAGTCATAACCAAAAAAACATTCGATTTAGTACAACATGGTTTCCGTGGATATAAACATCTCTATTTAACAAATACCTGTGTATATCCGTTTAATCAAAATTCTTGGATCTACATATGATTGATTCTCAGGCCTTTTTGGCAAGGAGAAGAATATTCACCAAATTAATTTTAGATACATCTTTGCCACGGGTCAGCTAACAAAATCAGCCCCGTTTAAAACCGTTTTGCATTTCTCCCATTTTTCCTGCTCACAGCCTCGCATAATCTGCACGGTAATGTGTCTAAGCTCGCTGCGCGGGTTTTCCCATAGTTTCCCAACACCCCACATCTTCTCCATGCATGGTATTCCGCATAAGCTACAGGATCGTTAGCTAGGGACTTGATGTAATTAGCCAGTTCAACCATGGAACTGAATTGTGTGCCATCTATTATGGAATGAGGAGGTACAAAGTTCCAAACATCCGGTGCACCAAAGTATATGGGAACGGCCCCCGAATCCAGAGGGTAAAAGAGTTTCTCAGTCACATAACTATCGGTCATGGTGTTCTCGATTGCAAGGACGAACTTGTAGTGGGACATGGCACAGTGCAGATGATCCCACCATTTAGGTGCTTCTTCGGTACTTTTCATGCATTCGGGATAGAGAGAGAGCGCCATATCGAGACCTCCAACATTGTTCAAGCACTTGCCGAATGAGTGGTGGGGAAGCAGGCTGAGTAGCTTTTTAGCAAGTTCGTTCCTCTGAGGTAGACATCGTGATGAAGACCAATAAACAAGAGTATCCTAGAATACAAAAATCATTGTTACTTTCAGGGCCGTGAAGAAAATAGTCCTGATCATTATGTAAAAAGCAAGGGTGAAAGGCGATCCAGACTGCCAGCCCAAGCTCGACTCAAGTTCAAGTATTTCGAGTACAGCTCAAGCCAGCTTCGAGCTTTAACATCTCAAACTCAAGCAAAAAAAATTTAAATTATTATTCTAAATTTTCAATTATTATTTAACTAATTCGATAAAAAACCACAAATTTAACAACTAATGTATAAAATTAAAGGGTACTTTGGTAAATACCCAACAAGCTCGAGCTCAGATCAGAGCTACATTGATGTTCGAGAAAATCGAGTTTGTTGAGCTCGAGTAACTAGAAAATTACTTGAGCTGAACACATGTTCGAATGTTTAATTTTCTTTTGAATCGACCTCAAGTATGGTACTACTAGAGGTCAACTAGGCTCCTGCACAGCCCTACAAAACTAAGAAGTAACAAATGAAAAGATGTAAACAAGAAGGTAAGGGTATATGTTGATAATTGAGAACACTTGCATTGTTCTTGATGGAAGACAGATGATAATTTCGGCTGTTGTGAAAAATTCCTCCAGCGTAAGTTGCCTGAACGTCGTCTTTAGCATGGTAGCTGATAAAAATGTCTTCGTAGCCTGACCTCTTCCTTCCAGCTTCAAGCTCCATATACACACGTACAGGATCTCCAACTCTCCTCTATCATCAAATGGAAAGACAATTTTATTCAAGGGGATGATAAATCGAAAGCTTATTTAGTGAAATGGCATGGTTAACATGTCGTAGGAACAATCAAGACAATGGCAGCTCTACTTGAAAGCGACTATTTGCAATGTGCAAATTTGTCTCAAGCAAATTCCTATAACAGGAAAGAGTTATTATGACCCCAAGATTGGGAAACAAGTCATCCACTCTAAAATTCAGCTTAAAATGTGTGCTACAACAAAACCTGATTTACCAAAGAAATATCAAAATAAATCTGCCTGACCATAACAATGTTTCATATCTTTCAAACTTCTCCAGCATAATTTCACTTTCGTACTGTATGTGACATCATGGACAGAACTCACTAGGTGATGAGAGGAAACTATTACATGTGGGTTGCAACTGAAACTTATACTGTTTAGAGTCACAATATTGCCATACACGCAAGTTAATATGCTATTTGCTAGTCATTAAAAAACTTAGATCCCAAAGAAGTATCATAATACATTAAAACTGTGATAAAAATATATCTAGCTCGATTTATACATAATCCTATATTAGACTTGCCTTGTATGCGTTCAAATGCACATGGGTGAAGGTAGACATAATAGCCATTTGCATTGGTGAATGACTAAAAACAGACTAAGGTGTGCTCATGAAAACATAATTGTTATACCCTATTTATTTAGATTAATGATCTTGCTCACATTTTTCAGAGGGCAATTCTTCAATAACTATTCGAGAACTCCTGGTTAAAAAGTTACCTTTAAGATTCAGAATCTTAACTCCCGAGTGAAAAATCTTAATTTAACAATTGATCAGACAAATTGAACCGCTGTTTATTTTGCTCTCAGTGATTATCTTTCTAGGGACAGACAGATAAAAGTACAAACACAAAACACCACAGGGATAAAATTTAACAACATAAACAGGAACGTAATCACACATTTATCTAGGGTTGGATTCGAAAAGTAAATCCGGCAACACCGTTCCACAATAAAATATAAATACGGAAAGCCCTAAAAGTAAGATTCTTCAAAGAACAGCAAATTGAGCCGGGCAAAAAGTCGGTTCCCAGAAATCAACTACCTGCAATGGAGGAGTAGTAGTTTCAAACAAGAGGGCATCAGGAGTATCAGCAAGAACTTGAGATTTAGTCCACAAACAGCTCAGCCCACATCTGCAACTATACAAATTGTCCATATTATCAGGAATCCAAGTCCACCCTTTGACCAAAACACTGACATGTTTCATCTTCAACTCACCGCAATTGATCTCACCATCAACATTCTGTAAAGATGAGATCTTCAACCCATTTCTCAAAAACTCTCCATGTTTTTCCCTGAATCGAGCACAACCTACAAGAGAATCCCATTTCTTGAATGCTTTAAGGAGGTCTTGAAAGGGTTCTGGTGCGCTGGATTTTGAAAGGTTTAGTAAAGCTGAAGGTGTAGGATAGGGGATTGAAGATTCTGCCGCCGGAAATTCAAGAAAATCCGTTAAGAAGAGGATTAGAATCGCGAATCCAAGCATCAATGTGATTAACAAGGTGTTTTTCGATTTGAATTGCATAGTGGCAAAGGGTAAATCAAGAAAATTCTCTATCAATTCCGTGTCTCCATGTTAAACAAATTGGGTAGAAGAAAAATAATTTATTTTGTTTCTGTACACATTTCTAATTGTAATTAGACAGGTTCGTACGATCGAAAAACCGCCGCATACAAAATAGGAAACAGATGGGAAAAGGATAAATTAATTCCAGGTAAATTGTTCTTGTTGATCCTCGCATGATTCCACAATTTTATTCGTAAATTAATCAATCTTTTTTTCAAGAAAAATTATTTCAAATAGCATCAAAAAATGTCCATCGAACAATAAATTGGATTTTATTGTGTGTATATTTATCCAAAAGAAACGTGGGTTTACTCTAGGTTCTTTATCTATTTTAAAATAATTTTTACAGTTTAATTAAAAAATTATATATCGAATTAATAAATATAGATGTCTTCTAAATAAATGCTTTATTCGGCTAATCTAATATCTTTTGACATTAACAAAATTACAAGAGCTTGTTCTTGCTGTCTAAATTGCTTCTTTCAATTAACTGAATCTCAGTAAATGTGTCACGAACCAAACTTCTTTAATCCAAAGTAATTTGTGAGGAAAAATAATCAGTTAATTAATTCTTAAGTTTTGTAACGCTCCAAATTCGACAAATGTTACCACTATATCAAGACAAAGTAATTTGTGAGAAAAAATTTCGTGCTCTTTGAATTTTGGGGTGTGTGTGTATACTGAGGTACATAATTCAAATCTTCGTATATCTTATCTTGGGTGGATGTGATACGGGCTGCACGAACTCCTAGCATGCTAGCTAGCTGATTCACACAGACGAAGGAAAATGCATGCATGCAATTATGGCAAACTTATTACTGAACCAAATCAAATTCACTGACACCATGTGTCGAGCAGGCCAACAATCATACACAAACGTGTGCGTCTGTAAGATCTCAACTATAAATATGGATATCTCCCTCCGTAACTCTTCCTTGTACTTGGGACATGCATGCTTGCTATCCATATTCTCCCACCCTTTTGTTTCATATATTTGAACATCCGTCGATGATGTCCAAAGAAGTAGTAAGTGGTGATGAAGTCCACGGGAAGATCGCTCCAAAGGGGCATTTTGTGGTTTATGTGGGCAGTGAAATGGCAAGAATTGAGGTTCCCACGTTTTTCTTGAAAACCCCTATGTTTCAGAGACTTCATGATAGAGCTGCGGAAGAGAGTGGATTTGGGAATAGTGGTAGAATCATTCTTCCTTGTGATGAACCTTCTTTCCGAAGGCTCCCTTCAGTTTTATCAAACATTAAGTGATAGGTACGTAGTACTTCTCAATGTACAAAATAGTCAGTGAGGTGCCAGGAATGTAATTGAAACGGAGGCAAAAATGTAATATCAAACATTTCGGCAAGACATGACTTGCATACGCATTATACTAACATAATGATCCATTAATTTGGTGAAATGATGGACATCCATTAGAATAACATGCTTGTATTTTCGTTGAAACAAAGAGAAAAGTAATGGACGACATACCTTTACGTATGGTTCAGCATATTCTTATCTGGTGAAACATAGCAATTCTTTCACAAGTTAGCATTTCGAAATTTCTAACAAGTAATAAGCATTTATCTGTAATATCATGGTAATTCCAAATTATTATAGTGTTTGGGCTTTATTTTTTTTTTTTGGCATAGACTGTTTAAATCGAGGTTAAGAAGGCTAACCAAAATGTAAAAACCGAAGAGAATGGAAAATTTATAAATCGAGGTATGCAGAAATATTGAGCACAAAAAAGACTGTCTTATCAGAATAATTCCTCAGTGTAACAGCATCCAACCAACCTACTTCCCAAAAATATAATGATCCCCCTGCGCAAAGTAAACACAATAAAGCTAGCTATAACAAAGCCACAGAAAACAGGGGTTATTTTCTGTGTATGTGAAATTAAATAGGACCGGGTAAAATAAAGACTTTTAGACATATTAAATCTGTAAGTCATGGCCAATTATTAGCAAAATAGAATAACAACTAATTAAATGTCTGAGCCGTTATAATAAGTTAGAGCGCTAATGAAACAGCTGTTGACTGATTGAATGGTTTTTGACACGGAATACAAATTTTATATGCCTCAGTTTTCCACTATGTTAAAAATCTTATAACTCCATACGCTGCACAACAAAAGTTTTGGAGAATAAAGTGTGTTTTGTGATTTCATGATTATTTTAGTGAACTTGTCTTAGGTTTTATGAGAAACACTGTGCCTTTACTTTCACAAAGATGACATCCATGAAGTGCATAATACTCTTAAAACAACTACCGTCAAGGACTTTGGATTCATTGTTTAGAAAGAAACAAAAATTGGTTATGTTTGTTTCCACTTCCAGAGATGGAAACACCCCCTAAGAATGAATACAAACATAGTCCATTACTTACAATTTACAGATCCAAGAAAATTTTATTGATAAAACAGCAAACAAAATACTATTTTCAGACTTACAAAGATGATAAACAGCATGTAGCTAAGTGAAAGCTGAAAACCGAGCAATTCAAAGCAACGACAAATTCATGTCTTCTGTGCCTCCACAAAGAAAGTATCTGTTATTGCAGGAAAAAGATAGTTTAACAAGAAAATCTTAAGCAGAAGCGGTCTTCCTCTGCTGAAATATGACAGCATAAATGGGGACACCAACGCCAATGCTGAATGCTGTAAGCACGCCAAGAGTCATTGTCAGTTTCTGGTTTTTCATCCTGTCCAAGTTATACATATGCTTTGCGTGAAGGTAGAATGGCTCGTCATGACCATGTCCTCCTCCCATTTTCTTTACACCAGTTGAGTGAATGCCCCTGTTAACTGTCAGAGAACAACAAATGGCGTAACTCCATGAGCCAAGATATAGCTAAAAGCAACATCCTTTGGTGCTCCAGTGGAATCTACCCAGAAGTGCAATCAAATTGATATGATGCTTGAGAAAGTAGCTAAAAGGAAACTTGAAATAAAAATCACGATTGGATAGCGGCCATGTTTCCATGAAAATGAGGGGTAGGTAAGCAGGTCATATTGGAAGTTACTAGTGATATAAGCAGTCATACAAGGGGATAAAAACTACTATATAGGTGATGAAATTTAATTTCGGTATAAATTGTTCAATTGAAATAAATGGAAGGAGAAATCCGTAGTACAGGTTAGTGAACTAGTTGATAAAAGAGTGAAATATGTTGGGCAAAAAAAAATTGAGGAAATTCAAGATGACAAACAATAAGATCCAACAAGACAACTCATCGGTAATATATCAACTTCTGCAGATAGTTTATGCACACTATAATGTCATCCGATACAGAAAAATTTAGGTCCTTGAAATTGTAATGCTACAAAATTTAACAATTGAAATATGAAAATATTCATGCCCTAAACCGAAAATTTCCACCAATTAGCAGGATAAAATTAATCTAGACGATTAAACAATAGATTAGAAAAAATAAGATTAAGAACCCATAAAAAAATCGGAACAAATAATGAATAATTCATAAAGAGCTGGTTCCTTTTACGATGTATAGAATAAACAACAAAGACAATTCGGAAAAGCATAAAAAGGCAAGGCGGGAACCAGATTTAGGGAGAAATGGTTGGGTAGAATAGCATAGCAGCTTGGATGCACATGATTTCAATCCGTTGTTCATTGCCATTCCTCGAAGATCAAAATTTTCAACGCAAAGTCAAAATAAGAGAATCTGCTTCTGATTTGTGTGTCCAATTTCCGTTGAGGCAGAGTCGAAGAAGGAAATGGCACAGTAGAAGGGTTCGTTGCCATGAGTTCATATGATCGGCACGTGCACTACTAATTTGGGCTTCATGTGTTGGGCTATCGTAATGGGGCCACCAGAACAAATGCATGAACCCAACACTTTTTTTAAAGAGAACCCAACAATAATTTATTTCAAAGTTTAGTAGAAATTGGCTTCACTTTCATATTTGAAATTTCCTTCGATTGATAATTGATATAATGAGACAATAATTTTTTTAGGGAATGAAAGTAGTTGTCAGATGAATTTTATTTGATATCTATTTGAAATGGAAATTTCATCAACAATCTTTAGGATGTTATCATTCTTCAAGACAAGATAAAAGAAATTAATTAGAAAAGTAAAATTATCTAAATAAAATTAATAATTGGAATGAGAAAATCAATGAGAGCAGAAATGATGAAAGGACATATTAGTCTTATAATATGAAACAATTACGTGTAATTAATTTTATAGCATAACAGAATAAATATATACATACATATATATATATATATATAATGGAAGATCATACAGAACCATTGGCATTTCATGTTCTTCACTGGAACCACACCATATCCTCCAAACTTGACAGACATTAAAAGGCTAACTAATTTCATAAGGAACCCACAATTCGCATATATTACAGCCGTCTCTGCACACACAAAAATCTAGTGGTTAAATAACAAGCTAGCTATAGCTAAAAGATTTTTTACATGCACATATCCAATTAAAGTCACTAAGGAGAAAATGGGGCGGCCGCGGATCGTCTAAAATCCAAAGACTTGAGGGGTGAACATGGGAAAGGCTGCGTGCCAAGCATCCACAAATTCCCATTGTGTGGCAGCAACACTTGAGGATGATTGCTCTTTGTGGCATCTTCTCCAGCATTTGAAGCTGAAACTTCTTTGCTTCTCTTCACAAATTCAAAAAATTCTGCAACTTGGCGAGCGTACCTGCATGCAGCAACAATATCGCAGGTAATAAAAAAGAGATAAAGTGATCGGATCAGAAAATCAGTAGATGCTGTTTGGGGAAATATTAGTGAAGAGAAGGTACTAGAATTCTTGGTGATGATATCCTTGCGTGCAACCAACTTTGACCGAAATCGAAGCCATCTTAATGCTTAAGGTCCCAATATGTCCCAAGAATATGGAAATAGAGATGATGATCGATGATAGTACAAGATAATTACGGTAGGCGGTTTAAAATAAAGATTAGACCCTATGATTTTAAAAACAAAGCGTAACAACTTTGAGGGTTGAGACAGCACCACATAAAACTAGCATTTATCATACTACAGAATTTCCTTGCTCATCCTGAAACAAATATCCAAAGTACACAAAAGAAAACAGGGAAAGACAACATACTCCTGCTTAGCTTTGGTATCTCTGATAAAATCGATGTCTGGCTCGCAGTAAAGAACCAAGGCAGGGACCTATCACCAACCAAACGTAAGTTAAAAAATCAATGCAACATATATGATTAGATATTAGAGATGAATTGATTACAAGAACTGGTTCGGCTGATGCTGCTATTTCGTGCTTGATGAGTTGGTTTGGTAAAAAGGACGGTCTTGATCGTGCTTACCAGTTCTTTGTGGGAAAGGAAACCAACTGGCCATGGAAACCTATACTGTCTAAATCCTTCCTGATGCCTAAACATCGGTTCATACTTTGGTTATTTGCTCACCGAAAACTCATGACCCGAGACAGGCTAGACTACATCAGTGATCGGAAATGTGTGTTGTGCGAGATACATGATGAATCGGTAGCCCACTTGTTCTTCGAATGTGGTGCTACAAAAGTCATTTGGGAGAGTATTCGTCATTGGCTTGATATGAAGAAAATAATGGCATCTCCAAATACAATCCTTCGAGCTTTTAGAACACATTACAGAGGTACGTCTACCTTAGCACGCATGAGGATCACAGCCCTCGCGGCAACGGTTTATCATGTGTGGAATATGCGCAATAGGGTAATGTTTGAAAAAGAAAAATTCGGATTCCAAGAGATAGTCACAAAGATTAAGATACACACATACCGTTGTATACCGGAGGCCATTCAGATTGCGTGTGTGCCGCACTAGTTTTTTTGATTTTCATAGTGAATTGTATTGCTGTATCATTGTCATTGTAATTTATGATTATCTTTGAATTCGGCTTGTGAAAGCCCCTGGGTATGCCCAGTGTATTTGTATCTCAAACTTTTTACCCATTTTAATGAAAAATACTTTCATTAAAAAAAAATAATAATCAATGCAACAAATTTTTGTAGAAGAAAGCCAAAATCAAGCATAGACCATACCTTTTGGATGCTTGAGTGCAAATGATCACCATCCAAATAAAACACACGATCTCTTATATTGGGGTGTAAGCGCCAGTCTATGGAGTTGGTTACCTTACTCACAGACAGCACTCTATGATTTCCACTTTGGAATGGGAAAAGCCAGCTTTCATGCTTTTCATGCAAGTCTTGTAAATATTTTAGAGACACTCCACCTTCCTCTTCTCTCTTTCGTAACATCATACGCTTGTGGCAAGTACCAGGGCTTGCACGCAGATAAATAAAACCATCAGGGATAAGACCGGGCAAACTGGAAACAACAGGATCGAACCATGAGTCATAAATGCATGCTGATCTCCATCTCATTCATCCACTTTGCCTCGTGAACAGCTCTCGCAAAGACCTTCAAAACAGAAGACAAATCCAGCACCATTAAAATAATCCCAACAAGAACACAGGTGTTTCACAAGAAAGCAGAAACTCGAGTTCAAAATATACGCAGGACTCTTGGAACATGCATTCAGTGAATGACACGATAATTTTGGGTGGTAGATTAGCCAAATAACTGATGCACATCGCGGTTAATTAAAATTTTACTCGCTGCTTCTTATATTTGATAAGTGATACTTAAACAAACTGCAATTTTTTATGGACATATCCCGCCACAACATAACACATTAGGCATTGATAGCATCCCAAAGTCTGCGCTAGGGAAAAGAAAACAATTTCGCAGGGAAAAAATAGTAGCATATCTACTATATACCAAAGGAAAACAAAAGCCTTTTTTCTTGTTGAATAAAATCATGAAAGCAAGATTAATAAAAGGTAGACGCTTACCATTCTGTCACTGAAAACACTTCTCTCCATCAGTCTCAGTGGTTTGATACCACCAGAGGACTCTTTTTCCTGCATAACTCTCGTCACAAACACATAGTTTTGAAAGGTATAGGCATATCTCTCTGGCTCAGCATAAAAGGCATCTAAAATATTGAAGTGGTCTGGACCAACATCTTGCCACTTGTCAATGGGTTCAGGAACAATTTCCACGAGATCTCTGAGCTCTAGTGTTTCATTGGCTATTCTTTGCAAAAACGTGGTCTTTCCAACACTGATATTTCCTTCCACACACAAAGTGATGCGCTTCTTTTGGACCGGCTTCAAATCATTCTCCTTCGACTCTTCATCCACACTCTCCTTGATAAATGTAGTTATACTCTCAGCATGGTGTTTGTGTATGATTCCAACCGAACTCTGTAAGAACTCCACCATTTTCTGACTGGATTTTCCAAAGAACTGCAACAGAAATAGCATTCACACTTGTCATCAAAACAATCTAAGAAAACATCTATACTCGTTTATTTACTATAATTTCCCCCGCGCAATTGTTATAAATTTTTGGCAGTTGGCAAACATTCAAAATTAGCAAGCCAACCAAAGAACTGACTTCTTTCCTGTTTAACTTCGATTCACTTAAAATATCAAAATAAGGTCACCAAATGTAGGAGATGCCGCCGATAACAAAACGCTTCCGGTCTTTCCTTTACTTCCATTTTCACCAACAGTCGAAGGCCACTAAAACAAATCTAACCCCTCACACAGAATGTAATTTACAGATTCGCAAAAATTCAAATCTACAACACATGGATGAACAAAAATAACTAAACTTCTTGAACATCAATGACACATAATAATTATGTACCTTCTCTTTGTAAAGCTGTTTGAGCTCAGCAACACCCTCGAAACCTTTATCCACCAGCTTCCTCAAATTTCTTGGTCCTACTCATGGAATCTTCAACAAATCAGGGCTCGACAACACCGCGGCTCTATCACCACCACTCATTCCGCCTCGCCTCCTCATTACTCGTCTCTCCTCAGCCGCACCTTTCACATTTTCAACATCATTCCCGCCATCCGCGGATAACTCACCGCCACTACCCGAGTTTTCGGCAAGCGCAGTAAACCACGCCCTATGTCGGCACCCAACGATACAACCATAAGCACTCTTCTCCGAAACAACCCAACCCCTCGAAGTCACCGTACAACCATTACGAAAACCCCCGCAGTTCTCACCCCAGAAACTGGAGGTAGAAATTTCCATAACCCTGAGGCTCTGAGCCGTCCAGGTGAAAGAGGGGCTTCTCTGGATATGGATGCGGTGGTGAGGCAGACGGAGCACGGAGGCGGAGGACGACATTTTTGGGCCAAAATTGGAGGCACCGCTGAAAAACCCAGAAGAGAAAAGGCAAGAAGCATGAAACGGTAGACTGTTAACGGATAAAATAGGGGGGCCAGGGGCACAGGAGCTTCTGCTCAGAAACTTTTGCATCACTGTGGCGTATCTCAAACCCACATACCAAACGATATAAATGGGTTTGTTTATATGTACGCAAGTGCAAGGGGAAGAAAGGGTTTTTGGGGAGTGGAGAAACCAGCCTTCAGGGTTTGGAGTAAATTAATGGAGACAACAAGATTTCTTGCCACTGCTAAGTGCTAACAGCAACACACGTTTCCAAATTTGAGAAATAGTTTATTTATTGATTTTAAAATAGGATTCTGTAATAAATCATTCGTAAGTACTGAACCAGGAAATCATTAATTTATTTATTGATTCTGTAATGTTACATTATATAGTACACAGAGATGGATGAAAATCACGAACCATTTTACAGTATTAATGCTATTATTCAACTAAATAGTAACATTTCACCTCCCACGGGTTCCCATCGGTAATATTATGTGATCTCTAAGGCTATCATATGTGTTACTCGTGCTGCTATCTGTACCATTAGCATTGAAAAAGGGATAACTGGATCCCTCACGAAGCAAGGATTCCATCTCTTCTCCATTATGTTTGGTTAGAGCCCACGAGTGTGCCTGTACTCCAGTTCTGAGCCCCTCGAGTTCCATGGCTACTTCTTTCATATTCGGCCTATCGTCCCCTTTTACGTGTAAGCACCCCTCTGCAAGCCTAGCAACTTTTGTTAGTTGCACACTATTTGCCTTAGACAAAATGTTATCATCAAGAATTTCGAATAAGCGTCCTTGTTTTAGTTTGTAGAGGAAAAAGTGGGCTAAATTCTTCTCCAACTCTGGCTTATCGTAGCTTAAAGCCTTCCTGCTTGTTAATAGCTCCACCAAAACTACTCCAAAGCTATAAACATCACTTTTCGCAGTGAGTTGGTTTGTTTGCATGTATTCGGGATCAAGGTATCCAAAAGTTCCTTGAACCATTGTAGATAACTGAGTTTCATCCACAGGAACCAATCTTGAAGCTCCGAAATCAGCCACTTTTGCTGTCAAATTGTCATCTAGAAGTATATTTGCTGGCTTGATATCTCTATGAACGATTGGAGGTGATGCTGCGGAGTGCAAATATGAGAGCACTCCTGCTGTTTCTGTGGCTATTCTTAATCTTATGTCCCAGTCAAGAAAACGCGCCTTTGCCTGATCATGTATGTGTTCTGAGAGGGTGCCGTTGCTGATGAATTCATATACTAGAAGAGGGGCTTCTGTGTCCAAGCAACAACCACGGAGCTTGACGACGTTTGTGTGGTTAATTTGAGAAAGAACATACACCTCATTGACAAATTGCTCCACTTGGTTTGGGTCAACTTGTTTGGATTTCTTGATGGCTACTATACTGTTATCTGGTAAGAAACCTTTGTATACAGTACCAAACCCTCCTTGGCCAATGATCACACTGTCATGGAAGTTATTCGTTGCCTTCTGCAGCTCGGAGGAACTGTAAAGTCTAGCCATCGTGTCAGGTGATCCATCTCTTTTTGAAAGCTTTTCTCTCTCTCTCTTTGAAAGCTTTTCTTGCAATAAATGGCCACCATTTCGAATAAAGAACTGTTGCTTCATCTTGATTGAACTTCTCCTTTTGAGTTCCAAGTACAACAAGCAAGCAGACAATAGCAGAATAACTACTCCTAAAGCGATCCCTGATTTCAATTATATAGTCATGATGGAAAACAGAAATATTATAAGATCCTTTGATTTATACTGTTTTTACTCAATAAATGGGCTTCAAAGTCAACAGGAGCATCGTTCAATCTAACCTGCAACAAGTCTAGAAACGACTGATTCACCACGGACACAGCCTTTTCCCTCTTTTGTCCCATCGCCATGATACCCTTTGGGGCAGACACATTTGAAATTGCCTTCCGTGTTTCTACAGAAGTGCTGCTTTTCGCATTTGTTTAGATTTGGATCGTTACATTCATTGATATCTGCAAAACAACAATAGAACCCAGAACATGTTATAAAGTAAAAAATCTAGGAACACAAAGCTTCAATATGTGTTACTCCTACGCATACCTTTGCAGCCATCAATTAGATATGGATTTCCTCGATAACCACTTTTGCAATAACACCGATATCCATAACCATTATCGGGCTTGTAGCAGTCGGAATCGTGGCTCTTACACGCATAACTGAACGAATCCGTCATTGCTTGCTGGCATGTTTCGTTCCCAACGGCCCAATCGGCCACCATAGGAAGCTTCTCCACACTGTTCAAGTTTGTAAGATTTTCCGGCGAAAAGCTAAACGAGGTTTCCTCGACAAGAAAAGCATGGCTGCAATTATTGAAATCTTTGACAAGAGAGTAATTATCATAGCTCCCCAGAGTCAGCTCCACTCTCCGAACTTGCTTAGGAATAGAAGTTTGACAACAACCTACACCCGAGCAAGACCCTTGTTCCAAATCATCCTCAGCGTAACAGATTGCAGTACACCCGGTTTTATACTTCCGATTCAGGCTGCTCAGCCGCAGCCCGGATACAAAGCCATTGGTATCACATCCCACAATAGTGAACTTGTTGTGAGTATTATTCACTGTTATGTTTGTTGGCAATCTTAACCAGGGTTCATTATTGGATATCCGTGTAGTTCTCGTGCCGTTAACAGCATAACAGTCGTGCGCTATGAACTGCAAGATACGAAGCTGGCCATCGAGTGATATGTTCAAGATTTCTATGGCGGAATTTTGCATGAAAAGTTTAGGGGGGTCGAAAGTTTGGTTACAGGTGACCCAAAAACTGCGGGCCTGGTAGCAGACTTCGGTAGTGCCGAAAGGGTATGGGATTTCTATGTCGCCGCAACGATCGAGGCAATTCGGCTTTGCTATGGGGTAACTTGGCTGCTGCGCTGACGATGATCTTTAAACAAGAAATAGCAGTGGGAATATTGCCATTTTCAACAAGAACCGAGTTTGGTGCAAATCAAAGAACTGCATTTGTGAAGTAAGGCAAAACATACTTTTCATTTTACATATTACTCTTCTAAAAAAAATATTACACATGACTACACATTGTTTTGAGATTATCAAACTACCACTTGGGATCGTTCGGTAATGTCAAAAGCAATATATAATCGTATGTTTAACCATCGGTCACCGTACATATATCGTAATTCTCTTAAAAAACAAAGAAAATTATCTATTTTTGTGCAAAGACTCTGGGTCAAGCCTGCAGCAGCCAAAGAAGACTGGTCTGATGGGTTCCTATCATGTTGGGCTCCGTATTGTCGGCCTTTTCCCTTATTGCCCTTTTTTAAATAATCCGCATGCCATATATTTTGTAAATTAGATTAGATAATCGACAAAAGTTTATGTGAGACGGTCTCACGAGTCGTATTTTGTGAGACGAATCTTTTATTTGGATCATCCATAAAAAAGTATTACTTTTTATACTAAGAATATTACTTTTTATTGTAAATATCGGTAGGGTTGACCCGTCTCACAGATAAAGATTCGTGAAACCGTCTCACAAGAAATATATTTTCCCTTTTAAATAAAAATATTATGACATTAGTTGTTTAAATAAAATTCGAATCACTTCCAACTAAATAAGAACACAAACAAATATCGTTTTGTAGGATTTAGGAGAAAATTCGGAGGTCTTTCTCTTCATATATTATGACATAAAGCAAAATAACGACTAAAACGGCAACCGCGAATGAGAGAACGAATGGGTCAATTGGGCTTAAGTTTCTAATTAAGAGTTTTATTTTTTATCTTTTTATTTGCATGATGATTTGACATGTGACAAGCATTAATTTCGTTAAAATTAGTAGTGAAAATAAATTAAAATGATCATTCGATTCGAAAATATAATTGTCAAAGGTTCATAAATTGAAATAGAAAACAAAATATTCATATTATAACTACTTCTTCTAGGACGCCGATATTTTAATTGGTTGTAAAAATTTGAATGTCAATAACAATCTATTCTGAGGAAAAATCAAATTTATCTGCGTTTTTTCTAAATCCTACATTGACAATATCATTAAAAAAAAATGGTTTTTGGTTTTTTAAAAAAAAAAAAAATTTACGTCCATCCAGGCCGCAAGAAACATGCTTTCGGGAAAAAAAGTGAAACAATGGTTCATGATTGATTTGATTCAATATAATACATCTCTCCATCCCAAAACAATAATTTTTTTCAATTTAATAAAAAAATAAAATAAAAACATATTTATAAATTTATAACTTACCCAAAATACCATTTAATGTCCAAATTATCAAAATTAAAAAAATATACGCAATATCTATAAAAAAATTACAAATGTGTTTAAAATTGTATTATAACTATAATAATTATTTTTATATATACGGAGACATGTGAACATGGTCACATACATTAATTATGTATATAATATGATACATATATATCGCATTATTTTATTTCTCAATTTTTAATTTACAAAATTAAATATGATATAAGATTTAGTAAAATGATTATTCTATAATAGAAGTATGAACATTTAAGGAGACTTTATTATACTAAATAAAAGTATAAATAAATAATAATTTTATGAATAAGACAGAATCAATTTTTTTTAAGAGTCGAATTCAAGAACGAATAATTAAAAGATTACTTAAAATTTCGACAGTTAACGACCCATCAGATCCTGAAATCCCCGCCGAAGAAATGTTATGACTTACCATATTGCATCACTTCTTTAATTGTTTAATTGAACATTTATTTGAGGTACTCTTACACACACACACAAAGAAGATACTAATACATCAACTTGCACATGTTGTGAACATGATGCACAACCGGTCGACTAAAATTGTGCACAGATACAAAAATATTTTCCTTTGCCAAGAGATCTGAAATAGAAATGATTCAAATTCAGACAACAATCCACTGTTCTGCAAACTACGGTCTAACCTAAATAGATCTCTAAACGTAAAATGACAAGTCGAACCCTCGATTCATTCTGCTAATATATAGATATCTGGTGCTATGCAGTCGTGAACATAATAAATAAACAGAATGGAAACAATTCCATGAGAAAGAAAAAAACTACTGCAAATGAAGAGTTAAATTAAAAGACTTCTTGTGTCCATCTACAATGATTTTATAATGGATAGCGGAATTCAGAAAGATTTGACTGAACTTATCTATGTATTTACACACTGAAGGTGGACATAGTCTGTTGAAATCACTTCTTACCACTCTCAAGAATTCTGAGCAGATGGAAAGCCTCCCCTTGATCTCCATTCAAGGACCTCTTCTCGAAGAAGCAAGCCGTGAGCTGTCTTATTAGCATCTCAAGAGATGAGTGCATGCTAAGTCTTGAGTTTTTCATGTTTGGATTAGTTGACAAAATCATGGCGTTGACTGCATCAGCCACCAGCTCCCGTTGAGAATCACAAAGAAGATATCCAACAGCGGATTTTTGTGGTTGTTCATAAGCTAGCAAAGCTGCACAATCCTGGCAGGAGAAGAAAACATAGCTAAAGTCATAAAACAAGCAGTTGCTCAAAATCCATCCTCGCACTGAAACAGAAGGCAAAAGGGGTTAGCAACATTAACATCCAACGCGATACGGTCAGCAGTACAAGTAAGCCAGCCATATCCTACGCAGCAATTTTCCTGTATCTTTTCTCAGGACACATACTCTGGGGGTTCTGTCCAGCAGATGTCAACATAATATGCCACCAAAGCCAACTCCACATCTAAGAGATGAAAATCTAAGCATGCACCCAATGACACTCGCGAGGAGAAAAGCCAATAAGCAACTTCTCAAAATGGTCTCAACAAAGATAGCTTGTATAAAATTGTTTGCTACATGTGTATCCTCAAGAACCACACAAGCAAGCAGTCAACAGGTTCATGCAAGCAGTTCATGAAGAACGTACGACAACAAAGATTAGAAAATGAATATGTCAGAGATTAGAGTAAAACATCAAGTCTTCTTCACTCTACCTTAACAAAGTCATCAAAATCTGATGAAATCTTGAACTTACGAAACTCCCTTCTGCCATAAAGTATAGCTTCCTCTAACTTTCCACCCTGACACAAATTGAGCAAAATAAAAAATCAGATTTTCAGGGAAAATTGCCACTTGTTGATACAAGGCTAAACTTACCCTTTTCCCAAAAACGGGAAGAATAAACTACATTTTTAAACATAATTATTCAAATAAATTCCAGATTAAAAAATTATTAACATAAAGCATTGAGTTAAACTATGAAATAAAGTATGAAAAATAAATTTTAGGCTAGTCATATTGAACTAAACACTTGATGTGAGGCCCAATACTTAAAATAAGCCCAGCCCATTTCCCATTTTTATTATAATTACCCAAACCATTTCTATGAGATAGCGTACAGCAGATTAGAGTTCTCTTCCATTCCAGTAGCTTTCGGCCCTTCTTCGTGACTTTCTGCCTCAGCCGCGTTGCTCCGTTAGAGGCTGGAGTTGAAGTGCAGCACCTAGCCATCTTCTTCCTTCAACCTATTAGCTACTTTCCTGCCTTGAATCGGTAGGTGACGAGCTCGATTTGGCTTGATTTCCAGCAGCAGTGCGCGTAGCTTCGATTCGGTTTTAGGTAAGCTTTTGGCTTCGAATTTTGGTTGTTCCTGGTGTATTAGTTTATAAAAGTGAAGAATTGAGATTTTCCCTTAATTTCCAGCTAGGTTTCCGGCGTGAACAGTATTTCCGGCAACTTGTTCCGGCGAGCCACCTTTGCGAAATTAACGTTGTGCATTCTAGCTTTGAGTATTGAGGTATTAAGTTTGAAATTCCAGATTTTGAAAGGTTATATAGGCTGCCCGGATTTCGAATTTTAACCGAGACGATTTATTTTGGTTTAGTCGTTTGGTATGCATTGTATTGAAGTGTATAGCTGATTTATATTGTAGGTTTTATCGTTGGACGATTTCATTCGATAACCTTTAAGATTTACCGTGGTATTGTAAGTTGTAATTGAGGTACGTTCAAACCTATATCATTATGACGCTTATATTGGCGTGTAAGAATATTCGGTGAATGTTGTTTACTATTATGTGCTTTGAATGTTTAATTTGATGCATTCATGCATTAATTATGTTGGCATAACATATTGAGCCTTGACTCCTTTGACGGCTATTTATGTTGATTCTGTTGAGATATTGAGTCATCAGAGGGACGAGTGGGTTAGGATTAGCCACATTCCCAGATGACAGCTAGGGACGAGCGACTTAGCTACTCGCATTCCCGATGCTACGTTGTTTACTATTATGTGCACGTAGCATTCCCGATGCTACGTGCATGGACGAGCGGCGATTTGATGCTGCATTCCTGGCACGGGTGGCCACTGTTACTGTTGATGATGCTATTCGTTTGGACTCCATTTGGTATCCGTTATTCTATTGTTACCATTCATGCATCACATAGCATTGCATTTACTTGATATTATTACATGTCCTTTATTTACGTCGTGATTTTACTGGTTTGTCGTACTGGGGTCCGACCCCTGTTTTCTTTTGATGTTGTGGTTGTTTTGATGACATAGCAGGTCATTCCAGGGGTTTTGACGCGTCTGGTGGAGCGTCAGCGAGTGGTACCCAGTAGTCAGTCCGTTGATGTCAGAGTTCCCAGATATTTATATATATATTATGCTGGTTTGATACATTTGCCAAGGAGATGCCCTGTGTAGCTGTATGGTTATGTTTTAATGTTGTTTTGGATTTTATTTGTGGTTGTGGTGTCTAGTCCTGGCCAGTGCGGCTGTAGGATGTTTGTTGGGTTGGTTGTGAAACTAATGTTATTTTCGAGCGTATATTGTTGTTGTTGTGTTTTGAAATTTTTGGTATGTCCTACTTACGGGGAGGTCATGCCGAAATTTCTGTAGGCCCTAATGAACGTTTTGAACTCGTTTTCGCTGTTTACACCATTAATCCTTGTTGTGTGGTAATTAAATATCAATTAAGAGCACGGGCCCTGACACTTGATGTTAATTCCTAATTTTTTAATGACGTCCTTTTTTAAGGTTAATTCAAATTCTCTTGGCACAATAAAGGCTACATGCTGACTTTGCAAGAGGCAAAGTGTAGATACCCATATATACCCAACGGTCCAGCCCCAAAATAAAATAGGAAAAAAATATAAAATTGCATTTGTATGGAAGGATTTTATTTGCAGGAAGAGATTTTATTTGGGAAAGATTTGAAGAACAAATTTCAAATACCGCTAAAACAATTGTCATTTGAAATCCATCACAAATACCATTGAAAATGTCTAACTTGGTATGTTGTGGATTTGAAAATTGCTGGTTTTAGTCCATCTAAACAAGCCAATAAATAGAAATAATGGATTTGAAATCAAATCCATCCAAATGCAACCTGAAGGAAAGACACAAATATAAGGTGATGGCAGCTCTATACTTTTACCCTGGTTAAGCTTTATCATTAGTCTTGAAATTGAAAAGTGATCCACTTCAGACTATTACAGGATACTCCAGACATCTAAGCATACTGACAAGTTTCTACATCAAATATGGGCGAGGTGCGATATAAACCAAATCATCACTGTTTAGCAATAAAATCTGAAGCAGACAATTTCATTCTTCACCTTCCTGTCCTTCGCATACACTAAGGCCCACACATTGAAAGAAAAGGGTGAATATTGTAGACCCACGACATGCTTAGGCTCGGTTAGAGTATTATGAAAAAGATATTTACCCGAACTAGCTCAACAAATTTTTGACAATGTAGCAAAAAGCAAATAATCGATGCATCATCCTGCATAGAGCAGCAGATTATTAAGGATAGTGAAAAAGGTATTAACCATAACAGCAAACAAAGTAGTGACAATTTGAAGATAAAAACTTGAATGAAAAGGAAAATAATGTGAGAATAAGGAGCTATAACAATTATACATGACGACAATCAATTTAAAAAAAAACGCTGGGCGTGATTAAATAAATGTATCAATATGATGAGATTCTCGGGCATAATCTTGTAATGATAAAACCTGGAGATCCTAGAAAACTCATATGGTGGATCTATCACCAACTACTCAAACTAAAACTTGTCCTCACAAAAGATCAACAATGAGTTCTTTTATCTTTAAACCATTCATATTGTCATTGGTCAAGTGAACAAATTACGAATTACAGGTGGAGTCAATTTATTTTTATGAGATATACATCAGGCCAAAAGAATAATGATAGACAAAAATTTCAGCAAAGGATGAGGAATGTCTCAAGAGATGAAGGTGAAAAAAGTAAAGAAAAGATTAATAAGAAGCTGCGAATATAATAATATCAATAAAAATGTCATGCCATTAAGTCGACAAAGAAAAGGCTAGAGATAATCTACCTGAATAATTTGAGGATACCATTCTTGAATTTTTGCAAATGCATCATCAACCTGGCCACACCTTATTAGCTACATGAACAAGAAGAAGATACTATTAATTGCTATTCCAGGTACAAAAGTTGCTAATCAAATAGGATAACTAAACCCATAGAAAAACAAAACTTTCATTTCTCTCAAAGCGGCCATTAGTGAAAAAATTGCGGTTGATCCAATCAAACCTGCCTATAGCCAAAATTTTTCTGTGAATTGTCTCTAATATATTAGGGGTAGACAAATGCCAACCCATCTTGAACTCTTAAGTATGATAGCTAAATTAATTGACATCCAGTTGGCATAGACAACTATTGGTTGTTATGAAATTAACAATCAACTGACACCCTTCCTTTTAGAACTCAGTATAACAGTGCCAGTTTTTATTTAAATCTAGTCATAATGATACAATGAGCACCTAAGGGCATCTGCAGACTGAAGCACGTGCTCTTGTAGCACAAGGCCATATGGAACCAGGTAGCATGACATAACTGTAAAGAATCAATGCCCATGGTAACTTCACGAATATACAATGATTGAATGAATATATCATGAAACAGTGAAAGAGCATCTGTGCATGTACCAATGAAACCTAACATGCTCCGGTTATATTCTGTTAAGTTGCCCATTAAATCCACAAGAGGAAAACCTAAATTTTCTTGTGAACTGCATATAACTCAGAAACTATTGTTCAACCCTTACAAAAAGGGAGAAGATAAAAAGTAGAATGATTAAGCATTTTTCAAATTCAATAGTATAGAAGAGAGTCCCTGCTGAAACTTTAGAAAATATAAACTAAATTGTGACTTCAATAAATGAATTTCAGTGAACAGGTATATTCTTTGGCATGAACCTGACGAAGAGTCCTCCTTTGATTCAAAGCATACACAGAATCTTCTTCACCACAGCCAATTTCTGATCCTAAAGAAATCGGAGGAACCATACTTTTACTAGCCATGTCGAATAGTTGAAGTGTTTCTTCATACCCATAGTGTTGTAAATAGGACCGAACTATTCTGAAAAAATATACAAATGAAATTTGTCAAAGAATTTGGTGGCGTTTGGTTTTGCTTAACCAACTCAACTCAAAAGTTTCTAGAAAAAATGTTAAAAAAAGTTTTGAAATGGTATTTGAACTTGGATTTTGAAAATCGATGTGATACATTAAAAGAGATATGCTGTAATGAATACAGGGAAACGAACAGTGATGATAAGTAAAACATAGAAAAAGAATAAAAAAAATGTGTAACATTATGTTCCAAATAGTTTATTTGAAATATGAAATGATGAGCACTTGAGTAGTAAATTTTGAAGCCAAACACTGGTTGCGCTCTAGTATGGAACTCCTAAAGCCCAGCAAACAGAGCATATTTATGTTTTGACCGAATTCTTTACGAACGATATTCACCAATACTCAAGAAGCCAATAACACTAATACGCTCTTTGTATCTTTGAAAAAGCCACACACTACATAAGTACGAATTTAACAGTTAGTTATTGGCGATGACTGATAGTATTATAGGATTGTGACTCAATGGAGAGAAAGTGAGTGGTGAAAACAAAATATTAGAATTTCATATGCATAATTGAGCAGAAACCCTTAGGGAGACCCTCAAATGAGCGTTAATAATAAAAAATGCCAATTGTAAATTTCGAAACAATTTTTGAATAGTTGTTTCTTACTTACCCATAACCAGCATCCTGTGGCACTGAGATTTTGTCAATATCTATCTGTTGCCTTGATCTGTGGTCTGCTTCGTATGCCTGATTGACATATACAAGAGAGAATACAGCATTTTGAATCAATCGAAATATATTAATGTGCTAATTGGCATTTTATAGAAAGTTTCCGTCCTATTTTACAGCACATAATGAATAAGGATTATGCAAGCAGATTTGTGATCAAAATAAAATTATAGACGAAAATTCCTTCATTGATAAAACACGGAGGCTGTAGCCTGTAGGTTATTTTTTCACCCTCGATTTGAGAGGTCAAACCATTCACATTGGCATTTCAGCAGACAATAATTGAATTAATATCCTGATTAATAAATATGCAGTTTAAATCAAAAGTAATAAAACTTTTAGTACTACATAATGATTCTGATGCATAAATGGGACGACAGTATTAACTACTTGATGGATACTTTTTTCAGAAATGAGCACGTACAACATGAATTAAGCAAAGTATGATTCAATCAGACAATAAGGGAAAAGACAGTGGACGAGCAACTAAGATGGCTAATTGAACAAAAGAAGATGGATGTAAAACTTACTTTAATATCGAAAACAAATGGATCCTTTCCAAAGTTAACAGTTATCCTGTCATAATAGATCAATGCACAACTTTGAGAAGTTCAATTATTAAAGGAAACTCGCTATCGCGTTGACATGGAGCACATACTAGACCAACAAATGAAAAGAAGGCATATGTTATTGTAGCTCACATTAAAAAATATATACAAATAATGGAATAATTGTCATGACACATACACTTCACTCTGGCTGTGAACAGCAACCGTGGGAAACACGGGACCCTTGACATCTTTATAAACAGTTCCTACTACAGCACCGTTTTTCCTGTTAAATAGGTGATTAACAAAGAATATTCAAATTATAAAAAAAACAAAGAAAATTCACGAGTGAACCTAAGAAACGAGTAATAAAGTTGAATGATGCCCAACCCAAGTAAATAAAGATATGTTTATAAGAAACCAGTTAAAAAGAGCTAGATAACAGTTTGTTCTCGACCAACAAGCCCGTTATTAAATACTAAAGCATGGAGAATTTCCAACTTTATAAATAATCCTAAAGAGTGAATATCTTACGTGAAAAAAAATTGTTGTGTATCATAGTTTATACCACCTCCCACTGTATCACCAGTTGAGAAAGTTGGGCCAAATGTCTCCCCCTTTCCACGTCCACGATAAAGTAACCCATCATCCCCATGATATCCATAACTATTTGCTTCCCATCTGTCAAATAGAGAAGGATCAACAATGACTTTAGAATACAATAGACAGTGTGAAACTTGAAAACAATGACCTAAAATGGGAGAAATAGTCAAGCAGTAATCTCAACTAAATATTACAATATATATTTATACCATATGTACTGGTTTAGTTCTGAACACGTATAGCAGCTTTTTTAATTCCAAATTTTTCCACCTAAATTTGTAACATGACCATCACTTGGTAATGAATATCAAATAGAATAACCTGAATAACTTTACTGGCATTTGTCCTTCCAGAGCCAAGTAAAATGTATACAAATCTAAAGGGTAAAAAACAACAATAAATAAATCCCGTGTCCACGCATAATCGGTGTTCTAAAAAAAGGGATTGACGCGAAATGTGACGAAACCACATCGATTCAGCAAAAAAAAGGGGGGGAAAGTCAACAGTAGGTTGACCACATTAAGCATCATTAAAGGCGCTTAATCACGGTTTTTTTTTTCAATTTTTAATTTAACTCATTTAAAATTAAACACTTTCAATTTCCATCAATTAAAACTCAAAAAAAAAACTTCTGTTCAAAACAAAAGAAACCTACCGCCCATCATCTCCCATCAAAACCCTTCCCTTCAAAATAAAAAAATAAAAAACTGACTATTCTACCATTAATATTAATTACCATGGGATAATTAAAGTTATATATATGTGTTATTTAGCATATTTATTGGCATGAGATAATTGAAATTTTAATAAAAATTTAAAATTTTTATTTAGTTGCGTACTAAACCCATTCAAACATTGTAAAACTCGAAACTTGGTCTCGACAGCATAATAACTTGGTTAAAAAGCTCCTTAAGCGCACGTATTTGAAGTAAGCAGGGTTCAAGAAACATCAAAATGCAAATAACAAATAACATAACCCAGAAAAAATATAATGCGTGCACAAGGATAAAACAATACACATACCCCGGCTGGCGACGGAGTTTGAAAGCAGAAGTGGTGAATCCGATGGCAATTTGCCCCTTAGCACCTGCATTCTTCACTAAGATCTCAAAATAATAAACCAGCCGCTTCATTGGTGCGGCGCGATTCGCCTGCACGACTCCGACGTCGTGTCCATGTAAATTAACGCTTGGATACGATACGGAAAGCTTGTCGGGTCCTACCAATGAAAACCCACCGGAGCTATTTACCGTATCTAGCGCAGTTGGAGCCTCCTCAAGATCCTCGTCAAATTCAGATTTACTTTCTGGGGTTAGGGTTAGGGAAGTGTTGCGCCAAACCTGGAGGAAGTAGGATCCAGTAAAACCGTTGGGCGATGGCAATTGATTTTGTGAAGTTGTTTCAGACATTTTATGAAGGATCAATTAAGATTGCTGCGGAGAAAATATGGGAATCTTCGATGGGGAAATCAAGAATAAAACTTAAAGGCGAGGTCTCTTGAAGATTAGGGCGGGCGAGAAGAACTTTTACTGTTCCTAATATTTTCTCCCCTCCAATCAGGACTTAACTACACTCCATACGTACTCCACTTTAATTATTTTTATAAATAAATATATAGAGAGAGGGAGGGGGGTTGGAGTGCTGAAAAGCGCTGGAACTTAAACTGAATGCGACTTTATAAATAGCTGATACGCTTTTATCGGTCACAAAACGGTTTTCAGATAAAAAAAACCATATTACAACATATAGTCGCTAACTCCGCTCTTTTAAACGAACCTGGACGTCCCAATAAAGTAATATTCTTAGCATAAAAAGTAATAATTTTTCCTGGATAACCCAGATAACCGTCTCACAAAATACGACCCGTGAGACCGTCTCACACAAGTTTTCGCCTACTTTTTATTGTGAATATCGGTAGGATTGACCCGTCTCACTGGTAAAAATTCGTGAACCGTTTCACAAGAAATATACTCTTCTCTCATTACCATATCTTTAATATTCCATACTATATATTTTTTTAAAAAAATTCCTTACTATATTATATTATAATAAAAATTTTAAAATAGGTGGATGAAAATCATTTATTCAAGCTTTCACCAATTTTTTTCACCTCAAATAACCAATTTTTTCACCTCAAATAAAAAAAAATATCAATTGTTAGGATCTTTTTTAGAACAAATAAATATTTATTCTTGAAATCATCATGCGTCACTCGCCTATCATTTCGTCACGGTCTCTTTAACAAAATATGGCAAACAAGCATTATCACAGCATCACACAATACCTCATCCACGTACTTCTCGATTTAAAACACCATCAAATCTTGTATTTTTACTTTCAACTCCACACAATTATTCAACCATCATATCCTGTATGGTTAATGATATAAATATGTAGATAAACTCGATTTCTCCATCATCCCACTACCAGCCACGTTGAATTATATCTAGTGTACAAAAATTATTTATGCATGTACTGCATGCTTTCCACGACCTAATACATGTAATATCTATATATATATTATGAATAATTGGGTTTGATTTTAAATCTTATCATGGAAAGATGGATATGGAGAATAGTTCGACTCAAGATTAATTTAGAATCAATATAAATTCAATAACCGAGAAAATCCAGCAAATAACAAAAACATTTTAGTCGAATCCAATTTGAAATTTTTCCATATTATCTCAAACCTTTAATTATTAAAATTATTGTCTCCCTTGACAGATTGACTTTGTAAGCTGCCTGACCAATTTAATTTAAGAATGGATGTTGATAAGGGTTTAGATACGATCACGAATTGATTTAGTGTTGGGGCAGTAGTTCCGGGTGCGTTAGCTTGGTGCGTTTGACATCAAGGTTCGTTTAAAAGAGTGGAGGAGTTAGCGACTATATTTTGTAGCATGGTTTTTTTTTTTTTGGGAAGGGTTTTCCAATGTTTGTATTTATTCGAATCAGACTCAATGGAAGCAGTGCAAGCTGTGCACGATCCTGGCTCTAGAAATCCGATGTATGCTCGAACAAGCTCCATTTTTATCGTTCCATCACATGAAAAGGACGGCTAATGGGGTGGCTCTTTCGTTGTCTTCTAATTTAGAATGGATGGTTATTGATCTGTGTGGCTTAATTCCGTTGTAACTCGAGAATTTTATTCCTAGTTTATCATATGTTTTATTAAAAATAAATAAAAAATCTAACTAGCATTTCATTACTTTTAAAATATGAATAAAATTAACTAGACACGCACACTCCAAGCCACACGGTCATATATAGCCATTGTTCATCGCGTATTCACATTTTTTAAAAAAACAATTTAATTTTTAGGCTATATCAACTCTGTATTAGCACATGCCGGCAACTATGTGTTTTGAGAGTGTTTATCCTTTCAATTCAGAGCAGACAAATTGGCATATAGAAGTCAAAACAGACAAACTATACATTGCTTCGCTCATGTATACTTCAACCAATAAATGTATATCATACTTATTATTTAGCATCTACTGTAAGATACAATGCCATGTAATGCTCATTAAAATGAACGAACAAGATACAGATCTTCACCTCGTAGCCCGAAATGAACTCAGAAATTAAGGGAAATATGTCCAAAAAAAAATTTGTTTGTCACAAGGAGAGTATAGGTGTGGCGGAGCTCATTCAGCAGCACCGTACATTGCATGTTATCAAAATTTCTCACCGTAGTAATAGGCTGTTCCCACCATTAGTGCGACTGTGGCACCTTGAGCAACCACACGAGCTCTCATTAGTTTCTGACCCAAATGAGAATTCCCCTGTCTGAAACTAATCAGACCAGCTGTAAGAACCCCTGCAGTTATAAATGCACCTGAAACACAAAAGCCCTCGATATTATAATGGATTGAAGAAAGTTCTGATATACATTGAAAAAACAGTTAACAGGTTTAGTCATTAGTATGTTCGCCTGTCAAAAGGCTTGCACCATTACCATGCTGGCAAATATGTACTTTCAGGCTATAAGGAAAGTTGATCCAAGAGATTGGTAAAATGATTGGGGGGGTTATTCGAAAATTGAACCCTTCGTTTTTCTTTACACCCTTGGACCAAGCTTGCCACGCGTGGCACCTTAAAAGGCAGGTAACAAACACAATTCTGCATTAGTTCTTTCTTACTTCAACTTTCACTCCTGGGAAAGCTGTGAAACCAAGGCCCATCCATTTCACACCTAACTTCTTCTATCTACCACAAGGCTTGCATGATATACAACTTAATTGCAGGAACAATTGTACTCCAAAAAAGCTATAACAAGCTGACACCACTTTTCAAAAGGACATTTTACAACCACAATGACAGTGATAATTCGGCTTGCAGTGTATATCAAGGTCACTTCATATGAAGACAAAAATAATTATCTAAAATCCATGTTCACCTCCCAACTGATTGCTAAGCAAAACATCTTATGCACATTCACAGCTCTTTCTCCATCTATAATAGCTAAAGTTCATCAGCAGTGCTCTTTGCAGGAACATTTATGAAATGGAATTTTACATGTACCACACGGCTCCATAGCAAATCCTGGCGTGACATACAAGCTTGACAAATTAATACCTTGGGTTTGGATTCACCTATTGAACTATAGCCTAAATTTGATTTTCTATTAAGAATAGAATTACCAAAATGGATGAAACTACAAAAAGCTATTAACAAATTAGGGTTGATGATGTGGTCTGCATTTTCAATATCAACTAGACCAAGATACATTTATCAAACACCAATAGCGGCTTAAAGCTGTCGAGCGCTCCAAACAAACTATAAAGTGCTATATAAATGGGAATTTACGGATGGGGACAAAGGAGCATAAAGGATATCAACTTCACTTACTTACAGTAACAAGTAAAGCTAATCGCATGATGAGAATGTTATGCATAAGCTCAAATGTACATATAAGCATAAACAAATTACAAAAGATTGACTGGAAGAGAAATTTACCAACTGGGACAAAGGGATTCCTAACACGCTTTTTCTCTTGGAACAGTTCTTCTAGTTCCGAATTGACTGTTCCCATCTGTTCAATATAGTTAGTTGAAAACTAGAGAAAAAACATGTCCAATCGACCAAAAAAGATGACATAAGGCGAAATTCCTGTGAACTGTTCCAGGCATGGAGCTAGAGAAAAAACATGTCCAATGGACCAACAAAATAGCACAAGGCGAAATGCCTATTAACTGTTCCAAGCACTGTACTTGGTGATATTTCTGCATTTCGATCTATAAAAAAAATTCAACTAAACGTGATATTAACACCATAATCCCAAATCCAAATTTAACTAAAGGAAATTCGATTAAAAGATAATAAACGCAAACCTAAAGAATATCTCGCTCTCAATTTTTCTGCCTAACACAATTAACAAAATAAACTGAAACATCATACACTCACCTCGAAAGAAATAGCGCAAAATCACAGGTGAAATTCGATTTCTAGAGAGAGTCGAAAGGGCAAAAATATATCTTTCGGAAAATCTGGATTGTTACTGAGTTATTCAAAGCTGTAGCCTGCAGATGAAATGGAAACAGGTGTTTCGCATAGGAACCAGGCGAACAAAGAGAAATTGGGCTGGAACGCTTTGATAACTTAATTAGACTGGATTCTTCGGCTGCTGAGCCCATTGTCTATTTCATTGTTACTTGTAACTCATTAGTCCATTTTCCTCCATCCTCAGAAATGGAAAATATTATTTGCTAATTTGAAGCAAGTATTTCAAATTTCTACGGCACAAATTATATAATAATTATAATCTTGGTAGAATCCTCGTATAATAAATATAAAATTTGAATATGTAATATGGTACTAGACGAATCAAATTTAAAAAATATTAAAAATTTCAATTCTAAATGATTTTCAAATTAGATGAAGTTAAATTTTTTCACAAGTATTAATTTTTTTTTTTGAAGAAGTCATTAATTATTGATTTTAGTGGGGGTTAGCGTGTAAATGTAGATGTAAAATATAACTTTTCCTTATCCGCAGGTGAAATGAGATAATCTCCAGAAAGATAAAAACTGGCAGAATGCCACGTGTCGAGTGAATATGACGAGTTATAGGTTACGTGGCATTTTTATCTTCCCTCATTAATTAATTGCAGATTGAGATTTATAATGTCGATTCCAAAGATTTAAGATATGCTCACAGAAGAAATTAATGAGAGAGCGAGGAAGGACAGTGATGAATGTTTTGGCTTTGGGTCTTTTGATATCTGCATCACTTGTAACATCAGCAGGGGTTCTTTCTCCAACTCGAGGGAAGCGGAATTCAGGAGAAGATGTTATAGTAAAAGAAGGGCATCGAGTAGTTGTTGTTGAATTTGAGAAGGATGCTGGAAATACCAAGATTTCGATTTTACCTCATGAAATACACGACCAGGTTGATCATGAGAATGGGAAGGAGAAATTGTCCGGAACATCAATGGAGAATTCGAGAGAGAAACTAATGAAAGAAAACGGAGTACATCATGGTCTTAGTCCGAAAGAGCTCGTGTGCGATGCTTATGGTAAGTGCAAGCCCAAAATCGAGTGTGCCATGGGAAAAGCAAAGGAAGGGTTGGTGGGGAAGGTGCATGAGGCGGAGGATATGTCTTATGAGGTCGAGGAAGAGGCTAGAGAAGCGGCGAGTGAGGCCGTTTGCAAGGTCAAAGATGCTGCTCACAAGGCCTATGATAAAGCACGGGAAGCAGCAGAAGTTACGAAGGATGCTGCTAGTGAAGCTACAAGTAAAGCAAAAGATATGTTAGGTGAAAAGGCTGGTGGGGGAAAGGAAGGCGCAGAAGAAACGGTGGAAAACGCCTCGAAAAGAGCTAAGAAGGGTGCGCGAGAGGTCAAAGAAGAAGGGAAGAAAGAATTGAGCGACATTTCAAGGCGGGCCCGTGAAGTCGCTTTCGACATGTTTGAGTACGCGATGCCGCCTTTGAGTATGGCGTTCATTGCGCTGCATTTGCTGGGATTCGCGGTAGCCTATGGGACGAGTGTTTGGGTCACATTTGCATCGAGTTATGTCTTGGCCTCTGCACTGCCTAGGAACCAGTTTGGTCTTGTGCAGAGCAAGATATATCCAGTGTATTTCAAGGCCATGGCATACAGCGTGGGGATGGCATTGCTGGGACATTTGATGAGTATTCAAACGAACGCGAAGGGTGTTGGGATTTTCCAAGCCTCAAATCTCATGATGTCCATCGTGATGATTTTGGTGAACTTGCTCTACTTGCAGCCTCGCGCGACCAAGGTTTGCACGTGAAAACTAATTCCTAAATTATGATTTGCATGTACGTAACACGAATGTAAAAGTTAATTAATTAACATTTGACGGTAGGTGGTGTTGGAAAGAATGGAGGAGGAGAAGGAAGGAGGCGGCGGCGGAAAAGGAACAGCCGGAAGAAGCGTAACGAGGAAGAGCGAGATGCTGAATTCAACTTCGTCTTTCCTCAACTTTATGACTCTCATGTCCCTCACATGTCACCTCCTTCACTTAGGCCGGCTTATGCATGCCACTACCTGTTAATTTCTGTTGTGATCTTTGTGTATCATTTCAGTGTACAGTAAAACTAAAACATCTGTTTATAGTGTCGGGAGCTTGAAATTTATTTAAAAACTTATTAATTAATCGATAAATTAATAATTTTTATTAGGCAACACAAAATAAAAAATTTGATCGTTCGAACAAACAATAATAGAATATGAGCAATGTAAATTAAATTACAAGATTTAAATTGAAAAAAAATTTAACAATGTAATTATTTTATTAGATTTTATTGGTTATGTTCGTATTTTTATATAATTATTAATGTATGATATTAACAAATTTTTATTTATTTAAGTAGATTTTCGAAAAAGTATTTTCTTATTAATGGAAGACTGTTTTTTTTAGTTTTATATATTTACAAAACCACGATTTTGATTATTTATATTGTCATATTTTATTAGCATGTAGACATCGTCTTCCCTGAGTGCGGCAACAAGGTATACTTCATCTACCGAAAGATCTTTTGACAAATTTCAGAGCATTTGGTGTCCTGTCTAAGCTTGATAAAATGGAAATTATCGTATGAGTTTTTCTCGACTGGTTCTGATGTTGAACTGAAAAAGTTGTGGGACCCTTAGCTCCTAATCGTTATTACAATGCAATCTGATTAGGGTTAAGTAATTACAGCGAAAAACGAGTTTAAATTTTTTTTACAATGAGCCCAAATCATTTTATTTGATTACTAAAAATAGTATTTCATCTCACGTCATAAACACGCCCACACGTAATCAAAACCAATCATATACAAACAACTCATATCCTCGGGACATGTCCCGGTATATAGATACATATACATATATACTGGGAACAAGACATAAACATAAAACCTCAGCTCAAGCTGTGGCTCCCTCCAGAAGTACCATCTCCGGTCTCCTGATATCCTGGAGTACCTGTCATTGTCCACACACAAAGACAACAACAGCCCCCCTTAGGGGTGAGCAAAGCTCCGTATGAAACAACCAATCATATATACCACAAGTATCTAAACAATGATATATGGTATGTAATGCATGTATGTCGTGCAGGTATCGGGTCAAATGCCCATCCACTGAGCACATGTCAGAATCAAACGAATCGCTATCAAATCAATGCTCGACCTGGCACACCAGCCTCAATAAGGGATACTCATATGATAGTGTCGACAAAGCGCCGTCAAATCCCAAATCTCATATTCAATCATCGGGGCCACAATTGTCTATGCTTTACGGGTCATATAATACCAACATAGCAATTGTGTTCACAAACCCCAGAATCCAATCAAATCATAACAGGGTATCTAAGGATCATAGCTCAACGTGCATGTCATGTATCGATGTATGCATCAAATGATGTGTGTTAACAAAACATTTATTTTATACATCGATATCTCAATCTCAATGTCATGTATGCCACATCAATCAACAAATAAGACATATAGACACATAATCTCATTCCATCCAATCAATCCAATCAAGCCAACATATATCATATAATACAGATATCTGTCGTATGTTACCCGATCGCAACATACCTCAATTCTTCGTTTCCAGTTGATGTAGCCTGAAGATATTGATATTACACTTTATCTACACCAATAACATACTCATTCCAATCAATAACATACTCCAAAATCATTAAATTTGAAACTTCGAAAATTCATATCAAATCCAAATCATATCATAATTCAATTCCGACTTCGAATATAAGTTTATTTTCGGTTATTCTACTGCATACAGCAAATTCAACTTCAAATACATGCTATTCCAGCACTTTGATATTTAGAGCTGCTGGAACCAGAAGAAAATTACCTCAATCAGAAGCCCTCAACGCGAAGATCACAAATATATCATTTGTTTCGCGTTTAGACAGCGTTTCGAAGTCGATTCGGACGAAAGAAAATTGATTTCTCTCGTTTTTTCGAAGTTGCTAAAAGATAGAATGAAGAAATCGAATAGCAAAATCATTCTTATCCTTCCACCGTTTCGGCGCTCGGGCGGTAGACTTCTCGCGCCCGAGCGCGAGAGGTTCTGCCCCCGAGTTTCAAATGCATCGCGCTCGGGCGGTCAAAAACTACCACTCGGGCGCGGCATATTCTGTCCGATTATCACTTGCATCGCGCTCGGGCGGTCGCAAACTATCGCTCGGGCGCGATGTCTTCTGCTCGAATACTCAAAATTACTACCTTGACCGCCCGGGCGCCACATCTTCTATACAAATATTTATGTTTGTACTATATTGGCGTCTGGCTTCTCCACTCGAGCTCTTACAACGTCAACTCATATTCAATATCCATTTTCTCAATTTCATTGTCATAATATACATCAAATACATAATCACATGACAATTTCATAAATTATCGATAATCACACAGGATTTACGATAATACGATACACGGTCCTTACAAAAGTGTACCTCCATAATGTATCATCTTTTGTCCATGTTTTATGTACAACTTCTTTCATCTATCTTTTTTTCCTTTAAGTTTTGATGTACGTTAAGGCTCGGCTAAATTCATATCTTTTTTAGAAACCTTATAGATTAATTGATGTTTTTTGTTTCTTAGTTCAAGAATATCTAAGAATTTTTTACTTGTCTTGCAGACAATCTTTTATATATTTTAGGCTAAAATTTTGTTTCATGATTTTTTGAATCATATTGTGAAATATAGTTATCTGAATGAAGAAACCAGAAAAATAAAGTGTTTCTTGTCGAAACATTCCTTATACAATTGTACCATGTCTATGGGTCTCCATTATATCCTTCTTGATTCCATATTTATTCTTTTTCATATATACTCTCATCTAAAATAACATCATCAAACCGGTATACTTGAACTAGGTCTTGATAATAAATCGGTTCTTCAATATCCGGAGTTGGTGCTAAGCGCCTTATTTTTTTTGCTCGTTTTATGTACAATTGGTTGAAATGTGTATTCTTGTTCCAATGTCTAATAATTGTAGTCTTTAAAACTTTCATCAGCTCTGATATGAGCTTTTCTGAAAATTTTTCTAGCTTGTGTTTGTTAGTACTTAGAGATGAATTTGAGTCTTGATATTAGATTTTGCTTTTTGGTTGTCCACTTATTTATCCAGATTTGTAAGATTCGTCCAATTCTTTGTTGGGATCAAGAATTGTTGCCATGATTTTTATGACCGATGTTCAGTCATCTATTATATCTTTTCTATTTTTAAAATCCAATACATCAAAGTTCAAACGTAACCTTGTAAGAATATATTGGTTCTAATATAACTAATTATCATAACCCCGTAATGATGTCTCAGTCCTATTATTGTTTTGGAAAAATAACAATATATATGAAAAAAATGGTATATTAGGAAATACACATCTCGTAACCAACAAAAGTATTTAAAACATTTAATTAATAACATTGATATATCTACAAAATCGACAACAAATTTCAAATACAATTTCAATGCCAGTGACTCGCCAGTTGCTTGAAATTTCATAATCACATAATGAGCAGTCGGCATATTTCTTCAACAACCCTCCTAAAGAAAAATCTAGCATTCCCACGTCAAATAAATGAAATAAAATAGAAGGCAGCTAGCCGAGGCCAAAACATCAAGATTTATAGGTAAAACAAATTTCGCAGCAAAATCATGCTAAGAGGTATATAGGAGAAAGGCAAAATTGAGCCTTCTAGCCATTTTTGTTCCGTCCTTCGTTCATTTCTGTAAATAGATAAATTTTTTGGCGACTCTGCAGAACTGGTATTCCATGATCATGCAATGGGCAATTAACTTCCGGTAAAATAATGGCCAAACCCCAGTTCTCCTTTGCACATAACTAACATTAGTCACATTTGATGTTTCGGTAGATTCTCCTGACAAACAATCTAGAGCCCAGATATCCAACTGCGCCTGAAATTTCACAGCAGATAAAATAGTTATCAACAATGTCAAATACCAATAGGAAAGAACTTCTAACTGCAATGATAAAAGTAGCCTTTCATGCCTCGCTGAAGGGCAGGAAGAAGAGAACGAACAAACTTACCGCATAGTATTCCCAAACCAAGACAGAACATCAAAGTGTATCCGAAATAAAAGCTGGTCTGAAAGAAGCCGGACATCCTAGTCTTCACATGATAGTAATACACGGAATAGAGGTACACATAAAGAGAAGTAGAGGCAGCAGAAAAGAATGAGGTCCATTGCCAATGATAGTTCTCCGCATTCAGCAAGAAATAAGTCCCAACAATTGTAACACATATAGTGACGATGATCAGAATTACAAACACGAGGAGCATGAAGCCATAGACATAATAAACCTGAAAACAAAACAGCAAAAAATTACACATGTTGCTCCCTCAATTACCAGATAGAGGATAATCCGTTTATGATCATCCTCAGCTAAAACTTGACAATTCATGTCAAAAACTATAATTTTATTACAGTTTATTCAAGAGTTAAATCTTCTAGCCACTCACTTCAAACGGCAACTCATATTGTCCAAATTTACCAAGAAATTCACTCGCTCAAGGCCAAAACTGATCACATTTCCAAATACTGTAACACAGCCTGTAACATTTGAGACTGTTTGGATCACCTTATAAATTGTTTCAAACATCTTATAAGATAGTTAATAACTTATAAGATGTTTGCAAATTGTAGTTAATTTCTTTTAAAAAATCATATGGAAAATAAAAATAAGCTATAATGTCTCATTAAATCTTTTATAAAATATAAAACCCTGCCAATTTGTTTAAGAAGTTTACATATTTTTTTATCAAGATGACTTCAATACTCATCCCAAAATCCCAATTATTCTCTGAATTTTTTTCCCTCCGTATTTTCTCTCTTCTACTAACTTGATTTGTTGCAGTTTCCTCTCAATTTGTCTTCTTGAATGAAGGATTTTATCCAAACATTTTTAAGAGCTTACTTTTAAATAAACTATTAGAGCTTTATATGATCCATCACTCTCAAACTATAAGAACTTACGACATCCAATTGTACTTTGTACTATAGATATGGAGCCAAAATAGATGCTCCGATGCATAATGAAACATAAATTACCTTGTAATTCCAGAAGGAAGTGAAGACAAAATACATTTCAATAAAAATGCTTCCAAACGGAAGCAGACCACCCATGAGAGAGATAACCGATGGCGTGAGATACCATTTCTTCTCAGGAATCGGACGAGGAATTGTCTTAACTCGGCAAGGGTTGTTTGGAGTACCACTCCAGTTTCTTCCAACAACAGTACCAAGAAGTGCCAATGGGAAAGAAATAAAACCCCATATGATGAAAACAACCACAATCGTACCAAAGGGTACGGCAGCTAGCGATCCATAAAATATGGCAACAGTATTCAAGAAAAACCCAATACCAAAGCACATGAAAGGAAACAGCGATGCAGTGAGGATCATTGACTTTATCCATTTTTTACCTGAGTAATCATTTAGTTTTATAACATGTTAAAGGGGTGTAACAATTTATAGGTAAAGGAAATTTTAAGCTCCAATAAAATTAAAACTATAGATGACAAGGCCCCCGAGTTGTTAGGAGAGGAGAGTTGACCGTCAAAAAGAAACATACCCCCATTTCGAGAATACATGCCTCCACTCACATAACCAGCAATGAAAGAGGTGAATGCATAACAGATGATAAAAGTGGTCACAATTGCTCCTCTCCTGATATACAAGACAACAGCAGGTTATATCACTTGAAACAAGTCAGGTTGAGTAAAACAAAAGGTAAAATTCAGATATCTTGGAGCAACTGACACCATGATAATGCTAAACATGGGAAGATGAATTTCATGTAGCCAAAAAAGAAGGAAAAACTACTGACTCAAAAACATAGGGAAAACGTAAAAAGTGTTCAAGAAACAGGAACTATGAGGCAATCATCGAGGGAGTTGAAAACTAATGTGCCTTACTAACATTTTGTAGGATCTGTAAATTACTATAAATTATCTAAGTAGAGAAAAAATTGTATTATAAAAATTTAGTCACTGCAAGTTGATGCAAAGTCATACAGAGTGAAATCAACTATTTAATGCCTACTGTAGACAAAATAAAGGATAGATAATGCCACTGACAATATATAAGTCATAAAAGATTTCTATTGAACATGAAGAATCTTAATTTACAAATTCTTAATTTCATTATTTTCTTTCTTTCTGAAAAAGGTTAGGAGGCACTGAAAGGAAAAATGACAGACTATCCAAACTATAACAAACTCACGTAAACAAGAACAGACCCAACAACTTGGATTTGCCAACAAATAATCAAATCCAACTTAAAAGCTACACTCGAAGAAACTGTTTGGATGATATATCAACTATTGTGTTTTTCATATGAGTTTAAAGTTTCCAACCTCGGGTCTCATTAAATATGATCCCAATCGAAACAAGCTAGATCTACTGCTTAACTCATATTAAAATACTAGCGAGATCCAAAATCTCAATACATGCCTTTGACATACCCTATGTATAACATCCCGATGATTGCCAAAATGATGACAAGAAGTACGAGATTTGCTAATTGAGCACCAGTGCCAACAACAGCTGAGAGAAGAGCCAAGTTTTGGGGAGGCCGAAATACATCACCATGGACAAGTTTCCACCCGGACTCCTCACTCACATCCCGCTCCTATACAAGAAGAGTAAGAATTTAAAGGAAATTACTTCATGGTGCAAGCAAATAAAGAGGCACGCAGCACAAAAAACCATTCAGTGACAAATTTCAGCATATTTTATGCAGGCAAAAAAATGTTCAGAAATCACTACCAGAGTCTCAAGATCATCATCTTCCCGAGCATATTTAGCGTAATCATTGCGAAGGGTGCGCATCAATATCATTGAAACCAGACCAGTAAGGAAAATCACCATCATGAAAGAATTAAAAACAGAGAACCAGTGAATCTGCAAAATGATCATTCTTGGATAAGATGATAAGGAGGAATAACATAAATCATTGGATCAACTGAATAGCTGTTATATGCTCCCCTATTTAGTGGTATCTTCAAAGAAAAGTGATTAGTCATTGGGTAATACAATGTTACCAGAATAGTTGATATCAAAGACACAGGCATATGTTTCAAGAAATAATTAAATACCTGATGCTCAAAAAAGGGGTAGTCTAGATAAACGTCAAAGCGGCGTGCAAACGTTATATTGGTTGCAACCCATTTGACAGAGTAAGTCATATCTAAAACTCTTCCCTCTTCAAGCGGTTTAGGAACTTCTTGAGTGAGATTGACGTGAATGATCTGCAAGCACAAATATTCAATTTGAAATATAAAATGCACTTGCACCAGGAACATAAAATAATTACTATGTCGAACAAGCAAAACATCTCAATGAAGCCACCTGGTTTTCATTATATTTGATGATGAGATTCTTATGTGTAAAAAGCACATGCTTTATATCACGAGTTCTATCAGGAAGCACCTCACCAATAAAACCTTCACAGATGAAGTAAAGGTTAATCACAATATAACATAGCCAACCTATTAGATGTATAAAGATATACAAACGTACCCCACAATGGCAAATCATCTTATTGCCAAAGAGCCATGCACACGTACAGAAACACAAGTTAGAAATAAAGAGTAACAATGCAAAACAATAAAAACATTCTAAGATCTGAAAAAATAGAAAATAAAAAAAAAATGCCTAGCCACACCAGTGTGGTGTCATCTCATGTACAATCATGGGACACTTACCCATAAAAAATTCAAACCAGTATAAATTCTCTACAGCTTCTCTGAATTGCTTAACCTTAACCGAGTTCAGTTCAATCTCGCAAATTGTAGTCCTCTCTACATCTCCTGCAAAAAGATATTGTAGAATTAAATGGCCAAAATTCTGGGAGATAAAAGATTGCAACTAGATAAAATTCGGGTAAATAATATTACTCTTAAACTTTATATCAATTTGGCTATCTATAAGTTCATTCCCACCAAGAACCTCGCCAAGCCCGCCCCACTTGTGAGCAGCATTTTCAGATGGCCGGCAAAATGGGAGGCTGTAATAATTGTAAGTTTCCTGGGGATTGTTAAATGGGCCGACCTTGTTTACCCATAGAGTGACGGGGTCACCTGCTTGATACTGCATATTTTACGATGTCAACGGTTAAAAAGGCATATCGTAAACATTCTGTCTACATCACAAAATTGAGAAATTATATTTTCCAAAAATGAAACTCGAGAAAAAGGCAGAAACTTTATGATCAAATCGGACAGAGTGTACATATGTGAGTGTTTGTACATATAATCTAGCAATTTAAGAATCAAATTCACCAAAGAAAGAAATACAGATAAACGTAAATCAACACAGAAATCAAAATTAGCAGAAAACTGCATGCATTGGAAACACTACAGGAAACCTGTTGAACGTCAAGGTGACGACTAGCCCACATCTCTTTACCCTAAAAAGGACAATTTTTTTGCAGAAAAAGGAGGAAAAGGGTAATGTAATAGTCCGCTATTATTTATCAGTATTTATAACTTTTTGTGCGACCTTCTCCACATTCATCGTGATTCTGGAGGTGGGGTGGGGGGAGACAACTCTGTTACTTGCTTCTCCCGTACATACTAGATCAAATTCCTTTTCTCGCCAGATACATTACCAGTTGTACAGAACTACGAAACCCATCGACAATCAAATTCAACCAAAATCGGCATAGAAGCAATCAAAAACTACACAACCCCATAACCTAAAGAACAATTGTAGTAACAGGGTATGCAAACAGCAAAACAAATAAAGCTCATAAAACTAACATCTTCACCTTTCCAAGAGTGGAGGAAACAAGGAACAAGAACGAAATAATAAAAATGCAGTGTGTTCGAACGGCGTCGCACATCGCTTGAATTTCTCGGCGATGCAGATATTGCTGGATCTGAATCAATAATGCGCCAAGTGCGAAGATCAATTTTTCTTCAATTCTCACTTAAATTCCTGTGTATAATTCAGATCTCAATAGGAACTGGATTTTCCGAGGTTATATAACGCTTAGATTAAACTTAATATGGCTACCTTTTTTTTGGATCTGAGTAATATTCCCATTATGTACACAACCGTGTCTAAAATAAATATATAAATATAGGCTAATATGTGGAAATTTTAATTGTCACAACCCCTAATGTAAAATAAACAGGTTAATGTCTTTTTTGATCTTAAAACTTTTGTTCGATTTACTTTTGACAAAAATTTGTGTGAGACGATTTTACGGGTAATATTTTGCGAGTCGGATATCTTATTTGGGTTATACGAGAAAAAATATTATTTTTTATGCTAAGATTATTATTTTTTCATGTGAATATCGGCTCACAGATAAAAATTCGTGAGACCGTCTTATAAGATACATACTCTTTACTTTTTTTAATGGATGTTGCGAAAACACAAATATAATTATTTATCGTTTTTGGGTTTTTTTATATGATCTAACTAAGTTGTCTTTCCTCTCTCGAATTTATATTCATTCTTCTTTGTCATTATTGAGATCGTGAAATTAAGGTAGTGGCTTACCAAACTTCAATTCAAGGCAAAAATGAAGTCACAGAGTAGATGCAAAAAACCAAACGTGAAGCACAACACTCGCCACTATGTTTTTGCATTGTTTCATCTAACATCCAAGTTGTGGTATCCAAGAAAAAAAGTCAAATGAAATACTTTACTGTAGTTGTGTAAGGAACCAATGTGAGTTCTTCCATTGGTACAAGTCTGTAAGCTATTGTTTGTTATCAAATGGAAGTGAAGGGTGAATCAGTTGATGACATTAGTGCGAGTTACAACAGCTATGGTGGTGTGGAGAGACAACCTGAGAAGTGCGAGGTTATGTCTATGGTGCATGAGACAGAAAATGGTTCGGTTGCAAACGAATATGTTCATGTTAGTTGGGTTGCTTGTGTATTTTGACTCTTGGTGCTCATGATTTTGTTGTTCAAGTAAAGTTGATGTTCGTTTTTTGCGAACTTTGGTTAGGCAGATGATCCTTTGTTATAATGCATATATAATTCCTCTCGTATTTTGTTGGTATAAATGAATAAGCTTTATCGTGTTAATGAGTATTCTGGTATAAGCACACTAGTTATTATGCACACGCGATGCGTGTGTGTACAATCTTTTTTTATCATTATCGATTGACTAAAGTGAAATTTGATAAATTATGGACGGACTAAATTGATATTTGAATTTTTTAAATAAAAAAATAAAAGAGTGTATTGAAATTTTTTTAAAAAAAAAAAACAAAAAACAAAAGTGTAATATTAGTATCATATGGTAAAGTTAGAAGAAAAAATTGGTATCCTTTCTAGGCGGTTACTATCATGCCCTCAATCTTAATATAATAGAATAGACTAGGTGGTTACTATCATGTCCTCAGTCTTAATATAATAAAATAGATGTAATTTCTGTCATATTTTGTGGATATGAACGAAGAAAATTTATTATGTTAATGAGTATTTTGTACATTGTGAATGAACTAGAAAATGAGTTGCATTGGAGTTGTCAATAGAATTCTGGAAATAAATTTGTAATTAACAAAAGCAACATAAATTCTAGTAATGACAATAGAAAATGGCACCGATATAACAATAATTCAACTTGCAATCCATGAAGAAAAATGCATTATCATTCAATTACATTTGCGTTCACAAAACAATACCAACCAATTTTCTTACCCAAAAACTAAAATCAGTTGTCATCCCATAAACTTCAAAACAATACATGCAATTTTAAAGTGGATCGACTCAATCGCTGATCCGACTATGAAATCATTTGTTTTAACAGTAAGTCATTTGTGAGACATATCAACTATGTCCATATTTACAAAAATAATAAATATTTTTTCATAAAAATAATATTTTTTCATGAGAAACTCAAATAGAAAAATTTTATCATAAAATTGACTCATAAAATCGTCTTACAAAGTTTTCTTTTTGTTGTTCTTAGTATTGTTGGGGTAATTGTATATAATGTTTGTCATAGAAAATCACGAGATAGAAATGAGTTAAACAAATAGCTACGAGAAAATAGTCGAGGCAAGAGTTTGACTATTTTTCCTTAAAACGATATTGTCTCACCCTGATACTCACGGTTGTTGACAATTCATTTCCCAAGATACAACGACTACGACTTCAAAATAGTAGCATCACAAATTTTAAAGTCACACGAGCTATGACAATATTTAGAACACTATCAATATGAGATACAAATTTTTCAATTTCGAATTTTAAACGTTAAACTTAAAAATCAAATAATAAGAATTTAAAATTTGCAAAACTTGGATTTAAGCGCAAATACTTAAAAAAACCAAAAACTAGACGATAGCTCTCGAATTTAATTCTAAATGTCGAATTTAAGCATATAAACTTAAAAAATCCAAACTCAATATTTTATATCTTGAAAATTTGAATTTTAAGCGATAATACTTAAAAATTCGCATATAAAATTAAACTCGGAGAGAAATTAGAAGTTACTAAAGTGTCTCTTCAATCGAGCCGCCACAAACCACACGATAATTGTCGTGTGATTTCAATTTATTTAAATATATATAGTATAATATAATAACACATAATCTTTTCTATTCAATCATTTCATTCGATAAAATTCGAACTCAATTAATTTTTCATTCACCATAATTGATAATTGAGAAATAATTTTGTTCGTTACGTAACTCGTTCGAATCACATTACCGATTCTAAATAGAGACAAAACTCATTTTTCTAATAAATATATATGAGACCATGATCCTTCCGTTCTTGATTTTTTTAAAATATCATTTTATTAATTATGAAACTTTAAAATGTTAAAAGTAAAAATTTACGGTAAAAAATAAAATCTCAAACTCACAAAATATATTAAATCACGCACTTTATAAAATTTTATCAACTCAAATGTGTATCTTCTTCACAAACTGAGAAACATATTTATATAATTTCTTTGAAAATAATCAACAAAAATAATTATATCATTAAATAGATCATCACAAACTAATTTTCAATATTTCCAAATCTTTTTTCCAACACCAAGTACCTTTTTCCATAAATGTTTCTTTTTATAAAAGATACGCCAAGGAATGAAAAATATGTTTTGGCAGGCACACAACCGATGCCCAAGGGACCCTCGCCCAGATGCACCGGTAAGCTCGATTGACCCCTAAAGCATCATAGAACCATGCATCCATACAAGATGAAGCAAGCTGAGAGGACCCTTTTGTTGTGTAATGTAGATAATGTAGATGATTTTATTATTTATAGAAATTTTACGAGTCAAGAACCCATAAAATTGATTGCCATTGATTCTCACCTGAACAAACAAACAAAATCTCGAAACCTTTTTCACATTTTAACCATATTGTGTAGTGAAAAAGAAATACAGATAGCTGTGGAAATGGAAGTCAAATTTCATATGTTAAAACTCAATTTACAACACAATAATCACTCATTTTCTTTCACTTTCGTATTGTTGACTTTTGTGTATATACACATTAATTAACACAGATTATCAAATGCCGTTGCATTTGAGTCCTCCGGCTATCCAAATATTCCACATTATCCCAATCAACTCCGGCCTTCGTCCCCACCAGCGTCTCCAAGTTGATGCACCGATCCAACCACTAGCAGGAGCTGGTCTTCCAGGTACCTCTGCAGCAAACGGACTTCATCCCCTCTTCCGTCAAGGCGGCGACGCCCACTTCGTCCTGCGTCCACCGTCACCTTCCGCCGCCTCTTGCGTATCCGGAAGCATACTTCCACAGCGCAAATAAAGGGAAAGGTGGCGCAGAATAGGGGGAGAAGGAAAGGAAGAGCGAGGATCAACAGCAAATACCTTGGTCTGCTGCGGCTGAGCCAAGAGCTCAAATCCATTGCTATGGCCGAGAAGGAAAAGGGTTGGTTGAAGAATATATCGTTGTCTTCGTTTTGATCAGTCTTTCCGTTACGATTTTGGGCTGCGAGTTGGAGTTTATCGGGGATGAGAGAGCGACACCAATGCGTGTGCGGGTCAGAACACATGAGGTTTCTGTTTATGATTGGATTGTCTACTTTTCTTTTTGACTGTTCGCATATGGTACGCGAGCGACGGTGACTCGGTTCTTTAAAAGGAAAATTGGAGAGCCGGCTGTCCTCTTTGCTTCAAATCGATTCGGTTTCGGTTTTTAATATCTCATATTCAGTCCAACTCCGATCATTATTATATGGATTTATTCATTGGACTGTGGAGAAAATAACATTGAATGCACCATTTTCTTTAGGATTATTAATTTGTAATTAATTATGTATATTTTTCGCACAACCCAAACAAATGGATGAAATTGGAATTGGAATTGCACTGAAACCATTAATTACGATGAGAAATCCATAGCGATTATCTTCAGAGTACAAGTGTACTTGATAAATTCAAATAACATATTTTTGTGAGGCGTTTCACGGATTTTTATATTTAAGACGGATCAATCATGTTTATATTTATAATATAAAGTAATATTTTTTTTATAAAAAGTTATATTTTTTCATGAGTGACTCAAATAGAAAATCTATCTAACAAAATTAACTCGTGAAATCGCCTCATAATTTTTTTTTTTTTGGTAAAATCCAAATATATATATATATATATATATATATATATATATATATTTTCCTCTTAAAACAACTTGTTTCTGGGAAACAAGTTAAATCAATAACATGAAACACGAGGCAAAATTTCATTTTCAATCATGTTAAATACCTGGAGAAGGGTGTGATGACTAGGTGAGATTGTGACATGATCTAGGATTTTAACCATTGTTTAGTGTTTTTTTATTAAATTCATTTTATCAATCAAACGTGTTTAAAAAAAAGGAAAAATAAACTCACCTACCCCATTGTCCACATTTAAATTTTACTTATTTTAATATGAAATATTTCACAAGTACATTTTGCCAAAGTTTACTTGTCTTTCTTCATTTATCGTGATTTCAAGACATCTCAACTTTTTAAGATATTTTATTTAAAAAATAAAAATAATTATTAATTTATTTTATCTATATAAATTATAAAACTATTTTATTACTAGGTATTATATTTTTTTATTTATATAGAGTGGCCCACACTACAATATTTGGGTAAAAGTAAAAAGACCGCGAAGAGGAATTAGTTATCCAATAAATCTCCACTACTTTTTAATGCAAAACGATCCGAATTTTTATCCCCAAATCCCAATACCAAAAACCTTGTGGCGGAGGAAGAGAGAGAGAGAGCATGACCACCTCCACAGCCGCTGGGATCCATGTATCCGACGCCGAAGCTCCCCTGTTGAATGACGACGTCGATGGATCCGTTGACTACAAAGGCCATCCCGCAATCCATTCCAAATCCGGTGGCTGGAAATCCGCTGCCTTCATCATTGGTATCTATTAATAATAGCTCTGTGAATTGTTTAACTAGCTGAAATTGTGTTATTTTAATGGTTTTTTTTTTTGTTTTGCGTTTTAGGTGTGGAAGTGGCTGAGAGGTTTGCGTACTACGGAATAAGTTCGAATTTGATAAGCTTCTTGACGGGGCCCTTGGGGCAGTCCACCGCGAAAGCGGCGGAGAATGTGAACTTGTGGTCTGGAATGGCGTCGCTTTTGCCACTGTTGGGTGCCTTTATAGCCGACTCGTTTCTGGGTCGATACCGTATGATTATTGTCGCTTCTGGCCTCTATATTCTGGTATGCGCAAAATCTTCTTCATTTTGATATCGTACAAGATTTTTTCGTTTCTTTTTATTTTCATGTTTCATCAGTGTTGGTGTCTTTGTTCTCGTTTCTGCTAGTTTGTTTACTGAACTAACTGATCGTGGGAACAATTTTACAGTATGGTCTCTGGAGCTGGCTATTTGCTTTTAGGCGGAGATGTTTAGGTTAATGTGGTGTGACGGATGTAATGAAATCAAAGAGTGTTGATTACTGTATAAGAATACAAATTTTATGTGTAACTAGAGAAATCTGACTTTGATTAGCATGAAGATATTTTGTCGACATACTTTTCTCGTATTCTTTTTCTTTGTATGGAAAGGCTAATTATGTTATTTTCTCATTGGGATGGAGTATAGGGACTTGGATTATTGTCTGCGTCGGCTTTCTTTTTTCCATTCAAAGATTCCGATTGCCAAAAGGCTTCAAATAACACAGCATGTTCTCCACCTCAGCTGCAAGTTATTCTATTTTTCTTCTCTTTGTATGTAGTAGCATTGGCCCAAGGTGGGCATAAACCATGTGTTCAAGCTTTCGGAGCTGACCAGTTTGATGAGCTAGATCCAAGAGAATGTAAAGCCAAAAGCTCATTCTTTAATTGGTGGTACTTTTCCTTTTGTGCTGGTGTTTTGGTGGCTCTCACCATTTTGAACTACATCCAAGACAATCTGGGCTGGGGTCTCGGCTTTGGGATCCCTTGTATTGTTATGTGCCTTGCCCTGATTATTTTTTTTCTGGGGACTAGGACATACCGATTTCGTACACTCAGTGATGATAGAAACCCATTTATCAGAATTGGTCAAGTATTTGTCAGAGCGGTAAGAAACTGGCATACTAAACCTGCAGCCATATCCACAGAGGAGGAAGCGCAGGGTGTTCTACCTCATGAGAGCATTCAGCAATTCAAGTGAGTAAAAAAATGTGTCCACTTAAATAATATTTTCACCAACACGAGAATGCAGGTGCTTTCTGCACATATTAACCTTTTAAAGCTATGCCGATATGCAAAATGATAATGTGGATTATTTCAAGTTCTATAATTTAGTGGATTCCATTGCGTAACGGAAGAAATTCAAGAGTTGTAAGTTTATGTTACTCGTTATTGCCTTTTGTCATCTACCTTGAGTGAAAAAAATATAACGGGGGTTTCATCTTCAATGTTTTGAGTTTGTTGTAGATTTCTGAACAAAGCCTTGGTTATGCCTGATGGGTCAAAGAAAGATGACAGAGTTTGTAGCATTGATGACATTGAAGAGGCGAAGGCAGTTCTTAGGCTTTTTCCAATATGGGCAACATCTTTGGTCTATGCTATTGTGTTTTCACAGATGTCTACTTTATTTACCAAGCAAGGGGTTACAATGGACCGGAAAATCACTTCTAGCTTGCAAATACCAGCTGCTTCTCTTCAATCTTTTATAACCATAGCTATTCTCATTGTCCTTCCTATCTACGACCGTATATTGGTTCCAGTTGCTGGAGCCATAACCAGAAAACCTTCAGGCATATCGCTGCTTCAGCGCATTGGTATTGGAATATTTTTCGCAATGCTTTCCATGGTGGCTGCAGCCATAGTTGAAATTAAGCGTCTTGAAACTGCCATTGAACATGGGCTAATTGACACTCCAAAGGCCACAGTACCAATGAGTGTATGGTGGCTTATACCTCAATACTTATTTTTTGGAGTTGCTGATGTATTCACCATGGTTGGTCTCCAAGAGTTCTTCTACCACCAGGCTCCTGGGGAATTGAAAAGCGTGGGTCTTGCTCTATACCTGAGTATTTTTGGCATTGGGAGTTTCTTAAGTGGTTTTCTCATATCTGTGATTGAAAAGATCACGAGCAGAAATGGTCAGACTAGTTGGTTCGCGGACAACTTGAATCGGGCACACTTTGATTACTTCTATTGGCTACTGGCAGGGCTTACTGCTGCTTCACTCAGTGTGTTTATCTACTTCTCGAGATCATATATTTACAACAGGAAACTTGTTATTTGATATTATCATATTGAAGGCTACAAGTTTCTTGGGGAAACAAACACAAATGCTATGCAGTTTGTTGAACTTGCTGCAAACTATATAGTTTAGGATGTATTCCAGTTTGGCCATTTGCATTTGCATTTGGGTGTTGGTTTGATGTAATTTTGTAACAAATCCTAAAAGGACTGGTATACTGGTGATTAAGGAATTTCTGTGTCATGGGTTCGAGCTAGAAATATAATACTATGTTTGTACATTCATTGCGACTGGTACCGTTTCAGGTTTTACAATCACCGGATCATTTCATTAGGAAATATTTGCAAATTGTATAAAAAAAAGTGATTACCGTGAGAAGTCAGTCCTCTAGCTAGTAAATGGAAGTGAAATTCTGACCTGGGTGAGCCACGTACTTGGGGATTTTTGACAAAAATTGATTACACTTATTTCGGAGATAGCTGTTCCATTTTTACGATTGTTACATTAGATGAATGACATTATTTATATGATATATTGTTATTATTAAAAAAGAAACACCAACACAAATTTTGATTTTGGAATTGATATGCTAAAACAATTATTATTTTTAAGAAACAGTTGGTTTAAAAATGTTGATTATTTTGTAATTTTACAGAACAAATCCACAAATAGTTCATATAATTAATATGATTACGGTTCTCATGGCATAGACGAGTTGGTAAGACCAATGATAATGTGGAGAGATATCATCCGGCAATGTTTATGTAGAATTGATTCTCGTGTGGAAGATATGTCTTACTGAAATATTGTGAAATATGTTATAAGGGTTTGTGTTTTAGTAATCTCATTTGAGTTACCTACTAATTCGTGTACTTTTCTGGATTTATCATCTCTACTAAATCAACATCTGACTCGTATAGAAAGTTTCCCACGATGGGTAAACCTTTTACTACAAAATTAATATGATTATTATTTTGTAATTTTACACTTTTTAGGTATCTGCATTCAGCCGAGGTCACATTTTATTACTATAATTCAATTAATTTATATTTTCCATAGATAAGTTGAAAGACAAAAATGCATAATAAATAAATCTGTTATTTTTTTCCAATGTCATTATATATAACGCACATTTACCCATTCTTTATCCAATCTTAGGTGTAATTATTTTGCAATTTTGAATAGTATTTGCCCTTATGCGACAGGTATAATATGACCTTTATTAGTTGTAACTGAATTTAAAAGTTAATGCCTAATTATTTAGAATAATGAGTATTTTATAAGACGGTCTCACGGTCTATATAAATGAGATGAAGTTACTCGCTTCATATTTGTATTGAAAAGCAATAATTTTCGCCTAAAAAATAATATTTTTTCATGATTTTGATCGTGTCGAAGACTCTTCACACAAAATTAACTCGTAAGATAGTCTCACATGAGTTTTTTTTTGAATTGTTAACAATTAGTATCTTAAAATAAACCAATTAAATGGGGAAGTTACAACTATTGTTGTTTTTCTTAAATAATTTTACACAAAAATTTTTGTGAAACGGTCTCATGAGTTAATCTTGTGAGACATGTCTTCTATTTGGGTCACCAATGAAAAAATACAATTTTTATGTGAAAAATATTACTTTTTATTATAGATATGGACTATTTTGACTCATATCACAAATAAAAATTCGTGAAATCATAACAAGAGATATCTCATGATATTATTGGTAGTCCTCCAAAAGAACTAACTCAATAATAAAAAAAATACAACTATTAAGCATTTGTTCTCTAGTATAATTTGTATTAGACTCGACTTAATATATTTAATGTTAAAATATTTTGTTTGAAGTACAATATGTTATATATATATCTAAATGACGGGGATATTAATTAGAAAAAAAATATGGGATGAATTTTCTTTGTCTAAACAAAGTGGCCAGCCTGTGACAAGTTGTTAATTAGTAATTAAGAAATATAATAATTATTATTGTATTTACTAAAATAAATTTGTTCGTTTCTTTTTTCAATGGTATTAATTACATTATATACGTGACAATGTTGTTTCTAATAATAATAAAAAAGGAGAAAGTTATGCTCATAACGAATGAAGATTTTTTTAAAAAAAATTTCAAACTAAATGATTGAATTTAAAAAATATTGCACTTACAAATTACAATTGAATGAAAGTCTTAAACTAATCCTAAATATATTTCACATAATATAACGTAAAATATGTCATAAATATTCAATCCATGTGATTAACTTTTTAAAAATAACGAAAAAATCCCATATATTTTTCTTTACATTTTTATATTTAGCATAATACGATGATCTCTTTTCTTGTAATAATGATTGGTCCAATGTGCATTGCAACAGCGGTAACGAGTTGGCAAATTCCAAGTATTTGACAGACTGTTCCTATTCATACACTAGTAGTAGTGACAATACATACATGAAATTTGCCACCCCATTTCTACGTACTCATCGCCTCCACGTTTAGGATTGCGAATCTTTTGCTTTTCTGATTTCCGTTCATCTCTGGGCGATATCGATCAATGGCTGAGGAAACCATGAATTCGATTCCCGAGTCGCCTTGTGCGGCGGCAGAAGAGGTCGCGCTGTCTGATGTTCCAGTAATTGAGAAGCCCGCAACCATGGTGGTGGATAAGGAGGTGGTGCAGCTACCTGAGCCTGAGAAAGTTGAAAACCCACCGGCGGAAGAGGTGGTAGAAGGGAAGAAGGAGAAAGACGAGGCGACTATTGAATCCGATTCGTTTAAAGAGGAAAGTAACAAAGTTGATGATCTGATTGACCCGCAGAAGAAAGCCTTGGATGAACTTAAACTGTTGATTCAGGAGGCACTCAACAAGCATGAATTTACCGCGCCGCAGCGTCCGGCAGAGGAGAAGAAAGAGGAAGAAAATAAAGCTGAAGAGAAGAAAGAAGAGCAAAAGACTGAAGCTTGCGTGGTATCTACTGAAGTTCCGCCGCCACCTCCGCCAGCCAATGAGCCCGTTAAAACTGAACCTGAGGCTGCGGTCGAGAAGAAAACTGAAGAAGAAGAAACGATCCCACCTCTGCCTGTCGGAGAGAAAAAGGAAACGCCGTTTGAAACAGAGGTCGAAGAAGTCAAAGAAACTATAATTCATAAATATAGCGCCCCTGCCCCGCCACCATGTGAGGGACCCACCATATCCCCGACAGAGGAGGCGAAGCCAAAGGAGGTACCTTTAACGGAGGAGGAAACGGTACCAGCGCTGCAGCCAGATGAAGTTTCTATATGGGGTATCCCACTTCTTGCTGATGAGAAGAGTGATGTAGTTCTCCTCAAATTCTTGAGGGCTCGAGATTTCAAGGTGAAAGATGCCTTCTCCATGCTGAAAAGTGTGGTGGCATGGAGAAAAGAGTTCAAAATTGATGAGTTAATGGAAGATGAAGGAATTATTGAGGGACTTGAAAAGGTTGTTTACGTTCATGGAGTGGATAAAGAGGGGCACCCTGTTTGTTACAATGCTTTTGGAGAGTTTCAGGAAAAGGATTTGTACAGCAACACGTTTGCTGATACCGAGAAGAGAACCAAATTCTTGAAGTGGTACATTCAGTTCTTGGAAAAGAATATCAGGAAACTTGATTTCAGCCCTGATGGGGCTTGCACTATTGTTCAGATCACTGATCTTCAGAATTCCCCTGGACTTAACTTGTTCAAGAAAGAAATGCGCCAAGCTACTAATCAAGCCCTTCAATTGCTGCAGGACAACTATCCAGAATATGTTGCGAAACAGGTATACAAACATTTCACGCACGTAAAACAATGATGATGCTAATTGGTAAAAATCCATCTCTCCTTTTTAGGTTTCTGCTTTTTTTGGAGTAAAAGTTCAAATATTTCTTCTTATAAACCACTTCTTCAAAAAGTTCAAGCTCGTGACATTAATATTCCATCATGCCGGAGATCAGGAAGGATATATTTCGGGAGATGCAACTACACATGCATGTTGATCGTACATATAAAATATGCGAGGTGCACCAAGGATTTTGAACTGTTATTCTGTAACTCCAGTATGATATAATGTTAGAGATCACTTTTTGGAGAACTTCGGCCGATACGGGTTGGCCCAACAAAATTATTTATACTTCTCGGTTCTAAGGGCTACATTTTTTCTTCTTGTTAGTTTGAATTTTATGTTTTTCGGTTGGTTCTAATTAAATGTTCAGCATTATGTTAGCATTTCTTTTTATTGATTGTGCTGGTATTTATTGGTGGGTGCAAAGGTGTTCATCAATGTTCCATGGTGGTATGTGGCTTACAATAGGATGATCAGTCCGTTCCTGTCTCAAAGAACCAAGAGCAAGTTTGTTTTCGCAGGCCCTACCAAGACTACTGAGACCCTCTTCAAGTCGGTTATTTTTATGAGTTTTTTGTTCCATTATTTGCTAATAGTTTTTAGTAATTAGGTGTCATCATTTTTTTTATCTAAATGTATCAGATACTTAGCACCCGAGCAAGTACCAGTTCAGTATGGTGGACTTAGCAAAGATGGTGAGCAGGACTTCGCCTCTGCTGATGTTGCAATCGAAGAAACTATTAAGCCCACAAGCAAGCACACTATCGAACTGCCAATCACCGAGGTGAACTCGTTTTTTCTAATTTATCCATGAAAGAAAAAAGGGGGAATTTGAAATTTACAAATTATAAAGTTCTATTATGGCGTGATTTTGCAGGCGTGCGTTTTGGTTTGGGAGTTGAGGGTGGTGGGCTGGGATGTTGCCTATGGAGCTGAGTTTGTGCCAAGTTCTGAGGGTGGATACACATGGATTGTACAAAAACCAAGAAAGATTGGACCAACTGATGAGCAAGTAATCAGCTACACCTTCAAAGTCGGTGAAGCGGGTATGGTGGTTCTGACATTTGATAATCAAACTTCTAAGAAGAAGCAGCTTGTATACAGGTCCAAGATCAAGCCTTCTGATTAAGAAATTATGATTACAAACAAATGCAGAATGCAAAAGGGTTTTCTTCTTGCACATCGATTTTTGTATCTTATTTTTATCAAACTAATCTTTTGGATAAAGATGTGAGGGAATTATTGTTTCATAGTTCCTTATTTTTTTTACTTTTTTATTAAAGTTTTTGTGGCTGGTGAATGTCTGGTGAACTTATCTTTAATGGTTCTTGATACTTTCCTGTTTTTCATAAAATTTTATATTAGATTTTTTGGAGTCCATTTTGTTTCTCTACATGGATGCTGATGTGGAAAAGATTATTATCATACCATTGTCCTCCTCCTGTCTTGTGTTTATTTGTAATAAAAACCATGTTCAGAGATTCTCTCAGTTTCTGGTTCCCAATCATTTTCCCAACATACTCAATCAAGAAAGTAGTTTATCACTCTCAGTCCACCATTAACTATCGCGTGAAGTTGCGGTACGGAACATAAAAACCGTCTGTACCACAAATCTAAGATTAATATACAGTTTGCCAGATTCTTGAATTTATTTTGTCGTTTTAAAAAAGATGTAGATAAGAATGAAAACTGAACACATGAGCGGCCATTGTTTTTTGTGTTTTTGTTTTTTTAATTTTTTTTTTTTTTTTTTTTTGAGTTTGAGTTCTCAGCTCGTTCTTAAACTTAGGACCTTGTTGTCATAAGCTACGAATCATTGGCCTTTGGATTTGATTACAGAGTGTGGTGGTAGAAATGGTGATGGAATTTGGGTGCTCTGGGTTTGATGTCCTTCTTGACATCAGCACTTCTTAAATTATTCCATAAGACGTGTTTTTTCATCGATCCTACAATTTATTCATTTTTCCTATTATATTTCATTAGTTTTATTTAGATAATTTCAGGCTTTAAAAAAAAAAAAAAAACTTCTTTTGCTTTCTTTACAGTGGAGGAGAACGATGATATATAATATTTAGGCTACGTTTGGTTGGAGGATAAAATAATAAAATGATTAAGAGAGAAATGATAAAAAGAATTATTGAAGTAGATAATGATAAAATAATATTATGTTTTGTATGATTTTTAAGAATGAGATAAATAATAATCTTTTGATGAATTGACAAAATTGTCCTTCCAGTTTTATGACGGCGGGCGGCGGCGGCGGCGGTCGGTATAGGGAAGTGGTGGTTAGTTTGAATCTTGAAGAATGGTAAAATTAGAAAAATAGGATGTATTAAGAGTGAAATAAATAATCCTGGGGGGTGAGGATTGATTATTTTATCACACCTAATATAACCTAATCATTCATAGGAGGGATTGACTTGGTTAAATAAAAAACGTACCAAACATGTGATTATATGTGTTTATTAAAAATAAACCCACCTAATCACCTGTACCAAACACATCGTCAGAGTTTGTTGATGATATTGATCGAATGATAAAGTTACCAACTCCAGCAAATATCAAAAAAATTCTTACGGAGATTGTTGTCATTCTCCCATATATGGATGGTAATTATTTAAATAATTTTTCGACGATTTCTTGCAATTGAAATTTAATTCCGTGTTGAGATTTTTAATTGAAGAATTTATGGTCATAAAATCTTCAATATAAAAATGATTGTTGGCAAAAACAAATTCTATAATCATGATATTAGTGACGACTATGCCTTTTTTTCTCTTTTCTTTATAAAAAATTTGTGTGCTAAATGAACCGTACGTGTTTAATTTGCTTGTTCTATATCGTAACTTCACGAAAAGATAAATTCACAAGATATAAGATTATGTCAAATTTTATTCACATATTAAATGCATTGTGAACAGATATCATTTTGATCTTGGTATTGGCTTTTTCGGTTGAATCAATAAGCATATTCACTCATTTATGCTACAATATCATGATTAATAGTTTTCAATTGCTAGTTCACATTTTTTTTTTTGGCTACCTGCTATCCATAATACTTTCAATATTTTTTTTATTAGAATACCGTTGTTTTACAAAATTTAGTTAGAATATTGCTATTATTTTATTTTTTTATGTTATTCTAATCTGCAACAAAAAAGGGTGAACTTGAAATTTTGATAGAAGGAAAAGAAACACAAAGTAAAGAGAACGATTGTCTTGAAGATCCCAATTCTTTTGTTTTCTTTATCGGGTAAAACCTTTGCATGTCGTGAAGAGTTTCAAGAAAACACAGAGATTAAGAATTTATCACATAATCATGAGCTTTCGAGTGATTTGTCGGGTCATCCTTACAAGCTTTATTTGCCATGAAATTTATCCATAGAAAGGAATCCTACAAGACAGATATTATGATTAACATATGAATATAAACATCGTATGAGAACAAACACGACAGTTAATGATTTGCTTCGAAGAGATCAAGGGCTCAAGAGATCAAGGGCTCAAACGTTGCATCCATAATTTGTTATTTGGTTTAATAAATATTTTGAATGCATTTTGCTCTCTTAATTCGTTAAAAGAGTTTTTTTTTTATTCACTACCGTAATGATAATTCATTAGTCATTATTGATTATAATAATACTTATATACCTCTAATATAATTATTAAAAATAAAAATTTTAATGATAATATTAGTAAAACGAATAATAATATTTATTACTTATATAATTTTAATTAGCACTATTAATTTATCACCATAATAACGAAAACATTTATAAAATAATAATAATTTTAATAATCACATATTTATTTTAATTAATAATTATTGTTTTTTTTAAATAAAAAATATTAGTGGTAGTCACAATTATATTATTAAAAAAATAATAAATATTATTTTAATAGTTATTATTGACTATTAATCAATGTATATATTATGTTGTATGTTTAAGATGTTATAAAATATATGAATTTAATTTAGTCTATAAAATAAAACGAGTGATTAAAATATATCTCAATTACAATGCGGAAATTGTTGCTCAACCCATAATTAGAAACTAATTTTGGGCAAAATGCCATACCAATAATAATAATAATTAATTAAAAAAATTTACTTGGAATTTTGAAGTATTAAAACTTATTGGGCCTTCAAGAGGCGAGTTTGGGCTTAGATCAAGATGGTTGTGGACTAATAAAGTAAAAGGCCCAAGCAAACAAAGAGGGACCAGAACTGAAAGTACAGAAGAATCTCCAAAAACGCCATTTCTTTACAGGCGCAATACGATTCACTCGGCTGGAGCAGGAGCAAGTTCCATAATCGATACAGTTGAAAAACCTAATCAATCAGGCTAAATTTTTTGAGGTGATAAGCACAAAAAATGGCGGAAGAAAACAAGGCTGATATTCCAGCTCGATACGATTTGAATGCAAAATGGGACGCCTACCTCGATTTGGGCCTTCGCCGCTTTGTTTACTCTTCGTTCGCCGGCGCTTTTACTGGGCTGCTGTTATTCCGTGAGTATTTCTTCTTTCCTATATTTCGTTGCCCCACTTTTTCCGGGATTCTAAGTATGGGTGATTAGATCGTAATGCTTGGTGTGAGTATTTCTTCTTTCCTATATTTCGTTGCCCCACTTTTTACGTTGTGAGCTCGATATGAAATATCTTGTTTTGGATGATCGAACCGTTTTATTGTTTTCAGTTTATGTGTTTTGGGCTTCTTAGCAGCATGACTAGATCAATCCTTGCGCACTGTTATATGAGTATGGAAAAGGGGAACGTGGAGTTACTGCGCAAGAGCGTTTTTAGCTCTGAAAAGTGTATATCGTGTCACTTGAAAAGGATGTGCTACACTTGTGCTATGTCAGCGCTGGGTTGTTGATTGCCTGTCCTTGTATTTGCTTTCTTTTCTTGCTGGTTTTGAATTCCATTGTTATTTTCCTTTTCATATGGAGATGGATGAGGATGGTAGCAGTTTTTATTGTCCTATTAAGTTCTTTCCATGTTATTGCATCTATTTTTGATGCGGTTTTCCTTTAGAAACACGATGTTTTATGAAGAAAAGTATTAATCAAAGTTAAACTTACATAGAACTCACAATTTACTCAAAGGTAATAGTTTCAAGCCTACTCTTCAAATTTTTCTTCTGTCTCCGAAAAGGATGTAGTCTTTCTTAGATTTTCTGTAGATTGCTGTATTTTAGAGAATTAATTGTCGACATAGGTGTATGTCATTTCCATGAAAAGCATGTCAAAATTTGTTATATTCATGCTTTTCATGTATGCCACCATGCTAAGCTTTAAGTTTTGCTCTCATCAAGCCATTATGTTAATCAGTTATACTGTTTGTTGTGTTAGGGAGTCCAGTTACACGCTGGGCATCTGTAGCTTTTGGGGCTGGAGTCGGGATTGGCTCTGCATACTTGGAGTGCTCTTATAAATTTGATGGATCTCCGCCAAAATTGACTCCCAGCCTTTCTGATTCCCCTCCATCTAAGGTAAATATGCTCTTAGTAATACTTATTTTACTTCATTTATTGGTTACGGGATGAGTGTGATGAAGTATATTTTTGCCATTTGTATTCTCCCAAACACGCATATGTTTGGTCTTACATGAATGAATATAAGAAGTATATGTGGTCTTTCCTGAAGTGTGAGTTTTAGAAGTTAACTTTATTTCCTAACTGTGAGTGCTATGCTCTATCTCTGAATTTCTGGTGAAGGTCATTTAAAAATGTTATACTGGCTTTGCTTTTTGGAATAGTTATTTTGGCGATAAAGCCTAAAGGTTGTCTGGGTTCTGTAAAATATAGATGTCTTGGGGGCATTTCCCAGAACAGCTAGAGCTTCTGAGATTTGTCTCAAGTAAGAATTAGTTAGGAAGGAATTTGTGAAGTTCCATGTGAAAGAACAACATCCAGTAATCAAAATGCACTTTTATCTGGATTACCCCAATCAGTATTAATAGGTATAAAAACTGAGTTGTCCGATGTTTGCATCATCTGTTGATTAGGAAGCTTCTATCTCGTGTTTGTATCAGTTTTGTGTCGTAGTCGTTGTTTTAGACATGTCTTCACCAGCCCTGTCTTTGCTGTCACCATTACATACGTCCCTAGAAAATCTGCCATGTGCTCAAGGATGTGATTTGTTGAAAATTATGTTTTGATACAATGCAGGCTGAGGAATGAAGCCATCATTGCTTGGCAAGTTTTACATAAGTCGGCTCTTTCATCTTGTTTGCAATTGTTTTTCCTCAAAGATGTAGTTTTGAACAGTTGATCACCAACTGCCATTGTATTTTCACAATTTTCATGAATTAATACTATCGAGTTGGAGTTAAATAGGGAAAACAGATTCTGATAATTGTTTTTCGTTGGCTGTGACTGATCCGTGGCTGAATGTGATGTGATGAGTTTCACTGATGCATGGTGAATGTTTGTTTATCTGCACATTCCAGATTTAACGGACTGGATTTAGGAACCGAAACAAAACGGGCTGATTGGGTGTCTACTATCGGGTCGAGATGACAAAAACTAACCCGGGTGAAAACCGGTTCGGATTATCCTTTTTATTATATCTTAAAATTTTAATATAAAAAATGATAAATGCTTTGAAAACTTTGAAAAATGAATTATAAAAAAGTAATTTTAGTTCCGCTGTATGAATGTATAAAAAATATATGTAAAATCTTAGTTCCGCTGTATGAATGTATATAAAAAAAACCCAATAAAAAAACCGAATGTTGAATGTAGTGGAATGAGATTTCATATGTTTGGACTGAAATTTTGGGTTTTCCAATTTTGATTGCCAGTCCCATCTGAGTTGGTAATCATCTTAGGTTGTGAAATTGGAAGCGAAAATAATTTAAAAAATTAGAGTAAGTATCTTGTAAGACGGTCTCACGAATCTTTATATGTGAGATGGATCAATCCTACCGATATTCACAATAAAAATTAATATTTTTAGCATAAAAAGTAATACTTTTCAATTTTCATTGATGACCTAAATAAGAGATCCGTCTCACAAAATACGATCCGTGAGATCGTTTCACACAAGTTTTTGCCTAAAAATTAAGGTGAAAGTAAGAAAAGGCTATTAAAAAAATTTAGACATCAGGTGGGGATAACTATTATGCTAACCAAACTTAGATCGCCAATATCTAATATTGTATATTAATTCCAAAAAAAAAATAAAATTATATATTCCTTTAAACACGTGATAATCTCATCCTTTAAACCGATTTTTGTTATTTTTCTAACTGGTTAGCCCAGCAGTGGATCAGGATTTGTTAAGAGGCCAACTATAGATTTATTTAGGCCCGAAGAAAACAGAACTTTGAGACGAGCCCATTTTATAAGCCCACGACAATGAGCGCTTTTAGACTACACTACACTACACCAGAGTTTTACATTCAGGCTTACCGGTGACTGTAAGATCACTCCCGAGTTCTCACAAGCGAACGTTCTGAATGGCGCCCAAAGCTCCTAGAGTGACCCGCAATCCGGAGCTGATCCGTGGGATCCAATCGGTTAACGTCTAAAAGCAGTAGACGGACGCGTAACAGCATAATGACATAGTAAAAGTCATCAATAGGTCAAAAGAGAGTTTTCAAATGGCTGAAATATTAAAGTGATACCATAACGTTTAAACAACTGCTGGTTCCGTACTTCATAAAGTTATAATACTCCCATTAATTTCACAAACAGTGAGATTTCTACTTTTTTTTGTCCAAACCATATTCCAAACCATTAGAAATCATGACCGCATCTAAGTTGTTCGGTACTGAATTTACCTTGCATTGAACATGAACCATATAGTTCCAGAACTGCAACAGTTGTATTTTGAACCGTGGTCAAACTTATCAAGGAAAAATCTCTAATTGTAATAGTACATTAGTGGTTGTAACAATATTTTTCTTTACGGATTATTTGATAACTGAGCGTGGCCCCCGTGGAATACGATAATTGTTTAAACCACATTTTTATCTACTTCAATCAATTGCTTCGTTTAAATTTCAACTACTACGATATCTATGTTCTAAAATTTCTCATTGTAAAAAAATAAATGAAAATGATCTCATTTAGTATATAAAAAAACACATAATTTTAGACAATCATAGGAATGAATATTAACACTTCAAAGTATGTGCATGTGAAATGAAGAATTAATCAAACCAAACCAATGATGTAAAGCTTGCAACAATTGTTCGAAATAATTAATTTTCACCAAAACAAATTGCTTCCACGTACAACACACATATTTTTTTTCTAGTTACAAAGGAAAATAAAATTTATAAATAATAAAAAAGAATAAAGATGGAACAATTAAAGTAGTTAATAACAATTAAATTTGCCCCAGATCAAGACCACTTATCTATTTATTTGTTTCGAAGAAGTAGGAGAAAAATTGGAATATTATACCTCTTTACTTTCCAAACTGGACCACAGTATAACAGATACTGATGATAGGACTTGAAATGAATTCATCGTCCTCATTGTAGCACATTATCTTATCAAATACTTTATTGTTTATCTTATCTATTTGTTGGTATATAACATGATAAAAATATCATACAATAAATATATGATTTCAAAAATGAATCTTCAAATGGGCTGCTTTAATTTTTCATCACGACCATCGTGCCTAGATACTTTTGCACCACCCGCAACCATGGTAGAATCAGACGTCTCAATTTTAGAAATCTTATGATTAACCATTCGAATCTTCCTCTCCAATAGGCAAAGCATCTCACGCAAATCATCTGAATTGGCCACATCCACCTCAAGATTGTGTAGACACCTAGCTAAGAGTAGTTCCATTTCTGAGGACTCAATTTTCTCACTCTCTTTGCCCAAATTTTTTTCTAGCCTAGCCAAGTTTTGCATAAGAAACCCTTCTTGATTTACCATGTTGGTTTTTTGTAAAGAAGAAGGTAAATTTTTGAACTTCTGAACTACACGGGATGCTTCATCAAGGGAGGGCCAAGTTTCGGGCTGAGTCCCATCTCCATTGTAGACAACTGCACAAGCTTCAATATCACATAGTGTTTTCAACTCATTTAGTTTTTTAAATAAACCCGGTTTCCTTTTCCTAAACGTCTCACGTCGGGCACGTTCATCAGCAATTAATTCATATCTTATCTTTGATCGAACCATGGTGATATCCCTTAAACTTAAACTACAAAAAATTTTGAAGGATAGTCAAGCTTATCTGGTGTAGAAAATGCACGAATGATAATTAATGGATTACACATGGTTTAATCTAAGTTATTATGGTAAAATTCTAATTGGTGGATGCATGACAGTGAAACAAGAAACACTTGTTTATATCATGTAATTCTAATTCTATGCCGTCTTCACTTAAACAGATGGCCGATTAAAATAATTTTTGAGACTTTTAAGTGCAGCCCGCAACACATAATGTGAAGTCGCGTTTCCACATAAACTTGTACGAGAGTTGAATTCATCGCATCTAAAATCAATATTTCATGTTTTCGCCAAAGTTTTGATGATTGGCTATAATAATTGTGATCGTCAACACCAAGAGATGACCAACAAGATATATGTTATGAAAGAATTGACACTTGATTTTGAGCACTGATTTTGTGGTAAAAATTAGCCATCAAGTATATCATACACAATTTTGTAAACTTCACTTTCTACACACTAATGATATTTTCTTCCTTTGCATCACACATTAATCAAGAAGATGACTTTGTTAGCAGCAAAGGAAGATGCTTTATCTGATCGATTGTATGTTTATTTGTAATTATAATTCTTTTTGTGCATAAACAATTCTTATTCTCAACATATAATGTTCACAATTTTCAGTTGTTCTATCAAGAAACTCTCACAAGAAACCACTCACAACACATGTCACCTCACATTATTTGGAAAAAGTTAGGATAAGACTCCTTAGTACCTATTTCTAGAAATCCTATCCATAAGCAAACGCTGCTCAAAAAGAATAACACAATAAAGGTGACTTACGTCATACATGCATCCCTACTGCCAAAACTTTATAGCTTAACAAAGCGAAGCAATATCTACTTTATCTTCAAAATTTTAGTTAACTGCAAGACCTCGCTTCTTGCAAACTAAGATAATAATTTTTACTTCATAGAAAAAGTTAAACTTAAACATGGAAAAACACAACACGGCCATCAATGGGATTTCAAAGACGACCCAAGTCAGTGTTTACAGAAGAAAATGTTTTAGAAGTTACTTAAGAACTCAAATCATCATGACACGTATTTAAGAATGGGAAATGATGACTTGTTTAAAACCCAATATTTTTACACGGCCTACACCCCTTATCGAGACTAAGGCTTCAATTTGGATTTGTTCAACCTATGATGCAAATAAGAGAATATCAGCTAAGTGAGAACTAATACTAAGATACAAACTGCCAAGCAGAGAAGCTTACTTTCTCTGTTAGGACCAAACAATCATATCTAGCAGCAAATGACCCTTCTATAGACGTGCCACCAAAAACAATTGGATCCAACACGAAGTGCACGAATGCTTTGTTAAACAAAGACTGCAACAATGTATATAACATGATGAAAATATAACGAAAATCGGAAAATAGTTCAATGCTACACAAACAATAGAGAAAATAAATGCATCACTAAAAATGTTGGTGGTAAGCGGAATCAATTTCCCAAAAAACGATGGAAAAATTCAGGTTATATTTTCTCTCTTTTAATAAAAACGCATGAATTAAAAGATAAAAATAACTATTAGGCTTAGCAGTACTCTGTCTGTAGAATTGTAGTTGAAAATCTTTGACACCAAACAAGTTGGTATCATGCTTTGATTTCCAAGAGAGAATTTTAATTTTAATATTTTTACAGTTGACTGGTTCGTAAAATATCTAAAAATCAATTACTATAAGCTTGTGTTGAAATCAAATAATGCAAGGTGAATTAATCATTCTTGTTCCACCACTAATAGCAATTGCAATATTGAATGTATTCAGGGGCGGAGCCACCCTGGGCTAGGGTGGGCTCCAGCCCCACCTATTTTTTTTTTTTTTTAAATTAGTATTTTAAAATTTTAAATTATTTTTAGCCAATATTAAAAATAGAACAAATTTATCAGTTTTTTTTAATTTTTTTAGTCTCGTGTTTAAAAACTAAAAATAAGACAACTCTCATAAATCATAATTCATTACTGTATATTAGTTGGTTTATTGTCGTATGTTCTGAAATTATATACGACTTTGAGATAAAAATTCGACGACTCTAAAATTATGTTAAATATTTAGTTTTGGTTATTCGAGTTGCAATAATATTGTCTTATGATGTATACAAATTTTGAAGTTTAAATTTTCACCATAAAAATCTATTGTTGCTTATTTTTAGAATAATAATCAATTGGTTGAAACGTTTGATGTTTATTGATGTGCAATTATTGTTGGGCTTGTTTTGTGATTTTTCTATTTATAATAACCGAAAATTGAATAAGTATGAAATTTGAAAAATATATCTTTGTTGTAAATTTTTGGGAATATTGAATTTTTCTAGTTAAATAACTCATGGAATGAAGAAAATAAAAACTGTCAAGTTATTTAAAACCAAAAGAGTACATATCAACAAATAACGACCAAATATCAATTACAATCTAATGGTGAACAAAATATCAGTTTCAACCAGAATAATAGACCGAAATGAATTAATTTGAAAATTCGGTTCGGTGTTGAGGTGCAATAATTGTTCCTATTAGGTAGAGTGATCGAACTATGACGTTTGAGTTGCTGTACGATTCAAAATATTTGAGTTGCTCCATTACCACAAGCTATAATTTTTGCTAAAGCGGTAAACGTTTGTTCCTACATTTGGTTTATTTGGAAGTTCGGTTTAAATTTTTTAAAATATAGGATAGAGCCAGTCCCAGGTATTCATGAGTCCTGGTTCCGCCCCTGAATGTATTCGTTAGGCGGGGAAATAACAAGCATTGAAGCTAGAATTCAACTCCTCGCAAGGGTTTTCCTTCTAGCTCCATGCGCAGAGAGACAACAAAATTATGTGCAATTCCAAAAAGGCAAGCTAAGAAATTTTTCTATATCCTCTAGCAGCGCAAGCACCTATACATTGGAAAACAGAAGTATAAAAAAAACATAGTAAAGAATAGAAATTGTCCTTTGGTCCCAGATATGTGATGATTTAGGAAAACCACAGATGCATCCGTTGCCTAGCATGGGATTTGGTGTAATCCATTATCATGTTGAATAAACATGTAAACAAAAGCAAATAAATTCAATACATTAATCCTCTGTGATGAAGTCTGAATGAGCGACATGCCACAACCCACAAAACTAAATGGATTTTCACGCCAAAGAAACGTAGCCTTGATTCTTTTACACAATATAACCTATAAATTCCCCCTTTTCTACACAACCATACATCCTAATAAACAGATTACGGTTCCGAAATCAAAAGGAAACTTTTTAAATGGGAAAAAACGTCGAAATCATCATAAACTCAGCCATAGAATTAAACCTGTTGGATTGTGAAGGGGAGGAATGGAAGCAACCAAGAGGATGCTTGAATCCTGCGTCTCTGAGTGAAATTCACTCGAATTTTGGGGTAAATAGAGGATAGGGGATTGTTTATATATATATTGGTGAGATTACATGAGAATTAAATGCTCCTGGTCTGGTGATTATAGAAATCATATTCGATTATGTTAATCCAACTGGATTTCTTAGGCTGTAAATCTGAACGTAATCTCAATGGATTCTCACGTTAAATGCCATCTTTTAACGGTTACTTTCTGTAAAGAACTGAAGAAGACGAACCTAGCTTACTGAGCCAAAAGAAATCTCATTTCAGTTATTTAACAACCGCTTAACAAGGCTTATATATAATACGTGAAAGAAGCTAAGAAACGTGTTTCCAAAGACTACATAATAAAAGACTATTTGAGTATAATTAACACTTTCATCCTCGTAATAAATTATATTTACGAAGAGGGCTCTCAAAAAATAAAAGGAGAGATAAATATAATTCTTTTAAAATTTTTTTTTTGGATTGCTTATATTTTAAAATTGGAAATTTTGTGATAGTAAAAAACTCTTGAACAATTTTCAAACATTTATTAAATTAACATCTTTCTAATTACATTTATGAATTATCGAATTTCAATTATGTATAAATTGTTATAATTTTTTTGTTCAAATATCAAATTAAACAGAGTCATGATTATTACTTTATCTTAATTTTTTTATTTGATAAGATTAAATGAAATAATTTGAAATTTTAATTAAAAAATATAGAAAAATATATAAAAATTCCTAATAAATACATGTCAAGAAAGTTAACAAATAAATATTATATTATAAATGATAAAATTGTAAAAAAAAAGGTTTGATGTTATGTCGATGTATTAAAATTAGTGAATATAAGGTGGTCATGTTTAATAATATATGTTTACAAAATGATTTATTAAAGGTAAAATTCAAAATAATGCAATTTACGAGTATAGAATTTTCTGGCATTTTTAGGGCATAAAATAAGATAAATTTAAGAAATTGATACAAATTAAGTTCTCTGATCGATCCCTGAAATTCCTGGAATTCCACGATTACGATATAATCCCACGAAATCGAGTATCACCAAAAAGTCAAACTGCTGAAAATCTAGCGAGCCAAGTTTTCCGCGGCTAGTGTCTCCCAAACTGCATAGAGAAGAGAAAAGGAGAGGAGAAAGAAATGGATGGGCCACTGGAAAATGACATCTGTTCGATATGTCACTCCAATTTCAATACCCCTTGCCAAGCCAATTGCTCCCATTGGTTTTGCGGTGCGTTATTTTACGTACTCACACACATTCACACCACCATGAATGCCAAGATTTTGGTGTAGGGTTTTATCTGGTTGATGGGCCCTTTTAATTTGGTAAATTTAGCATTATATTTATAAGGGAGTCTCCGCTGTTATAGAATTTACCAGTTTCTGATTAATAGATTTCAAGGTTGCAGCTAATGCAATTAAGGGAAATCACGAAATGATTTGCGATATTGACAAACAACAAATTTACGAATTCAGCTTTGAACTTGTTATTTGATAAAGTCTCGTTATAGGAATTGAATTTCTTCGTGCTTTATTGGCATAATGATTAAATATACATAATCAAAATATTTTGTTTGGGCGATGGGATTGGAGCTTTGGTTCAGGGCCCCGATCCTTTATTACCTAGTAAACCCTCAAAGTTCTAATGCGAGGCATGAGTATGACATTGTCATTGCGTCCATTCAGCAGAAATTTGAGGCCAGGAGTTTATGTTGTTTGTTCACCTTCTGTTACAGTTTATGCAAGTGATAAACTAGTTAACATTTAATTGGTTGTTTTCTATATTAGGTAGTTGTATATTACAAGTTTGGGATCATGGACCCGCCTTTCACCCCTGTAAATGTCCCCTATGCCGACGCGAAATCACCTTGCTGGTTCCCAGCGAAGCATCATCAAGGCAATGCAACATGGTCAACACTGCGGAGATCTTGCCGAGAATTGAAAGATATAACCGTCGATTTGGTGAACAGTCAAATGGTCTCATGCAGGTTGTAATTTTCTCCAATATTCCTGACAATATTTGATGGTCGACCTTTTGAACGATCATAGCTGTATCTTTCTATTCATGTTAGAGTTTGCTTGTTACTTTGTCTTTATCTATTATGCATAAGTTCTCCTGCTCCGGCAATCCTTTTTTTTTTTCTGTTCTTTCTTTTTTCTTTTGATAACATACTCTGGTAATCTTTTTAAAATATTTTCACCCACCCAATATCCGTAGATACTTTCACGTGAATATGCCTCTGTTTTCTTGATTCTTGTACACAGGAAAGATAGGATCATTGTGTTTTTTGTTGCCTTATATATGTGGAGTATATTTTTAGGACAAAATTAGAAGAGTACATGGAATATGTGCAACACATTTCCGATTTACATTCAAGTCTGCTCGTGGTATCCCCTTATGGTTGCAATTCCGTGAAGCTGTGAAGGATTTATTTTGAACTGGCTGGTTACATGAAACCGTTCTTTTTTTTTCCAGAGAATGCAAGACCTACCCTTTCTTCTCAGGAGACTGTTACGAGATATTAGAGATCCACAAAGAACACTTCCACTTTTTATCAGGGCACGTGTTTACTTGGCAGTTAAGTTCTCCTCCTCTTTGCCTCTGATGCTACTAAAGGTCATGTTCTGCTGTTGTAATTGTACTATATGTTGCAGTAACTTGTGTTAAGCTTCCAATTAGATGCTATCGTCATGCATGTTACCAATTCTGCATGTCTTTCAATGTTCCTAATTGTCAAGCCATTGATTTCTGGAAAGTTTTCCAGCGCTAAAATTATGATTTGCTCCGATGCTGAAATGTTGTATCAACATGAATACGAAGTATTTGAACTATAATACTGGTAAAATGGGAACCTGAATTAACTTTTCTCGAAGAAAATGATCGTACATTCCAGAAATCACCCCTTGTTTTCATTGAGAATTATAACTTCGATCTGAGCAGATGGCTCTCTTTCTACGGAAGAAGAGAGTTCCTCTCCCAACCCTTTGTTCATGGCTGAATTGTAAGTTTAATCGTTTAGCGAATAATTGGATGATGTGAAATATATCCCGTGCAATGTTGTATGCCTTCTTATATGCTGTTACTTCATAAAGTCAGGTCAAGAGAGCATCATGGTTACATTATTGTATTTTTGTACTTACATCATCTGCCCAATTTTTTGGAACTCTGAACAAAATTGTATTCCTCCATTCAGTTTTTCCCGCCACATTCTATTTCATGTAGTGGCAGCTTCAGTAATGCCATCTGAATAAAAATTTTGCAGCTTTCTGGATGGTTTTTAATTGCCTCATGTAGATTAATCGGCATCACTTATTAAACCTGATACTAATTGTGCTCCATGTCCGCTAAGTAGTTGCATATTTTTTCAAGTCATTTTCAGGCTATTGGTTTTGGATTGATATTTCTATGTCTCTGATATGCAGATGGTTGCTAGTGCTATATATGTCCTTAGCCCAGTGGACATTATTCCTGAAGGTACTACTCTATCAATGTTACAATATTCTTAATTGTGTGTTGTGAGCTACTTTTTTGGTTTTAACATTTTGCATTTTTTCTCATAGGACTGCTAGGTATAATTGGCTTTCTGGATGATTTGATCATCGTACTCATGTGCTTCCTGCATGTTGCTGCCCTGTATCGAGCTGTTCTCCTTTCTCGGCATGGAGGTTCATAAATTGAGGTGGATGTTTAGAGAACATCCGGAAGAAAGAATCAAAAGCTTTTTTTTTGTTGTCGTCAAAATTTACTGCCACACTGGCTTGCACTGAACTGAAAAGCGATTGATAGCCTACTTAGAATTCGTATCTTGTGTCTTTACTTGATATGGAAACTTGTACACAGCATTGCTGACCTCTTTCTGAAACTATGATCCAAATGAGTGTAATGTTGCTCCTTGGTGGCTGGGAGTTATGCAATCGTTTATCTTCCAATGACTGCAACTTAAATTTGTTTCTTGCTGGTTTTGGAAAAGAACGAATTTTCTATTCTTGTTTTTCATTGTTCTTAGAGGGCGTGATTGGTACTAGTTTTAAATTGAAAAGGAGACACCGGCTTAATAGAGTTCACTTTTATGGCACACCAAGTAAGTGGGTTGTACTAACACAGGCGGAGAGAGCGTGCTTTTTTTAATTGAATATAATCTTACGGCACTTGATCAATCTCGATCTATTATAATTTATAAAGTTACATGAAACTTTTGATGTACTTCAGAGTATGTACATCTGTGGAAACTCGCATGTCCTTCTCAAGATGGAAACTATATAACACGATATTTTTAAATGTCTACTGAGCGTATTTCTAAAGCAAAGTATGGAATCCGTAAGTCCAAATGGCTTCCAAGCAATATCATACTGTATCGTACTCTATTTATACAATAATATCATAACGTGTGCTCATAATTCTGTATGGATGATATGTTCTCTGCTATTTTGGTGGTAGCTGTCAGTTTCTTTTTCCTGAAGGATACTTGTGTCCTTGTCTGAAGATGATAGGCATTCGGCTGAAGGCTGAACATATCCGTAACCAAAGCCTGCAGCAGAGTTGCAGTAGGTTTCCACAGTTCCATCCATGCTCTGTAAGTTGATGTTGTTTAGAACTATGTGGGTGCAGGGGACTGTGTCACTGCATGCAAATTTCATGGCCTTTTGGGTTTTTGAAGTCCCCGTAATATTCCGGTACATTACTTGGCTTATTTCCACAGCTGAAGTCTAAAATATTGAAGTAAAAACAAGCTTAAACATTAGTGTTGTCACAGTGAAAGGCTTATGAAGTGTAAATAGATTCATACATTATAGAGTTGATGGGAAATGGGATGTTCTTTTGTTGCTTTACCTGATTTTGACAAGTAGTTGGTGAATCACAATAAAATTGGTCTATGATAATTGGATTGGAGACATTATCCATCCTCACATCTTGATAACGTATGGATCGCACATAACCAGAACCCCCCTACGAAAACAGGACTTTTCATTTTCATAGTCAACTGAAACAACACACCAAAATTATGCAAAAGATATCTAGTGAAGTGATGAAATGTAACTTCTTTGCTGAATCTTCAGTTTTTATGCTTCGAGTTTGTTTATTATTTAAGAACATGAGAGTTCACCTGCCAAGTCTTGATCCTAAGGCCGTTTGTTGTACCTCGAATGAATGCATTATCCAGTACAACCTGCTCGACCATACCGGTGGAGTTGTCTTTCCCAAGACTACCTATGCTGTGACGAGGGAACGAAAATTTAAGTATTCATTCAACAAATTCGAACTCAATGTCGATATATTGAATTCTTGGCTTTAAATTTTTGACTTCAATAGCAGAATGGTCTTACTCTGATGGCAATATGTTAATTATACGTATATAGATTACCTAATTCCATGGCCAGGTCCACAATATATATTCTTCATCTTGATTCTGGAGCTAGCATTAACAATTGAGATGCAATCGTCACCTATTTGTCAACAAACAAATTCACAATGTTTGATTCTTTACGTTAAATTCCTCTAAGAGAAGTGCATCATCTTGCACGTCTGACTAAAATTCAAACGATCGAATATATATTAAGAATAAAATTATAGAACCTGTTCCGATTTTGCAGTTCTGCAAAACAACATTGGTGGATCCAGTGATATGGATTCCATCGGTATTGGGACTATCTTCAGGAGATGAAACTTTCACACCAGTCACACGGACCGAATCAGATCGTGAAATCGCAAAGTTCATCTGTTGGCTGTTCTGAATGGTGAGTCCTTTGACTCTTACAGCGGAGCTTGAATCTATAGTTAAAGCCTGCAGCAGCGTTTATGCAATTTTTTCATATCTAAATTCTCCTTTTGGCTCATTTATCTTACAGTTTGAGAAGTTTGGCATGATAAGTTGACGAATTATAAACATAGTAGAACCTCACCGTTGGTGCTCCTTTGCATGGCTGAGGGAGAAAGAGGATACAAGAAAACAAGTATAAGATTACAGATTAGTAACACTGTATCTTTTCGCTTAGGATAAACTATGACGACACGATTTTGTTTAAGATTTACGTTGGACTTGTTCTTTTTGCAAGATTCTGCCCACCATTTGCTGCCTGATCCATCAATAACTCCATTTCCTTGGAAAATGGCCTTGCTTATATTGTAAAAATCAAGCCACATTCTGGGGTTCTTTGGATCCCAATTCTTTGGCTCATTGGGTGCTACGATAGTTCCTTCAATCTGCACACGCATCAAATCCCTTCATTGATGTGCATAACATATTCCATTTGATAGACTTCAAAATTTAGATAATCTTGTTCATCTTTCCTCTGTAAGTGTAGGACTAATTAATGCTATAATCATGTTCATCTACTGCAGATTGAGATATGCATAAAGTATACCTGGATTACTATCTTATCAGCACAAGGCCCTCTAAATCTTGTGGCATTGACAAGATAGCGTCTCCCTTCAGGAACCAAAAAGACTGATTTTGTTGGTGAAGAACAAGCTTGCTTCCAAGCATTTACAAAGGCCTGATATTATACACCAGCAATTATTTTTAAAATAATAGTAAACTAAATGAAATATTTTCTCAATATGCTCTTGAGGATCGAGGAACATGTGATCAAGAAAGAGCATTCAAAAACCTGAGTATCATCCGATACTCCATCCCCAACAGCACCAAACGCGTCTACATTAACAAGGATCTTGTTCCGGCCTTTCCCACTTCTCCAAGATGGAAACTCCAACAGCTCATCAAATCCGTCGCCTTCATCTTCTTTCACCTCCCATTCCTCTATATCTTCAAAAGTCGCAAACTTTTTTGGAAAAACTCCGTCTTCACATTTAATGGGCACTATAAGCAAAACAAGAAAGCAAAGATATGTTAACTTGTTCATTGTTTTAAGGGTACTTGATTAGATGCAGTTGATTTTCATAAATCAAACATTACACATTGGGGTATTATATTTATAATAAGCATGGATTCAGTTTTGAAAATGGAATATGGCTTGGCTTGAAAGGACATGAAGATGTTGCATTTTTCTTCATATGCCTACACTTGAAGGGTAAGAATATATAATGGTTGAGAACTTTGCTTTACTCTTCAAACTAGTGTCCCACACCACTATATCTCAACTTTCCCAAGTCAAAACTGATATCATGAGCCAAAATAAACAATTTTAGAGCCCAAAAAAAAAAATAATTACTGACATATAGCTCCACTTCCAGTTTTTACATGGGTCAGGTCAAACACTGTGTAAGGTTTATTTTAAATGTTTGGAGAGATGGCCTACATCTTGGAAAGGGCAAGTCCTTTGAAATTTAACATAATTTTACTCATGATTTTATAGTTTCTTTGTAAGTACGTCAAGACCATGTTTGTCTCACTACATGTTGAAATACAATCATATGCAAAACCATATACAAGTAGGTATTAGTAAATGTAATTATATAGGCGCATAAAAGCATTATTCAATAAATTACTGTATAACAACAGTGTATTAAATAATTATCAACATATTTAAAATAAAATAAATTATATTCAACACTCAAATTTATAGGAACACCACAAATATTAGTTTATTTAAAAATTTGAGGTTCAGAAAAAGTATAAAATTAAAGATAATTTAAAATAACTAGAAATTCCACTTTTTAAATTTTTTATTATCTTAAAAACCCATCAAGATAATCAATATCTCTTGAAAAAATCATTAATAAGTATCTAAATAATAGTATGTATTTTTAAGGTTGAAAAGATAATGAGTAGATCTTTTGTGAGACGGTCTCACGAATCTTTATCTGTGATACGAGTCAACTTTACTGATATTTACAATAAAAAGTAATACTATTAGCATAAAAATTTATATTTTTTCATGAATGATTCAAATAAGAGATATGTCTCACAAAATACGACCGTGAGACCGTATCAAACAAATTTTTGTCAAAAATTATTCATAAGTATAAAAAAGACTTCAATCTCATCACCCTAAAAACAAAATATATCATTCCCACTCATCAGCCCAAAGGCCCATTTACTTTTTCGTAGACATATGCCAAATATATTAAAAATTTTGTAAGTGTTGTGAAAAAGTAAAAATTTATGGTAAAAAGTAAAAATCTCAAACTCTCAAAATTTACCAAACTACACACTTTATAATATTTTTCTCTCTACTCAATTGTGATTTTCTTCACAAATGAGAGATCTATTTATAGGAAATCTTTACAAATAATCCAAAAATAAAATACATCATTACCTACATCATCACACACTAATTTTCAATATTTACAACTCTTATTTTCAACATTCAAATATTCAATACACACATTTTAAATATATTTTTCAACACTCCCCCTTGTGATGATGATCATAATGATTGTCTTCATTATGTGTTTTTATACTGCCTCGTTAAAAACCTTACTAGGAAAAACCCAGTGGGATAAAAACCATAGCAAGGGAAAAAGAGTGCAGTCACGTAAACTCCCCCTCATGTTGACACGAACAATTCTTCACAAATTTCGTAGATTGCGCATCCCAATATTATATATATGATTTCTGAATATTGGCGTAGGAAGCGCCTTTGTGAAGAGATCTGATGAATTTTCACTTGATTGAATGTGACGAACATCAATACATTTATTCTTCTCAAGCTCCTTGGTGAATGCGAAGAACTTAGGAGGAATATGTTTAGTTCTGTCGCTTTTTATGTATCCTTCTTTCATTTGAGCAACACATGCAGCATTATCTTCATATAATATCACAGGCTTCTCGTCGAATGATAATCCGCATGAGATTTGGATATGTTGGGTCATTGATTTTAACCACACACATTCACGACTTGCTTCATGTAGTGCAATAATCTCGGCATGATTTGATGAAGTTGTTACGAGCGTTTATTTCTGTGAACGCCAAGAAATTGCAGTGCCTCCACAAGTAAAAACATATCCAGTTTGGGAACGTGCCTTGTGTGGATCAGATAAGTATCCAGCATCGGCATAACCAATTATACTTGGATTAGCATCTTTTGAATACAAAAGTCCCAAGTCTGTCGTTCCTCGTAGATAAAGGAATATATGTTTAATTCTGTTACAGTGTCTCTTTGTTGGATATGTGCTAAATCTTGCCAACAAATTTACAGCAAAAGATATATCAGGCCTTGTACAATTTGTAAGATACATAAGGGCACCGATAGCACTTAGATATGGTACTTCTGGACCAAGAATATCTTCATCTTCTTCACATGGTCGGAATGGATCCTTTTCTATGTTTAATGATCTAACAACCATTGGAGTACTTAAAGGATTTGATTTATCCATATTAAAACGTTTAAGGATCTTTTCTGTATAATTTGTCTGGTGAACAAACATTCCACATTCTTTTTGTTCAATTTGTAAACCCAGACAATACTTGGTTTTTCCAAGATCCTTCATTTCAAATTCTTCCTTCAAGTATGACACAACTTCTTGAATTTTCTTATTCGTTCCAATGATGTTTAAATCATCAACATATACAGCAATAATTACGCATCCGGATGTTGTTTTCTTAATGAAAACACAAGGGCATATTGAATTATTTACATATCCCTTTTTCATCAAGTGATCACTTAGTCGATTATACCACATTCGACCAGATTGCTTTAACCCATATAATGATCTTTGTAATTTCACAGAATAACATTCTCTGGGTTTTGAACTTTGTGCTTCAGGCATCTTAAATCCTTCAGGGATTTTCATATATATATTACTATCAAGTGATCCATATAAGTAAGCTGTAACAACATCCATAAGACGCATTTCTAAATTTTCAGATACCGCCAAGCTAATCAAATACCGAAACGTAATTGCATCCATCACGGGAGAATACGTTTCTTTATAATCAATTCCAGGCCTTTGAGAAAAATCTTGTGCAACAAGTCGAGCTTTATATCTCACTATTTCATTTTTCTCATTTCGCTTTCGAATAAAAACCCATTTGTATCCAACAGGTTTTACACCTTCAGGTGTAAGGACTATATGTCCAAAAGCATTACGTTTATTTAGCGAATCCAATTCAACCTGGATGACTTCTTTCCATTTTATCCAATCCTGCCGATTTTTGCATTCACCAAAAGATTTTGGTTCATGATCTTCATTATCATTTATGATGTCGACTGCCACATTATAAGAAAATATATCATCAATTTTTTCTATATCTTTTCGGTTCCATGTTTTTCCAGTATTAATGTAATTGATAGAGATTTCATGATTCTCGTCAGTTTGTGGTTCTGACAGAATATTTTCATCATCATGTGTTTCTTCAGGAACACCATTCTCTATTTTGTGATCATCATGTGTTTCTTCAGGAACATCATTCTTTATTTTGTGATCATCGTGTTTCTCTATAAATTTTCTTTTTCGAGGATTTTTATCCTTGGAACCAACTGGCCTTCCACGCTTCAGGCGTTTGATGACATCATGAGTATCTTCAATTTGTTTCTTTGGAATTTCAATTCGAGCAGGGGCATTTGCAGCATGTATATATGATTTAGTTACCCTTTTGTGTCAGCAAATGCATCTGGTATTTGATTGGCTATTCTTTGCAAGTGTACAATTTGTTGTACATCTTTTTCACATTGTTTTGTTCTTGGATCCAGATGTAACAATGATGATACATGCCATGTAATTTCCTTTTCGGTATGTTTCTGTTCTCCCCCTAACATTGGGAAGATTTCCTCATTAAAATGACAATCAGCAAAACGTGCTGTAAACACGTCGCCTGTCTGAGGTTCAAGATATCGAATGATTGATGGACTATCATAACCGATATAAATTCCAACCTTTCTTTGAGGTCCCATTTTCTTTCGTTGCGGTGGTGCAATAGGCACATACACCATACATCCAAAAATTCTCAGATGAGAAATGTCTGGTTCTTTACCAAATGCAAGCTGCAATGGGGAGTATTTATGATATGCACTTGGTGTGATGCGAATTAATGAAGCAGCGTGTAAAATTGCATGTCCCCATATAGAAATAGGGAGCATTGTTTTCATAATCATTGGTCTAGCAATCATTTGCAGACGTTTAATCAATGATTCAGCCAATCCATTCTGTGTATGTACATGAGCAACAAGATGCTCAACAATGATTCCCATAGACATACAATAATCATTGAAAGTTTGGGAAGTAAATTCACCAGCATTATCAAGTCTAATTTTCTTGATTGTATAATCGGAAAATTGATTTCTCAATTTTATTATTTGAGCAAGTAATCTTGCAAATGCAACATTTCGAGTTGACAATAAACATACATGTGACCATCTGCTGGAGGCATCAATCAATACCATAAAGTATCTGAATGGTCCACATGGTGGATGGATTGGTCCCAAATATCACCCTGAATACGTTCAAGAAACATTGGTGATTCAGTTTGGATTTTGGCTGGTGATGGTCTTATAATAAGTTTTTCAAGAGAACATGCTTTACATTGAAACTTATTATTCTGAAAGATCTTCTAGTCTTTCAGTAGATGACCATGTGTATTTTCTATAATTCTTCGCATCATTGTTGAACCAGGATGTCCCAATCGATCATGCCAATTGGTTAATATTAAAGAATTATCAACTACCATGTTTGATTCAATCGGACTTATATGTGTATAATGCAATCCAGTAGGGAGCATTGGTAGTTTTTCAATCACATATTTCTTTCCTGATTTATATGTGATAAGACACATATATTTCTTATTCCATTCATTCATTGTTTGAGTATCATACCCATGGGAATATATATCATTAAAACTCAACAAATTTTTTTTCGATTGTGGTGAATATAAAGCATCATTGATCAAAAATTTTGTACTATTAGGTAACAAAAATTGTGCTTTACCACATCCTTTAATCAAGTCTACAGGACCTGATATTGTATTCACCGTTGTTTTTGTTGGTTTTAGTTCCAAGAAATATCTTTTATCTCGGAGGATAGTGTGCGTTGTACCACTATCGGGTATGCAAACTTCAGCTTTGCTCATAGCATTTTCCATTTTTTGAACTTCAAAAAAATATGCAATGAAATAAAATTACTGGCAATATATATTTAAATATAACACATATCATAATTATACAATAAAACATTATATGGATACATGAAAAATAAATTATTGTACATTTATATTCTACCACTATATTGTTCATTTTCAGAGAAATCATTGAGAAAATCTGCAGCATCAATATTGTTCATTTCTATCCCACCAACATATTGATCATTTCCAGAGAAATCATTCATAAAATCACCAGCATCAAAATGAGTTGAATTACTCAAATGGTCACTGCGTTCAGTGAAGTTGGTCTCCTTTTCTTTCCCCTTTAATGATTCTTTATAAAGTTTACAAAGGTGTTCAGGGGCTCGACAAATTTTGGACCAATGTCCTGGAGTACCACATCTGAAACAAGAACTCTCATATCTTTTTGAGTGATTCTCATTAACACTTGTATTCTCATGATGCCTTTTCTGTGGATGGTTTGGGACGCTCTTTTGAGATGAATTATAAAAATAACTATCTCTATTGTTTTCAAAACCACGGCCTCGACCACGACCACGGCCAATTCCACGTCCACGTCCACGTTCACGACCTCGACCTCGTCCTCGACCAAAACCTTGTCTTTGAATTTGATTTTGATTTTCAGGTTTAAATTCATTTTTACTTACAGCATTTACTTCTGGAAATGCTGTTGATCCAGTGGGTCGGGACTGATGATTTCTCATTAATAGCTCGTTGTTTTTTTCCGCCACAAGAAGACAGACGATGAGTTCAGAATATCTCGCAAATCCACGTACTCTATATTGTTGCTGTAGAGTAATATTTGATGCATGAAACGTGGATAATGTTTTTTCAAGCATTTCCGATTCTGTGATCTCATATCCACAAAATTTTAGCTGCGAGATTATTCGATACATCGCTGAATTATAATCGCCGACTTTCTTAAAATCTTGGAATCTTAACATATTCCATTCATCACGGGCGGTCGGAAGTATAACTTCCCTTATATGTTCAAATCTTTCTTTCAATCATTTCCACAAAGCCATGTGATCTTTTTCAATTAAATATTCACATTTCAATCCATCGTCGAGATGTCGACGCAAAAATATAATGGCTTTTGCCTTTTCTTGTGATGTCGATATGCCATTTTCTTTTATTGTCTCACTTAGACCCAATGACTCAAGATGCATTTCTACATCGAGAGTCCATGGCATATAATTTTTTTCCCGTGATGTCGAGCGCAACAAATTCGAGCTTTGTCAAATTTGACATGGTGGTACTAAAAAAAATTACGATGCATTTTATTAGTTAATGAATATTGCAATACAAAGTAATGGATAAACAACAAGTACAAGCATTTGTAAAAATAAAAAAAACACACGAGGAGGATATTCTCCGATAAATAAAAGACTCGTGAGTATGATAACCAAAATAATTAAAAATAACCTTGAGAAAGCCATCTTCTTTTTTCTTCGAAAATTTAGTGAAGAATAATTTTTAGAGAAGAAGAGAAAGTTGGAGTGATTAAATGTGTTTATGAGATCATATTTATAGGGAAAAAACTAGCCGTTTTGTTACCGTTTATGACCGTTGGTGTATAAAAAAATAAAGGTATGTATTTGTATAATTTTATGGTAATAATATGGTGTATATAATATTAGACATATTTAAATAATTATGTATATCATATCATATTATTATAATGATGTGTCATAAGATATTTTATTTAAAAATCTTATAAGCTTTTATACTTGTCGTATCCCTTACCGGGAGTGTGGGATGTCGTCTTAACATCCTCCCAGGATTTATAACAAGTTTTTGAAAAATTTATTTTTATTATTAATAATAACATTATATTATATATTAAATATATACACGATAAATAAATAACAGTAAAATAAATATTATTATTTTTGTTACCTTTTTCTTCTGTTTGGAGCTTAGAAAAGGATGAAGGACTTTTAGAGCTTCGTGCTGATAACGTGTTGTGAAAAAGTAAAAATTTATGGTAAAAAGTAAAAATCTCAAACTCTCAAAATTTACCAAACTACACACTTTATAATATTTTTCTCTCTACTCAATTGTGATTTTCTTCACAAATGAGAGATCTATTTATAAGAAATCTTTACAAATAATCCAAAAATAAAATACATCATTACCTACATCATCACACACTAATTTTCAATATTTACAATTCTTATTTTCAACATTCAAATATTCAATACACACATTTTAAATATATTTTTCAACCGTAAGCTATATTAATATTTAATTATGAAACAAAATTATGTCCCAATTTGAGCTTCATAGTATACGGCAAACGAAGGCCTCCCTCTGAATGTCTTTAATCCATCCCTATATCTTTCCCTCCAATTTGTTCGCGCCATGATCTGCCACGTGGAATCTGTGTTGCCGGTGGGGGGTGGGGGTTTGGGGTTTGCTTGGTTTTATTTTTGTTGAAATGTTTTAGGGAAAAGAAATTATGAGATAAGTTTGTTTTTAAAGAGAATAGTAATGTTGTTTATATAGATTTTACTGAAGTGCTATTGTGCCTTTTGTTAATCTTTGTGGAGCATCGCCCTTTGTGATACATTGATGGATATGGAGCCTCCCAGGATTCACCGCCTTGATGAGGCGGTAGTGAACAGGATTTCCGCCGGAGAGGTTATTCAACGGCCGCTTTCTGCCGTGAAAGAGCTCGTGGAGAACAGCCTCGACGCCGGTTCCACCTCTATCTCAGTAACTCTCAAGGACGGTGGCCTCAAACTTATCCAAGTCTCCGACGATGGACACGGCATTCGAGTACGTGTGATAAATTTTATATGGTGGTTTGTTTTTTGCTTCACATGCTGATAAAGTATTTGATTTTTGCTTTGCTCCTTCCTGTTTCTGCACAGTACGAAGATCTGCCGATTCTATGTGAAAGGCACACAACCTCGAAACTGAGTAAATTTGAGGACTTGCAGTGCATTAAGTCGATGGGGTTTAGAGGGGAGGCTTTGGCAAGTATGACCTATGTTGGTCATGTCACAGTTACGACTATTACCGAGGGTCAGTTGCACGGTTACAGGTGACGATGACGCACTGTCACTTTGTTTCGTAAAACGTTAAGTGCTTGGATGATTGTGATGTATACTTAACCTGTGCATGCATTACTGAATCTAGTGTTTGGGTTAGGGCTGTTTAATAGGTTATTTTTAAATCTGCCAATTTGATCTTCAGAGCTGGCGAGAAGCATTCTATTCTACAAAACCGTTTCCTTTGTGTGTCCGTATGTAAAATTGAATTCAAAGAAGCAACTGGTCCTACTCATTGTTCCTATCGTACTGAATATTCTTCTCTATTTTCTCTTTGTTTTTCCTCATTCTTTTGTTTATCGTCTTCTTGTCATGGATTATAAATTCACTAGTTTGTAAGTCTATAGGCAGCATCTCTGTCTCTTAGGCTCTGTGCTAGCTGTTGGAAATTAACTAATTCTTTTTCTGGTTTCCTTGAGACCGTGCATTACATCTGGAAAAAAGAAAAGTTTTTTTTTATGCAAGTCAATTTATTGACTAGGTTAATTTATATTTATATATGCGGATGGTCAGGACTACATATAGAGATGGTTTGATGGAGCATGAACCCAAGCCTTGTGCAGCTGTTAAAGGTACCCAAATCATGGTATGTTTTCTAATGGTTTAGTCCTGTGCTTTTTAGTTATCCTTTGACTTAAAGCACCTATTTCACACCTCTCAGATTCAGGATTAGGTACTGACTTAGAAAATGAAATCATAAAGAGAAAAATGTGAGACTAGAAATATTGAAATAATTTATCTCTTCACTTTAATGGAGAAGAAAGAGCAAACTAGGGATGCAATTTAGTTTTTGTGTCCAAGCTATGACAGTGGAGATGTACGATACTTTCTTGGCTTGTTTTGTCTGTTGATCCGTCTGAAATTAAATCATCATTCATAATTTTGTTTGCCTGAAATTTTTATTTTATAAACTTTTCGATAACCTCATTGCTCTTTTGCTTGATTTGCATCTCTCGAAGATCGAAAATTTATTTTACAACATGACTGCTCGGAGGAAAACACTACAGAATTCTGCTGATGACTATCCCAAAATAGTGGACTTAACATGTAGGTTTGCAATCCATCACAAAAGTGTAAGCTTCTCTTGTAGAAAGGTTAGTCTGTTGTAAAAATTGAGATTATCTATGGCTGCTTACACTACGCTTTCATCTTATTCCACCACGACCAAGAGTTGTGTATTTTGGATTAAAAGCGTTCTCTTTACTCAGCATGGAGCTACTAGAGCAGATGTTCACTCAGTTGCTACATCTTCAAGGCTTGACGCAATCAGGTCTGTTTACGGGTTGTCAGTTGCTCAACAGCTGATGATTGTAGAAGCTTCTGATGACGATCCATTGAGTTCGATTTTCAAAATGGAAGGTTTGATGTCAAATTTTAATTACACAGCAAAGAAGGCAACTGTGGTGCTTTTTATCAATGGTAAGTATACGTTCCTTGATTTTTTAGTAAATAATCATAATGTCAAGAGGCACATTTGACTAAAGCGAGAAGTTTGAGTGTTATCCAATTGGAAAAGTCTTACATACTGCTTGTGTATCGTAATTTGAGTGCTAATCATTTACCCATTTTAAGTGTGGAAACATTAGTTTTATGTTTGATATTCTTTAATGATAAATAGTTGGAATTTCTCCAGATTCATCCCACAATTACTATTTTCTAATTTATCCCCCTTAGTCTCTTTCAATATACATGGGCATGAATGCTTCTTGTATTCTAGCAGGACTCAAGAACCAAATCTTATTTCAAAAGATTTATGCATGTTGTCTGCTGTTAAATAGTGAGTCCTTGTTTCTCTCATCTATTCCTCTTGTGAGCAGATAGACTGGTGGAGTGTGGTGCTTTAAAGAGGGCAATTGAAATTGTTTATGCTGCAACATTGCCGAAAGCATCGAAACCATTCATTTACTTGTCAATCAAATTGCCGCCTGAGCACATTGATGTGAACGTGCACCCAACAAAGAGAGAGGTGCATGCAAAAATTGGCAACTAGAAAAGCTATGTCGATCCTATTGAGGTTTTATTGCATTGATGATGTCGTATCATACGCAGGTAAGCCTACTGAAACAAGAAGTTATAATTGAGAAGATTCAGTCTGTCATAGAATCCAAACTAAGGAACTCTAATGAGTCACGGACATTTCAAGAGCAGGTATTTAGGCAAACTTAGGCTTGACATTTGGCTGCTTGCTTACTCATCGCGGTATTCAAATGTTGTTTTATACTTGCTAATTATCTTATGCCCCAAATCTGTTACTGCATCAAAGGAAATGAATAGATGCTCTGATGGGTTGTCAACTCCAGTATCATGTTGAAGGAATGAAGATATGCTTTGACATGCCACAAACTCCATGTGGAGGATGCACTTTCTGACATCCCCTTTGATGTGATATGGAATTTGTGGGATGTCAAAGAATGTATTTGCCCCTTTGACAAGATTAATTCAAATGACTTTTGATGACAACTTCATATTCTTCCCTATGCTTTAGTTTCTTCATTTTTATTGTTTTGGTAACCTTTTAATACTTTTTGTTGTATTTGTCTAAAGTATCCTTGTGTTAAATGTTATAAATACTTAAACCAATGCATCCCGTGATTTTGCAAGCAATAACATTTTTCAGCCCTGTTCTTCAAATGTTGTGTTATCGCCATCAACCACGTTATAATACTAGAAATTATTAGCTACCACATCTATTTTTGATTAAAGTCAAATTGTTTCCCTAGAAAGTCCTGTCTATAATGCTTATAGTTATGTCCCTTAAAAATTGTTCTTTTTTACTTGGAATTAATTGGGGTTAGAAATTATTCATAGGTATGAAATTGAGGAAACCAAATCTTAACGCTTCTATGGTGTTGCTCTTGCGTAATGTAAAGGAAGTAGATTAATGGTTTTCGTTGTGAAAATTGAATCCTGCATACTTTTTGACTTCGAGATAATTTACTGGAAGTTCGGTCTGAAGCCAATTTTGAAAGAAATTTATTTTGGAGCCTCTGGATATAACTGAGATGAGAACAATTCTATTGTGATTTGATTTGTTCGATATCAATATGGAGTTTTCAATGCAGCAGAGAATCGATTCGACATCTTCTGTTTCTATGACTGAGAGCAAAGATTCCCTTAGTCACCCTTCACCTTCTGGTATGCTTAACAAAATTGTTCTTTGGCCTTTTGTAGGGTTCTCAAAGGTGTTGGGTTATTTTTACTTTTTTTTATTAAGCTGTCTTCTAAAGATTTAATTTTATACATTAGGTTCAAGGTCGCAAAAGGTTCCAGTGCACAAAATGGTACGGACGGATTCGCAGGATCCTGCTGGAAGGTTGCACGCATACTTGCAAATCAAACCTTGTAGCAATCATAAAGGAAGTTCTCTCTTGACTTCTGTGAGGTTGTTGCCATTGGCTCTTTGTTCATCCATATCTATAACATGTTTCATATGATACAGGAAACTCCATTCGCAAGCATTGTAATTAAAAAGATATATGATAAAGGCGCCATGGTTAAATGATTGGGGAAAAATTATTGCATCTGTTCTGAACTTGTAGGATTTCTTTTGAATGTGGTTGTTTCTGGATATCTTACCTTCTGTGCACTTTCAATATTATGATGTGGGTGAATCTGTGCATTCTTGTTTTAAAAAAAAAAGTCGAATGGCGTTGTATATTGAGCCATGCATCTTTATTCATTTCCTCATACTGTCCATATTTAATCTGTTACTTCAGGTCTTCTGTCAGGCAAAGGAGGAACCCCAGGGAAACTGCAGATCTTTCTAGCATTCAGCAACTTACTAAAGAGATTGATTCTGGTTGTCACTCTGGTACAAATCAAATCCTATATGATTAGTTAACTCGCACCAAACTAATGAATGACGCCCTCCACTGACTAGTTGTTGCCATAGAGTTGCAGGATATTGTTGGTCATTGTACATATATTGGGATGGCTGATGATGTCTTTGCACTGCTTCAGCACAATACACACCTTTATCTCGTTAATGTGGTAAACTTGAGGTGATTTTCTTTCCTATTCATGTTGTTACTCAGATGAAATGGTGAAAATTGTACTTAACTGAAACATATGCGCTGAGGAACTTTATCACACTGGACCTAACTTCTCATGCCCTGTGTTTGTTTGTTCTCTGTTATGCCAACAGAGGAATGCAGGCGGTTGGTTAAACCATTTCACCAAGCCATTCTAGATTATGATAAATAACTGTGGTTACACGTCCACTATATTTACATGAAGATATCTTTCCCTCTTCAAGAACTTTTCCTAGCTTCTCATCTGCACACCTGAAAAGATGAGCCACTCACTTTTTATGTTTTGCATCTTCTCCTTCTAAACCTTGACATGTTGACTCTTCCCTGAACAGAAATGTTGGACTAATACCATTCAGCCCCTTGTAAAATTCCTATATAGCACAAAACCCCTTATAAAATATTAATTAGCTGTGAAGTTTTCGAAAAATAAGCTAAAAAACCCTGCTCCAGAAGTTGTAGTAACATGTGCCTGAAATGCAATTGATCACTTTTTTTTGACTTTTTATTAACCCAAATGACATAAATGCCTACGAATTTTTAATATGATATTTGTTAATGGGTTTTTCCTTAACCAATGATTTAACATATTATTTTTGAATTGTGTTATTTTAAAAATTCTAAATATTATACAGTGGGAGAAGACAACTGAGAATAATAAATTCACCAACTTGCTAACCAAAATATAACTCACACACGTATAAATATATATAATATATATATTTAAAACATTGTACAAAATAAGAGCATTAAATTAAAAATCAAATCAAGCTGAATAAAACCAATATATTAATCAATATAAAAATATATAATTTTGAAATTGATAAAAAGAAGTTAAAATTTGTATTATTAAAAATTAATTTTTTAGCTTACTTTTTTTGGTTGGTTTAGAAGAGTTGGTGACTTAAACAAAAATTAACACTCTTTTTTGGCAGCAAAGAAGGATCTAACAAGTAGTTGCTGGTAACCATGAATAAACCTAGTGCGGAAAGTTTTTCCTTGGTTTCATTACTGGAATTTATATTCAAGCATAGACTGCTTTAGCTTGTTTCTGAGAATATTGCATTTTAAAGATGTTTCAATTACTAGTAAGTCACAGACTTATAAGTAGATCAAAATATAGAGTAACCTAGGATGATTGTTGGCCAAATGTGGTTTAGGCAGACATAATTCAGCTTTTATGGCAAATGTTTGTTAGGTTGCAGGGTACTAAAGGTTGTTCTTCACAAACATTGAAGCGGTTAACTTTCTATGTCCATAACCATGGAATGCCTTTATCAGTGCAGTGTAGTTCATATAACCAATAATTGTATTAGGTTTAATGATCCACTAACATGATTGATTGCAAAATTTCAATAAAACAGCACTTTATCATAATAATTATGATGTTATCCTTTTGCCATCTGAGATTCGTTGACATTCCCTGCAGCAAAGAACTTATTTACCAGCAAGTCTTACGGCGGTTTGCCCATTTTACTGCAATTCAACTGAGCAACCCGGCTCCATTGCCAGAACTGATAATGCTTGCACTGAAAGAGGAGGATTTGGATCCAGAAGGCAATGAAGATGCTGAACTAAAGGAAAAGATTGCTGAAGTAATATGTCATATCACTTTTTGCATATATCTGTAAATTAGAAGGGTTATTTTACTTCGTCAATCCATTTTTCCACCTTTGCAACTTTCCCTGCTCTTGCTCAACCCAAAGAAACTGTTTCGTCATGGCACTTTTACCCAGTTCTTATGTTTCCTTTGTTGATTATTTACCTTTGTTGGCTCTGCATTGAGTTAGGACTTGTTTACAATGCTTTGAAACATAATGCTTATGTTATTTATGCACTCGTTAGATATATATATCCAGGACTTGAGGTCTATAAACAATTAAAAGCTCTTGTCAAAATATTAGAAATCTTCTTTATGGTTTTCATTTTTAAATCTAAGACGGTAAAAGTCTGTTTTTTCTTTCCTTATTTTTCTTGTCTTAGACATCAACATATGAAGTTTTATACATTTTGGATTTTGAGCATGATGAGGTGACTTTTTACACCATGATTGGATGATCACCTGTGAGCAGATTGTCATCTGTTGGAGTTAACTGGATGATTTGCTCGACTTATTGATTCTTAATTCTATCATAGAGTTTCATATTGATGGCAAATATTTTTATTGGATTCTACCTTAGTGCACACTAAAAAAATGTGTATAGAATGCGTGACATAGGTTCAGTATCCACACCATGCTCTGTTCTCCATGTGTTGATATACTTGGATACCTATAACCCTGAATTAGAGGACTTCTACTGTGATTTAGTGGCAAGCTATTGTTTTGAGTTTGGGCAATATGTGCACAATGCTTGGGGCTTGAGATGCTACTGGTGAAAACCGTACCTTTCCACCTCTTAGTTCTTGAATGAAATTTTCTTTCATGCCATGTGTGGCTGTTCATTTTCCTTCCTAAGTTTTCATTTATATTGCTTGCTAGATGAATACGGAACTACTTAAGCAAAAGGCTGAATTGCTGGAAGAGTATTTTGGCATTCATATTGATTCAAGTGGTAATTTGTCCAGGCTTCCAATTGTACTTGACCAGTACACTCCAGACATGGACCGTGTTCCGGAGTTCATTCTTTGTCTGGGCAATGATGTGAGTTTGATATGTTAATATCCTTTCCAGGTGTACACTCAGTTATTTAATCTTAACCGGATTTCCATGTGTGTATATATTATAGATTTAATTTATTCTCCACTTTCAGTTACTGCACTCATTCCACCAGTTAGCCTATCCCTGTCCTTTCCGTAGCTCTCTGATGTTGATGGCAATTTAGAACATCAAGTGAGAGTTAGGAGTTGAAAATTTTCGAAATAAATTATCGAAAACCAGCAAAACAAAGCTGAAAATTTCATTCACTAAAAGCATTGATTGATTGAATGGCTGACAGGGTTTTGGTTTCGGTTTGGTTGTTTAATGTGTATTGTGATGGAATATGTGGAGTGACGGTGTATGCATTTCTTTTTTGAAGGTAGAGGAAAGTTAAAAAAAAAGAGTAAAAGCACATGGATGACGATGTGGTGAAACATGATGGGATGATTTCTGCATAAGAACTAAAAAATGAAAAGGGGGCAAAGTTGCCGGAGAAATGTCAGTGTGGAAGAAAAGATCATCCCACTTAATAAGAATAATTGGTTGCTTTTCGAGGATATTCTTTTATTATAATCTCGTGAACAAGATGGTCAATGTCAAATACAAGTATTAATGTGAATTGAGCTAGAATACTTGTTAAAATTTTAGCCATGCAGTATCGAGGTTCACTTCACAGAAGATATTTCTCTCTGATGTATTAAATCATGAAAAGAGTTGTAAATGGTGATGCAAATCAGTTGGAGCATTTCTTTATTCATGACCAAAACTTGAAGTACGGATTTAACATTGTTGTGTCAGACTGTATGTGCAACAATATTTTATAAATATTCTGATTTTATCGTTTATGTAGGTTGAATGGGAAGACGAGAGAACTTGTTTTCAAACAATTGCTGCTGCTATTGGGAATTTCTATGCTTTTCATCCTCCGCTGTTGCCTAATCCATCAGACAATGGCTTGAAGTTTTACAAGAGAGATCCCTCTGATGGTCATGAAATGAGAGATACCGCAAAAAATTCTGGTATGACCATCAATGCCAGCACGATGACACTCTCACATGAACTGTTCTTAGGCTGAAATCTGAATAATATGCAAATGAGATGAGCTTTAATCTCCTTTTCCATTCCGAGAAACAAAAATGAGGAGGGTTCATATATGATCCACAGATTAGCTTATGTATCAGCAAATCATTAAGCGTAATGGTGGATTGTCAATATCCCCGGAGGCATAGGTCCTAGTTTGGGTTATGCTGGCTGTGCACATGGGTGAAACTGAAAGAAAATATTCTTTAAGATTATTTAATCGATTAGGCTTAGGAAGAGTCAAAAGCTGAGTTTACCATATAACCAGGACATCCTCATGCATGCATCATTTTTATTTTTTATGTAGAGTAATGCTGCACTAAAAATGTGTGCTTCGATTTTCATGCTTAGTATATTTACTTGTGAATATTAAATCCTTGAGGCAATCCCATCGATAATCACATTTGACTCATAAATTGGTGTAAGTATTAAATTGAGGAGCCTGTGGGGGATTCAAAAAAACACCTTGCATTGATGTATTATTTGACTATACGGTCGCAGAGGACATTGTCAGGTCTTTTGGATAAAGGTGGGCTTCTAAAAATTCGATGATTTGAGACAACAATTTATTTCCCAGAGAAACACGAAAACTAAATATAAATCATAGAATGAACGCATCAAGACACTCGTATTAATGGTCATATGTTTGGTCTATCTAAATACTTTTATTCTCGATGTTACAATTTCTACGTATAACTCAGAAGTTTATATCTTTTGACACCTTTTCAATCTGCAAATTAACAATGCTATCTTTTAATCAGATAGTGTGAAGGAAGACATTGACCATGAACTACTTTCGGAGGCTGAGAACGCTTGGGCTCAGCGTGAATGGTCAATTCAACATGTTTTATTTCCCTCCATGAGACTTTTTCTGAAGCCTCCTACTTCAATGGCTACAAATGGAACATTTGTCAAGGTATTAGAACATTCTTTAGTAAATTTTTCCCAATTTTACTTTTGTTCGTTCTTTTTTTTCCACTTCTGTTCGTTGTTGTAAGTTAATCTCGATGGCATCTATTATCACATTTATGTCACTCTATATCAACTGCATATTCTTCAAAATCATTCACACTTTTTCCTTTTACGGGCAAGCATTAGCAACTGGAGCACTAATTTGTGATTCGTAGAATTCTTTCCTGACTCACGCTTGACAAGAAGTCCAAAATGTATCCATAAAAGTCAGTTGTCATCAATAGGACGAATGACTAATAATTTGAATGTTTGACTTTTGTCTTTTTTCCCTTGAAACTTATTTAAGTCAAACCAGGTGGTAAATTTTTTCTCCTCTCCCCTTTTCCTTTCACACTTTTTTATTCCCCCGGTTTTAATTTTACCATGCTTTTATACATAGGTACATAGATACATGAACATATGTATGTATGTACCTTTCCAGCTGATCTTACTGATCAAATGATCGTGGTGTTCTTCTCTTTTCACGTAGTTGAGAATAGAGATATCATTCTGTTGTTTTGCATGTAAGTATTCTTTTTCATTTTAATGCAATGTTAAGTTTTATTTTATTTTGATCAGCATATAATTAATTTCCAGGTGGCTTCACTGGAGAAGCTTTATAAAATTTTTGAAAGATGCTAACAGCTAGCTAACCAGAACTGTAGTCTTTTCGCTACATGGAGATGTTTTTGGAATGGCTCAGTTGTTTTTATGGATCCATTATGTCAGGCGATTATGGATATGGACTCATTTTAATCTTGTAAATATTGATTGGAATGCAAAATATTGCAACTGTAACAGTTACGGAAATACTGTGGTTTCTAAAGCCCCTTCTTGAAAAGATAGGAGTTTTTCTTGAAATTAAAAATAACAAGGTGTCTTTAAAATTTGTATTAGCAAATTATGATTAGCGTTTAAATATATATATCTGTGTGTGTGCACGCAACACCCAGAGGTGTGCAACATTGCAAAATTATAGACATACATGTAAAATGTTATGTTTCGAACAGGGTTGACGTTGCTTTTATTTGTCGTTTCTGACTTATTATTTTTGCTAAATAAAATGTAATTTTTTCATCTTTGCTATTTTATTATTACTTTTTTTTGTGGCCCGACTTCATTTATGCTATATCCATTTTCATTTTATTATATTTTTAATTTAGAATTTACTTTTATAGTATAATCATTTTAGTTAATAATCGTGTTGCAAATAATTCTTTTTATTTACTAAAACTCAATTTAAACATAACTCCTATATTTGTTTCTTCAAGGGAAAAAAATATTTCACATTTATATTTATACAAACCTCATCTCCAACGTATGAAGGTCAATCTTTATAGAATATTTTTGGGACAATACTTATTACATATTTTATTTACAATAAATGTTTTAATTCATTAAATATTTATATGTATTCAGTAATATATCATATATTATTTTATATTTAAATAGTTTAAAGAATTATTTAGTTTATAAATTGATTAACATAATATCACGCTATTTGTAGGAATTAAATTAATTAATTGATTAAATATTATATGTATATATTTGTTTAAGAATTGCGTGTTTGAGATAAATAGTTGAATAATATATTTTGCTGTTGAAATAATCGAAAAGGCTCTAATAAATAGTAATTTTATTTTTTACATTTTTATTTTTTACCAGATATGATTTTTTAGAGGTGGACTTTTTGATTGGGTAAGTGAAAATCCCCAAATTATCCTTTGACATTTTATATAAGTCCAACCTGTAACCCTAAAACCTTCATCCTTATGTACATCACTTTCTCGCACTCTGCCGCGGAGTACACGGCTCTCTCTCTCTAAACCGGTAAACCAATTCACTCTTCCTGTCTTCTAACCCTTTCGATCTATCATATAATTACGTTTCTGTACATTTTTACGTTGTGTTACTCCTGTGGAGCTTTCCCATTCGGAAAATTTTCTGATCGTTAAAAAGATTTATAATTGCTGTGTTTTCAGAATTTTTACCGATTTAAAGAGTGAAGAGTTTATCCAGTTTATCCATGGCTCTGGTAAGTTGATTGTTTGTTTGTTTCATGTTTTTTCATTGACATTTGTTGCTGATCTTTTATTTCTTTCACGAGTACCCGATTTTTGCTTGTTTATTTCAGAAATTCAGTATGATGCAATTTTAGGGACCTTGATTTTTCATGTATGCCCTTTTTCCGTCAAAAAATATGAATTAGTGTATCTACACGACATTTTAATTGAAACTTGTGTTAATTGTGACGTTTCGACTTCTTATGGGTTCAGTCCTTATTTTTGTTCCACATATCCATTTTTTACTAGCCAATTTTTGACTTCGATGTATTTGATGATACTGCGTCTTAGACAATTTTTTACTTTGATGTATTTGATGATACTGTGTCTTACATTGTAAATTCTAAGGTCCGCCAACTGAAATGTTTTTTTCAAAGAACGAAGCCTTTTATTTTCCTGGGTGTTTTGATTACATCAGTTTCGCAAGCAATTGTAAGGTGGCATTAAAGCTTGAGGCTTTTCCTGGACTTATGGCCTAATGCTCTTTGTTTAAGTTTTTGGGTCTTTGAATCCCTAGTAATGCAACTCATTTGCATGCTAACCCACACCTTATTATTTGTATAGCAAAAACTGTGATGGTAACACTTCTTTGCATGTTACATCCTCAGTCCTCACTTTATTGTCCCTCTTGGTAAAGCTGATAGTTTAAACACTTAATAAGCCACATATACTCAATATATTGACAATTGCTGGCATGGTTCCTTGAAGGATGATCTACAAAGTCTTATCCCCTTGTCTCAGTTGACTGAATAGCTTATTCTTTAGCTTAAGTCTGTTATGGATTAGTATTTGTTAGGACTTGATTCTGTTGGTCAACTTCATTTGGTCATCCATTCAGGTTTTGCATGCCACTAGCACTAACAAAAATGCCTTCAAGGCATTAATTGCGGCAGAGTTTATTGGGGTGAAGGTGGAACTGGCAAAGGATTTTGAGATGGGTGTGTCTAATAAGACTTCCGAGTTTCTTAAGATGAATCCTATAGGAAAGGTATGCAAAGGGAAAGTGAATTTACCTTATACCTCAAGTGTGAAAGTCAGCACAACAGTGTTTCTGATGTTCAAATTCTTTTCTAGGTTCCTGTGCTTGAAACACCTGATGGAGCAATATTTGAAAGCAATGCAATTGCTCGCTATGGTGAGACTATTTTTGCATCTAAATTTGATACATTGATCGATACTGCCTTGGTTTGTATAACATGTTAATTAGTTTAATTTTGCAGTTGCTCGTTTGAAGCCCGATAACCCTTTGTATGGCACTTCTCTAACTGATTATGTAAGGACAAAGTTTTTGTAGACAGAAATTTCATGTTGTGAGGTTTAAGTATTTGACAAGATTTTGTAATGTCTTGGTTACACTTTTTTATTCTCTTTTTTTTTTGCTTTTGGATTTGGTAGGGACACATTGAGCAGTGGATTGATTTTGCTGCTACCGAGATTGATGTGAATATTTCACGCTGGTTGTACCCAAGACTTGGTTTTGTACAGTATATTCCACCTGTAAGTTGAGCTCACTTCATTTCACACTCAAATGTTATTTATTTAGCTGTTTCCCTCCCCTCCAGCTCTACAACAGTCATTTTTTAATCTAATTACTTTGCTTTTTACGCAGTCGGAGGAAATCGCAGTTTCAGCATTGAAAAGAGCTTTGGGAGCTCTGAACAACCATCTTGCCACTAATACCTACTTGGTTGGGCATGGTGTCACACTGGCTGACATTGTTGTGATATGTAACCTATTTTTGGGATTTAAGTTGATCATGACCAAGAGCTTTACCTCGGAATTCCCACACGTGGAAAGGCACTTTTGGACCTTGGTTAATCAGCCAAATTTTAAGAAGTTTTTGGGTGACGTGAAACAAGCTGAATCTATTCCACCGGTTACATCCAAAAAGCCCTCACAACCAAAGGAACCTGCAAAACCCAAGGCAAAGGAGGAACCAAAGAAGGAGATTAAGAAAGAAGAAGTGAAGCCTAAAGAAGTAGCCGAGGAAGAAGAAGCACCAAAGCCAAAACCAAAGAATCCTTTGGATCTTTTGCCTCCAAGTAAGATGATACTAGATGAATGGAAGAGGCTTTACTCAAACACCAAGACTAACTTCCGTGAGGTTGCCATCAAAGGTGATATCTTTAATCTTTTTTTATTTTTATGATTTTTGATAAAATAGCTTTTTTTTCGAAATGGACAATTCAACCATCTTTCTTGCTCTATATGTCTCTCTGTCGTTTGGTGTTGTTTCTTTTTCCGGATAATTGATTAATCAGCTCTGAAATCATCAATTTATGCTTGCATACTGTGTGTAAACTCCCTGATGGGCTGCATATTTCTTTGAGTTTTCAGCTTTAGCTAAAAAAATTACCTTTTATGTTATCTTGTTATGATTGTTGAGTTGTGTTGGTCAACCATGATTGATTAATGTAGCTGCCCTAGATAGTAAGATCCCTCCTCTGCTGGGAAAAAAAATTGAATTGTAAAGTTGACAGGAAGTAAGAAAGAAAGCTGGTATTTCTGTATTGATATCGCGAAATTAACATCTTTGCATCCTTTTTAGGCGTGCTTGTTAGTTTGAATTTAACAGTTTGTGACTTCCCATATTCTTCATCAGTCCATTTTAATTTCTGATAAAAAATTTACCTTCTTCTTGTTATCGTCACATTGTCTTTCGGTGATAATTCGTTGACATGAATACTTCACTTACTGTTCTGTGGTTGCTTGTGAACTTTGTTATGGCAACAATAATTAGCGTGCATCCCAGTACTATTGTCACATTGTCTTTCGGTGATAATTCGTTGACATGAATACTTCACTTACTGTTCTGTGGTTGCTTGTGAACTTTGTTATGGCAACAATAATTAGCGTGCATCCCAGGACTAATCGATAATGAGATCAAGGCATCCTCCCAATGCTAACTTTCAAATGTATAAACTAGCCTCCGACCTGCAACCTTGAGCACTGTGCCTGCAATAGTATGCAACTGAAATTCTTTAGCTCTGTGGGCTCATATTTTTCATGGTCTGCAGGGTTTTGGGACATGTATGATCCAGAGGGATACTCTCTTTGGTTCTGTGACTACAAATACAACGATGAAAACACAGTCTCATTTGTTACTTTGAACAAGGTGAGTGGGTTTCTTCAGCGAATGGATTTGGCTCGCAAGTACGCATTTGGGAAGATGTTAATCATTGGTTCCGGCGGCCCATTCAAGGTGAAGGGACTTTGGCTTTTCCGTGGTACAGAAATTCCTCAGTTTGTTCTGGATGAGTGTTATGATATGGAACTGTATGATTGGGCTAAGGTGGATATAAACGATGAAGCTCAAAAGGAACGTGTGAGCCAGATGATTGAAGATGCCGAACCTTTTGAAGGCGAGCCTCTGTTGGATGCGAAGTGCTTCAAGTGAGAAACTTGTGCGGGAGTTGCAGTTTGAGGTTGTAGTCTCATCTTAATTTTGTTCTTCAACACAAGTGATCTTGCTATTAGGACGTCAATCGAATTTTGCAGGTGTGTTTTACAATTTTGGGTTAATGTCGATTTGTACCTTGTCTCACCATATGGTCCTCTTCCGCTGCCTGATTTCTCTTCATATTATTGTGTTTATAATGGATTCATACATTCTTGATTTTGGCGTAATGTTGACAAAGATGGTGTACGTATCATGCATTCTACGGCTGAAACGAACAATTTAATATTTAAGGAAATGTTAAAAATTTCTGGGACCCTTGAATGGGTTTTTTTTTTGGGTTAAATCCTGAGGTGGTTTCAACGTTAAGCTCCTATATTGATTTTGTTACCATGCTTAATGAAAACTCCTCTCTCAATGTAAAATTGAATTTCAATATTGTAATAGTGTCCCTCCAATCGATAAAAAGCATTATTTTCTATTTCTATTCATCGCTTTATATTTAGTTTTTTACTATTATTATTCATTTTTATCATCCTTTGTGATAATATAGCACATACCAAAATCTGTGTGTCTATTAAATAAATTATATAAGGCAAATAAATTTTTTTTCCACTAATTATTCAATTTTGAATTTTGTTTCACTAAATTTCAAAGTTTGTTTTTGATGTATTAATATTTTATGTGACGTCGAAAAATATTGAATGACATCTCAAAATATTGACATAATATCGAAAATTGTTGATTTGTTGAACCAAAATTTTAAATTGATTCAATACATAGTTTATGCTATTAATTTAATTAGATAAACAGAAATTTTAAATAATTTTAAATGAAAACCCAATTTTTTTTCCCGAATTTCGAGTTATGATGTGTGTTAACTCTATCTTCATAATAGATCATAAAAAAAAATCTTACAGCTGAATATATCATTTAACATACTCTCAAGTACTTTTACATTTGAAGTTTTATATTCGTATCCAGCAACAACACAGGTAGGTGATCAATCGAAGTATCAAACTATATATACCACATGTATAGGGATCGACGATGTCCGGTTCCATGAAACAACAATTATTCAGAAAGAAATATGATCCAATTAATTTAAGCAGCAAGTTATAAATAAATCACAGGTCTAAATAAGAATCAGTTCAGGGTGTTTGAGATAGAATAAATGAAATCCAAGAAACCAGTTCCCTTGAGCAGACCTTTACCGGTTAATAGTTCAAAATCCAACAGTACCAAAAAGCCGATTATGGCCGCCTTTCCATTTATCAATTCGTTCTTCCCAGTGAAACCAAAACCCTCAAGATCTTCATCAATCACCATCCTCACCTATGGAGTAACACATTGTCATTAACATCTTATTCCTGCTTGCGAGCAGCAATTAGATCTTTCATTTAATATACAAGATCAAGTGGTGTTATTATACGAAAAAATATAAACGATGTTAATGGTATAACTCAAATTCTTTCAAAAGTTGTCGCATATAGACAGGCACATGGAATAACAAAAATTATTACTGTTTCCTGATGTAATATGTAGGATCATCGATGACTATATTACCTCATCAACATTGACATCTGTGGCAGTGAAACCAGGCTGAGCCTTCCCGCTGAATACAATCTCAGTAGATGCATCTGACTTAATTGCTCCTAAGCTTATGAAGATATTTTCACCATCAGTTTTCACAGGATACACAAATAGAGCTCTCAGGGGCGGAGTCAAGACTCTAAGTACAGGATTCTTCGGATACCAGTCTTTGATCTCACCGGTTCGCAAATCAAATGTGCTATCCGTCGTCGGGCAAACAATACATCCATCCTGCAATGCATTGAACAAAATGTGCTTTAAGAATGAAACATGCTTTTATATATGTTTTGAGAGCATGAAAGGACTAACTACAAATTTTAAGCCGGGTTGAGAGCTCAGCAGCATTGCAATTTATGAGTAAAATATGCTAGTTTCACCCATTGGTTTTACTGGTAAAACCTCAACACGTAAACAGTCATGAAAAGGCTTGGGAGTGAAGAAGCGAACAGCTCATTTTGTAAAATAAGCTAAATACAAATAGTATTCTTGATGGTATTTGCAGTAACTCAATACAAAGACATAATTCCCATCTGTATAAAAACAATTACAAGAACCCAAATGCATAGATGACCCAAAGAAAGGGAGATAATACAAAAGTGTAAAAAATATTCATTTAGGTAAAAGTGAAGCCTTCTATTGAGCTCAGTGTCAGCATTTCAAGGAAACTCCTAACTTCATAACTAAATGTTCAAAGCTTATAACTTTTTTATTAATAGGTATTTTTCAAGTCAGATTCCAAAATGGATGGGGTTAAGACTTCATCATATCTCATTACTTCCAGAACTCTTGAGTTATGGTGCCTTACAGCAGATAAAACTCAATTTGCTTGGTCCAAGCAATAAGTAATATTTGATAGCACTTAACCATCCATCTTTGTGTAATCTCATACCATACTCATGTTCTTGATAAATTCAGCATGGCAATATGCAATCATCAGTTGAATCCATTATTGATGCTAGTTAATAAGCAAGTCCAATGTCAATTTCATCAACCAGGAACATCAAAACAAATTAGCGAGAGAATATAGTGAACCTGGGTGAGCTTAGCATTGAGCAAGCCTTCAGAATAAGCACCCTCGGCAGGAGACCTATTCTCTATAGCAAAAACATCGTCTTTGTACCACAACAGAAGTATGGTTTCATTATCCTGTATTATCACACGTCGCTCACCCTTGGGCAGCGCAGACAGCGGCACCACCGGTACCCAGTTCTTCCCATCTTCGCCGCTGGAGGCCGAAGCCAATGAGGATGGCTGTGACACCTCAGTCGCCTTGCACGTGATTATGTCAACACTTCGGTGAGAGGTTTTCAGAGGCATCTTGAACGTGGGTTTCGTGGTGAGAGGCGAAAGGATGTGGTGGTGATGGGGCGGTGATTGGCGCCGGCGGGAGGGAGGTGGAGCTGCGGAGAATGGGCTGTGGGCAGGTGTTGCACAGGCCATGGTTAGATGAAGTGAAGTTCACTAGCGGCTGTGGAGGAAGGACGAGTGGTTGCGCAATGCTTTGGACGGCCGTGAAGAGAGGGTGCGGATTCAATTACCACATACATAAAGTTGGATAAAGACAGGATGGAATTATGGAAATTATAGTTTAAAAATCTCTCCTTCTTTATTTTATTTTTGGTATTATTTATAAATTAAACAAAAAGGGAAATTCAATTCGAGCTCTACCAATTATTTAATTTCTTTGACAGATCTTGGAAACCCTATCCTATTTACTTCATTTTGTGATCAACCTTTTAAAAGGGAATCATGTACATACATGGGAAAATGGGATATTACGCGGCATCCAAAGGCATAATGAATCACAACAGAGGACGGGAATGTGCTGCAATAACGTGTATTTCTAGTCAACGAAGATGACAAGTTTTGGTTGAACAATGTGTAAGATGACAAGGAGTTGAGAGGAAAGAGCTGACAAATCGTAATAAACCAATGGCTGTTTTAAAATAATAATAATTAACCAAAATCATTAATGACATTGAAATTTACCTTCTCGGTTATCTCAAACTAACAAAATACGTGTTTTAAAAAAAGACCTAACAAATATCACCATAGAACCACAATCCGCGAAACAAGTAAGAAGTTTCGCTAACAAAACATGAGAAACCAAAATAATCTGAAAAGAAAAGCTCCATCCCAGACAAGCATATTGAGTATCCCTCAACGATTGGCCTTTGCCACTCTCTCGATCTCATCCTTCTTCTTGATTGCGTAGCTGCAAGTACACAAACTTGACGGCTAAGAAAAACGCTGAACCGTATATCAAACAATGGAAACAAGGATGATTTCCTGCTAATTGATCATTTTATTCAGGCAAGGGAACATCCCGCTCTCACCTGTTAGATGACCCTTTGGCGGCATTGATGAGTTCATCAGCGAGACATTCAGCTATGGTTTTAATATTCCTAAAAGCACTCTCCCTAGCACCAGTTGTAAGGAGATAAATGGCCTGATTAACACGACGGAGGGGTGAGATATCAACTGCTTGACGTCTGACGACACCAGCAGAACCAATCCTGGTCGCATCTTCTCTAGGTCCACTGCAGCATGACAAAAATGGCAATGTCAGAACCAAATGAGAATTTAAAAAAGCACAAGTTATGCCAATAACTATTCTGACAAGATGAGTTTGGCCCAACAAAAAAGCTTGAGTAAGATTAAATCAGTTTGGCCCAAAAATTTTCATCCAGCTGGTTCTATTATCCGCTTCATGAATGTATGCATATGGATTGTATCAAAACAGGTTTGCAACTACAACAGGTAGTCATTCAGCATGAAGCGGTGACATATTTTTGCAAGTCTTCCCTAGACAAGACTAAAACATTTTCCTCCAAAAATAATATCAAATATCACACTAACACCTGGATACTACAACTACAGTTGAAGCTCAAGTACCAAGATAATTAAGACCAGAAAGAAGTTATTTCAAATGCAACAAAAGAAAGTTTTTTCTCCAAACCTGTTGATCACAGCATCAACAATAACTTGAATTGGGTTCTGATCTGTGAGCAAATGAATGATTTCCATGGTATGTTTCATGATTCTGACAGCCATCAGCTTCTTCCCATTATTACGCCCATGCATCATTAGTGAGTTGGTCAACCTTTCTACAATTGGGCATTGGGCCTTCCTGAATCGCTTAGCCTGGTACCTCCCAGCGGTATGAGGCATGTATGTAGGGTGCTTTGCAGCAGTGGCAGTGATATAATCTTCAACAGAAATGTCATTGATCTGCGAAGTTGTTAATTTAATTTCATTAATTAACATCTACTAGACAAGGATTCTAACAAATCTTACTAAAATCCGACATATAAATTTGTTATCGTTTTGTGAATAATATAATGACTTCAAACGCCTATAATTCTCTAATCACATGAGAACTACTTCCTCGATACAACTACGGTTTAGAGTTGATAATGAACTTCAAACTGAACCTACCCTGCCTCAGAAATAAAACTATCATAAAAATACATTGATGGAGACAAAAGAAAAAAAAGAACTCACGATCAAGTGGCTAGAAAGATCCTTAGTCAAAGATGTAAATCACCTGGGAACTTTCAAACTTATACCCCTAGTTCAAATTCATCACAGTACAAACAAGATGAAACAGCACAGAAATATTAGCAAACTTCATGATTAGACGGGTAAAGTGATGGACAAGCTGACTCTTTCATCGTCGTCTCAATAGTAGGAGAATGTACATCTCAACTTCTCAAATTTAAACATAGAAACCATCACAGGTAAAATTTAGAGATGAGAACTTTCTTTCAGACTAATATTTAATCTTCTGAAATCGCAATCAAACAAAGAAAGTAACGCATGGAAAATGTGAAATCTTAGACGAGAGCATGCAAAGCTTATATGAACCTCCAAGATCCAATTTACCAAGATCAGAAAGAGAACCGTAATAAATTAAAGGCGAAGAAGAATACATTAGCATGCTCCCGAGTTCATGACAGCATTCAAATCAGTCGAAATTAAGAGGAAAAAAAAACCTGCACTTCAGCGTAGGACCATCGGTTGAAGAGCATGACATCATTGTGGAGCTTGTCTTGTTGCTGATCCTCGGTCGCCATTTTTGCCAGGTTACGGATGGGACGAGTTGCTGCGCAGAACTCCAACGATTCCTGGCCCGAAGGGATACGGAGAATAAAACACCCTAGCCTTTTCTTTAACCAAATTACTTCTCTGCCCCTCACCCAATTAAGGAAATGAACCATCAAACCAACCAACCAAAAAATAATAATAATAATTATTGATTGGATTCGATTCAATCAATCTCTTTAAAGTGAACTTTTGCACGCCCCTGATTAACTAAAAATTACATAAAAATGTATTTCCTCAGCATAAATTCGAATAATTCAGTACATTAGATTTTGAAATTAAAAGGTTAAATTTTGTGAATTATTAACGTATATGTCAATTTTCATACAAATGTGAGGGACTCGCATAATCTAATATTATTAAAATATGAAGAAAAAAAACTTTCTCGATGCAGAAGTTTGACTGAATCAAAATTTTGTTAATCACCGACTAGTTTTGCTTCTTTCTAAGAATAAACTGCAAATATAATTATTATAAAGTAACTAATATTTTGTGATTAAGATAATTATAAGGTTCAAATTATGATTAATCTTACTATTATCTATTTTTTTTTTTATCATAATTAGTTTTAAAAAAATAATATTCCAACACAGTTCAGAACACTGCGAACTTTTTTATTAGAACTTTGGTGAGGGAGTTTTGTTCTCGCATTGATGACATTTAGCAACTTCAGCCTCGCACCAATACGAATCGAGACATGACATTATCAAACGCTCGTGGAATTGCAGTGAAGCAGAGTGTGATTTTGGTAAGAGCTACAAAATTCTGGCACAAATCCATGTCTCTTAGTGGTCTCAACCGTCACCAACAACTTCTCTCGAAAGCGCTTCGAGTATGCATGCATGCATGCAAGGTGTAATAAGTCACAATTGTAATAATCGCCAGTGAAGCATAAATAAAGTGTATAAAAAGTGTGTAAGCCACAGTTGGTACTCTGCCATTCATGGCCTTCAACGCATTCTGAGCTTCGATTTCTGACCCAGATTCAACAAAGCCAAAGCTTTTTATGCCTTTGAGTTCTTGGGTCTTTGGTAAGCCTCGCTGTATCAATCACCGTTACACACAACATTAGTATGGGTATTCAACAGTCCTGTTTCTCTATCCTTCAGTATGAAATCACGTGCCTCTTCTTCACATCGAATGCCAAGACTGGATTACAGAATGAGCTCCCCCTATTTTTTTTTTGAATAAAATTGAAGATGCTAAACCTACTTTGGAGCTGTGATGTATGAGGGTCTCGGTCGACCCGAATTCGAATACCATCCTGTTCTAATTTTACTGGGAAAAAAATAGTACACTTTCTTGAGCACAATTGAGTAGGATATTTGTGTATTCGTATTTAATTTTACTTACTAAAAATAGTTAATTGATTTGGAAACTGGTTGATAAAATATGTATGGTATTAAATGTTAATAAATATTTCGAGCAAGGTTCGAGAAGTATATCTAGATACTCGAACCTGATCAAAGATGACTCCGGTGGGGCTTTAACCAAACTAGTATTTAACTCGTGCGATCCACGGGATGATATTATTTAAAATTAATTATTATAAAAATGAATATATATTTAAATTGAAAAAAAAATATAATTATAAAAAAATCGCTAATTTTGAATAACTTTCTTAAATACAATGTATGTCGATTAAATTTTTTGACTGATAATCACTATTATATATCAAAATTTTAGATTATGTTAGCCCAAGACAATGACATGTTTATCATGTTTAGTGTATTGATGTCGACCACAAACCAAAATATATATTTAATTCTTTAATTTCCGAGAAGTTATATATATTATTATTTTTTAATATGTGATAATTAAATATTTTTACATCAAATTCAATAAAATTAATGAGAAATACTTTTTTCAAAATTCTAAATCCTCATTCAAAAATACTTTTATGAAATGCTACGTGTTCGACACATTTAAAAGATTACAACAAATGTTTCATCAGTATTCTTATCCAAATAGTTTGTCCACAAAATCTTTCCGTAATGTACACAACAACCTATTATTACTAAAGAAAAGTGAAATATGTGATTGTAAGTAAGTTATGTATTAATATTTACTATGTATTCTAAAACGCTGCCAATAAGTTTTATAAGGTATCCTCTAATAAGATGCTTCATTTAAAATTGGTTTAATCATTTTCATTATGGGACATTTTATACTACCATGTATCCATAAAATTTTTAATATAAGAAAAAATTATCATATAGTAAATGCGTAATAATTTAAATTTTGTACAAATATGAGAATAATATTTTTTACTTCTCGATCAAAAAAAGACATATTCAAAACTTAATGTCTCATTTTTTTTTTCATATGTAGTTAGTTCATAATAAACAAATCTAAGTTTAAACGTGCATTTCCATATTCAACTCACGTATGATGCTGAAAAGAGGAGTCGTTTCATAATTCAATTTTGAAGTACATAAATTTAGTAAGATAAATATAATAAAATTGGTTTCCAATATAATATGCAACACTGTGTTATTTATAATTTAAAATCCAAATAAGGCAGCCCAATAGAAAAAAATTATACGTAAGGTGCCTTTGACAGAATTATACCATGCATTCACTATTTCAAATTATGAAAATCTCTAATTGCATGTATTGAGTGTCAAATATTTCAGATTATTGAGGATGATTTAATGTTTATTTGAAACCCTCTTGAATCTATCTTTTAATTTATTGGGATCTCTTATTTGAATTTTAAGAAGATCAAGAAATACAATATACATATGATTTTGGAAGAAAACTACTATGCATTAACTATTTCAAATTAAAGTAATCTCGAAATAACATGCATTTTGGTCAAACATGTATGATTATTAAATGGTAATTTAATGTTCATTGAAAATCTTATTTAAGTGATAACTTCTAATACTCAACTAATTATTTTAAGAAAAATTAAATAAACTAATTAAATATTTTATTTTTTTTTTAGTAAATAATTTTGGCTGAAACTTTCTTATTTTGGTAAAAACTCTACTTTTATATATATATATACGTAATTCAAAAACCGAGCTTGATAGCGTACCTAGTATATATGCAGAAATGGCTTTTAAGTTTATAATATAGTTTTTTAATTCTACTTTACGACAATATTATACCAAATGAAACACTTGCAAACATTCGAAAAGCCATTTATCATATAGACTAAATTCATATTACTACTCTGTCTTAATTCACGCGTTTAATTAATTAAAATTAATTTTTTCAAAAAAATGTCAGATTGAAGAAATGATTTTGCCGTCCCTCGGTGAATGTTCCAGTGACCTAGGGGTGGCAAGTATTTGATGAAAATAAAGCTTTACTCAGGAAGAGCGACTAGTGTTGGCAAGCTAGGTACTCAACAAAACATTTAACACAGCGCAAGAACTAAAGCAGTATATCCTACAAAGTGTTTTAGGCCTACCGAGTTGGGAATACAAAGCTTAACAGGGAAAAAAGTTGCTACAAGTCAATAAGCAACGATCTCCAGCCCATCTCCCTCGATAATTGGTCTTATTTTGCACAATAAATTCTAACGATGCTGCGCAACATACGGCTGACTAGAGTCATATTGCTGTGGATATGCAGCTGCAGCTTGAGGTGACGTATTTTTGGCATAAGCAGCAGCCACAGGTGCAGTTCCATAACCACCAGACTGATCATAGGTGGGCTGAGTTTGAGATGGTTGAGCATAGGCGCCTACTTGCCCACCATAAGCAGCATCTGCTTGCCCTTGATATCCGTATCCGGTATTACTAACAGCAGGTTGTTCGGCATAACCAGTTTGAGCAACTGGATACGAACCATAGCCTCCAGTAGGTCCTGTCTGAGGATATGCAGGAGGTTGTTGACCATACCCTGCAACAGGCTGCCCCCCTTGTGCAGGATAACCAGAAGCAGGTGTCATGGCAGGGGGTGCATGACTGTATCCATCACTAGAGACTGTAGAACCATAGGAAGGATAGTTTTGCTGCATTTGTCCACTTGACGGATACTGGTATGACTGTTGAGTTGGCACGTTTTGACCATATGATTGGGCACCTTGATGAGGTATGGCTCCAGGTTGACTAGGCCTGGGTTGACCATATTGTGGAGGAAGGGTTCCTTGGGGTGGCATGCCATAAATTGATGGCTTACCGTATTGGTCTTGTGGACCATACCCCGATTGTGCGCCACCTTGAGCATATGGTGTTTGCTGTGGACCCATGTGCCCGAAATGCTGTGAAGCAGAATGATGATCGTATTTAACTTCATTGTACCCATGACCATAGGGTTGGGCAGGTGTTTGAGAATAAGGTGGTGGATGACCGTAGTCAGGACCTTGTCCATAGTTGTAATTCCCCTGGCAAAGAAGGAATGGTTCAAAATAAAAGGGCCCAAATCAGGAGCAAATCGTGTGAACTAACCCTTGGCCATTGGCACAAAAAAATTAAACAAAACACCAACCTGGGGCGACGGCCCTCGTATTGATGCTTGGGGCCTTTGTTCCCAACTTGAACCAAAGTTGTTTCGAGGATCCTGTTGCGGTGGATAATTACCATATGCCTGAGGGGGATATTGTGAACTCTGAGATGGATATTGTCCTCGTTGTGAATAGTCATAACCCGAGAATGGTCCATGCTGAGGACCACGAGATCCCCATTGTGAAGCAGCAGGTCCACGTGAACGAGAACTTTGCTGACCGTACCCACTAGAGTGAGGCGAGGGCCTTGAAGCCTGAACCAAATAAATGAATTATATGAAAGGATTCAATATCCAGTAATAACAAAGACTCTGAATTAATAAACTGCAGGATCCAATGTTCAATCTGTAGTCAAATGCACCTCAGTGCACAAGATACCTGACCAAAAAAACATAGTTGAATACATCCACAGCCACTACGTATTAATCAACATAGAACAAACAACAGAAATAAGTACAGAGCAAAAATATAATTCAAAGAATTCTGAAGTATGATGTAACATCACATATAAATCAGTCAAAAATGTCTGCACCAAAAACATAAATCACAAAGATGTAACGAGAATACAACTAGAAAAGCACATCTCAGTTTTGAACAAACATAAAATAAAAGCCAAAAGTGAAGAAACATCTCCAAGATCAAAACACAATCATAATGCTTAATATGTCAACAATGAATCAGTGACAATCTGCCTACTCAGTTAAAAAAACAAAGCCCACAAAAGTATGAGGTAACAGCAAATTCCAGAAGGAAACATCATACAAGTGCTATTAGAGAGAGAACTCTAGGCAAACAAAGGATGCATTGTCTTCAGAAGAGCCATGTAGCAATTCCTCAGTTATTTCACATCTAAAAATGATCCACTAGATTGGAGTTCTAAAAATTCTTTTGCCTTATTCTGATAATTTCCTGCCAACTGGATGAAGGTTAATACACAGTAACTGGCTATTAAACTGTTAGATTATGTTTTCCACATATCTAGAAACATATTTCCAAAAATAGAATCGGAGAATAATAAATACGGCAGGTTAGATTTTTAGAATAAATTTTCTACTGAAAACGTCATTTCATGTCATGTAGTAAAGTTTTTGAACAATCAATTTTTCAATATTATGTGGTTACTTAAATTTTCAAAAAAAACATACATTTGTAAGTATATAAAATTACAACAGAATCATTCACTCCAAAGTTAAATGACAATGACTCTAAGAGAACATCAACGTTGATATGATTATGAATTTTTTGGAAGAATAATGAAATCATATAGGGGTATTTTTTCGTGTTTCCGGAAATAAAACAATATAGACAAATAAATCATTGGATAAGTCTTGTGTAACCTATATCTTCTGTTGTAAACAATATGGCTATGAGAGTAGTGGCACTGCACGAATCAGTTATATGTGTCAAACAATCTTGAAGTACTGAGGTAAAATACAGAAAAGAACATTCTATGATCTCGGATAAAAATTTACAAATCATGAATTCATCAGAATATAAAATTATAACAGAATAATTCACTCTAAAGTTGAATAATAATGATTCTAAGAGAACATCAACGTTGACATTAATATGTATTTTTTGGAAGAACTATGATATCATATAGGTGTATATTTTCGTGTTTCTGGAAATAAAATAATAAAGACAAATAAACCATTGGATAACTCTTGTGTGACCTGTACTTTTGTCGTAAACAATATGGTCATGTGGTGGCACTGCACGAATCGGTTATATGTGTCGAACAATCTTAAAGTACTACGGTAAAATACAGAAAAGTAAAATTTTGCAGATGTTAAAAGTAACTGAATCAATCATTGAGTATTTTAAAGCCACCCCTCTTGGCTTCAAAAGGAAAAGCACACATATCGAACTTCAGAGCATAGAAAAATTATATCTACTTTATTCTCCGACCATGGCATGACATTAAATGATTTTGGCATATAGAGCCAAACTACTTATGTACAGATGATTTGACTAGACATGGCACCGCTTTCTAAAACGTCTCAAAGATATGATATCAGGCATGCCAGAGCCTTATTACTATTATCAGTTTCCAAGTCTTGAAGCAATCTTACCAACCATTAACATCCTGCACGGTAGAGGTCTAATGCTTGATACATCTCTTCTGTGGATGAGATTGAATAGTAGTTGTCTATTGGTACACGAACAAGGCAATGCGAACCAGATGTGAAAGGTAAAGCCAAATCTGCATTTTTAAAGCCAACCAATTCGAAATCGGCACCTTCAAGATAAACAAATCATGCCAACCGATATTTCATTTGCATTTTAGATCTTCCTAACAGCATTCAAGATTCTTGATAGGCATGCGCAATCATTGGTATTCAATTAAATATATCTGACCATGGGTCGCCATAAATAGGTGTTCTAGACTCAGAGAAGGCATCAGATGTTTGTATAACCCCACTAACATATTAGGTTAACCATGTTTAGATAAGGACAATGTGTCGTTGCTTCAACATATGAAGGTTGGCCGTTAAATAAGCCATAGACCATCAGTACATAAATCAAAGAGCTACAGTAAACAAATTATTTATGATAAACAAAATTCATCAAACAACATGATCTTTAAATGTATGGCATGGCATCAAAAATAACAAATATTCAAGAAAACCAGTAACTTCTAATGCAGGTGGCAAGATTTTTGTCATTAGTTAATATAACATCAAGATGTATTCATGTATCCGTATAAACCATGTCCTAATAAAAGCCAAAAATCATCAATTCCTTAAGCTAACAGCAGATTTTATAGCTTAGCTGCACTGCAATGTTCAAGCTAATACATGATAACGAGTGTGCTTGTTATCAAGAGATAAGAGAGATAAAAGTTACAGAAATCAACACTATCAAGAAGAGTCAAAAAAACAAGAATGTGAGTTTAACACCTAATTACACAAAGATCCAAGAGCAGGTGCTTTCAAACAAAATGTAAAAGTAAAAACTTGTAGAACACCATACATATGCTAACTAAAGGAGAAAAACCGGACAAACCTGATTCATTACGTCTTTTATCATATCCGTTGCAGTCTCAATCTGCTTTTTATTGCCGGAAACACGGACTGTCCTCTCCGTAGGTTGGTTTCCTTCGGAAAGATTTTGCTGTATCAACTATAAATATAAGATGAGCAAAATTATCAGTACAGTAGTGTTTAAAAACTTGGTTGTATTCATCTGAAGGCGTGGTGACACAAATCTGCTACCTGAATGCGAGCACCAGATCTTGTCTGCAGGTTCCTGATTGTTTCCCCACCCTTTCCAATTATTATACCAACCTAAATCACTCAATGAAATTCAAAATCCACAATGAGCCCAAAGAAAATCTATAGAGTCAAAAAATAAAAAGACTACCAAAAAGAAGAGGTGCAGAGATAAAAGATATTTTCTAAAAAAAATTAAAAAAACCTTCTCAATTGGGACTTGTATTTCGAGTTGTTCTCCACCTCCAGCAGCCTGCACAGTGTTAAATCCCCGCGCAACAAGGGATGGAGAACCTCCAGCATCAGCCTAGAATACAGTACATCAGTAATTTCAATCAAAGCATACACATACCATGTGCAACAGGACAATAAATAACAGCTCGGTGAAGATAAAAGAAAAAGAATCTACTTCAGCAATTACGGCCTTTATCAACTTCTCAGCCCTGGTAATGTTTTCCAGGGTTCCAATCAGCTCCAAAGGCCGTGTGGTAGACTGTGGGTCCGCTTCAGCATCCTTCATGATCTGAATTTTGGCACCAGAATTATCTTGGAGGGAGCGAATGGTATCTCCTGCCTTGCCAATCAGAACACCGACCTATAACAATGAAGAACAAAACAAGTAGTTATGATAAAATATAGAGGGAAAAAGGGACCGTAGGATGGAGTTAGTTCAGTTTTCCATAAGCTGAGATAACGGGAGGAAGAGGAGCCTTTCCACCAAAGCACGAGTTTTTAGTTCACATGTAAAACAAATAAGACGGGTCCTTATTAATTTAAACAAGTTGGGACAACATAGAAGTTGGAAATTGGCTTTATCAATCCCTTTTTTAATTCACCTTGTCATTTGGAACCTCCATTTGGCGTGAAATAATTTGTGTCCCAGAGACTAACTGCAGCTCATCAGAAGGAACATCGTTCTCTTCAGGAAGTTCCTTGGAAGATTCTTCGACTTCAGCCTTTGATTGCTCAGGTTCCTCTGCATTTTCAGTCTCAGCATCCTCATTGATGACCCGTTCATCAGTTACAATCTCCAAGGATTCTTCGACAATCTCCAAGGATTCTTCGACAGGTTCGTGGGCATTCACAGTTACAATCTCCGAGGATTCTTCAACAATCTCCAAGGATTCTTCGACAGGTTCGTGGGTATTCAACACCGACTCACCATTGCCAATTGCAATCTCCGATTGCTCAATTTCATCATCTTTCAGTTCACCACCCTTCTCCTCTTGGTGTCCATTCTGTGAAACTGCCACAAAAGCTAACGAGAAGCTTCAAAAAAAATTCGTATCCTTTTTTCACGTTTTAAAAGTAAAAATCCAACAACACTCAGAACACCACATCCAAGGAAAATTAGATTAACTCCATACAGGATAATTATACAACACCCAAAAGCCTTCAAATTAATTGTTGCATCAGTCTTTAGCTAAAACGAATCGTTTCTCGTGCAAATTACTGAGTGCTGTGTAAAGTGCAAACGGTCATTAGGTAACATAAACTTTCTAACGAGGGTCACATAAACAAGAATACATATTATACATTTTGATACATTCATTAACGCAAAACCTGTATAACCAAACAGAGCGGTAATGAATTCGAATTACCAAGGCCATCTGGCCCGTTGACATTAGCCTCCAAACGCGGCCTCTTTGGCTCCAACTCATCGGCGCCGCCATTCTCTTCTTCCTCCGCGTCGTTCTTAGACGAATCAGGATCCGATACGGCTTTGGAAGGAGACTGAGCAGTTGATTCTGGCGCGGGCGCCTCCAAATCTTCGAGCTTTCTTTTGTGGTGATCGGTGAGTGTGGGGCTAGGTACGGATGACGTAACCAATTCCTCCTCCGCCATAGCTTTTCCGGATCAGATGAGTAACTAGGGTTTCGGAGCAGGGTTACTATTCTCGTGTGTGCGTATGATTCTTTCAGGATGGGAAGAGATTGCAATTCAAATGGGATATTTATTTATGTTAGGTTAACTGGGTTAGGGCGTGAAATGGCAAGCGGGCTAATATGGGTTTTTAATTTATACATTTACAACATAAGGCCCAAATATAGTAAAATCCGTAGCCCAATCAATTTACAGGAGGAAACCCAAGTAATTCACTAGAATAAAAAATCGGATTTGGATTTGGATTTGGAATTGGATTTGGAGTGCAATCGATGGTGTTTTGATTAAAAATCTAAAAATATATGGATTTACATAAAAATTAAATTACTTGCTATTTAAATGCCTTGTTCATTGATGATATTTACGTAATTTTTCATTCATACGTTGCTTATCAAGACACAGAAGGAATTTTTTTTAAAAAAAATAAGTAGATAAACCATATTATGAAAAAGGGAATTGACAGAAATTTAATTTTTTTTGATAAATTAGGATTTTAGTGTAAAAAATAATGGAGATTTTAAGAAGAATTAATAATTTATTAAGTTTTTAAAAATGAAAATATTTTAAACTGATTTTGAACTAATTTTTAATTTTTTAAAATATATAAAAAAGTTTATATGAATTAATAGTACTATTTTTGGGGCAATGATATTTTATATAAAAAAATTTTGAAGTGTAGGCTAAAAATTTATAAGTTATATAGATTTATTGTCTGATACTCACGGGAAATTTAGGGTCCTATTCCGGCAAGTATCACTAGTCCAGACGCAGGTTCTGAAATTACCCTGAGCCTGAAATCACAAATAAGATCGTTAGGAGGGGGCCAGGAGGGTGTCCTGGCGTAGCCCCTCCGACGCTCAAGTCAGTGACTGAGGATATATGGGGGGAGCAGCTAAGGGTGCTGCTGAAAACAATATATTGAATTCCATATCATACGCTCAAACCTGATATTTATAGGAGAATACATGGGCCCTTGATGGGTCTGTCTTCCATTTGGGCTTGGGATGAGCCAGGGGTTTGGGCCGGATCTTGATGGGTTACCTGATCTGGATGGGTTCATCCTTGGGGTATCATCAGTCTCCCCCTCCCGAGTCGAACTGAATCGCAGGTTCGAAGTTCGATTAATTGTATTGTCCTCGATATGCAACATGTGAGTTGTGCATTTTTGCTCTGCTGCTCAATAGTCTCCTCAAAATTTCCTTTGCGTTACATTCAACAATTCTCCTTTGCTTACACATCACCCCGCAAATCACCGCCCGCGCCAACCGCCCTAGCCACCTCGCCCAGCCAGCCTCTCCGCGCGCACGCCCTGCCCAGCCGCGCTCTCGCCCACACAACCCCGCCCTCGCCTGCTCCGACGCTCAGCAAGTCGAGTGCTCGTCCCATGCAAGAGCCCCGCGAGCTCGCTCCGCAGCATGCCGCAAGCTCGCCCTGCACGCTCGCCCAGCAGCACGCCGCGAGCTCGCCCACCGCCTGCGTGCCATCTCGCCCCTCGCCCCTCGGCAGCCATGCACACCATCTCGCCCAGCAGCGCCATCTCGCCCAGCAGCACGCGCGCTCGCCCACCGCACAGCAGCGCCATCTCGCCCCTCGCCCCTCGGCAGCCCTGCACACCATCTCGCCCAGCAGCGCCATCTCGCTCCTCGCCCAGCAGAATGCGCGCTCGCCCAGCATGCCGCGCGCCCGCCCTGCACGCTCGCCCAGCAGCGTCATCTCGCCCCTCTCCCAGCACATAAGCTCGTCCACACGAGCCTCGCCCCTGCAGCTTGCCCATCGCCAACGTTCGAGCTCGCCCTCGCCTGCTCGCCCTTCATCCGCCAGCTCGCCCCGACGCCCAAACATGCCCTCGCCCAAGCACGCCCCTTGCGAATGATTGTCTAACATTGTTCGTTAACGACAAACGAAATAAATTTTTCTAACACAATATGCCCTCGTCGCCCCCATCTTCAAGGTCCTCTACTAAGCTTTTGAAGGGAAATAGTTTTCACTTCCCCGTGCCCTTGACTCCTCTGCTAAAATAGTTCATAGAAGGAAAATAAAATCAACACCTCCATTCTCTAACTCCTCTGCTAGGCGATGCCTTAGCAGGAAAATAAAATTCAACGCGTCCACCCTCTAACTCCTCTGCTAGGCGATGCCTTAGCAGAAAAATAAAATTCAACGCCCCCACCCTCTAACTCCTCTGCTAGGCGATGCCTTAGCAGGAAAATAAAATCAACACCCCCACCCTCTAACTCCTCTGCTAAGCCGGGCCTTAGCAGGAAAAATCAAACTCTCACCTGTTAGCGGACCGGTTACGGTGGCCGGAAGCGCAACGGAAGTCAAAAATTTTTAATTTTAAGCTCAAATTTTCGGCCACCATGTTTGTGTGCAACATTTACATTCAAACACCATAAAACATTCATAGGGTGTTAGAAAGTTTTACCTATCAACCTCTTGAGGTTGATGAATGGCTCCAACTTTGTTGTAAACAACAAAGCTCTTCAAGGTAGGCAAGTCTACAAGCTCCTCCTCCCTTTCCTTCAAAATAAGGCCCACCACTAACTAGGTAAAGCCCCTCAAATTTTGCACTAGAAAAATTTGAGGATTTATCAAAGAGAAGACTTTTTATTCTCCAACACTTTTAAGAACAAAATGAAGAAAAATATTGAGAGGATTTTTTGAGTGAATTTTTCGGCCAAGTGAGATGCTTCAATGGAGGAGTGAAGTCTAGTCTTGGTTGTGGGAAAAGTTGGGACCAAAAAGTTGCATACTTTCCAATATATATTTTTTTTTATCAAAAGTATTCACAACCTCTTCACCTCCCAAGCATGCAAACCCTAAAGGGCTTGTAACAAATTAAAAGGGCCCATGGACATTTTATATTTAATTGTCTCAAACATTTTGAGCCCAATTGTATTTTACTTGATTTTATTCAAGCTCACTGGTTTAAATAATTATCTCCATTTGGGCTCTACAAGGCCCAATGATATTTAATTAATTCAACACTTGAATTAATTTAATTATTTGGGCTCTACTAGGTCCACTAGTGTTTAATTAATTCAACACTTGAATTAATTTAATTTAGTCCACAATAATGTCTATGAAAATCACAATTTTCAAATACATTATTCACTTGGCCAAATTTTAATCTAGGAACACTTCCATAAATTAAAATTTATATTTCTCTCATAGAAGTCATACTTCTATTTTTCTTTACGCTTATAAACACATTTATAAGCCGTTCAACACATTGAACTATTTTACTTCTCATCGGGATTTACAAAGCTAGTACTTGTGTGGCCCTCAATGGTTCATTGATACGACTAGCCGTGGGTTCATATCTCCATGTGATTAGGACTAAACATGTCCTTATATGAGCATACCCCAATTGCTCCATTCTTATTTATCAACCCCTTGATAATAAGAACGTCAGAACTCAAGTCTGATATTACCCAACCAATCATGTTAAACGCCTAGCAGCATCGCTTACATGATTCCCTAGGTATCAAATGATAGTGCCTGCAAGAACCATTCAATTATGGTTAGCGTACAGTACGGTCCCTTCAACTCATATATCCCGACCGATTCGACAACTATTGGTTTATCGAGAGTTGTCAATGAATCGATACTATGTGTCATGTCGTAGTTGCATCGATGGTGTAATCTATGAAACCCCTTTCATAATTACAACCATACTCTGATCAGAGATTTCAAACTACACGCACATGAAAACACATAGGATATCCATACCCGTAGGTAAGCGGTGAATCCCCGACTACAATGCATCGACTCCTATATGTTTCGCCGCAACACCCAACCTTGCCATCTGATGACCCCATAAGAGTCGGTAAACAAGTCAAAGTGAAACGCTAGCACATAGAGTCTCAATGTTGTCCCGGGTCATAAGGACTAATGATGTACAACCATAAACTAGGACGTTTCCACTCGATAAGTGAGAACCACTTGGAAAGTCCTTTATGGAGGGTTGTTCAGTGCACTCTACCAGGAGCACCTATCTGCATGCTCGGACATCACAATGTCCCCTACCAATGAAACATGGTACTCACATCGCAGATACTAGTCTCTAACTCGAGCGGCCTATATCCTTCTTATTGGCGGCTGAATCGACTAGGAACCGTTTAGAATATACAGTATTCCAAATATGAGTTTCATGATACTCATCATATGAGCATCTCATATTCTTTCTACTATTTGTATATTCAAGGACTTTATCTATGCAACTAGCATGGGTATACAGATAAAGATGCGCCAATATAATAAATTCAAATATTATTAAAATAAAGATCGTTTATACATAGAGTTTCATCGTGAACACTTGACCAACACTTGGCTCGACGTGCACCTACTCTAACATCACCTTATCATCTCATAACTCATATGCTAAACCGGGCCTTAGCAGGAAAATAAAATTCAACACATCCACCCTCTAACTCCTCTGCTAGGCGATGCCTTAGCAGAAAAATAAAATCAACATCTCCACCCTCTAACTCCTCTGCTAAGTCGGGCCTTAGCAGGAAAAATCAAACTCTCACCTCATCATCTCATAACTCCTCTGCTAAGCCGGGCCCTAGCAGGAAAATAAAATCAACACCTCCACCCTCTAACTCCTCTGCTAAGCCGGGCCTTAGCAGGAAAAATCAAACTCTCACCTCATCATCTCATAACTCCTCTGCTAAGCCGGGCCTTAGCAGAAAAATAAAATCAACACCCCCACCCTCTAACTCCTCTGCTAAGCCGGGCCTTAGCAGAAAAATAAAATTCAACACCTCCACCCTAACTCTGCTCCTCTGCTAGGCGATGCCTTAGCAGTAAAATAAAGATTCAACACCCCCGCCCTTTAACTCCTCTGCTAGGGGACACCTTAGTAGGAAAATAAAGATTCAACACCCCCGTCCTCTAACTCCTCTGCTAGGCGATACCTTAGCAGGAAAGTAAAGATTCAACACCCCCGCCCTCTAACTCCTCTGCTAGGCGATGCCTTAGCAGAAAAATAAAATTCAACACCTCTACCCTCCTCTGCTAGGCGATACCTTAGCAGGAAAATAAAAATTCAACACCCCCGCCCTCTAACTCCTCTGCTAGGCGATGCCTTAGCAGAAAAATAAAATTCAACACCTCTACCCTCTAACTCCTCTGCTAGGCGATGCCTTAGCAAGAAAATAAAATTCAACACCTTCACCCTCTAACTCCTCTGCTAGGTGATCCCTTAGCAGGAAAATAAAATTCAACACCTCCACCCTCTAACTCTTCTGCTAGGTGATACCTTAGCAGGAAAATAAAACTTCTCCTCATCCCCAACTCCGCTCACCCCCTAACTCCTCTGCTAGGTGATCCCTTAGCAGGAAAATAAAATTCAACACCTCCACCCTCTAACTCTTCTGCTAGATGATGCCTTAGCAGGAAAATAAAATTCAAACCCTCCACCCTCTAACTCCTCTGCTAGAAGATACCTTAGCAAGAAAATAAAAATTCTTCTCTTCCACTCTGCTCCTCTCATCGCCGACTCTGCTCCTCTGCTAGGCGATGTCTTAGCAGGAAAATAAATATTCTCCACCTCAGCCTCTACTCCTCTGCTAGGCAATGCCTTAGCAGGAAAAATTTAACTTTTCTCCCCCCACTCTTCTCCTCTACTAGGCGCAGCCTAAGTAGGTAAAATAAAATTCATATAATCCTCATAATACAAGAACAACCACGAACTTAATATAAGAACTTGGCTTTATTAAATATCAACTGATAACGTAAGACAAATTCAGGAACGAAATACATCAAAAATGAAGTAAAGATATTTTCTAAGGTGGTAAGCGTTCCTATGCCTCTTTAGAGCCTTACCCAGCGCATTCTCCAACTTTCCTCTCAGCTCCTCTTGTACCTCCACAGGACAAAGTTACCCATTTAGAAACTTCTCCGAATGACTCTACAACTGCAAGACTGAGCTCAAGCTTCCATGCAAATGCTCGTGACCTCTCTTTTCTTCTTCCTTCACGATTCTTTCATAACAACGACGTGCGACTTTTTGGTCCCCGCACAGGACTCCAACTCCTCTTCCCACAGGAAACTTAAGCTTATGATGATAACTGGAAGCTACTGCTCTAAAATCCTTCAGGGCTGGTCGTCCTAGAATTCCACTATACGCTGACGGGGTATCTACTACAGTGAAGGCTATCACCTTTGTTACCCGCCGAGGATCAGTCCCCAAGGATAGGGGAAGAACAATCTGACCCAAAGGCAAGATGACGTGTTCTGCAAACCCATACAGCGGGGTGGATACCGGCTCAAACTCAAATCCTCTCATCTTCATTTGATCCAACGTGCTCTTGAACAAGACGTTCACGGAGCTTCCATTATCAATAAATATTCTCGCCACATCATAATTGACAATGGTGGTCGTTACCACCAAGGCATCGTTATGTGGAGTCACAACGCCTCGGAGGTCTTCCGGCCCAAAGCTGATGACGGGGTCTTGTGGTAAGTCTGCACCCCTAGATATCTCAAAGTTCTCCAACCTTCTCCCATGTGCCTTCCGAGCTCGCCCAGAGTCTCCATCAGTAGCACCCCCCGAGATCATATGAATCATTCCTCTCGTAGGGTGGTTATCCTCATTCATTCCCCTCCTCGGTTCCACGAGCTCCTGAGAGACATCTTGGCATCCACCTTCCCCTCTCTGCTCACCCATCCTCTGATTTATCCATGGAGGGCCTTGACCACGCCTAGGGGGCGAGCGAGACCTTTGTCGACTTCTTAATGAGGATCCTTCTCGTCTATCCCGTGAAGACAATCTAGCACTGTACCCAACCCTTCGCGACTTCTCCCACCTCCCCGCGGGCTCCCTCACCTCCATCACCTCGTCCCGACTCCTATCTAGGGTAACATGGGATGAGAATTGTCTTCTACTACTAGTTCTGTCTTCCTCTCTTTCCCCCGCACCCCTCTTCCTTCCTCCTTTCTCCGCTCCCTCAACTCTACTTCCTCCGGGCCGGCTCTCCATCCTTCTGTACCGTTGGGCATCTTCAAAGTTTACATATTTCTCAGCTCGAGCCAACAGATCATCATAGCTCAACGGAGGCTTCTTGACCAGCGACTTGAAAAACTCCCCTCCCCTCAGTCCTTGTGTGAAGGCACTTATCATGATGTCAGGGGCAGCCGCTGGTATTTCCAGCGCTGCACTGTTGAAACGCTGGACAAATTCTCGCAAAGTTTCATTCTCTTGCTGTTTCATCACGAACAGGCTCAAATAATTTTTCTGGTGCCTCTTGCTGCTGGCAAATCTGTGCAAGAAAGCTGTAGCAAAATCGTCAAAAGACTGTATGGAGTTGTGCTGCAGGGTATTAAACCATTGCTGGGCTGACCTCACCAACGTGCCCAGGAACACCCTGCACCTGACTCCATCTGAATATTGATGTAACAGGGCCGCATTCTCAAATCTCCCCAAGTGTTCCTCGGGGTCAGTATGTCCATCGTACTCTCCCACATTCGACTGTCGAAAATTCGGAGGAAGTCCTTCCTCCAATATGGCTAGTGAAAAAGGGCTTCCTCTCTTGGGTACCGGCGCCCTACTCCCTACCTGCTCCCTCAACCTCCGTATCTCCTTCCACATCTTCCCCATCTCACTAATCTCTCCACTTTGTATGGGTTGCGTCTCCTCCACCCTATTCTGGTGGACTTCAACATTTCCCTCATGCTCCTGACGAGGGGCCTGTTCCCCAGCACCCATGGACTCTTGGTTCCTCCTCATGACCTCATGTACTGTACGCGCGATGAATTGGCCCAACTGTTCCAGGGTCAAGTTTCCCACGTTCTGATTAGGACGGGTTTGCTCAACCCTCGTCTCGTGACGGGGCTGCTCAGCTCTTGTCTCTTGACGAGGTTGTTCCTGTCTCGTCTCCAGACGCGGTTGTTCCTGTCTTGTCTCAACATGAGACTGTTCGGGTCCCCTCTGAGGACGCGATGATGTTGAGGTAGCTCTTCTACTTCCTTTCCTGCCTGCCATCTCTACATATTAACTCAAGTTTTCCCACAGACGGCGCCAAGTGATACTCACGGGAAATTTAGGGTCCGATTCCGACAAGTGTCACTAGTCCAGACGCAGGTTCTGAAATTACCCTGAGCCTGAAATCACAAATAAGATCGTTAGGAGGGGGCCAGGAGGGTGTCCTGGCGTAGCCCCTCCGACGCTCAAGTCAGTGACTGAGGATATATGGGGGGAGCAGCTAAGGGTGTTGCTGAAAACAATATATTGAATTCCATATCATACGCTCAAACCTGGTATTTATAGGAGAATACATGGGCCCTTGATGGGTCTGTCTTCCATTTGGGCTTGGGATGAGCCAGAGATTTGGGCCGGATCTTGATGGGTTACCTGATCTGGATGGGTTCGTCCTTGGGGTATCATTGTCCATAACCTAAATCCCATGAAATCCTTTCGAGTTTTCACGGACTTCATTAAGTTAAATCTAATTCAATAAAATTTCTCTTTTTTGTATGAATTTTCTGTGAGTCAAGTTCGGATTCGACATGCATAATAAACTAGGTTTATTAAATATACAATATTAATTCAACCGAATAAGTGAATAATTTCGATTAAGAATAAGTAATTTCTATCTATTGTTATTATTATTACCAAAAAAATATTATTATTGGTGCTTACGGAGTTAGAAATACCATTTTAAGCCATTGAATTATAATTTAACATAGAAGCATAAAAAACTAAATTAAGTTATATCCTTTATTTTTCATTAGCGAGCCTAACGAAGATTTGTAATATCTAGATTATATCTTTATTATTCTATATTATACTATTCTATAAAGAATAGGTCTCTTGACGTCTTACGAATCTTTATTTATGAGACGGGTCAATCCTACTGATATTCACAATAAAAAGTAATAATCTCAGCATAAAAATTAATACATTTTCATGGATAATCCAAATAAGATATCCGTCTCACAAAATACGACCCGTGAGACCGTCTCACACAAGTTTTTACCTTTTATAAAAGGGAGTACCTTAGGATAATCATCTTGGTACGACACTTAAAAATTGCAACTGCCACCCGTATTTTTATTTAATTTAACGATTAAATTTTCCCGCTAAAAAAAATATATAAGTGTGCAACACGTGATCAATGGTATATATATAGTGACGGGGAACAAGATGATAGGTCGAAGGGTGGTTCATACAGATAGTGTCTATTCTTGAAAAGGGACATTGTAGCTATAATTTTCACTAAAGATTTGCTCCTCAACGAGCCCCGTCTGTAGGCAAATGACATGTGTGGAAAATGCCATTTAGGATGAATCAAGTTCACGTGGGATGCCTATCCATAATAATCCACCCATGCCTTCGCATTCGTATTTTAGGAACCTTTTTTATCCCCCAAAATCAATTCTCTCCCGTAAATCAAATAGAATTGAGAAAGTTTTCAAATATTAATTAATGTAGTGTGTGTGTGTAAATATGGTAGCTAGGAAAAACACTCTGCGTGAACTATTCAAGGTATACATTTCACATGCACCACATTTTCACTTATGGCATGCACCTGTAGATTATGATTATTAGGGATATTTATATATATACATAATATTGGCAGAATCGATCACAAATGCGTACGATCGGATTTTATTTAGCAGTCTTTGTTAATGTACATATACCTTTCTAGATAAGTACTCCAATCCATATTACTTTAATTTCAAACCAACAACAAAAGAAATAAAGAAAGAAAGCCCAACTCGTAGTTACAAACAGCGCTTACAACTCATGCATGTTCTCTGAAACATAAAACTAATTACAAATTATACAAAACCACACTCATTTATGCATGTACGTGATACATAATTGATAATTCAACTCCTGCAGCTAGGAAATTTAGATGATGTCACGAACATGGAAGATATTTGGGTTCTTGATGACGATATCGTACATGTAGACAGAATTGAACTTGGAGAAGTCCCATGGCAAAGATATGAGATCTATGGAAGAACGCTTGTGGAATTGGAAGAGGTCGGGATCCCCGTCGTAGTATCTCTCCCAACCTAAACCAATCAGAATCTGCTCAAGAAAACCGTATGATGACACCATTTGGCCTGTCGGCAAGTGAACCAACACCTTCCTTTTCGAGCCGCGCCTCCCATCTGAATCATACTGATGATCTGATGCATTTTCGACTAGTTGTATTACTCCGTTGTTTTTGAATAACCAAACACCAGACATGATGATTAATTTTCTTGATATATAATTGAGGGAAATATGAAATCTATAATCAAGGAAGGAAAGGGCTAAATATATTGGAAATGAGCTAGATTGTGCTTGTGGAGGAGATGGTGAAGATAAGGAAGGCGGGAGTGGTATTTATATGCGTAATGGGGACAGAAAGAACATAGTAAGAATACTCTTGCAACCACTATTGGTATAGAGTAAGTCTCTTGTGAGACGGTGTCACGAATCTTTATCTGTGAGACGGATCAACCCTACCGATATTCACAATAAAAATTAATACTCTTATCATAAAAAGTAATATTTTTTCATGGATGACTCAAATAAGATATCCGTCTCACAAAATACGACCCGTGAGACCGTCTCACACAATTTTTTGTCATTGTTATAATCGCTAGTGAATAAAAATAGAGATACAGTATGATCATAATATTTATTTAAAATAAAATAAAATTAAATCTTAATTATATAAAATAAATTTGAGTTTCATTCCTAGAATATATTGAAGCGTCTCTTTCTTCATCTCACCTAGCCAAATTTTCGATTGGTCCGTCCATTGGAATGTTTTTATGGATAGGACTAGGAATGGATAATTTTGTTCATATTTTTTGTTAGATATACGAGTGTAAATAGATATTGTGGGATCCATTTGACATTTTTAATAATAGTAGTAATTCTTTCTTCTTCTTCTTCTTCTTTTTTTTTAAGATTTGAGTGGACGACGATGAAAAGTGAGATGACGAAGAATCTATGTGTTTTTAAACTTGATTTTCAATATGGGAGAATCTTGAGCTGTCTCGAGTATATATAATCTTTTAATAAAAGTGACACAACCAGAAAAAAAATTTATATGTTGAAAAGTCAAATATCTTACGCCCACTTAGATCACGTGCTCCCACGCTTCATGACAAATGATACATCGGATGAGAAGCTGGAAAGATGCAAAAATTGTCTACGAGGGGATCTTCACTGATGTTACGTACTCTTTATATTCACTTTATGCATCTAAAAATTAAATAATATTATATCGACCATATTGCTAACATGAAACAATTGATTAATCAACCTGATATTTCTTGTTAAAAAAAATTTGTAATTATATATGATTGAATTTAGCCAACCATGCATAGCAAAGAATATAATGTAAAAGGCAAAAACTTGTGTGAGACGATATCACGTGTCGTATTTGGTGAGACGAATCTCTTATTTGGATAATAAATGAAAAAATATTACTTTTTATGCTTAGAGTATTATTTTTTATCGTGATATCGGTAGGATTGACCCGTCTCACAGATAAAGATTCGTGAGACCGTCTCACATGAGACATACTCAATGTAAAATTATAATGTGGGTTTATATGTTATATAATAATTGAAACTTGCATACAAATAGATTCATGGGCAGCGTGAAATGTGAATCAAGATAACCAATTCCACCATTAAATGGACCACACCCTTAATTCGTAGCACTCTCTTTTCTTCTTCTTCTTTTTTTTTAAATCTGAAAATAAGTAGGCTAGCAGTATATATGAATATTGAGGAGAACAGTCACATGCCATCACATGGAAAATGTGTGTTCTAATGGTCCCATGTCTATAGCCTACGTCTCAAATAATTTTTTTTAAAAAGATGTATATTTTTAGATCTCTAATCAATAAAATTAAAATATTAAGAGGACCGCACCCAACCGCCCCGCCACCCTAGGCCTCGTCACTTACTAAAGCTCAAACAATATTCAATATATACTCAATAAATAATTTCAAAAATAATTATAAAATTTACTTCAATACAGGATAGATAGCATGCAAGTAGAACTCGTAGAGAATAATTTGACATGTGTATGCAAAAATTGCATCCATTCATCACAAGGGTGCGTGTATGTACATATTTCTGAGTTAGAAGAAAAAACAGCTACATCAACCAACAAGGGCTTTTCCCTTTAACCAAGTTTTTTATTGTAGATAAATACAAGAGAGGCAGTGCAAATTTCCTTGATCAATTGAACTTTGATATGCATACAACCATCTAACAATACCAGTACAAGGTATCTGCGATATATAATGAATTATGGTTTCGCCTCCATCCTTCACTCTATGTCTTTTATGGCGTCCTGGAATCATATTGTACATTGAATAGAGGAGGAATCAGTCGACATATTTTAGCTTCAAACATTCTATGCATCAAAACTGTGTCCAGCCATTTCTGTGTGAATACGCACGTACCTTAGCTAGGCGTGTAACGTAGGTAGCAGCAATTGCTGTTGCTAACAGCCCTAATCCAAGCGTCAATAGCTGACCATTCCCTAGACTCCCTAAATTGATTCCAGATTCTTCTTGCTGAAAATCAATCAAATCCGATACCCAAAAAAAAAAAGGGAACGTTAAGGACTACTCTGACTGCTGCTCAAAATTTTCAAGAATATCAGAATCATTAATCGACACAATTCTTCAGAGGAACAAGTGAACTGACAATAACTGCTCTGCCAAATGCACCGGCACTCACATACGCCCATGTTCCTGGAAGCATACCTAACCAACTGCAAATACAAAACAACATCACGGAATCCAAATCATCTTATTTAATATTTACTGAAATGCGTGTACCATATTCGTCGGCCATACAACTTCAATTAGCTAAATTTGTTTTCACACAATGTAGAAACCCCAAGTTTCTTCTTCGAAAGATAAAAATAGAGATATATGGTACTCGATGACATGCAACATACAAGGATATGAAAAATAATAATAATCAGCTGGAGAACAATTTCCAATTGAATATCATGTGCTTACTACAACTGCAGCTTAGCTTGAGTACACAGGACAAATTCAGACAAGTAACACGACAAGAAATATGTTCTACTGTCAAGGCATATGTGCTGTGGTAAATAAATGAATAGAGCATTCAAACTAATTACTGCTCAAATAACTATGTTACAGCTTCGAAAAAATAAAAATACAATTAAATAAAAGAAAAAAGAAACTCTACTTATGATAACGAAAATCACAACAATTTAAATGTTCGTCTATTATAAAACACAAGCAACCCAATTGTTTAACTGGAACAGAACGAAAATTATAGAAAGAAAAGAGGATGATGCCAACCTTCCAAGCACATAGGGTACAAATCGGACAGATGTAAGTCCGTATAGATAATTCCCAAGAGAAAAAGGAAGCAACGGGCTCAATCGAAGAAGAGTAACAACCCTGAAACTATTTTCCCCAATAGCTTTGTCTATTGCAAGGAATTTTGGGTTTTCTTCAACTAGCTTAAGAATGCGCTCTCGAGCAAAATATCTGGCAATAAGAAACGCAACACTCGCAGCAATCTGAAAGCGGAAGGAATGCAACATTAGCTATCTATTGCTATTATTATGGAAGATCACCATTTATTTAGTTTTTCCTAAAATACCTTTATATAAATAGCCCTTTGCATAAATAGCCACCTTAATTCATTATTTTGATTTTTTCCTACAATTTTCTAAAATACTCATTTCACCAAATTAATAATACACCTTATTAATTTTTAATATCCATATATATATATCACGAAAAAGGCATACATAAATGTTTTTGAGGAAACAAAGATATACAAACAAAATATATTTTACAAAAAAATAAAATAACAGAACATACATGCATCGCTTGCAAGAATTGCTAGTAGATAGAATTTTTTTCACACCGTTCTATAATTGTAGATTGCAGACTTACTGTGCCACTGATTGAAACGATAATAGTCCCAGTAAAAGAACCAAACAGAAGACCAGCCGACAAAGTCAAGGGGATGGCTGGTATTGCCAGTATCTGCAAGGAAAAATAACACATTACCACATGATAGATTTGTAGTAGTGTTACACATACGAGAAAATTAAAAGGGTTACACCATTCAACTGAAGAAAGGGGCCTTTGAAAGCAATTCAACAAGAACTATGTCACAATCACAAGATGGCAGCTAATGCTATTTTGTGCATGGATCAAGTACATGACTCGAAAGTAGAAATCTGTCGGTTATAGTAATTCAAACCAGTTTTCATGTTTTCACTTTCCAAAAGCACCAGTTAAACCCATCAAATCCAAATAAATGTGTTCCACACTGTTCTGCTATTACTGTCAACCAATTAAAAGTTCTTAGATAGAAACCGTGTTTGATGAAGAAAGATAAAGTAGCCAAAGATAGAAACTATGGTAGGAATTCAATTCCCTAACAAGTAATTTTGAGCAGGCTGTAACAGGGATGAAGTGGGTGAATAACAGACTACTTCCAACCACATGATATGCCCAATAAGAGGAGTAGATTCTTACTTCTAATCCAGAATACACTGCAACAAAAAGAGCGTATCCAGCTGGCCCATAACCTGCAATAGAACAGGCCTACAGAAATTTGAGGACAAAGTTTTTCTTTACACATTAACATATGAAAGAAACAGATGTTTGTTCTTGTATTTCAAAGATGTGATTATCCAGAAGCTAATAAAAAAAAGATACAGATTCGCTCTAAGCAATGACTTCTGGTTGTGATCAGATTCATAAATGCTTTCGAATAGATTCATTCATCAAACAAGTAGGCAGCATTTTATTTACTCCCGCAACTGCCCATTCCCACTGAAAATCAGATGAAGCAACTGAAGTTGGCAGTGATATTTCATCATCAGGTATTTAATGTAAAGAAAAAGGACCTAGAAGTTGTGTACACTGAACCATGACTGTGAATTCCGATACAAAAGGATCAAAACCTTGGTTTGGTGGATTGAAGTTAGTTAAAAAAGCAAGCAGCATGCAAAAAAAAAAGTAAAATAGACTCAAATTTCAAACTACAATTATCAAACAAAGATTTGCCAATTAAACCGGTATATAATTTTCTGTTAGAATCTAGACTTGCATTGTCTTTTTTGTTTTTGCCATTAAAGATGCCAAATTGTGGAACAGAATTACCCCACCAAGCAATGATATTGGCAGCTTGTTCGCTAATTTTATAAGTTAATTAAAACAAAGTATGAAATATTCAACTTGTTTTTTAAGTCCATATAAGTTAAATTCAAATAATCTCAATACTTATTTTTTTTGTGGGGGAACAAGTATACTTACTCTTATATCATAAATTATTTACAAATCTATTTTTCTTCTCTATTTTCTTTCATCGATTAGATCATTTGATTTTTTTCACTACCCTCTCGGTTTTATTTCATTCTAAGTAAACTTATCTTATCATCGTCCTTAAAAGCTTAGTTTTATGATATCATACAATGATACAAGCTTCAAGAGATACATTTTTCGCTAGATTTAGCAATATTTTGTTCCAAACAGAACAGCAATAACTTGTTTTGATATTCTCCCAAATTTCATCACTACAACAGGAATTGAAGCAAAAGTTAACTGAGTTAGATACCCAGCAGAAGTGAATAAATAAATCAATCAATTGCTGAAGGATATAGGGTGAACAAAGCAATCCACCAGTAAAAATTTGCCATCAATTCAGTAACATAAATATCCGAACCAATGATGAAGCATAACCATAAAAAAAGACACAGTGAACAAAGCAAAAACCCTACCATCAATGATGCTAGAAAACTGGGTCAAGAAAGCATTGATCTGATCCTTGTAAATGTATCCCACAGCCCCAAATCCACCAACCACTCCCACAAGCAGGAGTCCAGCCAAGATTGTGCCTTTAACAGCAGCGCCTTCTCCGCCCGCGGTATCACCATTATCTTCTCCTTTTGGATTAAAATTCAAGATTTTCCCCGGATTATCTGGAGGCTTTGAGTGGGTCTGTTGCCGTTTCTTGATCTGTTTGAGGGCGGAGTATGGCTTCAAGAAATGGAATCGACTGAGTTTGAGTCGTAACAATGGGAAGTATAGGCACGGGCTTTGTTGGAGAGTGATGGACGGAGAAAAGGAGGAAGAAGAGAAGGCGTGGCACGGTGGAAACGATGGTGCTGATGCAGTTCTAACTGAAGGGACGTTGAGCATTTTACACCGATTACTGTGGAAGGATAAAGTCGCTTGCTGTTTGTCTAGTTTTCTCCTCTCTAATATTTTTCTTTTTATATTACCATGTTTTTATAAGTTGGTTTTCTGGATAGTTTTGGGATGATGTCATTTTAGTTTTATTTTTAAAAAAATTTAAAAAATAAAACCTATAACGTTATATATTCATCAAATCTTTGTTTAAAAACGAATTGATAAAAATAAAAATCACATGCGAAAAACAAAATGTTTACGACTGCATAAATTATATCGAGCAAGTCATTCGCTACTTAGTTTGCATTATTTGAACAATGTAGGATTGAGAATTGGAGCCGAGCTTGCAGATTTTTTCAGCTACTGGCTTGTTTGAAGAGAACCGAGCTTGTTCGATTATGGCTTGAACTACCTGGATTGCATCTGTCTCAATAATCAGTTTGGATCATCCCTAGTTGATGGCCCTCTTCAACCTTTCCTCAACATCAATAAATTCTGCAATATGAGTCGATAAAGCTCCATGAAGAAACCATCCTTCAGCAAATATCAAAAGATCATTGGTGTCGAGTCCCACGATCCCCCATCCCGAAATGGCTTGTTGATTTAATCATTGTTGCGTCGACATTCACCTTATGAACTCCAGTAGGTGGTGGTTGCCAATATGTTTGTGAATTGGGTTGTATCCCATATGAGTTTGGTTCTCCAACTCTTTGGGTCTTGCAAGAACATCCTCTCAATCTATAGATTTTTCTTGTAACACGATTTGATTTTGCCCAGCCCATAAACTCCAACATATACTGAAATAAGTCCACAAACCTGCTCCGTTGAAAACCAATCAATCGTGGACATAAATCTGACATCCTCCAAATTTTTCGAGTAAAACTATAATGCCATAAAGTGTGTGTGATGAGTTACAAGTTAGACATTTCACATCAACTACCAGTCCTCTAATGATGAGATTGGCATGAAGAGTAAACACCAAACATGTATTTTGAAGAATCTGGTAGGAAAAACCCTCATAAATTCCAAGTTAATATAATTTTTATAAATATCATTTTTGTACAAAGCTTGTATCGGAAAGTTTCGATTTACACTTTAAAAATTCATAACAATTAAAATATATATCCAAATATCATCAAACTTTCCAAAAATACCTAAACATAGCGTAGAATCGTTTGGAAGTCAGACAATTCGTGAAAATCGTGAGTGTGTGGCCGAACTCAAGCTTCCACGCGCAACCATAATTTTTACAAGAGATGCGTCTTGTATTTTTTTTACAACTTTTATGCTGAATACTTTTCAAAATTCGAAACAGATCAATAATAGATTTTGAAGAACAAGAATGAATGTCAAGCTTGTTTCGGATGACCGAAAATAGTATTGCGGTGATGGTTAGGATGATCAACGGGCACATACTTAAACTATAAAATATTTGAACAACTTTCATGTGAAATCGAAGTGAAAAATATTAAAGAAGAAAGAGTAAATCAAACTAGAAGTGAAAATTTATATGTTGGTCATGCCATCAAATGTTGAATAAGATTTGTGGGGGTTGAGATTCCCAAAATACCCGTAGAAAACCAACACTTCTGAATGATATTTGGAAAATTTCTCACTAATTACCAAAAAGGTTCAGAGCGAAATGATCTCCCATATGTCAGGCTATTGAGGAGTAGGAGTAGTCGATGGCCAAAGATCAAGTATTAACACTCGATGGTCATATCCATAAAAATCATAATGTATAACTATGTCCTCTTTAATTAGAGATTTTTGTTAGAAAGTAATCAATAATAGAAAATGTTGCTTTTGTATATTAGAAAAATCCGTCATATTATTGATATGTTTGTATTATTTATATAAAAATTTTAATATCGAACATAATTTTCATATTTATTGTGAAGTGTAATTATATTTGGAATAATTTTAAAAATTGTAAAATTTCAATTTATTTTTGTTAAAAGAAAGTATTATTGGGAATGAGATATGTAGTATGTGGAGAAAAATTTGGTTTCAAACATTTATAAGGCAAAGTAAAGAACCTCTTCGTCGCCCTTTACCAAACATAAGCCAGCGCGGTTTCATATCACGGAGAATGAGCTCAAGCGCGGGAAACCACTACAGAGAATCGGCGCATTCAAATTTATCGAATTCAGGTATGTTGCTGTTAGTTCTTCGATTTGATTCTGTTTCTTTTTTGGCTATAGTTTTCTTTAAAAGCTATCGATTATTTCTCTAGATCGATCTTCATCAAATATTGCCGTGAAGTTTAATTTAGGATCGAGTCCTTTTGTTTTACGTTCATTGATTTCTATATGATAATGTGTTATCCAGTATGTATGTGAGTGCGTGGTATGTTCATGCACATACGATCGGGTGCGGAAACATTTTTTGAACCGAGAGTTATGCGAAATCTGATAGTTTCTATTGAATCATTTTCTACGAATTGTGAAATTTTTCGCTTGCCTGGAAATTTTACTTCTCCCTTACTTGTGAATTATCGCCAACATAAGCTGTAATCAATTTTCAAGCTTATTGTTTTTCTTATATAATTCTAAAATATAACCAAATCACAGTCTTATATCTAGCAGCAAGCAACTCGCTATTTGTATATGAAATTTAAAACGTGACTAAACGTAAAATGTAATATTTTTGCAAATTTATAGTAGTTCAGCTTCCCATTTTATTATTACCTTTTAAGCTACAAAACAAAACGTAATTTTAAGGATAATTTAATTCACAGTTCTTCTAATGGACTCTCTTGGTCCTGTCCATTTATTTTTTCTTGGGAGCAGAATTTGGCATACTGTTTGATAACATGGACAATGTATATTGTCTAAAGTTAATGATATAGGTGGAAGTTGATACGATTTACATTCTATCACTTTCTTATTTCGATTTGCAATTTGTTACTAATGCTTTACAGGTGTAAGAATGTTCTTGAAAATGATTATGTTTGTAAATTGACTGGGGCAGGATTTGAATATGGTGTAGGTTGCAATGGGGTTTGCATCATGAGCACCACTTGGAAAGATGAGCAACACCCTTCCTTCATCAACTTTATCTCCTGCTTCCTCAATGAAAATTCTTGCCGTCTAAATTTTGTTTCAATTGATCCAGTAGCCACCCTTCCTATACAATATTCATTTCCAGGATGACATCCTTTTTAACTTTTAAAATATTATGCTTCGCAGGACTTTATTTTTAACTGTGGAGGTGTGTCTGCGGCTTTCGTATTTGTGACTAATTGGGATTCAAATGACAATATGTCTATCTTCAGCCGGTAAATGCTGCATATCTTCCCTTTACATTTCCGTTGCTGATATTTTTTCATCTTTATTTGTATGTAACAAATTTCATTCTTTGGTTCAGAGTTCAGAAGTTGAGGGGACAGTTTGCGAACTTGTACTTGGTTGTTACCCTCCCAACAAAGGATCAAAATGATTCTTTCGTTCGCTCTTATTTCAAGTGAGATAGACCATTTATCCCTAATGATGCATTACTCCTAGCATCGTGCTTCATGAACTGAGCACTGGTTAACATGTGCCTTTCCAAAGATATGGCATGGAGCTTGGCAGGCCAGCATTCATGCCTGTAAAAGACTTGGAGATGGGATTTGAGAAAATTGTCAAGGTAGCACTTGCTCGAGGAGGTAAGTTAAATTTCTTAATTCTAAAACTTGTGAAGATCCTTGAACCATTTTTTCGTATGGATTTTGCTGCAGCATGTAAGAAGCAGGATGTCACAGCAAAACTGAGAGCAGAGGTTTTTTAGTTGAACCTTTTCTACATGTTTCGGTTATGTAGTTTTTCTTTGCAATTCATGACTAACAAATGTTTATGTGCTTATAGAGGGAAATATCTGTGCAATCATTGAACCTCTATATCAAAGTGGTTACATCTATTCCTGGGATTGATAACCATGACGCCCATGCGGTAATAAGATATTTTCTGTTTCAGAAATCACACATTGACTGACTCACACACCTACATATTTTAATTTTTTAAAACGTTTTCTGGTGTTGAAACTTGACCACTTGATGTTGGTATTCTTCTTATGTTAAAGTGCAACTTGCATGCTTTGTAAAGTTTAAAATAGAAAGACAATATGGTTCTTAGAGTTGTTATGTAGGCTCTATTTCACAATTTCCTTCTCTAAATCTTAGGATACCAAAGGTGCACACTAGCAGGGTTGAGCTCCGGTAGTTTATAATTGGAGCTCCACCTTCATGAAAATTTAGGCTACTCGAGTTTGAGCCTAAGCTGCATAGAACTTTTCCATTTTATCCATCATAGTCCTATCAAATCCGTTATACTCACGTTTGCTAAACACACTAATTGACTGAAGAAAGTTTTGGTTCGAAGTATGAGATTATTGAATGATTAATATATGAATAATAAAAAAATGATTGATGTAGAAATGTAACATATGATATAAAATAATATTGCGTTTAGTATGATTTTTTTATTGGTGGGATAAATTAAGTATTTTTGTACTTTTGACCAAATTACCCTTCAAATATATTAAAATTACTACTCTACCCAACATTTAGTTGGAGGAGACAGAATGTTGGTCTTTTCGTGTGTGCAGGGTGAAGGGTAGTCTTCGAACAAAAACATTGGTTTAACAAGAAAAACCAACCACAATCCTGAGCAATCTCTTGTACCAAACATACCATTAAGAGACTATAAAATTAAGGGTAACTTATGAAAGCTGACTAAGATGTTACAAGAAATAACAAGTGTTCCAAAAAAGTTATCAATAGCTTGAGCGTAACTAATAGACACAAAAGAAGCAATGATGCAGACAAAAATTAACTCTATATAATTGATTCAAATGATTTTCATTTATCAAAGATAGCAATGAAATTTTATTCCAAATCCAAGGAAATTTCACTGGATGCATTATAACACAAATTCACTAAATTACGTTCTCCTCGATATTTATCAAATTTATTTTCATTTTCCGTGTATTTTCTTGTATAAAGTCATCAGCGCTACATCCATTCCACTCAATGCCATTTTCATCTTTTGAACTTCTTTAAAAGATAAATTAGATGTCCGATAGTCATTTCTAGAAATAACTTATCTGACTGCCCAAGAGTCAAGTCGAGCATATCCCAATGTTTTCCTAATTTTCGGAATTGAAACAACAATTTTAATATAGTCTTCGACTAGTTAGCTTTTGGTTTCTTTGAGAATGAACTATTGAGGAATCACTTTCAAAGGATTATTGGAGAGGTGGCTGCGGAAATTTTTCATCAATGGTTTTGTTATTTCTTTGATTTGGAATCAAATCTTAGATTGGTTTATCATCTTTCATTGTTGACAACAAATAAAAATTGATTATATGGTTTTAATTTATTAGTTTAGTAATACCGTTTCTATTGCAGTCATTTGTTATGTTTAAGTTTTTTTCTGTTTTTTCCTCCAATAGCATACTTACTTTTTTGAAAATTAAAAATTACCTACCTTGCTTTCATATTCTTTAATATTATTGTTCATACATGTATTACGCACTTGCGCTAATTTTTATTGTCTTAGAGTTTACTTTTTATGGTTAATTAGTTTGTTTATCAAAGGTGATGTCAATTTTGAAAAAATTTGCTGGTCCTCGTCCGCTCTTGATATATGAGAATTTTGAGCATGTAATGTTGAGCTCAATGTTGAAATTTACTAGTCAATTGAGCTCTACATTTTAATCAGGCCAAGATCGAGTAGTACACAATTTGGGCCCAACTCCATCATATGAATCTAATATGCAGGCTGCACTGCCTACCTCCATGCAAGATGTAGCGGCATTTCTAAATACCAGCTGATTTTTTTATGATATAAAATTAAAATCTCACAAAAACTACTCACATGTCAGGCTTCTTCGTTTCAGCTTAATCAAGCGATTGGTTCCATTGAAGCAATAGCAAAGGCTTCCAAGGAGTACATCATGGATAACACTGATCTTTCGGCTGAAAAAGCTGAACTGATTGCGAGGTTCTTCGGAGATCCGAAGTACTACCTTGGTCCCAAAATCAAATGAGTAATGAATTTTATGCTATTACTTGTGGCTATCTCGTGTAACTTTGAACCATATTAATGTCACACCTTTTACCGAACATTTCCCGTAGCATACCAAAACTGATTACTGCCAGGAAACCTTATGTTTGCTGCTGTTTCTGTTCTTCAAACTAGCCAGTCATATCTTTTAGATTATTATTGCACATTCACATCATATCATATCTAAAAACCGGGTAACAGTTTCAAAAAACCCACAGGAAACGCTTTGAAGACTAAATGCAAGTCTAAGAATGTCATGATTGCTGCTATGGACACCACACACACAGATTAATGCTGAAGAGTTGATTAGCGCACCCAGTTACACACCATTCAAACAATCGTTTGCCTTTGATAGCATAGCTGAAAAATGAACGCTTTCTGTTTATTTTAACAATTTATTATTCTCTACATCTAAGTGAAAAACGATAATATGATAAATGGATAAATTTAAGTTGCAGGATTCAAAAAACTTGTAATCTAGGAAGAATGCACGAGTATTGAGTAGTTACATAATCACCAAAACTTCAAAATCCAAGGGGAACCAAGATACCTAGATAAATCGACGATAAAATTATCTCAAGCTTGGACAGAGCAAGGCACACACGAAGTGTTGAAAATTGACCCTTATGATGGGGCGCCAAGATAAGAGGCGAGACGCAAAATGTCACTGAATACTCCACCAGCCGTGACTTCAGCCCCAGCACCCGGACCACGCACAATCAGAGGTTGCTTAGCATACCTCTGTGTCGAGAATGCAATTATATTATCGGACCCAGATAGTTGTGCAAATGGATGTTCTCTCTTGTATCTTCGAAGTTCCACTGTTCCTTTCTGGTTCACAACATCCACTACCCCGACATATCTCAACACCTTTTTCATAATTCAACATGTTAGATCAATAAATAAAAATCAATAAACAGAAAATATAACTCTAGTGAAGTTCAAATTCAGCACTAAGGCCTGAAGGACACTGACTTCACCAGCATCTTCAGCCTCCTGTCTTTGTTTTGCCCAGTCTACATTAAACCGAGACAGTTCCTGAAGTAACAACTCAGGTGATGCACTATCTTGAAATAAAAAACGTAGGAAATATCATTATCAAAGATTAAGCAGTGCCTCAGTCAAACAGCCTAGTGGCCCGTCAATATTTTACTTGCCTTTAATGGTTCTGGCACGAGACTCTGAACTGGAATATCCGACAATTCCAGATTTAGTCCAGACTCTCTGGCTAGGATTATCACCTGTGCCACACAAACCATTCAACAGGTAAAAGGAAAAATAAGGACTCAAAAAACAAAATCTGGGCTTCTTGTATGCCTGGTAAACAATTTCAGCCATGCCATGGTAACTGGCATTCTACCAACATGGATGCTAAAGAAAGAGTAATGATGAAAACAAACTCCAGTCACACAAACTTTAACCGGGAATAGGCGTGCCCACAAGCTGACCATAATGCAAAGGAAAATGAACAATTATCAAGTCCCTTTTCAGAACAATCTCAGGGCAGCAAGAGAATTTCATTGAACCAATTTTCTTGCACAAAACGGCTAGGCGGTAAAGGTGTAATGACAGATCATAACACAAAATTATGAGACAATACCTTCCTGGCAACATCCATTCCAGACAAATCATCCCTCGGATCTGGTTCAGTGAAGCCTGCCTCTTTTGCCTCTTTCACCACTTCACTGAAAGCTCGGGCACCCACGAAGTTGTTAAATATATAGCTTAAGGTCCCACTGAATCAACACATACACTTGGTGAGCAGATAGATGAGTTATAACGTCCTGAAGCATTTTTATTTTTACCTATTCAGTTGGCAGCAGAACCTAAACTTGTATTTTTTAAAATTACACATAAAACATCCAAGATTGGGGTGGAGAGATATTACCCCTGGGTCCTCCCCTCCCCCGTGCATAATGAATCAAGGCAAAGAAAAAGAGCTAGTCATATTTCCTAAACGTGTGACTGAAGAGAAACACCAACCTAAAGATGCCTTCAATTCGCAGAATTTTATCCCCAGTCTCGAGAAGCCCTTGCAAAGTGCTAATGATTGGTAAACCAGCTCCGACAGTTGCTTCATAGAAATAATGTGTATAGGATTGACGTTGAAGAGTTCTCAATTTCAAGTACTGCACAATGTAAAAATCCAATCAAGCATGAAATATAGTTGAGACATTTTCACCAACTATGCATATAAAGCAGGTATTTTCCTAGCAAAACAAACACTTAAATGCAGACATCAACACATAACATACATGTACGATGGGAGAGATGTAGCATTTAAATGAGCATATGGGAAAAGAGACAATTCATAACAAAAATCGACAATTCAACTACTTCGGGTGTCATGTGTATGCATTTCTTTGTTACCTGATCAAGGGGACCTGAATTAGCTTTCTTATTTGGAGTGATCACATGTATGCCTCTGCACAACCAATCATGGTAATGGCTCAACACATAAGAGTCTGCGGTGCAATCTACTATAACAGTATTAGGGATGAAATGATTCCCGTGCACATGCTGAACAAATTTCTGAATATCAGCCTTGTCTTTTTGAAGATCTCTCCATATTGACAAGTCAATCCCCCTAATTACCGTCGTGACATGTTAGGCTATTCAAATTCTAAAATTTAAGACACTTTGAATTTAAGGGGGTTTATTGATTTTGAGCCTCAATAGAATTAGGGAGACAATAACATACAAAATATTTCATTAATTGTTTAAATTTATTAGCATCCAAAAGGAGATAAGTTGTTTCTCTTGAAAAGTGAAAAAAATAAAATAAAATCTAAACTTCTGGTGACTTCCAAAACAACTTATAGTAAGTATATAGGGGATCATAAGACTTTAAAGTTAGCTAATACCAAACAACACATTTGTTTTAAAAAATGAAAAAGGATGAAAAAAAGATTATCTAACACCTCTAAAGGATCTTTAGTCAACTTAACCGCATTTTCTTTTTGCTTCATCCATCAATTAAAAAAAAAAATCAATCGATAATAGAAAACAATTGGTCATTTTTGTCGGATACGATCATAATGGCAACAGGTTGAATGAAGAAGTTTTCTTAAAACTCCCGAAACTTACGTATCACTTAATATCATAGTCCTTGATCCCGCAATCCCCATTACATGCAGATCAATGTTGAACTTTTCCTTGAGGACTGCTGCCTGTACAGAGAATTGAGAGACGCATTAAACAAAATATAAAACGTAATATGAAAATTACAATACTAAGAATGAATCGTTTCAAATGTGCAGTAAGGAACCAAAATGTTGATCCCAGTTTAAGATTTCTTCCACTACATATACTAAAACCACTTGAAAACTCCAGTAAGGATAACTGGCCAAAATAACATAAAATTATACATCTGAACTACTGGAAAGTTGTGTTACTGTTGGAGCGGAACTTCACATCCAGAAAGGCCCTCACTCCAGAAGACATAATCCAATACAAAAGAAAGTCCAGAAATTCTGGCGCTGTGGAAAGTAAATTTGAAACATCATTTGTACCTGGTCCCTAAGTTGGTCAAGCAATGTGCCACCAATCAATCCTGGTCCAATAATACCCATTGATATCGTAGTTCTTGATAGATAAATCTTGAGTGCACAGCACGTAAAGCCTTTATGCAATCTTCTCTCTTGAGAACTACAGTAATATTATATTCAGAACAACCTTGAGCAATGGCGCGCACATTGATATTAGCCTGAAAATTGATCCACTGAGTCAGGAAATATATGCTTACAACAAAAAAAGGTAAGAGGAGAATATTATTCTCTTGCAGATGGAAATACGATACTACGAGGGTTTTTATCAAGGACATTTCCAACATTTAATAATCTCATTATATTTTAAGATGTTAGATCATAAAAATAAGTTGGAGCCTCATCAATTTCCTTCTCCAACCTATTTTTAAGGATCTTATAAGCTCCAAACGTCTTATATTTTGTAGCACACCTGCTCCCATGCTAATTTTTTGCTATCTTTCAAACCTGAAACATCGTATTCATGTTTGAAAGATCTTAGCTTTATCAAACCTTATACTAGAAAAGGTTATGAATTCCTTTAATCCACATTATTGAACAACAGACCAACTTGATTTCGCAGGAGTAATAGTTGAGTACTTGTGATTGTATGGAAGACATTAGAAAAATTATTCAACAGTTGTAGGTTTATTAACCTTGGCAAGAGCATTAAAGAGCGTCGCACTAACTCCAGGAGTACTTGCCATTTTTTGGCCAACCGCTGCCAGAATGCTTCAACTGGGAATAACAGCAATCTGCAAACATTCAATAAGAATAACATAACAACACAAATCTCTTAGAAAAATGAGCACCATCGTTGTCAAACAGCGAACGCCAGTGGAAGAATAAATGATCAAGATACAGACGCCATCAATTTTAATAAATTAGGTTTTAAAATATGCAGTTGAGTAATATTCAAGTAGATCTTGTCTTCAAGGGAATAAGCTTGTATCTAAAGTTGTATTGGACCCCTAACTCTTATAAGCGATAGGATGGCAGAGTATGCATGGGTAAATGAATTAAGAGTAACGGGTAGTCATATTGGTAATTGGATGGCTTAATAATAAGTTAAAATCATCAAGAAGGTTGAAGACAGAGTTATATCAGACAACATTGAAATCATGTTCTGATAAAGTAGCATGCCTTTCTTTTTGTTACAAAACAGTTCTAACATGCACATCATCCACAAATAAATGTCCTTAAAAAGCCCTCGGAGAGGCAAATTATCAAACCTTCTGCATTGGCTAATTCTTTTCATCGTAAACTAAAGGGAAATTGTAGTTTGGAAGTAAATGGTTATTCAGAAAGTACTATCGACAAGTAATCTTCATGGAAGTAACTCGCACAGTCAAATTCTCACATACTTCATATAGTATACTTTCATCGAAAATGATGATTTACTTCATCATACATGCACACATACATATATGTGTGTGTGTATACAGAAAGCTCAGTCATGACTTGGCATGATAGCTCCAAAAACTTGGTTAAAGGCAAACAACCTGAGAGAGAAGGCCAGCATCCAACGCCTGGCGAAATCTAATTTCTAAAGCAGCAGCTACAGCCTTAACCTCCTTCTCAGGAACAGCAAAACAAACAGAGTGCTCGCTACTAGCCTGCATTGAAATAAATAAAGTAAGAATCCCTATGAAAGTGATTAAAAATTATAGTCAGAGAAGAAAACAGGTATACCTGGGATATCATGATTACATTAGCTCCAACATCCTTCACGGCACTGAAAATGTCACTAGCAGTACCAGGAACACCAGCCATTCCAGTTCTGGAAAGAAAAAATGTGAGCAAATAGCTCAACCATGAAATTGGAAGAAAAAACAAACACTGAATCATGCACCATAACTATCGTCATAATATAAACCGAAATCTCACCCTTCAACATTTACAAGGGCTAAATTGTCGATTGTAGCAAATCCTTTAACTGGAGAATCCAACCTATGGCAATCTTCAAATTCAAAATCAGCAGGACGACAGATTACTGTACCAGGTGCAGCCAGGTTGAAGATGTTCCTTATAACAATTGGAATGTCGTATTTCATGACAGGAATAATTGTACGAGGGTGTAAAACATTTGCTCCAAAGTACGACTGTGCATCTCCATAATGATCACTAATAAGCGAAATGTAAAGACATATTACCAAAGACATAGGAAAGTATAGAAAAGTTAGCATTTCCCAAGCCTCCTGATACGACAACTGCTTCAATATCACAGCCTCGCTAACTGCCAAAAGAAAACATAAAGGCAAAAAATAGCAGAATGAATTGTCAATAATATCCCGAATGCTCACGGGATTGCTAAAAGAATAGATTAAGGAAAAGAATCCTCAGTATTATTATTCAAAAGAATCAGGATAATTGAATAATATACAAAAAGAAGTTTTGATGCCTTCCAACAAACACAGCACGAGAATGAGAGCAACAAACCTTTTCTGGGGTCCGCACTGTATACACCATCAACGTCAGTCCAAATAGTGACTTGACGTGCTTTAAATAAAGCACCCATAATTGCAGCCGAAAAGTCACTTCCATCTCTTTTTAAAGTCGTAGGTATATTCTGAGGCGTACTGGCAATAAACCCAGGTACGACAACTGTTTTAGCCAAAGTTTGAGAGTACCACTTCTCAAGCCTTCGGCCTGACTCCAAATAATCTGGATCAACTTGATTAGAACTCGTAGGATTTACAATAAGTACATCTCGGGTGTCCATAAAAGTGCACTCCACCCCACTCTACAATACCAGGTAAAGAAATGCTATGATCAAATTGTTTCACAAAACTAGATAAGTCGACATATTCATGTCCCTAGAACAAAAATACGTCAAGATATCAAACACCTTTCTAACAACAGCTGACAGCAGTTGGGCGGACCATAGCTCACCATGTCCCACAACAAAGTCTGAAAAAGATTCTGTTGCATGACCAGCTGCAGTTTACGATGAATTTTGTAGGTCATTACAAAATAAAACAGCATGCTTGACACTAAACAAAGTATAGTTTGTTGAGAAAGAAAAGAAAATCAATTGTTCATGTTCATGAGATTAATTTCAGGATACAAATATTAATAAGCGTATGTATTTGCTCACGGACATGGTCTCAATAGATCCATTTTCTTTTTATAAATCCAGTTTATTGATTGTGAAACAATTAATTACTTGAATGTAACATAATTATTGTTTTATTATTTCTCCTAATGATTATAATCAAAATCCGTTTTTCGGACAAAACATGAGTACATTGGATAATGGACAAGTCCATATGTACATAAGGATGAATCAATAGGTTAGTCAAACTGAAGTCGGAATAGATAATCTTAGTAGAAACAGACACCTGTCCGGAAACTGAGATGGCGCTCAGTGCCATCATAGTGTAGGAACAGAAATTAAAGCCTACAGGGAATGCTATCCTTCGTTTTGGAGTCCTCGGACAAAATTCACAGAAAATTAGATATGAAATACAGTTAAAGGTAGGTTTTGCCGATCCATTTAATCTTTCCGTTACTTGCTTAAGCAGATATTCAAGCCATATGGTAAGGATAATATTTCTTTTTAAAAAAAACTTCTTAGGCATTTCACATGCATGACATACCGATGTGTATCGCACGTAACATTGCCTTAAGGTTATTAATATCCTCATGCAATCGAACTAAGAAATTAGCCAGTTCATCCCCTTCAAGTAGATCAACTGCCGTCAACTTGTGTTTTTGTAAAACAGCTTCTAATGCAATTACATAGGAATCATCCCGAGATTGTGCCTTGTATATGAGATCATACATCATGTCGGTCACCTTTGACATAGCAGACACAACAACTAATTTTCTCTCTGACTCATCCTTAACAATAATGTTAGCAACATTTTGGATTCTTTCAGAATTTCCCATGCAGGTGCCACCAAATTTATGGATAGACCAAGTGTCACCCTTCGGAAGTTGAGCTTTTCCAACAGCTTCATCCAGTAAAATATCTAGAAATATAGTCATCATCCAGGAAAAATATAGTTTATTAGTGGCACTAAATTCAGCTATGAGTTTGATCCATATGTAAAGATGGGGTAAAAACCTGAACTAGTAACTGAGGCAAGTATACTGAGCTTATACGAATCCCTCCCTTGTAACTGCAAAAAATGACCTGTTCTGTGGATAAAAATAACATGAATCTTCAGCTAATGCATAAGAGAGAGTATAAATAGTTTAACAAACGTCCATTAAAAGAACTGCAATCCTACAGCTTCCAAAATAAAACTCTTTACAGATAAACAGTGACATTAGATGTCTATTCTGGATGTAGCAATAAATATCAAATTTATATTTATTAATGAGAATATAAAACTACAAAACTAAAGATCATTCTGGAAGGTTAAAATGAACGGAAATGTATTTTTTCTCCTTGTTGCTTCCCTGGATGATGGACACGGTAAAACTAGAAAATATAATGCAGCAAAACTAGATAAGCTATGACGATTCCAAAAGTAACTTTTGAGAGTTAAGTCAACGCTTTGCTAGTTCCAAAAGGTGGTTGTAGAAAACATGGATTTGCTCATTTTTCTCCGTGTCTGAAATGATAAAGGGATAGACGGAGAACAAAAATTTATTGTGAATAAGTGAATTATTTCAACCAACAAATGGTTCGACTCTCTAGCTAAAACAGAATCCTATCAATTGTGGCAGCCTAAATAAACCCAGTGGCAGGATGGGGTACACAGCACGGTTCTGGGCCAAGTAAATTTTGGACAAGATGAACTTGTAACGTTCTATGAACTGGAAAATGAAGAAACAAACATTACAGAGAAGCAATTTACAGTCAAGAGAAAGAACGAAACGCAAAGAAACTGGTATTCTAGGAAATTCAAGAAATCATCGATGAAAAGACGGGATATATCTTTCTACAAGCTCTGTCCGTGCCATTCACAGCAAAAATATTCGCTTTATCTAAACTAATGAATTGCATGATCGCATTCATCAAAATCAAATCTTTGGCCGTGCAATTCACGGTAAAAATATTCACTTAGTCTAAAATAATTAATTGCATGACCACATTCACCAAAATAAAAATATTTTCTTGAGTATAAATGCGCATTTCGTACAAACATTATTTAACTTGGTGATCCAGTAGAGCCAAACCAATACATAGATAAAAATTAGTTCTGTAAAGATTGTAAACTTAATCGCTATGATTGGATTCCAAAAACATGCAATTGGGAGGAAAAAAACCGTCCCAGGTGGTTATGCATACACTGAATCTCTTGATAAATCTATTTATTTACTACTTTCAAACCCCAGAACACAAACTGAAATCTTTAAGCACCCTCCATGAGAGAAACCGGAAAGAAATGATCGACAACAGAAACGAAATGCCCCACTATTTTCCAGCCAAGAGACAAAGGAGTTGGCTACCTGGAGAGTGGAAGGCGTTGCAGGAGAGTAAAAGGATGGATCTTGGTTGGTGGAGCCAATAATTTGTTGTGTTTGAAGAACGGTAAAGGGGGACATGGGCATGAAGAAAGATTTTGTAAAGAAGAACACAAGGAAGAAGCGAGTGCCATCTCCCTTCCCCTCCGTTGGTTGATAGGCGTTTTAGTTTTGCGGCTGCGTGTGTGCACAGTAAATGCATACAAGTGATCACTGATGGTGGATTTTGTGTGAGTGCGTGTTATTATTTAAATATATATATATATATAAAGAAAAACCTCTAAATTCTAATTCATATTTATTGCATCCAAAATAGTTGAAGAAAAATAAATTATCCCACAAATTTATCCATAAATTTTCCATGTAATAAAAAAATTCATTTGATCAAAAAATAGTCATCCTTGAGTGCAGTTGAATTTGGTTTGCAATTTTAATTATATAATTTTTTTAAGATGATACTTATATAAAATAGGTTTTTAAAATTAAAATATTTGAAATGTTGTAAGTTATAATGTAAAGTATTTTAACTTAAATTTAAAAAGTGAAACCATAAATTAAACATCATCAACAAAGTGACTATGCTCATAGATTTTTATTTATATTAATTTAAATAAATAAATGAAAACACACACACATATATATAATATAATATGTGCTTCATATTGAAAATTAAAAAAAAAATTCAAAAGGCGCAATGCAATATGTAAGCTAAGTTATACCTTGCATTAACTCAGACGATGATGACAAATAATACCAGCGTGTTTTGTTTTTATCAAGATTTCTAATCTTTCTAAATATAATTTTAAAATTTTAAATTTCAACTCGATATTTAGATCAAATAGTTTTTTCACGTGTTACTAAAAAAAGAATATATTTTTAAGTAGATGAATTTTTTATTTTTTTATCAAGGAAAAAAACATGGATATTTTCATATCCATAATATGTTTTTCCTTAATTTTTACGTGATGAATTAAATGGCATCATCAGTTCAATCAATTTTTTTAAAAGAAATTATTATTTGAGTATCCAAATTATCTTCACTGAAATATGATATAGGCATGCCAAATCGCCAAAAGCAGTATAAATAAATTAATTTCTCGAGACGTTGCCACCCAAAAGTTTCATCCATGCAACACTTGATAATCCTTGTTCCATTATCTTGTTATTCGAATGAGCTACAGTTCAACTTCTGGAAGTTTAGTAGCATGACTTGATTCCGAGCTTCTTCGACAGTCTAATTTTCATTAGATACACACAGACACATGTATATATACAAGCTTTAACAGTGGTAGGTAGGCATAATGTTGTGTGTATATATGTTGTTAAAGCTTAAGGAAGCTAGCCATCAATCTTTTAGCAAATTTCCTTCTTCTCTTTAGAAAAAGATCCCTACACAAACCATGATAAGGTTTGGCCGAGGTGGCTATTAGCCGACGACCGACCTGCGGGTTAGAGAGTTGGCAAAAACAAACATGCGATAAGAGGGCCAACATCAAGGTGACCGAGTCGAGGGGCCGGTTATGACTAGACTAGATCTAAACGGCGGGAAACTGTAGTTTGAAGTCACAATCAAATATTGCAGAGCAATAAAATTTATGCAACTTATTCTTACTATCCATTGATACACTAATCAGCACTCGCTGCTCAGCGAAAGATTCATCATTGTGCGACACTCTCCTTCCAGTTCCTGTGCTCACAACGCTTTATTTACTTTTAACTAATACAAATAACCACAAAACTCAGTTAAACAGTGTAGTGCTAGCTAGCTAGCTAGCTAGTTCTATCCACAATTCGAACTTCATTTACATTTGGGCAATGGAGAACCACAGAGGCAATCGTTCCCGACAAACGATTCTGCCGGGAACTTTGTCCTCGGTAGCTGACCACACAAGTGATTGTAACTAACATTCAATTTTGCGAGCCCTGAAACCGCGGGAGGCACCTTCCCAAACACCAAATTGTGTGACAAATCCAAGTGCTTCAAGGTCTTGACAAATCTCACACTGTCCAGGTTAAATTTTAACTTGTTTCCAGAAGCATAGAACCCCAGCAAGTAATCAGTCCTGTTCAAAATCTTTACTGGACTTCCGGTTATTTCGTTCTGGGAAAGATCGATGTAATCATAGAAGTAAGTCTCCGCAGGCTTCCAGTCATCCAAATTAATCTTGAGCCCACATCTTGCTAACTTCAAAGAAAATATTATAGGAGAGGCAGTAACCCATTGAGGAATGCTCTTCAAATGGAATTGATTATGAGATAAATCCAACGACTCTATACCTTTCACCTGCATATCCGGAAACGGGTCCACCAGAGAATTACGGGACAAGTCCAAGTTAAAGATCTTGGTGAGATTAACGAAACTTTTGGGCACAGTCCCTGAGAATCGGTTCCCAGACAGATCCATTGTGTCCATGGCATGGAATTTTCCCAGAAAATCAGGGATTTTACCCGTCAGAGAGTTGTGTCCGAGCTCAAGGTAACGTAGAAATGGCGCTAAGACAGAAATGCTTTCTGGGATTTTTCCAGTGAACGTGTTGTGAGAAAGCCTTATACTTCTGAGGTTCGAAAAGCCCGAAAAGAAATCCGGTATCGTCCCAGACAATTGGTTCCGCTCCAAATGTAGTAGGGTCAGGTTCCTCAGCCGCTGAATGCTAACAGGAACCGTGCCAGTCAGAAGATTACCACCGAGTTTCAGCTGCGTCAACCGAACCAAATTACCGATCGAACTCGGTATAGGCCCCGAGAATCGGTTTCCTTCCAAGCTTAGCACGTCCAGTTGGGTCAATTTACTAATGTTGTGAGGTATAGGACCCGACAGTTTATTGTTTTCGATATAAACATACAGAAGTTTTGGGAGGCTAAACAGAAAAGAAGGGAAAGGGCCACTTAAGTTTTTAAGATCCGTGAGATAGACTCCATCCAGAAACTGTAGTTTCGAAAGTGAAGGCGAAATGGTACCAGATAAAGTAGTGGTGGCATTGTTGGGTTGGCCAGCAACGGACATAGCCGTGACCCGTTGGCCGCTGAGGCAGGTGACGCCTAACCATGTGCAGCAGTCTGTTCCTTTCTTCCACGAGGAAAGCATACCAGACGGGTCGGCCCGAATTCCCGACTTGAAATCCAGCAACCCGATCTCATCGTCCACGTGGCATCTTGCTGCTGAGGCTGTGAGTGTGAGGCTGGGTATCAGAGTTAGAGTAGCCAATAATTTGAAGAGAGGTGAAAGAGAAGGCATATTGGTCGTAGACGGAGAGACGAGGGGAGGGTATTGGCAAAATAGCTGTTTTTGAAGGATATCTTAAAATATAATACGTTAACTTTTACTTCTTTGACTCGTTCAAAAAACCACGTGCCGTTATCGAGTTTTTATGCCCGTATAACAAAGGAACAACTAACAATAAATCATTGTTTTGAATTGGATTGCACCAATCGATCCGACTCCACTCGACTGAGAACCGATCATTGTTCTCATCCAGACCATAACCAAAAACTATTGTACCCAAGTTTGGCAAAAATTGAATTTTTTTACTTCATTTATTAATGATTTGAAGATCAGAAAATTATTATTGTTTTTTTTACAGGTGGGAGGCTCAAAATAGTCGAAGGCCACTTAGGAGTTTGGACCAATTAATGCACTGCAACTCAATCCATGTGGGAAAAAATCCTTCATATAATTTATTTGAATTAATTTTATTTTTGAAAACTATTTGTTTGCTGGCTGGTGCCTGTTGGTTTTTTAATTTATTTTTACGTGGACACTTTATCCCCGTGGCGTGAATGAATTTTGAATTGTCAAATAAATACGTTAGAAATGGGACTTTTTGCTAATGCACCACATAAAAGAAAAAAATTGACGTCTAGCTTTCTTAATCTTTGACGACAATGGTAGGTAGTGCGCGATTAAAACTACCTTTAATTTTGAAAATCCAGTTTATTATATATGATCAGTGCGCCACTTTTTCATTGAATACCATCTCTATCCATGTAAAAAAAAGTGAAGGACGGGTGGAGTGGCCAATTTGATGACTCCTGGACCGTGGCCAATTAGAAACATATTCCAAACTGGTTTGAAAATAAAAATTTATGTACATTTGTGTGGTCCCTCCAACAGCTGAAGAAGATGAGTACAGATTAAATTAAAGCAGCTAAAACACAAACAAAAGTTGTCCAACATTTGCTTCAACTAGCATAAAAATGGTTGGTATATCACAGATTTCATCTCATGTTACCCTCCCGCAGAACGTCTATCATGTTGAATATCTTCTTGTCTGAATTTGATTCAACCTGTATGCACGAAACACTCTAGATTTGAACATACCCACAGGAGAACAAAACCGCGTGCAATAAAGAAAAGTTAAAGCTCTTATGAGTATTTTGCGGATAACACCGTATAACGAAACAAGCTACTAATTGCAGAAGTTAAATGAGTGGTTGTGTGCTGGTTAAATTAGAAATGAGCATGCTAAGAGAGTTCGAATGACATTGATAGAGAAGAAAATTAAGGCTAGACATTCGAGTTGGTTTATTTGTGTTCAATGTTGGTACCGAGATGCACATATAACTGAGTGATGAAAGCAGATACAGATCGCAGAACCATTAGGAAGATGGAGTTGCTAAGAATGGAGTAAATGATTTGGGGATCAATAGTTAACGGATATGATACAAGTTCATCAAATCAAAAACTAGCTAAAGAAATTTTAAGAATTACCTTCTTGGCAAGAAAAAGAACTGCATCCACAGTACCTTCTGCATAGATTGATCTACCACAAACATTGTGCTGAAACTCAAAGGAAACACTTTTCCCCACGTATGTATTTTTTCAAAAAGGGGGGAAAAAGCAAAAACAGTAAATAAGGAGAGTGACTGGAGAATATATAATATTACACTTGAAAGTAGATGAGATCAAATAGAAAGTGATGAGTCAACTGAAGATATTTACGTGCCGTCAGGTGATGACAGATGATACATGTGAAATGCATGACCAGATAAATGCTCTTCCGGGACTCCCACCATCTCGGTTTGTAACTTGGGATCTCGAATTTGCAATACCTGATAGGACCAGAAAATAAGAATTGTTTATGAAAACATCATTCAGGTCCCAATCGAGAGAAGACAGCTGCCAACCCTGGTTTTCCACGGTAACAAGATAATGCTAACTAGTTTTAAGTAAACAGAGTAAAAGGATCTTGAGCAACAACGAAATTTGCTAATCAACAACTCTACAGGTAAGGAAAGAGGTTGGATCATGAAGGATGGATTCCACACTTCTTTCTACTCATACCTCTCCAAGTATGGTTCTTGTTTTTTTTTTTGTACAACTCCAAGTATGGTTCTTCGATATGCTTCTTGTTCACTTACAGATCTCCTATCACACTTCATTCCTCAACTTACACCGTGATAGCTTCCTATTGATTTCAGTTTCTAGTGGGTAAATATATCAAAACAATAAATCAATCATTCTACCGAAAAAAGAAAGAGAAAGGATAGAAAAGGTACAGGTATGCCAGCCAGCTGCCTATGAATTATCAAGGTCACAATTATTGGATCTTTGAACTTGATAATGGAAAGAGTTGCAAAAAGATTTTTTTGCCACAAATATGTTAGCTTCATTCTACGTATAATTATACCTCAAGACAAACTTCACGCAAAAGCAAAAAGTCACCAAATCCAAACCATAACACAGTGAAGCAACAAAAAGACTGAACATGCAAGACTTTCTTTACATGTTGAATTTAATTTGTGCCAAAGGGATAACTAGGTGCTAATTTCCTCAATGAATTGGCCTCCATTTCCATAAAAACAATAATAATTATTATATCTCCATAACTTCTCACCTGATCTAGTTCGTAGGAAACTCCAAGTTTCCGAAAGGAAGAGATAACATCCTTGGCAGTTCCAGAAATGTCCAATTTACTTGCTTGATGGGACTCCATCACCTTGTATAAAATTTGAGTGTAAGAATATATGTTTATTTCAACTAGAAAACAGATTACAAGGTAAATTACTGAGAAAAGGTAAGACCATTAAGTTGAGGTAAATACGTATTAACAGGAAAGATGGTAACACAAAGAACTCAAAATCAATGGTGACACGAATCACGATGAAAGGCTTCAGATTGCTTATGCACCAACCCTATACTACTCGAATCTTATCATTGAGAGTACGGAAGATATACCTCTAACTTATACCCAGAAAATGCTCCAGAAAATTGTTCTGCCATAATTTTCATGGCTGCAAGAAATGCTACCATGAAAACTTATGCACCAACCCTATACTACTAAAATCTAATCATTGAGAGTACAGAAAATATACCTCTAACTTATACCCAGAAAATGCTCCAGGAAATTGTTCTGCCATAATTTTAATGGCTGCAAGAAATGCTACCACCTACGAAAGGTCAGGTAAACAAGTTTTAAAATGCAATAAAAGTATACGAGTCCGAAGTCAAATAAATTCTTAGCACCTGCTTTCCCATTTGAGGTGAGATCACAGCATAAACCTTTGAGTCCTCCACAGTCTTATAGAGCAGCTCCCTGTCTCCTCCAGTGGTTCCTATCACAAAGGGTACCCCAACTTTGCAATATAGAGCAGCATTTTCTGTTTACCGCATCAAGATAACACAAAATTATCAGATTTCAGGATAACAGCAAGAGCAGCAAAATCATTAAAATTTCAAATTTATTGAACACCCTAAGCTTCCTTTAGGTCTACAAACCCAATGTTGTAGAAAAAGGCAGCGCTAGTGATAAAGATAATGACTCACGTTAAGACACTGCTGCAGGTAGCGTTAACAACTGAGTCAGTATTGCCTAAAATTTTGATAAAGCATTCCCCATTGATTAATCTAATCTTTGGCGACATACACTGATTTTATGTAAAACACAAAACTTTCAACTCAACCATCTCAAAGTTAAAAGTATAAACACTAAACGAAATCAAACATTACTATGAAAAGAAATAAGAGTGTTTACCATTAACAGCAGTCGGAACAGTGTAGTCGACGACGATCAAATTCGGGTAATCATCAAATGTAGAAGCCAGAATCTTTTCTCTATCCGTATGACCATGCACTTCAATCTGTTTTCCACCGGCATCCACAATTTTTCCAGCGTCATCTGGACCTCCTAATGCCACAGGTACAGGATCAAGTCCAGCAGATATAGCTGCCTCAAGAACAGCCCTTCCCATTTTTCCTGTACAACCGTTGACCTGCAACAAACATTGTGTGGACCCATTTATATGCAAAACGTGAATAACGTTCTTCGACGCAACAAGGATTTACCATGACAGGAATCCCAACATTTTTTGACACAGCCGAATGAGACAATGCCACAGACTGAACTGAGGCGCCTGACATTGTCACGAAAAGCTTTCGACTGTGGCCAGACCTAATTCCTACTGAGCTTTCAAGCCGCGAGAATGAAGACGGAAGGGGTAGATTACTGAGCTGCGAAATTGCAGAGGTGATATTTAGCGAGATATCAGCCAAGAAAGCCATTAACGACCTGGGTGGCGGGCTGCGTGGAGTTTGGAGAGGAAGGAGAACAAGGGCAGCACAGCAGGGTTTTGTGTGCGTACAAAGGGCGACCAGCAATTTCCGTACAGTTACTCAATTTTTTTATATATTATTTTTTTACACTCAATTTTTTTTTATATTATCTTGTTTTTTCGGTCGGCTAATCTGGGTGACTTTTAAGCTTTTTATTTGTTAATTAATAATTAATACTAATCTTGATTAAAAATAAAATTTTATCATATCAATAGTCCAAACTTCATGGTACTAATTAATATTCTACAAATTTAATGTTCGCAATGTGAAAGTTTGATGGGTAAACAAATAATTATTTTTACTTTTAAATAGTTTGAAGAGTTACGTTGTTTGTTGAATTATGGGAAGCTCCTGGGTTTTACTAAACCGCAGCCTCGAATTAATAACAATGGATATTTTTTATGATATGAAAACATATATCTGCTATATTTTGATACACAATGGTTGACTTACATATTAATGTATTAGTATGTAAATTATGCTAGATAGATAAAACATATTTCACAAAATATGTACAACATGCTAGCAGGAAAAATCAAATTCATCACCACTAACCAAATACTTACTTAACTCGTTCCCTTTAGGGTAATTCGAACGCTCAGCATATGAATTAACACATACAAATGAGAGAAATACGTTGGATAGCGAGAAACTGAACATATTTTGCTGTCAAAAGCAACAGCTGCACCATTTCACGGCAAAGTATGCTACACCAGGTGAAAACCCTTCATTCGCCATGGGGCGCACGCAACACAATCCACCGGGTTTATTTTATAGACATTCCCTCATTTCACAGAGAGAGTTTAGGCCTCTAGACTTTGTTAAGCAAATCTTTAATAAAATCATCGAGAAGGGTAATAATTAATAGTCACGCATATCATGTCGTCGTGACCTAGAACGACTGAGGTTATCCAATGTGGATAAATAAAATCTGTGGCTGCGGCTGTAATCGATATCATCGTTGTACATGGTTGGGTGGGGGTGGCGTTCAGATACATCAAAGGGAACTGGAAAATCAGGAAAAACTTCCAAATGTAAGTATCGTTACAGATCTATAAAGAATCCAAGAAAACAAGCAAATCAATGAGGGGAAAAATTATTCATCACCTCGCCCATGATTACTTTTGTGCTCCGGAAAATGACGTGATGATGGTAATCCCACAGATTGTGGTGAGAATTCCCCATGATTACCTGGTAGAGGATGTGGCCTCGGTTTGAACGAAGAATTAACAGTGGGTGATGTCGGTATGTGTAAACTCACAGATGGCTTGTCCTGGCCAGAAATCTGTCGCACAAAATGGAATTTGTCACTGCTGCTTATTATAAAGCAACTATTAGGAATTAGGCTACCGGTTGTCCTCGTGCCCCCAACGAGTGTGGCATCTAAATATGTGCAAGCTTCTTTATGTCATTTAGAAGTAAAAACTTGTCCTTGTGGAATCAAAAGAAAAGCCAGATACAAATCTTGAAGAAAAAAATAAATGAAAGGAATATTCAGAGTTTTCCAAACTCTTGCCAAGAGGCATACCCCAAACTTCAATGTTTTTTTGTAGAGTGTCACTAGACCGGAGAAAAGCTTGACAGCATACTCTGCAATCTCTTCTGACTCATATTCAGCAAATGCAAAGCCTTTTGGCTTGCCAGTTTCCCTGTCTCGGGGGATATGCAAATCGACAACACGGCCAGCTTGAATGAGAATATCATACAGTACTCTTTCACCCACTCTATCATCAATGTTTCCTGGACAAGGACTTCAATGACTATTAGTTTTCAAACAAGATCAACTTCAACCAAGAAAGCGGAAAGCAAAATTTATAGGTGTGAATTATTCTAAATGTAAGTCTATTCTTTTTCCCAACGCATCAATGAAAACACGGATTTCTATTAGCCGTATTCTCATCGAAATCAAACAAAGTGGGTGGGACGATATGGGAAGGAAAGTGCATCAGCATCGAAAATATGATCTGTACTCATGCCTATTCAAATTATTCGGGGATGAATAATGATCAACCTAGAGTAAGGTAACACGGCCATATGGTGGTCTTTGCAGGGGGTGGACAACTTACAATATATCCATTGGCAACAGTGGGTTGAATTAAGCTCTCATGCACTGGTCTTTCACTACTTCTTCGGCTTTACGGCCTAACCCCACTTGGGGCGTAAGATTAAGAAGAAAAAGGAAAAAACTTCCCTTTCAACATGAATTGAAACTTTACTAGATAAAAATTTTCAGTTCGTTTTCTTTTTAATAATTAGAACAAACAAAAGATAGAGCATCAGTCACAATTACCAAATCTCCGAAAACAAATTAAGCAACTAATGACGGAAACTACGTCTGCAATATAAACTGTACAAAAAAAATTACAAAGGCAACGAAAGGGTTTCAACCTACGAATGCCCTAATAATTGTTTCCAGCCAAACCAAATTGAAAACACAATCGATCGGGTCATAGCTCACCAATATATATGGAGGAACTCGAGTTGCTAGCCATGATTTGTGGAAGAAACAGCAGCAATTTCTGAATGTACGGAGTAATAGGATGAGGCCTGAGGAGTGAGGAGCGTGGTGTGCGATCCGACAATCTATTGTGGATTGGGACCGATAATGAAGACAAGTGGGCAATTTGGTAATGTAAAGTACGGGCCTATCATTTGGCCTTTTGGGTTTAGTATAGTCCATAAGGTCCCAATTATGGGTTGGGTTTCCCCGAAATTCAATAAAAGCTTCAATATTTTTATTTAAAATATAAATTTGTTTATAAAATTACAATAATTATGATTAGTCTCTTATTTCCTATCGTCGATTTGTTGGTGAGTGCTGATAGGTTATCATAAAAAAGTAGGTCTCTTGTGAAACGATCTCACGAATTTTATCTGTGAAACGGGTCAACTCTACCGATATTCACAATATACGACACGTGAGATCGTCTCACACAAATTTTTGTCATCAGAAAAAAGCACAACACCTCTAGTCTCAAGCTTGTTACGTAGCTCGGGTCAATAACCCATTGGCCTGACCGTAGTAGTTTGAAAGAACTCCTTAACCGATCCACTAGTTAGTCAACTTGTACTATACTTCTATCGAACAAATATTTTTTGCATGAATTATTAAAAATTAAATGTATATGTATCATAAAATATTTTATTCTTACTTTATATATATATATATATATAAAGCAACGAAAAACAATTAAAATAATTTATTGCTGAATTTTTTAATTAAAAATAATACAAATAGAATGTTTTATATGTTATTTATTGTATTTTGATTGTTTTTTTTTTTATTCAAATTCATTTTGTATTAGTTATAGATCGAAACTCACAAACCTAATCATCACTGAAGGTGGAAAAGTTCCACGTCCCAAGAAACCAGCAGGTTCAGAAATACAATATATATTTTATGAAGCTCACACGTATATATATATAGATTTAAAATATATTACATTCAGTTTTGTTTGCAATTCTAAAAAAATTATAATTCCTTAAATAAATGATGTAATAGTTTTCCAAGTCGGCAAAATAATATATATATTACATATATTTGATCCTTAATTTATGGAAATTATGTTATATAAATAAGAAAGAAATAAATCTGAGCCGAATTCTTTGCAAATCAGCGACGCCATTATCGCATTTCTTGTGTTCGTCTCCAGTTTTCCGGCAAGAAAGTGGGCTCTTTTCGTCGTTGTATTTTCCCTCTTTGTTGTTACTGTCTTTTCCTTTCACCTGAATGAAACCATTTGCTGGTGGCGAATGCGGTAAAATTTCAAATTCGAGGACAATCAGACCCCTACAACTACAACATCAGCGGTTTTAAATTTTTTTTATATATTAATTGATAAAGGCGTAACTTTCAGTGGAGGTCATCCCTCAATTCCGTTACAGTACGACGGAAGCAACAAGATCAATTCCTTTCTCTCTCTTCTATTCAGTTGATTCAGATACAGCTTTCGAGTGTGGACATCTGATTGGCGATTTTGAGTTTCAATAATTTCTAGGACCTGATTTGGAATCGGGGAATTTAGGTGAAACAAATTGTTTTCTTCTTATTCAGATCGTTTTCTTTCAATCTTCCAGCTCTATCTTGCCTATCTGGATCGCTAAATCAAACCCTTTTGTTTTGTCGGTCAATTCGTTTCCCTCGATTTGATTCTAGCCATCAAGACTATTACAAGATTTTCTTGAACATCACAGTTGTGTGTAGCTTCGATAGATTTTGGTTTCATACGTAGTGGTTTAAACTGTACCACACACATCATCAGGCATCAGCCTCTTGTGAAAGTTATTCGTGGTTCATAAAGTATCCTTGATAGAATCCGTGGCAGTATGAAGAAAATTATAGTTCCTGGTTATGCAAATGTGGGGACTTGCTTAATTTGTTTTATCAGTGCATGGAAATTTTGATCTTAATCCTACTATGATCTATTTTCATTTCCATCGGTTTATTTTATTCATTATCGCGGCTGATTTTACCTTTGAAATACATGGTGTTTGATTTCCACGCAAGCAATTGAACCTTAGAACTTATGTTGTGTAATTCAACGTTTTCATTGTTCAGGCTAGGAAAATGAGACTTTTTTCTCGGTGTCCACCTTTTCAACCCCTTTTTGACCCGGGTGACAGGGTTATTGTCTCCCCCGATTATTATTTTTTTTTGCAATTCTTTTTGTAATTTTCATCAATTCAAGTTTAACCCCCAAAATGTTTCACACTGCCCCCTTTCCTGCCCTGGTTAACTTCACTGGAATTCCTAAGTTCAACTTTCCCCTGTTTAGTTTGAATTATCTTTATCATTACGATTAAAATAGCTCCTTTGACTTTCGTTGTAGGCTATTCCTGGTGTTTTTTTTAATGGCAGAAAGGTTCTCTGATAGCAGCACTTGGACTTGATGTGCAATGCAGAGGTCACGCAGAGCTCTTCTACAAAGAAGAGCTTTGGAGAAGGCTATTTATGGACGAAACCAATTATATAAGGTTTCTCTTTCATTTGTAATTGTTCTATGGGGTCTTGTGTTCCTCTTGAATATATGGATTGGACATGGTGATGGTCGAAAAGGTCAGTATCCCTCTTGAAGAACTCTTTTACTGATTACAAGTATGAACATTTTCAATTCACGGGTTTGAAGCTGATAGTTACTTGTTGTGGAGCAACTATTGTTCGGTTATTTGTATGGTCAGCTATGTGGCACAAGAGTCTAAATGTAACGCTTGATATGTTATTCTGGTTTGACTAATTTGAGTTTTACCATTACTATCAGTTATAATTTTAATAGTAATGGTAAATGCTTGGTTTCACCCATCATACAAGTTGTATGTTGTCTAACTTCAAAGTTTGTTCCCGTGGTTATATTGATTTTTTTGTCAAGATTGTTGAAATTGTTATTGTATGCATGATGTATTTGTTTTCAACAACTGAACTTTGCTTACCTTCTGGTGGATGTAGATGAATATCTAGAACTTTCTTTTGATACAAGAACAAGGAATGAAGACAAAGGGGCGTGTGACGGGGATTCAAATTCTGTATTACATGAGAATAGGCATTACTCGGATGGAACTGAATCTGAAGTTTGCTTTGTTAAGTCATCCGTTAGTGATACGGAAACAGTTTTCAGTAATGTTGAAAAACAGGGTACATTGGGAAGTATAAGCCACGAGTCTGAATCTGCACTAAATTTAAATTTACCCGCATATTCAGAAAAGGAAAAACATAAAAATGATCGGTCATTACATGCAGCAACAATTGGCCTCGATGAATTTAGGAACAAAGCATTGAGTTCTAGAAGTAGATATCTTAGTGACGAGTCTGGAAGCATTATGCATAAAGTAGAGCCCGGGGGAACAGAATACAATTATGCTTTGGCATCAAAAGGAGCAAAGGTCTTGTCTTACAACAAGGAAGCTAAGGGTGCTTCAAATATCTTAAGTAGTGATAAGGACAAGTACCTTCGAAATCCGTGCTCTACCGATGAGAAGTTTGTCGTGATAGAACTTTCCGAAGAAACCTTGGTGGATACTATTGAACTAGCAAATTTCGAGCATCATTCCTCCAATCTAAAAGATTTCGAACTACTAGGGAGTGCTGTTTATCCTACAGATTCATGGGCTGAGCTTGGAAATTTTACTGCTGCAAATGTGAAGCTTGCTCAAAGATTCGTTCTTCCAGACCCAAAATGGGTGAGATATCTTAAGCTAAATCTTCTTACTCATCATGGTTCAGAGTTCTACTGCACACTCAGTGTTCTTGAGGTATATGGAGTTGATGCTGTTGAGAAAATGCTTGAAGACCTCATTTCAGTTCAAGATAAGCTATTAGTATCTGAAGAAACATCAAGTGAACAAAAGCCTGTGTCAAGCATGCAAAACCCACGCGAAGATTTAATTGATAAACCCGAAGCCTCTATTGGAACAACTGACGTGAAAGTTGGAAGTGTTCCCGACCTATTTGAAGAAATCAAGGGACAACAGGTTAACAGGATGCATGGAGACAGTGTTCTTAAAATTTTAATGAAAAAAGTTAGATCTTTGGATTTGAATGTAGCTGTTCTGGAGCGATATTCAGAGGAGCTGAACTCCAGATATTCTGAAATATTCAAACAATTCGAAAAAGAAATTGGAGACAAAGGTCTCCTGCTAGACAACATCTTGTTGGACACCCAAGGATTCTCGAAAAGCAAGGACGACATGGTATGGAAAATTTACTTCTGTGATCATGAAGACCATTCAATATTGTATCATAAGCTATTATTTTCATGGCTGTTTCAGATTAAGGAGATCGGTGATATTTTGTCCTGGAAAGCCCTAGTTTCCATGCAGCTGGACATTATAATCAAAGAAAACTCCCGTCTTAGGTTGCATAAATTTGATTTTCAATTTGCAATATATATAGTTTGTTGGTCTTTAACATTTTCTCTTGCATCTTATTTGCAGTCTGGAGGTGGAAAGAGTTGGGAGGAATCAGTTGCATTTGGAGAATAAGGGGATCATCGTTTTTGTTGTATGTTTATGTTTCGGATTCGTAGCTCTCATGAGGTTAATGATAGAGATGATATGGCCACCCCGGCAACTGAATGTGGAGAAGTCCGGGGCGTCTTCTCCTTCTCCTTCTCCTTGGTTTTGTCTATTGCTCTCGACGACGCTTACTATGATCATCCTCTCCTTATAGTTCTTGCAAATATTAACTCAAACTTCATACCACCATCATTTCAGTCCATGGATAATCTTACATGGCACCGGCTGCTTAATGATTGATCCCGATGAGTCATGTGGTTTGACCATATTGATGGTTTTGCCCAAGAACAAGAATCCCATTAATCATCAAACTTGCATGTATTCTTGTATATTCAAACGAACAAAGAAGATTGTGGCTTTTTTTATACCAAGTGAATTTATTTCCTAAATAAGTTCTTATTAAGGCCCACTATTTATTATAAATGTGTATTACGTTACTTGTTCAAATTTTATTTTATTTTTTCTCCAAGAAAATTTATTTACAAGCTTGATTTGTGCTAAATCATCAATTTTTTTTCAAAAAATCTGGTGATTATGTTATTTAATGTTTATAAATTATTAAATTTTCATTATACTATTCATTATTAAGGAAAAATTATTTTTCACGTGATAATACTTTCTATCACGCAACCAGCAATTTTGAATTATTTATTGAACCACGTGTTATTTTGGAGTGATTTCCTTTCTTTGTAATTCGGGAGAAATTTTCATGCTACTCATTACAATACCTTAAGAATTTATTCAAGAATGAATATTTACTCATATTGTATACATGAGGAATTTATTCAAGAATGAACATTTATCATCACGTGAGATTCACTCCAAAAAAAATTGTGGATCACGTGATGAGATAAACATTTACACTTGATACCCTTTGATAGCATCTCATTAACTTTAATGGAGATCATATGTTGGATCATGTAAAAAAGTTGCACTGATTATATTCTTAAAAGATCATAAATTTCATGAAAAATCCTATGCATTTAACAATTTTCTTTTTTCTTTTTCAAACTTGTAAAAAAAACTTATATACTATTTTGATCGATATGGAAGCATATAACACAATCTGGCAGTTTGCAAGTGCGTGAGGTACTAACATTTCTTTTTATACATTATCCAATTAATACATTGCATGAGTCATGAATCTCATTATTAATACTAAAAAAAAATAAATAAATAAATAAAAAAATCTCATTATTAATACTATAGTCGATAAATCAACGTCATCATAATCACAACTAGTGAATCATTTAAGCAAGTGGAGATACTGTTAAAGATATCAATGTCCTTAAATTAGCCACTTCATAAAACAATTTGCATGTTTAGTTAGATATCGCTAGTACATAAATAAAGTCGGTCGGTAGAGACAAAATGCAGTTCTTCAATAGATTAAAGAGAAAAAAAAGTAACAGTGGGTTCACCAACGTCGGCTGGACGATTATGACCCATTTCCCTACTTACATTACAAACCATAGCAGACTTGCTAAAAGAAAATGATAATAAAGTTGCATGCTTGCTGTCCAATAGAGAGAGTGCAATGGTCTAAAGACACAGATGGCCTGCCTGAATCCTAACCATGGTTGATTCATGAGCTAGTGTAGTAGTCAAACCCCGAGACACCAAAAACATTTTGGGCTAACTTTTGATGCAATTGAAACTCCACAACCATTTCATGGAGTTCCAAACAAGAAGATTTAAAGTTCGAAAAAAAAGTATCCATCCTAATTAACGGTTGTGTTGCAGGGATAAACTCCACAAGTTTCTCCCCTTCTAATGGTTATACATATATATATATATATATATATATATGCACACAGACACACACACACACAGAAAAAAACGAGGTGGGATGGATAATCTCTCCTTTTCCTAAGAAGAGATGATCCATTTCTCCAACCGACAGATAAAATTAAGCAGAGTTCGAAATAGATTGGTGGGAATAAAATAAAACTCTTTTAACCTAATTTAATTAAAAATATTTAAATTTTAAAAATCCTGAGACTACGCATATTAAAAACAACATCAGGGACCCTAATTTCCTGATCTGCAGAAATGTCCAGGGAAGGTGATGTTGAAGTGTTCAACCATCTCAAGATCAACATTTTGAAACTAATTGTTAAACATTAGTAAAAAGACTGGTTTGAAATGTAGCCTTTTGAAAATGATACTTTCTAAGCCTTTCCAGGGCTGAAAGCAATGTATTAACTGGATGTAACCACTTTGCCTACTGACTCGCATGCCAAGAGGCCAGTGTTGGTATGAATGAGATGCATGTGTATGTTGTCATTCTCTGTTGCAGAAACCTTTTCTACAACCAGAGATATGTGAGAAATCATGAAGAGATGGAGAAAGGATGATCCAAATTTGGATCCAACCCCTATGAAGGGCTGGATTTCCATGTGTGGATTAGCAGAATGCCACAGTCAGGGCGGCATGGGCCTCCACAGAGGGAAATGGGAAGAGATTAACCATGGTTAGGCCAAACTGGCTTTTGACGAGAGTGAATATGAATCTTTCTTGATCATTTTTGCATGAATCTCTCAACGATGCAGAGCCATGGTTACCCCTGTGTCACAACAAAGCCCACTGTCAAAGATACTAGCAGTTCCTAGTTCCACAATTGAATACAGAGTAAATCAAGGAAGCAGAAATGGCTATATTAGTTAGGGGAAAAAATCATTTTTTGTCGAACTCCATCCACAGGATTGTGTCATTTTTAGTCCTTACGATTATCAATTTTCATTCTCTTCCTATTTTCCGTCAATTAATTTTACTAAACTTCACTGCTGCTTGATAATAACATGTAACGGCTAAAATGCCACATCCCCATTGTTATAGAACCAAAAATGACAATTTTCCCTTAATTGGGTGATCACTGGAATGGACAATTTACCAACATACCTGACTGCAGTGGACTCGGTGGGGCTATAGATAAAGGGGTGCCATAATGGTGGGGATAAAGGGCCGCAGCTGAGCTAATTGCTGGATACTGAAAGAGGTGTTGAGGAAACTGAATGCTGCCATGACCCTGGTTGGAGGTGTATCCAGTTGATCCTTCGCACCCCTCGCTGAAATTGAGATTATAAGGATAATAGGCAGCAGCAGCGCCTGACACCAGTCCACCAGTCCCAGATCCGTACAAGGGATACTGACCTCCATTGGCTCCTCCATACACACCGTAATAGCTCTAAACAAATATTATGACATTGAATTAATCCGTGCAGTCTCCATCACATAGTAAATGCAATGTTTTCATCCTACATTTGGACGAATAATTTAGATTGCATTTTCCAGATTATCCAAGACCTATTTTTTGATTTCACGCTTAGATATCGAGAACCAAAAAATGTTTTGCACTTGTTAGAACTAAAAATATACACGGGGATGATCTTTTCAGCGTATATGTCACGATCATGTTGAGTAAAACCAGACTATCAACCCCAGTAATTTTGAATGTGGATTTTTTAAAAAAAAGGTAATTTAAAAAGTAAGTGAAGATAATTCAAAATCCTGATTGGAAAAAACCCACTCTTTGATTTATCATGTGAGATTGAGAGAGTATAAGTAATGGTGTGCTTCAAACGTTTAGGGTGCTTTACAAAACCAAACTTCGCTTGTTTGAAGCCTTTTTTTACTGAAAAGGTGGCTTAAATGTCGGCCATGTAGTTTCCTTTAACTAGCTTTTTGAAGCAAATTACTAATTAGAGCAGGGATTAGTTTTGCGCAAACATACCGCAGGGTAAGCATATTCAGCAGAGAATGGAGCGTACCTGCATGAAAATGTTCGTCAAGGATGATTAGAAGAGTTGTAGTTGGAGATATAAACCATTAATGTTCATTTAGTCTGTTATTTATCAAGCACATGTATTGCAAATCACTAAAGTAGACCACATGTGGTGGCAGACCCAGCAAGAAAGAGGGGGTGTTGGCCGTTGCATCTAAAACAAATTTTGAGATCCATATACCGATTTAAAGTTAACGAGGCTTTTTTACACAGGCACATATATCCAGATGACACAGAATCAGTAAAAAAAAAAAGTACTTGCATGTAGCTGATTTTGGAATCTATTCTACACCCAGTTTCTAATTTACTATAGCAACTCAAAAAAAACTTCTCATGATTATTGAAGAGTAAGAAATGGACGTTCCTGAGTCAGAACACTGTCGTTCAAAAGAGAAAAAGATGAAAGAATTATATTACAGGTATTATTTGTCGGTAGGTTGTCTTTGTTAACAGTGTGTGTGAGAAAGAGAAGAAAGAGGAGAGAGAGAGATGTGATTTGGTGGAAATGATGATGGAGGGTGGTGGAATATCAGGAAGCATGCGTGAATAGAACAGAACAGAACCAAACAATTATCTAGCCAGCAAATATAATGAGATTGGGTGTGAATAGTTGGCAATGCACGTGTGTGCAGCCTTACATCACAAACATAAGGAGGAAAAGCGAACAATATGCGCAATAAAGTATGCGCCCCATCTCGACACGGTCCCAGAATTTTAATTCAATTTAGGAAGGGCAAATAGATGGAAAAATGAATCGAGCCGGTACGACTGTAGGCCCGATTCGAATTTTGTTCCAGATATTTTTGGAAGTAACGTTCCGAACTTATTTCGAATATGTTCGAATACATTTTTGGAACCGAACTGAAGCCAAAATAATACTAAGCATTATAAACTCAAACCATATCGATATGGTAACGGGGCGAAACTAGAATTTTTGAAAAAATGCACAATTATAATTATTTTTAACGCCAGACTGGTGATTGCAACACCACCACCTTTGGTGGATCCGCCTATGTCCACACGCATTCGCGGAATTTACCAACATTATTAACCGTGTACATACCCATAGAGAAAATTGTAGCTAGGAATCCCTTGTTGGACAGAATAATGAGGGAAGCCGTTTCCGGTGGCCTGATTGAATACTCCGGCGGTCTGAATGTGATGATGAAAACCCCCCATCACCCTCGTGTTCCTCATCCCACCTGCATCCACAACAACAAAAACAATGCCCATTATTGACTAAAATCTGGAGCTTCGATTCACACATAATTCTTTATGACAGAAGTAAATTTAATTTTACATTTCAGTACCGACCGGACAGCGACCTTTTACTTTATGTGAAGAAAATTTACACGCAAATAAAGTAGAAAGTGCCTTCACCTTGGAATGAAAGAACAGCCCGTCATATCTTTTGCCAACTAAGCTGTGGTTGTAAAGCATTTCTCAACAATTCATACATTCAAACCAATAACAAAGACCAGAGGGCCCTAACTTAAAGCTAAAGGCATATTGGCTTCAATCCCACGTTTATAAAACTCGCCAAGATAACCCAACAAGTTAATGACCATCTCGTAAGTTGTAATAACACTACACTGTGTATGCATCAAAGAACTGTGAATTCGTAGATAAGGCCATACGAGAGTCATAAACAGAATAACCTATTCTAATTAGCCTTGAAAGAAAAATAAAAGAAAAATAAGACATACACAGACGCACCAAATTTACCGTTGTTATTATGATTTTTGGTGTTGAGGGCAGAAGAAGTCTTAGATTTTTGAACACCCAAGGACGCGAGATTACAGTTAGCCCTCCTTCCGTCGATCACAGGATTCGCATCAACACAAGCTCTCACAGCGGCATCCGCGTCACGAAAAGTAACCTACATAGCAATCAATCATAGACATCCACCCATTATTAACCAAAAAAAAAACAGATTAGCGAGTAAAAGTAAAGAGATGAGAGAGTCGTACAAATCCATAGCCTTTGGATCTACCAGTAGCCTTATCCGTGATGACAACAGCCTCCATGATCTCACCAAACTGCTGGAAGTAAGTTGTCATGGTGTCCTTCTGTGTCTCCCATGCCAACCCACCCACAAAAATCTTAGTGTAAGTGGTATCTCCGAACTGTCCAGCGGGCGTCATCTCGATTGGTGACACGTGAGCTGATCGGATCCGATATATCTACAAATTCAGCGAGTAATTTGCCGGATCAAACTGATAACAAACGAGAAACGAAGAAATTATCTCGATCAAGTGAGTGGAAGAGTAACTAGAAGAAGAAGAGCGAGGAAAGAGGGTTGGTGGGTGGGTGGATGTGGAGACAAAGACAATTGGGTCAGAGTTGCAGATGAAGAAGAGGTTAGAGAGAGAAAAATGGGAGGGAAGAGAGGGTTAAAAGAAAAGAATCTTCAACTTGAATCATTGAATTGTATTACTTATCATATCCACACCACACCCAGCCCCACCCCATCCCGCCCCACTTCTTTATTTATTTATTTTAATTTAATATTTACGTTGATGATATCGAGTGTACAGAATCCCCATTTTTTTAAAATTTAAAATTTTGAGGTTTTGATATATTTTGGGATAAATCAAAACTAAAGAAATCACGTTTATATATATATTGATACCCCATAGATGGGTCTAGCCCAGGTGGAAGACTTGGATGGGCCCACTACTCTTGGCTCATCCCTAGCCCAAGTGGAAAACAAGCCCACCAAGGGTCCAGGTATTCTCCTATAAATACCAGGTTTGATTGTTCAGTTAAGCTATTCACTATATTGTTTTCAGCAGCGCCCTTAGCTGCTCCCCCCATATATCCTCAGTCTCTGACTTGAGCGTCGGAGGGGCTACGCCAGGATACTCTCCTGGCCCCCTCCTAACGGTCTTATTTGTGATTTCAGGCCCAGGGTAATTTTGAAGCCCTTGTCTGGATTAGTGACGCTTGCGTGGATCGGACCCTAAATTTCCCATGAGTATCACTTGGCGCCGTCTGTGGGAATATCTGAGTTGAGACGTAGAGATGGTACGGAGGCGAGGGAGTGGAAGAGCCACCTCAGCATCATCGCGTCCTCGGAGGGGACCCGAACCATCTCGCGCTGAGGCGAGACAGGAACAACCGCATCTTGAGACGAGACATGAACAACCTCGTCAAGAGGCCAGAACTGAGCAGCCCATCCACGAGACGAGGGTCGAGCAAACCCGTCCCAATGAGAATGTGGGAAACTTGACCCTGGAACAGCTGGGCCAATTTATCACCCGAACAGTGGATGAGGCCATGAAGAGGAATCAAGAGTCTATGTTTGTAGAGGAACGGGCCGCCCATCAGGAGCGGGAGGAAAATGTTGAGGTCCATCATAGCAGGGTTGAAGAGACGCAACCCCTCCAGAGTGGGGAGATTAGTGAGATGGGAGAGATGTGGAAAGAGATAAGGAGGTTGAGGGAGCAGGTGGGAAGCAGGGCGCCGGTACCTAAGAGAGGAAGCCCTTTTTCACTAGCCATCTTGGAGGAAGGGCTTCCTCCGAATTTCCGATAATCAAACGTTGGAGAGTATGACGGACATACAGACCCTGAGGAACACTTGGGGAGATTTGAGAATGCGGCTCTGTTACACCAATATTCGGACGGAGTCAGGTGCAGGGTGTTTCTGGGCACGTTGGTGAGGTCAGCCCAGCAATGGTTTAATACCCTGCAGCCCAACTCCATACAATCGTTCGAGGATTTCTCTGCAGCCTTCTTGCACCGATTTGCCAGCAGCAAGAGGCATCAAAAGAACTATTTGAGTCTGTTTGTGATGAAACAGCAAGAGGCTGAAACGTTGCGGGAGTTTGTCCAGCGCTTCAACACTGCAGCGCTAGAAATACCAGCGACTACCCCTGACATCATGATAAGTGCCTTTACACAAGGACTAAGGAGAGGAGAGTTTTTTAAGTCGTTGGTCAAGAAGCCTCCGTCGAGCTATGATGATTTGTTGGCTCGAGCTGAGAAATATGTAAACTTGGAGGATGCTCAACGATACAGGAGGATGGAAAACCGGCCCGGAGGAAGTAGGGTGGAGGGAGCCGAGAGAGGTGGAAAGAAGAGGGGTGCAGGGGAAAGAGATGAGGACAGAACCAAAGGTAGAAGACAATTCTCATCACATGTTCCTCTGAATAGGAGTCGGGATAAGGTGATGGAGGTGAGGGAGTCGGGGGAGAGGGGGAAGAAGTCGCAGAGGGTTGAGAGCAGTGCTCGACCTCCGCCACGGGGTAGACAAGAAGGGTCCTCGTCCGGGAGTGAGCTGAGATCTCGCCCGTCTTCTAGGTGGGGTCGAGGCCCTCCATGGATACATCCGAGGATCGAAGAGCCGAGGAGAGAGGGTCGAGGTCAGGATGTCCCTCGGGAGCCCGCTGAACCGAGGAGGAGAACGAATGAGGATAATCACCCGACGAGAGGAATGATTCATATGATCTCGGGGGGTGCTATTGATGGGGATTCCGGGCGAGCGCGGAAGGCGCATGGGAGGAGGTTGGAGAATTTTGAAATATCGAGGAGTGCGAACTTACCCCATGATCCTGCCATCAGTTTTGGGCCAGAGGATGTCCGAGGCATTGTGGCTCCTCATAACGATGCCTTGGTGGTGACGACCACCGTTGCCAATTACGATGTGGCACGAATCTTTATTGATAATGGAAGCTCTGTTAATATCCTGTTCAAGAGTACTCTGGATCAGATGAAGGTGGAAGGATTTGAGTTTGAGCCAATCTCCACTCCTCTATATGGGTTCGCAGGACATGCCATCCTGCCACTGGGTCAAATTGTCCTTCCTTTATCTTTGGGGCATGAGCCTCGGCGGGTGACCAAGATGACGACATTTACTGTGGTGGACACCCCATCCGCTTACAATGGAATTCTGGGGCGACCAGCCCTAAAGGATTTCAGAGCTGTAGCGTCCACGTATCATCAGAAGTTGAAGTTTCCTGTGGGGAGGGAGGTTGGAGTCTTATGTGGGGACCAGAAAGTCGCTCGTCGGTGTTATGAGGGGATAGTGAAAGAAGAGGGGAAGAGGGCACGTGTGGAGGTCAATATGATTAGAAAGGGGGGAAGCGGGTTGCCCGTGGTAAGGAGAGAGGTTCATGAGGTGATGGATGAGAAGCCGGAGATCGTGACATTGGGGCCTGACAAGAAAACTCTAAGAATAGCCCCTGACCTTGACCCAGAGGTAAGGGAAAAACTTATTACTTGTTTACAAGCTAATCTCAACAGGTTCGCTTGGTCAGCCCAAGAGCTGACAGGGACGAGTCCAGATGTAGCAGAACATCGGTTAAACATCTTGCCGAATTCTCTTCCCGTGAAGCAGAAGAAAAGACACTTCGGGCCCGAGAAAGATATAGTTATAAAAAAGGAGGTGGGAGAGTTGCTCAGTGCTGGGCACATTCGAGAGGTACAATTTCCTACTTGGCTCTCGAATGTCTTTCTTGTTCCGAAAAGTTCGGGAAAATGGAGGATGTGTGTGGATTCAGAGATCTCAACAAGGCATGTCCTAAAGATTGTTATCCCTTGCCGCGGATAGATCAGTTGGTGGACTCCACAGCCGGACACCAGTATTTGTGCATGCTGGACGCTTATCAGGGGTACCATCAAATCCCCTTGGCCGTGGAGGATCAAGATAAAGTAAGTTTCATCACCTCTGAATGAACTTTCTGTTACGTGTTCATGCCCTTCGGACTAAAAAATGCCGGAGCCACGTATCAGCGGTTGATGGATAAAGTCTTTTCTAAGCAGGTGGGGAGGAATGTGGAAGTGTATGTGGATGACATCATGGTAAAGTCTAAGGATTCAGCCCTGCTCATACCTGACTTAGTGGAGACCTTTTCCACCCTCAGGTCCTATGGGCTGAAGTTGAACCCTCAGAAGTGTATATTTGGGGTGAAGAGTGGGAAGTTTCTGGGTTATATGGTGACGGAGAGGGGAATTGAGGCTAACCCTGAGAAAGTTCAAGCTATCCAAAATATGGTCTCTCCTCAGGGGCCCAAAGATGTTCAGCAGTTGGCAGGGAGGATTGCTGCGCTGGCACGTTTTATCTCGAGATCCGCCCATAGAAGTTTACCTTTTTTCCGGACCCTGCGAAAGGCGAAAAAATTTGAGTGGGGGCCGGATTGCGAGAAGGCTTTCACAGAACTGAAGGAGTACCTTGCCGAGCTTCCTGTTCTAGCCAAACCGGCAGCGGGGGAGCCTTTGTGGGTATATTTATCTGCCACTGAAGGGGCCGTGAGTTCGGTCCTTGTCAAGCTTGATGGATCAGTTCAACAGCCGGTGTACTATGTTTCGCATGCACTCAAGGGGGCAGAGATCCGATACTCGGGGTTGGAAAAGTTGGCTTTGGCGTTGGTAATGACAGCCAGACGCTTGAGGCCTTACTTTTTATCTCATCCGATTGTGGTGCTCACTAACAGTCCATTAGGCAGAATTCTCACTCATTCTGATATGTCCGGCCGCCTGGTTAAGTGGACTACGGAGTTGGGAGAATATGACATCCAGTATGAGCCGAGAACAGCTATTAAAGCACAAGCGTTAGCCGATTTTCTGGCTGAGACTGTACATCAGGAGAATGAGGACCCTTGAAAGGTGTATGTGGATGGTTCCTCGTCGAAGGACGGAAGTGGGGTGGGAGTAGTACTGATTTCACCAGCTGGGGAAGAAGTGAAGTTGTCTGTAAGGTTGGACTTTCGAGCATCCAATAATGAGGCAGAGTATGAGGCAGTGTTGGCAGGACTTCGAGCAGCCATAAATGTGGGAGCTACCTGGGTACTTATTTTTTCTGACTCACAGTTGGTAGCGCAACAGATGAAGGGGATGTATGATGTGAAAGATGAGAAGCTTATTGAGTATGCTCGAGAAGTGAACAGAATCAGAGAGAAATTCACAGAGATTACATTTGAACAGATTCCCAGGAAAGAAAATGAAAAGGCAGACACTCTAGCCAAAATGGCTGGAACGATGGGAAGTTGGAAGAATAGAGATGTGGTATTTCAAATCGAACTCACACCTCACACGAGTTCACCTGCAGTTGAGCAAGAAGAAGAGGATTGGAGGACTGACATAATTGATTACCTGAAAGAGGGAAAGCTTCCTGATATAACCCTCGCGAAGCTCGTAAGTTGAAGATAAAATGTTCACGCTATGTAATGGTTGGGGACGTGTTGTTTAGAACGTCTTTTGCAGGGCCACTTCTTCGGTGCTTAAGTTACAAAGAGGCTGATTATGTGCTCCGAGAAGTTCACGAGGGGTGTTGTGGAAATCATTTAGGGGCTTATGCATTAGCAAGAAAAGTACTGCTCGCCGGTTATTCTTGGCCCTCAGTGCTGCATGATGCTCAAGAGTTGGTAATGACTTGTGATAGTTGTCAACGTCATGCACGGTTGAATCACCGGCCGGCCGCGATGATGAAGGCTGTCACGGCCGCCTGTCCCTTTGACCAGTGGGAAATGGATATCGTGGGACCTTTTCCTATAGCTCCTGCTCAGAAAAAATTCCTACTGGTAGCAGTTGATTATTTTTCAAAGTAGGTGGAAGCAGAGCCTTTGGCCAGAATCACTGAGAACGACGTCCTGAAATTCTTGTGGAAGAGTATAGTATGCAGGTACGGGGTACCTAGGAGGCTGATATCCGATAATGGGAGACAGTTCCAAGGGGCCAAAATCGAAGCTTGGTGTAAAGAGATGAAGATCCAACAAGTCTTTACCTCTGTAGCTTACCCGCAGAGTAATGGTCAGGTGGAGGTGACTAATCGGATGCTGGTACAGGGTTTGAAAGTTCGAGTGGGCAAGGCCAAAGGCAATTGGGTGGATGAGCTACCAAGTGTCTTATGGGCATACCGAACCACTCCGAGAGAGGGAACCAAAGAAACTCCTTTCAGTTTGGTATACGGTAATGAAGCAGTGCTCCCGGCTGAGATCGGGTTGGAATCGGCAAGGGTGATGTTTTATGACGAGGACAATGGGGCGAGACGCGCTACTGACCTTGATCTTTTGGAAGGAAAGAGGGAGGCTGCCAGCATTCAATTGGAAGCTTATAAGAACCGCATTGCACAGTCTTATAATCGGAGAGTCGTGCAAAAAAACTTTCAGGTGGGTGATTTGGTCCTGAGGAAGGTGCCAGAAGAGCAGAGGGGAAAATTGGACCCAAAGTGGGAGGGTCCCTTCAAGGTGGTCGAGAGGTTGAGCTCTGGAGCCTATTACTTAGAGAATGCGCAAGGCAAAGCTTTGAAGAGGCCTTGGAATGCTTATCACCTTAGGAAGTATTATTCTTGATTCTGTCATTGATGTATTTTATTTCCTGAATTTTCTTGTGTAATCCATCGGAATTCAATAAAATCAAGTTCTTCCTTTTATTTCATGAATGTTGTGGTATCATGAGAGTGATAACATGATTTTATTTTCCTACTAAGGCATCGCTTAGTAGAGGAGCAACGTGAAAAATTTTATTTTCCTACTAAGGCATCGCCTAGTAGAGAAGCAGAGTGAGGAAGAAAAAATTTCTATTTTCCTACTAAGGCATCGCCTAGTAGAGGAGCAGAGGGTGGAGGTGGTACATTTCTATTTTCCTGCTAAGGTATGACCTAGCTGAGGAGTTAGAGGGTGATGGTGTTGATTTCTATTTTCCTGCTAAGGCATCGCCTAGTAGAGGAGTAGAGGGTGATGGTGTTCATTTCTATTTTCCTGCTAAGCCATCGCCTAGTAGAGGAGTAGAGGGTGATGGTGTTGATTTTTATTTTCCTGCTAAGGTGTCACCTAGCAGAGGAGTTAGAGGGTGATGGTGTTGATTTCTATTTTCTTGCTAAGGCATCGCCTAGTAGAGGAGTAGAGGGTGATGGTGTTCATTTCTATTTTCCTGCTAAGGCATCGCCTAGTAGAGGAGTTAGAGGGTGATGGTGTTGATTTCTATTTTCCTGCTAAGGTGTCACCTAGCAGAGGAGTTAGAGGGTGGAGATGATGAACTTCTATTTTCCTGCTAAGGTGTCACCTAGCAGAGGAGTTAGAGGGGAGAGGTGGTTGATTTCTATTTTCCTGCTAAGGTGTCACCTAGCAGAGGAGTTAGAGGGTGATGGTGTTGATTTCTATTTTCCTGCTAAGGCATCGCCTAGCAGAGGAGTTAGAGGGTGGAGATGGTGAATTTCTATTTTCCTGTCACCGAGCAGAGGAGTTAGCAGGGGAAGATGACTTATTTTTATTTTCCTGCTAAGGTATGATCTAGCAGAGGAGTTAGAGGGTGATGATTTTATTTGCCCTAACAGGTTAATAGTATCAGAGACAAACTCGTGAGAAGCAGTAAATTCAAATGCAAAATACTCAAGGTTGCATAAATAAAACGAGTTCGTAAATGTCAAAAGTGCGCAAAAGGAAATAACCAAATGTAAACGTCCCAAAAGTCGCATAATCCTATGGAAAATAAAGCAATGCAGAAAATAACATAAATACATGGGCTCAATCTAGGAATCGGGAGGGAGACTCGATATGAAGCCCTCGAAGTCGATAAAGTCAGTAGGGGCGCCTGGCGGAGGATAGCCCTGAGCATGGAAAAGGCCGACTGCACCCTCGAAACTCACCCCCAGGTAGTGAAAAGCTTTCGGGCCACAGATCTCGACAAATTCTTCGGATTTGAGAAATTCCTCTTTGAAAGAGGAGGCTTCTGCAACATGTCGTGCCTTGGCGTCTTTAAGCTCAGCCTGTGAGTTCTTTAATTCTTTCTTCAGCTTCTTGATCTCTTTAGCTTGATCCTCTATCAGCCGCTGAGACTCCTGCTTCTGTTTTGAGAGCTCGCCGCACTGGATCTGGGACTCCGACAATTGAGCTTGGGACTCCGACAATTGAGCTTGGGACTCCGAAAGCTCCTCGGCATGCGACACTTTCATCTCATCAGTAGTAGCCTGGAGCTGTTCGCGGAGAGCCTGAACCTCGCGTAATTCTTGACAAGAGTCAGATCGAGCGGCGTGAGCGCGCTCAGCCAACTCCCCGACGTACATCATGCCCTGCATAAGTAGACAAGGGTGAAAAGACGATAAGAAGATCAAATGTATATTAAACATCAATCTAAAGGTTATAAGGAGAATTATACATCGATGACACTGCTGCATGTCCGGCGGAGGAGGTCTGACCACCCCAGTGAACCCATGAACGCTGCATCGGCGTCGGAAGGAAGCTGATACATTATCTTCTGAGCCAGAGGAGTAGGACCCCACCCCACGATGGCCGAATCCGAAGTGTATAGAGGATGCACCGCCGATGCGAGGGGAGGCCCCTCATCGGGCTCGGACCCCTCTGAAGAAGAGACCGATGCGACAGAAATCTCAGAAATCTTGCGCTTGCCATGCTGAGGGGCTGACGGGCTAAGATCAGTGGATGCATTTTCTTACCAGACGGAGGAGGGGACTTGGCGCGAGGAGGTGGCGAGGAGGCTCGCTCTGAGGCGGAGGAGGAGGAGCCTGCTTTCTTCTTCTTCGCAGCAGTAGGGGAGCTAGGGGAGCTAGCAGGCTTTTTCGCGGTAGTAGAACAGGATTCTGTTTTCTTTTTCTCAGCAGCAGAACAATCTCCCTTTGGGCCCATCGTGACTGCCGGGGTAATGGATTTCTGGGAAGCTGATGAAGAACCCCCGGCCTTTGTCTTGGAAAGTTCACGGAGAAATAGGGCGTTCATGACTCTAGTACCTGCAAGCAGAGACAAGGAACCAAATGAGAATGTTATCAAGTAACATAATAAATAAAAGAAAAACAAGAAGTATGGACAGATGAGAATATCTACCAGCATTCTCCTTCAGCTTAATTTTAGCGGGACTTAACCCGGCATGACATAGGAGATCCTCAGATAGAAGTTTGGGAATGTTAAAGCATCGATCTCCTAGTACACTCATTATCTGCAGGTACTCCTCATCTTTCTTATAACTCTTGGAAAGTTTGGGTTTAGTGAAGACAGGGTACCAATCGGTAAAGCAAGTCAATTCTTTGGGTGGCTGTACAAAGAAGAAGTATTTTTTCCAGTCCTTCACATGACTGGGGGCCCCATCGAACAGTTTGTGGTTAGACCGGGAGGTTACATAGAAAGGTCCATCTTTTGACCTGGACAAAACTAAGAAGTAGGAAAAAGTGGTGCAATTCAAAGGGAGGCCTAAAGCTCTGAATAACACAGCGAAACAGCTTATCAAACGAAAGGCATTAGGCGTGAGTAAACCTAAGTGCACCTGATAGTACTTGCTTAATTCTTGAAAGAAATCACACAGGGGGAAACGAAGGCCGGCATCATTTTGATGCTGAAAAAAGGTATAATAGCCCTTGGGGGCTAGATAAGGTCGGTCCTTTGGGCCAGGAATGATGATCTGGTGGGAGGAAGGAATGTGCCACAGAGTCCTAATTTTCGACTCACTACCAGGAGGAATGTGGGATGACAAGTGACAATACCATAAGTTATCTGCCTCAGATATGTTCATTTGTTGGGTCACGTGACGAACTTCCTTACCCGGACGACTATGAGCGGTGACTTCCTCCTCAGGAGGATCAAGGGTAAAATCAGGATCAGCTAAGGAAGTCCTACCCTGGCTAGACTCGCTGGACCTGCTAGACCTGCTGGACTCGCTGGACTCGCTAAACCTCTCAGAACCACTCGAAGAACTAGACTCGGAATCGGAAGAAGACATAAGTGCTAAGGATAATCAAACAGGAAGAGGAGGGAACTGACCCGGATGAGGCAGGGGAAAATACTCAAAGCAATAGAATCGCAAGGATGGCCGAGCGAGGTGCGTTACGGCACGTGAGGGCTGGCGCGCAAGGGCGACGGGCGAGCTGGTGCTCGGGTGATGGGCGAACGTATGACGCTCGGGCGAGCGTGGCACGGCATGGGCGAGCACGCGGCGGAGGGCGAGGGTGAGCGTGGCGCTGTCGCTGGGCGAGCGTGTGCGCTGGCGAGCATGCGCGCTGGGCGCTCGGCGAAGGCGATGCGCGGCGGGGGCGTGCTGAGGGCTCGGGCGAGCAGGCGTTGGGCGAGCTGGGGGCACTGGGCGAGCGTGGGCGATCGGGCTGTGCGGGGGCGCTCGGGCGAGCATGGGCGATCGGGCGAACGTGGGTGCTCGGACGCTCGGGCGAACGTGGCGGTGTACGGGCGAGCGTCGGTGCTCGGGTGCTCAGACGCGGGGTCGGGCGTGGCGATGCGCGGGCGAGCGTAGGGATGCTCGGGCGAGCGTGGATGCTTGGACGCTCGGGCGAGCAGGCGTTGGGCGAGCTGGGGGCGCTGGGCGAGCGTGGGCGATCGGGCGGTGCGGGGGCGCTCGGGCGAGCGTGGGCGATTGAGCGACCGTGGGTGCTCGGACGTTGGGGCGAACGTGGCGGTGTACGGGCGAGCATCGGTGCTCGGGTGCTCAGACGCGGGGACGGGCGTGGCGATGCTCGGGCGAGCGTGGATGCTTGGCCGCTCGGGCGAGCGTGGCGGTGCGCGGGCGAGCACAGGGATGCTCAGGTACTCGGACGCTGGGGCGTGGCGTGACGTGGCGCGCTTGGGCGAGCAGACCCGCAGGGGCAGGGCGAGCTCGCGTTGGGGCTAGCGCGCAGATGGTGAGGGCTGGCTTGGCGAGGCGCGCAAGCGAGGCAATGGCTTGCGGCTTGACGAGGACAGCGTGGCGAGCTGGCGTGTGTGCTGGGGCGCGAGCCGGTGTGGGTGCGAGGGCAGAGAAAATTTTGCAGGGAGAAGTGAGGATTGGAGTGCGGAAGGAGCCTATATTTATAGGGGGAGCACAAATCTTACCAAGATTGTGATTTGATTTGATATCTTTTCCTTTCAGAGCAGGATTGCGATTTGATTTGTTTCCAAATCTTGGGAGACTGGAGAATGGCAGGAAAAATGCACGGCATCACCCTTGCGAGTGCTTATTTCTGAAAAATTATGGGGGCGTTGCCCCCACAACCCCACGACCTGACCGGGCAGGTCGATCCCCGTAATTTTCGCAGCGGCAAGCATCGTTCGTTAACGACAAACGAAATAAATTTTTCTGTTACGGTACGTCCTCGTCGCCGATAAACCAAGGACAACACAACTAATCGAAATTTGAACCTACGATTCAGTTCGACTCGGGAGGGGAAGACTGGTGATACCCCATAGATGGGTCTAGCCCAGGTGGAAGACTTGGATGGCCCACTACTCTTGGCTCATCCCTAGCCCAAGTGGAAAACAAGCCCACCAAGGGCCCATGTATTCTCCTATAAATACCAGGTTTGATTGTTCAGTTAAGCTATTCACTATATTGTTTTCAGCAGCGCCCTTAGCTGCTCCCCCCATATATCCTCAGTTTCTGACTTGAGCGTCGGAGGGGCTACGCCAGGATACTCTCCTGGCCCCCTCCTAACGGTCTTATATGTGATTTCAGGCCCAGGGTAATTTTGAAGCCCGTGTCTGGATTAGTGACGTTTGCGTGGATCGGACCCTAAATTTCCCGTGAGTATCATATATATATATATATATATATATATATATATATATATATAGTAGGTCTTTTATGAGACGACCTCACGAATCTTTATCTGCGAGACGAGTCAAACCTACCAATATTCACAATAAAAAATAATACTCATAGTATAAAAAGTAATATTTTTTTATGGATGACCCAAATAAGAAATCCGTCTCATAAAATAAGATCCGTGAGACCGTCGCACACAAGTTTTTGCCCCACACACACACACACACACACATATATATATATATATATATATATATAGGATGGACTGCTCTCCCTCCTCTCTACTTCAACTTTTCTCAATCTGTGTTTTTTTTTTAAAAAAAATACAATATTTCTTTCTTTTTCTTTATACAGAACAAACTCACGTATCTTTCACTTTTTTCTCCGTCTCATACAAATTTGTGCTTTTTTTTTTTTTATCAAAATTTGTTTTTAGAAATTTTTTTTTGGGTATGAGTTTATGAGTAAAAAATATAAAAGTCGGATCCCAAACCAACATCCACGATCTTCCAGAACTATATTATACTGATCAATGGTGATGAAATACTATGTCAATTTTTAGTTTTATAACATGCCAACTGTTATATATCATTAAAATGTCAAAACATAAGATTTATACGAACAAAAAATATTTCTTCAAAAAATAAAACCAACATGTATCACTATCTTCAAAACACCACGATGCAACGCACCGAGTCCAAAAAGTTTTCACGATTTTGAAAGGCTCGTCATTACAAAATAAGAAAAAACTCCCAACGAAAAACATTTGACAAAATCCTTACTGAAATCGAATATATATTTTTGAAAGCGAAATCAAATAATTTTGTTTACCGACCGACCAGATAGTTTACCTCTCCAAAAAAAAAAAAAAAAAGAAGTTAAAGCCTGACTTTTTCATGTCTCTTAAATAGAAGAAAATTAGACATTTGTACTGGATCAGAATTTAAGTAGTGCTCGTTTATTGAATTGCGATGGTATGTTGCAAATTAATTTTTTGAAATGGTTTTATGTAATTTAAATAATTAGAAAATTTGAAAGGGTTTAATAAGTTGGTGGTATAAATTACTATACAAAACGTAATCGATGTAATGAATGGAATATTACAGCATTTGGAATTTCCTATAAAACGAAAAAAAAAAACATTGCCTTAATCATTTTAAGCAGGTTCTTGAATTATATAATAGTCAAAAGATGTCTCCTCACTATCCAATTTTCTATTTGACTGATGACAACCGCCACTATCTTTTACTTTGACCGAGGAGCCAACCATTGGATTCTCCACAGGTAAGAGTGCCACGTCATCCGAATTCGTTGGGTGTTTAAATACCCACCAACTCATCAAAAAGCATGGGATTCACTGCCACATAATCATTATAACAACATATCTCTTTTAACCACATTTCTTTTAACATTCAAACTCATTATTTATGGGTCTCACTGCCACATACTCATTATAACAATATATGTCTTTTACCCACATTCTTTTAAGCATTCAAATTCATTAATTAAATATTTAAAATAAAAAATAAAAAAATAAAATATATACAATGGTTTACAAATAAAAAGTTTTATGTAAAAAAACATGAAAATCAAAATTTGAATGAAAATTAAAAAAATTATTTTTTTTTAAAAAAACCGAAACTCAAAATTTGAAAACAAAATTAAAATAATTCAAAACACGTGGGGCCCATGTGTAAGCAAATCAGCGACGGTTTTTGAAAATCCGTTGCTAATAGCGACGGTTTAATTATCCAATTTTTTTTTAAAAAAAAAACTGACACAGAAAACGTTCAATTGAACGCCCCACACCCTATAGCATCAACATCGGTCCAAACCAGCTAAGATCAAATTCACTTCTCCGTTTCAAAAGTATTGATGAGGCGGAGAATCAGAATTAATTTTAACATCAATATTATTATTAATATTTTAATATTAGTACCAATATTAATAATATTATTATTAATTAACAATATTTTCAGATCGGGTTTGGGGATGAAAATATTATCTAATAACTACCCTGAATAATTTCGAGAATTAAAAAAAATCCTAAAAGTCAAATCCTAAAAAATCTGGGAATTAATATTTTACGTATTTCAAAATGTTTAATTTATATGTTGTTTTTAATTATATATACATATTTTTTTATGTCATTTCAAATTTTTAATAAATTTTTTATCTTAAATAAATTAAACTCCTAAAATAAGATGAAATAAATTTAAGTAATATAAAATTAAAACATAATATTATTATTTATATTAAATAATAATCATTTATAGTATTTAAAAAATTGAGAATGTAACGTAGAAAAAAAATAAAATGGATGTATACACAATAAAACCTACAAATAACGAGCAATAATAATGTTAAAATGTCTGGAAGAATTAAAGTGTCGATATAAAATATAATATGTATTTGACACATGAACTTCGTACCTTTTGAGGTGGTGGTGGTGGTGGTGGTGGGGTGTCCCTTCAATCATTGAATGCTCTAAATAGATAATCAAGAATTTAAATGTAAACTACACAAAGAAGTATTTCATTCGAATATATACATTTGGTCATTTAGAATGCCCAATTATTTATGAACTTGTGAAGATCCGTCGCATGGTTCTGAAGTCGGACAGTCGCCTCACATTTCACACCAGATTTTCTTGATAATTCCTCTAATCCCATAAAGCTAATGCAGGAACATCACAAATGGATGTAACTACAGAACCCGTACTATCGAGAACAAAAGCTCCGTTGATATGCTATCCATAGTTTGCCAGAACGGGCCCGGCCTTCACCTTATCAAATTTCCGGGCAAAAACGTTGTATGCTTCCTAACGCCGTTTTTTCAACATATCGATGATATATCTGCATGTGTAATGGAACGAGAAAAAGAAGGATTCCTATCCGATTTTTTGATATTTGATGTGGCTTGTTTTAAGAATCAACATTTTTATGTTTTTGTATTGTTTTTAACTTTCCTAATTTATTCTTTATTTTTTCATCTAAGTTTAGAACATAAAATTAAAATTATGACGGCATCTACTTGAAAATAGTAAACTATTTAATTAATTTATTCATATATATTTATGATAGAATATTATTAATGCTAGTATTATTTGTGATATTTTACTAATTTCTGAAATTTTTAAATTTTTTTTATAAACCGTTCCAAAACCGTTCCGCAACATAACATTGGAACTGGAATGACGGTTACCACGACGAACACCGCTACCGCTCCGATGAACCATGATGATAACGATATCGATAACAAAAGCTCCATGGATATGCTATAGTCAATAGGTATTCATAATTTATACACAAACATGTATTTCACAAAACTATGCACTGAAATCCAAAATACTATTACATTACAAAATGTAAATGCACTATATACCAAGTTCTCTGCGACTATCTTTTCCACTTGTCCATCTCTCTGGAAGTTGCTTGGATTAGCTTTTTAGTGTTCAAGACAAGCTCATCAACGAGGCCACCAATGTCATCCCTGACATCAAGAATCCACTTAACACCATACAAGAGGAAAAATAACTCTTATGGCTAGAAAATCATGCAAATATCTAACTACTTTCAAGATGTATTAGTACTTCGGTGAACATATGAGCACAAAGACCCTCCAATAACTTTGTTGGTACCGGCTTAAGCCTTTAGTGCTCCATATCACATACATTTGAACTTTATATAAGTTCCTCAGTCATGGTCTTTGGAATAAAATAAACTTTACTGATGCTTCTCCATCCACAAAATTGATTTTCAAGGTAACTGATGCTTCCACCATATATACTTCAATGATTGAATATTAACAGAGTTGTTGGAAAGCACAACACGGAAAAGCCATAAGGAGAACTTGAATTATATGTAGTCTCGTTCATGTCAAAAGGCCCTGGCATGCCATCCTTCTGGGATGCTCATAGAATCATTGGAGTGGAAGGAGAGGAGGGAAATAATCAAGGACCAGATTACCCATTTGCATAGATATTACCTTGATTTCTTTTTTTTCTTTTGGTTCTGGTCCAGACCCCAATTTTTGGAGCAAGATCATGTCAATATTAATCCACAGAGTCAGGTTCAACAGGAGAAGCTCTCTCGTATCTCCAATAAGCTCTCTCATTACTCATATGTCTCAATTCGCATGATTACAATAGAGACCTTCAATTCTTGCCATTGAAAGCAACAGATTTTTGTTGCAATTACCTAGTTAAACACTCCTAACCTGAGTGACTTAAAAAGTTCAATTTTTTTCCCTACACGTTCATTTTTCTCTAAATCCCCTCACCATTTTCAACTTCCTGTATGCACGTTATACTAATTCAAAGTTCACAAGTGATGTACAAGGATTCAAACATATTTAGCTTCCAGTAATTTAATATTCCCTACAGATAAATCGTAAAAGAATCAGAGACTCACTGAATAGGAACATTTCCTCTGCCGTTCAAGAATTTACCAATATTAGAGAATCTTCCATTTTCATCATAAACAACACCCCTTCCCAGGCCGTACCCAAATCCCATTCCAACCCCACATCCAGCTCCAATTCCAAACCCTATCTGTAAACCCGGAAGACCCGGACCAAAACCGGCACCTTAACAGATCAACGAAAAGAAAAATGAAAAGTAAGCGATTTGAAAGTTTGATTCACTGATTAGTCATTTGAGCACACAGTAAAAGGAGTGAGAGTGGTGGCATACCTCCAAAGAATCCAATTGCGAAACCCAAACCACAGCCTGCGCCGATTCCGAAAGCGGGTCCAAGCTTGCCCAACTGCCTCGACTTAACCGCCGGTAGCTTCCACAAAATGCCTTTCTCATCTTCGTCCCTCCCATTCATATTTGCCCAAACGATAAAATGGCTTTGTCCCTCAGTAGCTGACCGTATGTAGGCTAGGACACTCTAGACGAGAATCTTGTGACGCGTGCCAATTTTTTTGGTATATTGAAAATTGACAAAAATTTGTATTAGACGATCTCATCATTTATATTTTGTGAGACTAATTTGGATTATCCATGAAAAAATATCAATTTTTATGCTAAGAGTATGACTTTTTATTATAAATATCGATAAAATTGACATATCTCACAGATAAAGATTCAAAAGATCGTCTCACAGGAGACCTTACTCATTGAAAAACGTTGACGTTTGACATTATGCCTGACAATATTATTATATTTTTAAATTCAACAGGATTTTTAATTTTATTGTCCATTGCCCATTTTAAATATATAAAAAATAAAACCAAAAACAAAAATTCTACCTTCTTAAAAAACACTTTTTTAATCGTTTTTCTCAAACAATTTTTGTAAGCAAATATTCTATTTTTAAAAAAGATTTTTTTAAAAAAATACTTCTAGTCCTTTTATTTTTTAAAACAAACACACTCTTAACTTCGCCAAATTTCTACTTCAATTTTTTTAAAAATACCATTTCAATTCCTTTCTCATCGTATTCATTTTGAAAAGTTTAATTGATTACAAACAAGATATTTTACATCCGTCCAATAAAATATTAATAGTTGAAATTTTGCGTACATATTAACAGTTCTAAGAATATATTTTTTTTACATGTCACAAAGCTTAAACTGTTTCAAAATTTTGAGACTACAAATACTGGTAAGTTCGAATATTCATGTTGAACTATATATAGTACCTAGTAGTTATCTGAATGTATGGCCTGCAATTCATACAATAGAAAAGAAGATACAGTTAAGGAAAGCGAAACAAGAAGTAACTTATAATACTTAAATTATTAAAGGGTAATAATTCCAGTAAATTATATGAAACCTTTCCCCGTGCCTAAACTAAAGAAAATGGCTTCTACACTGCTGTACTGATTAGTAAGACGGCTTAATTTAACCCCGAACTTTTGTTGTCCTATATGAGGCCTCTCCTCGACCATCTCTACATTCTGTTGAAAGCAAATGATAAAACTACAGATACGTGAATGAATATAAATCCACAAAATAAATTAGAGGAAGAGAAAGACAAATCTTTCCCCAAGTGAAAAGGAACTGATGCAATTCCGGCTACAAGCTTATTGCTCTTGACGACACCTCCAACTCGCCTTCCTGCAACTCCATTTCAGCTTCCTTCTGAAGAACATGTCATAGATATTGTTAGTTTACCAAGAAAGCCCGATTAAAAAAAATCCACATAGAGACGTCAACTAGACACAAAGGCGGTGCCAGACGAGCAGTGAAGAATGGGCAAAACTAAAATTTTAAAAATTTATGGACGTGAAGTCATTTTTTTTTATACAGATCATATAGATTAAACTTAAAAGAGGAGAGAAAATATAGCTCTAGCCAATCTCCCTGGCTCCGCCACTGATATATAGACCATACCACCTTATCGTTCAACTTGGCATTGGACTCTGCGAGGTATCTCTCCAAAGCACCATCTCCACGAAGTACTTTCGCTCCATAACCAGGTGTATTTGTGGTCCCTATGGATTCTACATCAACCACCACAGCATCTATTCTATCTTTAACGGTCCTCAAATCAGGAATCTAAAACCAAAAGAGCAATGCCTTCTTAAGATACAAATTGCCTAGAAGTTTACAGAGCAGGTGGTCTACCATAAAGATCAATCAAACATCAAATTGCATAAACCAAAAAGGATAAACTGCTACCAGATTACCTCGTACATAGCATCCATTAGAAGCCTTTCTAATATGGCTCTTAAACCTCGGGCACCAGTATTCTTAATTCTTGCTTTATTAGCAATCAATCTTAAGGCTTTTTCGGCAAAATGAAGCTTAACCTGGAAATAGCATACGAGCAAACATTTTACCCATCTATTTCATGCTTGAATTCCCAAGGGACAAGGACATTTCTAGCTGCATGATAAAAAAAATGCTTACGTTATTCATGTTAAATAACTTTTTGTACTGCTTACCAAGAGCATTTTTGGGCTCGGTCAAGACCTGAAACAGAAATTAAGACATCAGAAAAACAAGAACAATCATAGATGACATTGCATAAGATACTTACTTCCATCTTAAAAGAGTGAAATTCCAGAAAAAAAGAAATTCAATAATACAAGTTAAAAGCAGAAATCAGTACATCGATAAGAAAGGTAAATACCAAAAAGGGTTAATTCACAGTAGTTATTGTGAGCCCTTTAGGCTAATCAATGCCTCCTTTGGAAATCAACGTGATATTTTATTCTGTTGATTGTTCCCAAAATACATATTCATGCATTGTGATCATCCAAATCAACACAAAATCACATCTCCTCCAGAAAAAAGGTAAATTTCAATTTAATATACTACGGTTTTCGTACCAATCAGATAAATACAGAAAAATTCTAGTTAATCATAACTACAATTAACACCTGAACAAGTTGGTCTTCTGTGAGAGCTGACAAGCTGACCAAAATAGGGAAGCGCCCAACAAATTCAGGTATCAGGCCATATGCTATAAGATCACTACTCTCAGCCTGAGAATTTGAAAGTTTCCAGACTATAAAATGAAGAGCTAATTGCAATAATTCTCTCAGATTTGAAGCAATGTATTCTCACAGATTCCAGTAGAGATGATGTGACAGCGGTATCAACCACTCCATCTACTCTCATATTAGCACGAACAGGAGCTCCAAATCCAATTGACGAATCCTGCCGTCTGGAAAAACATAATCAGATCTGATTGTTAATATTATTTGAATGAAGAATTTGACAGAGTATTATCAAATCACCTTTCGGAAATAGTTTTCCCCAAATCAACAAATGCTCCCCCACATATAAATAGGATGTCTTTAGTATCTATCTGAAGCAAAAAAGACATAATTACATAATTGGGAAAAAGCAATGAACAGAAATTTGCAAAGGAAGCCACTATATTGAAGCCAAAAAAGAAAGAAAGGAAAACACCTTCTCACTCGAAATAAAACATGGAGAGCGATACCAATCAGGCGATAACGTGCATGTGTATGGAAGAACGAAAGCGCAGGTTCACAGATTCATGTGATTCTATCAAGCTTTCACCAAATTGACCATATGTACTAACAAATTGGAGTTTCACTTAAAAACTAATGTTGATCACTTCTTCAACATGACGTGAATACCAAGAAATGATTCTGAAAGAAGTGACAATTAAAATCCAAATAATTCACCTCATTAAGACATGTTACTCCAGATTTCACAATATCAGAATATAAAGTCCACTATGAGTCTTGCTTCTGCCATTCTATTTCAATTTTTGCAGTCCAGGAAAGTCAACAAGAGTAACCTATAATTACATAACTAAACTCATCCAGCAAAATTTTGAAAAATAAATAAAATAAAAATGCAACCACCTGAGGGAAATCTACTGGAGTATCGTAGTATTGTCATTTTGGTAAGCCAGAAAAAAATTGGCAACTAATTAGTTCAAAATAATCGGAGTGTCACACGAGAATTCCCTCAGAACACAAAAAACCACCTCTTACGATTTTAGTTTTATCCATTAGCATGCCTACATTTAGGGGCGTAAATATCGAACTTGATCCAACAAAATCGAGAAGAAAGATAGGAGAAGATAAACAGTCCATTCATTGAATTTTATTTTCTCTACAAGATTCTTTGTCTGCACATACTTGTAACAAATTAAATAGAAGTGAACCTTAGGGTCTACATATATAATGGTAGATTCGTCACCTAGTAAAATGGAAGGAGAAAAAACAGGAAAAGTAGATTCAATATATTACAAAATTCTAAAGAAGAGAGGGTAACAAGTCCCAAAGTACCTGTATATTATCACCTCGAGGGTGCTTCCTTGACCCCTTTTCTGGAACATTTACTATCTGCATAAATAGGGAGATCGCATTTTACTTGAAAACTTCACATAGCAAAATAAACCAGGACATTTTTAAGCTAGTTAGCAATGAAGTACATGAAGCATGAACTGCAACTATGCCAAGAAATCGCCTTCTAAATTGGTCAAACTATTGTAAAAACAACGCATTTATCAACTCCTACCATCCAATTCTACCAGGAAATTTACAAGGATTAAGGAGATCCTTACTTAACAAGAACATCATGGTTTATTAGACAACCCATGATCATTTGTTACTTGTAAAAGGACACCAGAATTAGACTGCTGTACCAAATCCAACATAAAATTGCAATTTAGCATACCCATGGAATGAAAGCAATAAGAAAACATCTGTAGAAGCTAAAAGTTTTTCCTACAAAGGAACTTATATTCTTCCGTTATTATTCGATTGTAATATTTGGCGGTTATTTGATCATTTAGTCTACCACATCAAAAGTGCCATATCCTTCTTTCCAACTAATGATTATTTATAGAATGGATAAACAACAAGGATCATGAACAAAATGGAAAACAAACCTCTCTTGAGGATTTATGTGCATCGCCCATTTTTAATAAAATAAATAATTATCTTTCTCATGGATGTGGGTAGGTGATCACAATAACTATATATATGTAAAATTATTCAAATGAAAACTAGATTGCACAAGGCAAATGTTACTCACAGTCCCTTCCAACATTTTCAGCAACGCCTGCTGAACACCCTCACCTGAAACATCCCTGCTGATGTTTAAGCTCTCAGCCTAAAAACAACACAATAGATCACAAGGAATATGGCAAGCTGGAACCACATTAAAAAAAATAAATAAAACTTAAAAAGGATAAGAAAGATCAGAACCTTCTTAGTTATCTTGTCAACTTCATCAATGTACACCATCCCTTGTTGTGCTGCTTGAACATTAAACTCAGCAGCCTTTCAGCAGATTTGAAAAGATGACAGGATCAATTTAGTAGGCACATAATATGTTATAAAGATATAGCAAAGTCTTGGAGAGCCTTCAATGATATTCTACTATAATGCCTATGGGATGGGCCGGATGGCCTATATTTTCTCCAAAATGTCTGGCTAACATTGGAAATAAATGAAATAGCTAAACCAGTTTTATTTTCTCTGTAATTATTCCAGGAATAGAAAGATATCAGCCTTCTACAAAGCATGTAATAGACTCAATACTCATAGAACCATATCTCTCAAACTTATCAACATAGATATCAAAAGTGCTACATCTGGATGAGGTTTCAAATGCAGTATCATATTGCACTACAATTGTTATTTTCCATTTTTGCTTCACTAATGAGCCTTTGTATCCATATGCTAATGAAAAGTTTCGCAGCCCACTCTTCAATCATAAAAAGAATACTGATAAGTAAAAAGTCTCAGCATGAACATATAAAACATCAAATCTCTTACGTATGCATGATGACTTTAACTCTTATTTCCACGTTGAAGATGGACAAAAGATTACCTCTCACACATGCGATATAAACAATCATATAAAAACGTATTCCCCCCCAACAATTTGGCATGCTATTTGTTCAATCCTAAATCACTCTATCATTAGGTCAAGTTCTTCCTTTGCCTTTCACATGTAGACCGATATGATCATGACATGAATGCAGTCATACAGCTCTGCAGAACCCCTATTTGCAGTCATACAGCTCTGCAGAACCCCTGATCTGCCACCCAGGTTTTTTTAGTTACACTAACACTTCAACAGAACCAAAAGCCATCCAGCAATAATAGGAAATAAGTTACATACCATCAGCAATTTGTACAGTATTGATTCAACGTCTTCACCGACATAACCAGCCTGAACGTAAATACACATAATTAATTATTTTATTTTTGTGCAAGGCACAAGGAAACTAATATATAATACAAAATAGAAGCATAATATTGGAAAGAAAAGTCACTACAATTAGTAGTTAATGGTTATAGGACGAAATGTCTTCATGCTGCCTTTGGAGTTTACAGTAATCCAGAATCACATTCTTGCGAGAACAATGAATCAATTATTGATCAAAAAATTGATGACAATAGTCCATCAATTCAAAAGAAAAATCCTTTGATGTTGGTGCTCAAATAGATTAAGACTCGGAACTCAACAAATTGTGTTCTATACATCTCTATGATTATTATCAATAAAAGAAACAATTTTTTCTGCAGTCTTGCAATTGATAGTGCCACCAATAAAACATAATATGCTTTCCCCAGACATGTTTTCAGACACTTGGAAGAGTGAATAAATGGATCTTCTTAGAGAAAAATGCCACTTAGAGAAAAATGCCATAACAGAAAAATGATTACTTACCTGTGTTAGAGTTGTTGCATCAGCAATCACAAAAGGCACATTCACGAATCGAGCAAGAGTTTTTGCTAGCAGTGTTTTTCCTGTTCAACAAACATATGTCAGACAACAATCCATGTCGCGTAATACATCCATCAATTTAAAGACATCAAGGCAAGCTTACTTTCGACCAAAGGCAAATACAAAGTTTTTATTTGGAATTTTTCCATCATACCTGAGCCAGTAGGACCCATCAAAAGCACATTGCTTTTTTCCAACTCAACATTGTCGTCACCATCTAAGCGAGGGGATTCAGTTTCTGACCTAGCATCCGCATATCAAAAACCAGATGACAAAATGAGGGAATAAAACAAGCAGTTGGATTTAAATGCTTGGAAAATGTGATGCCAAGAAGTGAAACATATGTCCACTGATCTTTCTCCTGCCTCAAAATATACAATTAGACAGAGTACAAGGAGCACTAACCCCTTGTGTAAGGAGGCATGATTTATCCTTTTGTAGTGATTATGTACAGCTACTGAAAGAACCTGCCAACATTTAAAATAAGCAAGTTATATAATAAGATTATATAGGTGGAGCAAGACGGAGAAAACATATACTTCAGAGTTCACACAAGCTGCACCCTTGATGACACTAAATCAATTAATTAGAAATGGATTAGCCCAAGCACTTCTCTTCAGTTTATGATATTGAAAGCTAGAGTCGAAAAAAGGTTGAATTTTCAGCACGCAAGAGTAAACAATTTGAATGTGCACGGTAATTGAGAAATGATTCAATGAGTGAAATCATAGAGTATCGATGATGAAAGGAGCAACAAATAAGTAGAACCTTTTTTGCTCGTTCCTGGCCAATAACAAACTTGTCAAGCCCCTTACAGATCTCCTTTGGAGTGGGTAAATTCTTACCCATATTAGACCCACCCCAACTGCTCTTTTGTGCATTTTTACCACCATTCCGGCCGTTACCGTCAGCTGGTGTGCGAATGAGGTTGACACCGGGTAAAAAAGGTGGCCCAGGTGGTGTATGCACCGCCAGATCATTCCCGCTCATGGGTGGGGGTGGATGTGGAGGCCAGTTCTCCGGAGGCTCGCTGCCATATGACCTCAAGGTCTCCCAGAAGGATGGCCGGAGCTGAGGATCGGTTGATTTCTTGGCAGAATTCGAATTCTTGCTTTTCACCCTGCCAATTTCAATGAAACTCCCTTGCAGAGGAGACATCTTGAAAGGCCTGAAGTAGTAGGCCGTCTTACAGTTGGGGCATAGATTCACTGCCTGGAGAGCATTGCCTCCGTTATTTCCATCTTCAGTGGAGCAGTTATTGCCACCGTGAGAATGATAGGCGGCATTAATTGAGTTGTTATTGCCATTTTTATCATCAATATCGTTATTGTTGAGGTTGGGAGCATCTGCATTCTGATCATGATTGGAAGAGAAGGGAGGAATAAGTTGGTGTGGGCGGTTGGTGAAGAGGAGATCCATCTGCTTGGAACAGCGAGGGCAATTCGACTCGGCCCTGATTTTCCTAGTAATCTGGTGCTCATCCCCTCCGCCGACCCGATCCCATTTGTACCTCTTCTGCACTCCAATTAACGGCTGATCCCTCTTCCTGACGTAAGACCCCAGGTGCAGGAAATTCACCAAACACCAGGGGAGCGGCCGCGGATGGCTCGAACCCCACAAGCTGTTACCTTTCCTTGATGCCTCCAATATCACCACGTCTCTCAACTTTCTCCATCTCAAGCACCCCGACATTTCAAATGACAATTCTTGGCCGTCGAATCGCCCTCCTCCTCTCTCCACCCACACAAACAAGCAAATATCATTCACTCTACTAGTTACTTTGAAATTCGAGCAGATACCCAATATTCAATGATCTAGATAGATTAAAAATGAAAGAATAAAAATAGCTGGGAAAGTGAATAAACAAATATAGTAAAAACGAAATTGTTGATGTCTCCTCCAACCTAATCTTCTTTTTATATATGCAAGAATTCTTGCGCGGAGGAAAGATAGGAAGACACAAAAAAACCAAGAAACACCGGACCGGACCGGAACGAAGATACAGTAGAGAGCGTTTGTAGGAGAAGTAAAAGCCAATCAAAGCTTACTGTTTTTCCCCTTTCTTTGATGATTCATATTATTTGACTGCGTCTCCTACTACTCGAATTGACCGCGTATTCATCGCAGGTTTACTAGTGATGCTTATTTTCTAGTTACATGTAATTCTAGTTCCATTTTTCAGAAACCGAGACCCCAACTTAAAGCATCTAATCCGAACAAAAACAAAAAGATGGTTTTGATCATGGTTTTCCACTACTTATCCCAATTGTGTTTCATGGATCCTTGAACATATATGGAGAAAAAGACAAAATCATTTGGAAAATTTGTAACAAATTGAAAAATAAATTGTTGATAAATATATTGTGAAAGAGAATGTTGTATTTATTGTTTTTTATATTTATGTTTTTGTGATCTTGATTTTTTTATAATTGTATTTTTGCGATGATTTATTTTCATTTTTTTTGTTTTTCCTCGTAATTTTATTATTATTTTAATATGGTTATTAATATGATGTTGCTTAGTATTGATGTGATGTTTTTTAAGAAATAAAATTTTTAAAATAATAAAAAGTTTCTTAATTTGATGACAAAAGTGAACTCAAAAGTTCTATTTTCTTGGTTCAAATGGAGATAATTAGTAAAATAATATTGATAAAATGTTTTTTTTAATAATATTTTTATTATTTTTTAAAAAATAAAATTTGACTTGTTGAAAAATATATTTAAAATGTGAGTATTGAATATTTGAATGTTGAATATTTGAATGTTGAAAATAAGAGTTGTAAATATTGAAAATTAGTGTGTGATGATGTAGGTAATGATGTATTTTATTTTTGGATTATTTGTAAAGATTTTCTATAAATAGATCTCTCATTTGTGAAGAAAATCACAATTGAGTAGAGAGAAAAATATTATAAAGTGTGTAGTTTAGTAAATTTTGAGAGTTTGAGATTTTTACTTTTTACCATAAATTTTTACTTTTTCACAACACGTTATCAGCACGAAGCTCTAAAAGTCCTACATACTTTTCCAAGCTCCAAACAGAAGAAAAAGGTAACAAAAATAATTATATTTATTTTACTGTTATTTATTTATTGTGTATTTATTTAATATACAATATAATGTTATTATTAGAAATAATAAAAATAAATTTTTCATAAACTTGTTATAAATCCTGGGAGGATGTTAAGACGACATCCCACACTCCCGGTAAGGGATACGACAAGTATAAAAGCCTATAAGGTTTTTAAACAAAATAAATTATGACACTCATTATAATATTATGATATGATATACATAATTATTTAAACATGTCTAATATTATATATATCATATTATTACCATAAAATTATACAAATACATACCTTTATTTTTTTTGTACCCCAACGGTCATAAATGGTAAAAAACGGCTAGTTTTTGCCCTATAAATATGATCTCACAAACACATTCCATTACTCCAACTTTCTCTTCTTCTCTAAAAATTATTCATCATCAAATTTTTCGAAGAAAAAAGAAGATGGCTTTCTCAAGGATATTTTTAATTATTTTGGTTATCATACTCACGAGTCTTTTATTTATCGGAGAATATCCTCATCGTGCGTTTTCTTTATTTTTACAAATACTTGTACTTGTTGTTTATCCGTTACTTTGTATTGCAATAATTATTAACTAATAAAATGCATCGTAATTTTTTTTAGTACCACCATGTCAAATTTAACAAAGCTCGAATTTGTTGCGCTCGACATCACGGGAAAGAATTATATGCCATGGACTCTAGATGTAGAAATGCATCTTGAGTCATTGGGTCTAAGCGAGACCATTAAAGAAAATGGCATATGCACGTCACAAGAAAAGGCAAGAGCCATGATATTTTTGCGTCGACATCTCGACGATGGATTGAAATGTGAATATCTGACTGAAAAAAATCCCATGGCTTTGTGGAAGGGATTAAAAGAAAGATTCGAACATATAAGAGAAGTTATACTTCCGACCGCCCGGGATGAATGGAATACATTGAGATTCCAAGACTTTAAAAAAGTCAGTGATTACAATTCGGCGATGTATAGAATAATCTCGCAATTAAAATTTTGTGGACATGAGGTCACAGAATCTGAGATGCTTGAAAAAACATTTTCCACGTTTCATGCATCAAATATTACTCTACAGCAACAATATAGAGTACGTGGATTCGCGAGATATTCTGAACTCATCGCATGTCTTCTTGTGGCGGAAAAAAACAACGAGCTATTAATGAGAAATCATCAGTCCCGACCCACTGGATCAACAGCATTTCCAGAAGTAAATGCTGTAAATAAAAATGAATTTAAACCTGGAAACCAAAATCAAATTCAAAGACAAGGTTTTGGTCGAGGTCGAGGTCGAGGTCGAGGTCGTGGACGTGGACGTGGAATTGGCCGTGGTCGTGGTCAAGGCCGTGGTTTTGAAAATAATCGAGATAGTTATTTTTATAACTCATCTCAAAAGAACGTCCCAAACCATCCACAGAAAAGGCATCATGAGAATACAAGTGTTAATGAGAAGCACTCAAAAAGATATGAAAGTTCTTGTTACAGATGTGGTACTCCAGGACATTGGTCCAAAGTTTGTCGAGCCCCTGAGCACCTTTGTAAACTTTATAAAGAATCATTAAAGGGGAAAGAAAAGGAGACCAACTTCACTGAACGCAGTGACCGTTTGAGTGATTCAACTCATTTTGATGCTGGTGATTTTATGAATGATTTCTTTGGAAATGATCAATATGTTGGTGGGATAGAAATGAACAATATTGATGCTGCAGATTTTCTCAACGATTTCTCTGAAAATGAACAATATAATGGTAGAATATAAATGTACAATAATCTATTTTTCATGTATTCATAGAATAATGTTTTATTGTATAATTATGATTTGTGTTATATTTAAATATATATTGCAAGTAATTTATTTCATTGCATATTTTTTTGAAGTTCAAATATGGAAAATGCTATGAGCAAAGCTGAAGTTTGCATACCCGATAGTGGTACAACGCACACTATCCTCCGAGATAAAAGATATTTCTTGGAACTAAAACCAACAAAAACAACGGTGAATACAATATCAGGTCCTGTAGACTTGATTAAAGGATGTGGTAAAGCACAATTTTTGTTACCTAATGGTACAAAATTTTTGATCAATGATGCTTTATATTCACCACAATCGAAAAGAAATTTGTTGAGTTTTAATGATATATATTCTCATGGGTATGATACTCAAACAATGAATGAAGGGAATGAGAAATATATGTGTCTTATCACATATAAATCAGGAAAGAAATATGTGATTGAAAAACTACCAATGCTCCCTACTGGATTGCATTATACACATATAAGTCCCGTTGAATCAAACATGGTAGTTGATAATTCTTCGATATTAACCAATTGGCATGATCGATTGGGACATCCTGGTTCAACAATGATGCGAAGAATTATAGAAAATACACATGGTCATCCACTGAAAGACCAAAAGATTTTTCAGAATAATAAGTTTCAATGTAAAGCATGTTCTCTTGGAAAACTTATTATAAGACCATCACCAGTCAAAATCCAAACTGAATCACCAATGTTTCTTGAACGTATTCAGGGTGATATTTGTGGACCAATTCATCCACCATGTGGACCATTCAGATACTTTATGGTATTGATTGATGCCTCCAGCAGATGGTCACATGTATGTTTATTATCAACTCGAAATGTTGCATTTGCAAGATTACTTGCTCAAATAATAAAATTGAGGAATCAATTTCCCGATTATACAATCAAGAAAATTAGACTTGATAATGCTGATGAATTTACTTCCCAAACTTTCAATGATTATTGTATGTCTATGGGAATCATTGTTGAGCATCCTGTTGCTCATGTACATACACAGAATGGATTGGCTGAATCATTGATTAAACGTCTGCAAATGATTGCTAGACCAATGATTATGAAAACAAAGCTCCCTATTTCTATATGGGGACATGCAATTTTACACGCTGCTTCATTAATTCGCATCAGACCAAGTGCATATCATAAATACTCCCCATTGCAGCTTGCATTTGGTAAAGAACCAGACATTTCTCATCTGAGAATTTTTGGATGTATGGTGTATGTGCCTATTGCACCACCGCAACGAAAGAAAATGGGACCTCAAAGAAAGGTTGGAATTTATATTGGTTATGATAGTCCATCAATCATTCGATATCTTGAACCTCAGACAGGCGACGTGTTCACAGCACGTTTTGCTGATTGTCATTTTAATGAGGAAATCTTCCCAATGTTAGGGGGAGAACAGAAACATACCGAAAAAGAAATTACATGGTATGTATCATCATTGTTACATCTGGATCCAAGAACAAAACAATGTGAAAAAGATGTACAACAAATTGTACACTTGCAAAGAATAGCAAATCAAATACCAGATGCATTTGCAGACACAAAAGGGGTAACTAAATCATATATACATGCTGCAAATGCCTCTGCTCGAATTGAAATTCCAAAGAAACAAATGGAAGATACTCATGATGTCATTAAACGCCTGAAGCGTGGAAGGCCAGTCGGTTCCAAGGATAAAAATCCTCGAAAAAGAAAATTCATAGAGAAACACGATGATCACAAAATAAAGAATGACGTTTCTGAAGAAACACATGATGATCACAAAATAGAGAATGATGTTTCTGAAGAAACACATGATGATGAAAATGTTCTGTCAGAACCACAAACTGACGAGAATCATGAAATCTCTATCAATTATATTAATACTGGAAAAATATGGAACCGAAAAGATATAGATGAAATTGATGATATATTTTCTTATAATGTGGCAATCGACATCATAAATGATAACGAAGATCATGAACCAAAATCTTTTGGTGAATGTAAAAATCGGCAGGATTAGATAAAATGGAAAGATGCCATCCAGGTTGAATTAAATTCGCTAAATAAACGTAATGTTTTTGGACCTATAGTCCTTACACCTGAAGGTGTAAAACCTGTTGGATACAAATGGGTTTTTATTCGAAAGCGAAATGAGAAAAATGAAATAGTAAGATATAAAGCTCGACTTGTTGCACAAGGTTTTTCTCAAAGGCCTGGAATTGATTATGAAGAAACGTATTCTCCTGTGATGGATGCAATTACGTTTCGGTATTTGATTAGCTTGGCGGTATCTGAAAATTTAGAAATGCGTCTTATGGATGTTGTTACAGCTTACTTATATGGATCACTTGATAGTAATATATATGAAAATCCCTGAAGGATTTAAGATGCCTGAAGCACAAAGTTCAAAACCCAGGGAATGTTATTCTGTGAAATTACAAAGATCATTATATGGGTTAAAGCAATCAGGTCGAATGTGGTATAATCGACTAAGTGATCACTTGATGAAAAAGGGATATGTAAATAATTCAATATGCCCTTGTGTTTTCATTAAGAAAACAACATCCGGATGCGTAATTATTGCTGTATATGTTGATGATTTAAACATCATTGGAACGAATAAATAAATTCAAGAAGTTGTGTCATACTTGAAGGAAGAATTTGAAATGAAGGATCTTGGAAAAACCAAGTATTGTCTGGGTTTACAAATTGAACAAAAAGAATGTGGAATGTTTGTTCACCAGACAAATTATACAGAAAAGATCCTTAAACGTTTTAATATGGATAAAGCAAATCCTTTAAGTACTCCAATGGTTGTTAGATCATTAAACATAGAAAAGGATCCATTCCGTCCATGTGAAGATGATGAAGATATTCTTGGTCCAGAAGTACCATATCTAAGTGCCATCGGTGCCCTTATGTACCTTACAAATTGTACAAGGCCTGATATATCTTTTGCCGTGAATCTGTTGGCAAGATTTAGCACATATCCAACAAAGAGACACTGGAACGGAATTAAACATATATTCCGTTATCTACGAGGAACGACAGACTTGGGACTTTTGTATTCAAAAGATGCTAATCCAAGTATAATTGGTTATGCTGATGCTGGATACTTATCTGATCCACACAAGGCACGTTCCCAAACTGGATATGTATTTACTCGTGGAGGCACTGCAATATCTTGGCGTTCTCAGAAACAAACGCTCGTAACAACTTCATCAAATCATGCCGAGATTATTGCACTACATGAAGCAAGTCGTGAATGTGTGTGGTTAAATTCAATGACCCAACATATCCAAATTTAATGCGGATTATCATCTGATGAGAAGCCTGTGATACTATATGAAGATAATGCTGCATGTGTTGCTCAAATGAAAGAAGGATACATAAAAAGCGACAGAACTAAACATATTCCTCCTAAGTTCTTCGCATTCACCAAGGAGCTTGAGAAGAATAGATGTATTGATGTTCGTCACATTCAATCAAGTGAAAACTCATCAGATCTCTTCACAAAGGCACTTCCTACGTCAATATTCAGAAAGCACATATATAATATTGGGATGCGCAATCTACGAAATTTGTGAAGAATTGTTCGTGTCAACATGAGGGGGAGTTTACGTGACTGCACTCTTTTTCCCTTACTATGGTTTTTATCCCAATGGGTTTTTCCTAGTAAGGTTTTTAACGAGGCAGTATAAAAACACGTAATGAAGACAATCATTATGATCATCATCACAAGGGGGAGTGTTGAAAAATATATTTAAAATGTGAGTATTGAATATTTGAATGTTGAATATTTGAATGTTGAAAATAAGAGTTGTAAATATTGAAAATTAGTGTGTGATGATGTAGGTAATGATGTATTTTATTTTTGGATTATTTGTAAAGATTTCCTATAAATAGATATCTCATTTGTGAAGAAAATCACAATTGAGTAGAGAGAAAAATATTATAAAGTGTGTAGTTTGGTAAATTTTGAGAGTTTGAGATTTTTACTTTTTACCATAAATTTTTACTTTTTCACAACATGACTAAAATTATTCCGAACACTTGGATTTAGATTAAAAGATTAGAAGATGGACTCCCTGATCTCCATCCCATTAATTTATTTTATTCATTCCGGAAGCTGAAGATTTGTACAACACGTGGCAAGATGCAGTTGTGTTTCTCCCAACGAGGGGCTATCTTAGAAGTATGTGGTTTATGGTCCTTTGCAGTTTTCTTGCCGCCCATGGAGGTACTTCCATCTTCTTGTTGGCCAGTTGAAACCCAATTATCTATTCGATTATTCTAGCCTGAAGTGTATATGTATATTGCAAGGCGAAATAAATGGCCACCGGCTCCTTTGGCACTTCAGCTTCGTCAATTGCACGCGTAGCCCTCGAACAGAGGTCTCACGCCGAGCGCTCCTGGTCCATTCTCGGTAACGATCTATTGTTTCCGATGAAATTTGTGAAAGCCACTGTCTTTGCGTGTTAATCTGACTGGAAAACCTTATCAGTGTATTTTAGGTGCAAAAGATATAATTTTAGAAACAATAGTGATGTTAAAGCAGAACTCCGCAGCTGGAGGAAGAGGAAGAGCTTCTGCGTGTCACTCACAACTGCGTCATCTTCGATCAAGTCGCTGGAGCATCCTGGAGGGAAGATGGTGGTGGAGCTGGTGGGGGCTTTCAATCAGCTGACGGAGAGAATCACGAGTCGGGGTCAGACAACTGTGCTGTCTAGCAGCTCCTCTCGGTTGCTGTTTAAGGCCCTTAAACTTTGCATTCCTCTACTCCACACTTACCCAGTCCTGCCCGATGGCCGCTCTCCCCTCACCAGAGCCCTCTCTCGCGCCCTCATTCTGGCCGATCTTCAGGTTTTTAACTTGCCTAATCCATCCATTTTGCTCTCCTCCTTTTAGGAATAAATCTCAGTTGATTGTGAAGTTTAGATGAACAACGTTCAACTGAAGATAAGAAGAAGAGGGATTTGTATCATTACATATAATTTCAATAAAATAATCGGTTGTGATGAAATTTCAAGTGAAAATTCTTTAATTGTTATATAAATTAGAGATTACATGATGAAAATGGTGTCTTATGCCATTATGATCTTAATGTCACTGGATCGTTATTTCTTAGATGAGCATGCTTGTCAAAAGAAACGATGAAATATTCGTTCTTTCAAGGTCCCTCAGTCTTTTATACTGGCTGCAGATGGACGCAGAGGTTATTTGTGCTGGGATTCTGAGAGAAGTTCTAGAGGGAGGTGCCATATCCATGTCCGAAGTGAGGGATCGTATTGGCTTAGGCACTGGTCATTTGTTACATGAAAGCTTGCGTTTGAAGAATATTTCTTCAATGGTGGAGACATTGGACGACGAGAGTGCTTCTGCATTGAGGAAATTCTGCCTCACCTACTATGATGTCAGGGCTATAATCCTAGATCTGGCTCGGAATCTTGACATGATGAGGCATCTAGATCATCTTCCAAGGTACAAGCAACAAGCTATATCTCTTGAAGTCATGAAGATATATGCCCCACTAGCACATGCCATTGGTGCCAACCTTTTATCACTAGAATTGGAGGATCTCTCATTCCAGTACTTGTTTCCCTTTTCATACCTCTATGTAGATACATGGTTGAGGAGCCATGAGACTGGAAGTAGGCCTTTCATTGACATATACAAGGATCAGCTACTTCAGACCCTAAGAACTGATCCTTCTCTGGCTAGAATGGTAAATGACATCTCTGTCGAAGGCCGTTATAAAAGTCGTTACAGTACCATGAAGAAATTATTGAGAGATGGCCGCAAACCTGAGGAGGTAAATGACATCTTAGGACTTAGAGTAATATTGAATCCTGTGTCTGGAGTTTCTTTGTCTGAAATTGGAGAGAAGGCATGTTATAGAGCTCGTGAGATCATCCGATCTTTATGGACAGAAATACCGAGCAGGTCTAAAGATTACATCTTGAATCCCAAGGCAAATGGATATAGGAGTTTACATATGGCTGTTGACATCAGTGATGATGGTAGGACAAGACCACTGATGGAAATACAAATAAGGACAGCAGAGATGGATAAGTTAGCAGCTGGCGGAACTGCATCTCATGCTTTGTATAAAGGCGGTCTCACTGATCCAGATGAGGTAAGCACTATTGGTTGTAAAAAATGAAATGCAATCTTCTCTTAAAGTCGGTTATTAAAGGTTAACTTTTTTCTATTCAACTTTCCTCCTTGGTTAGTCTAGATTTCAGAATTCTCTATGACAGTATATGATTACCCAAGTTATATAGGCGAGATCCAAAATAATGTGCAAAGCCTACAAATGAAGTTCTTTTTTCTAATGGATTCTGATAACTTTTCAGGCAAATCGTCTTAAGGTGATAATGATGGCTGCAGCTGAACTAGCAGCATTACGCCTTAAAGATTTTCCATCCACAAAGCATATAGGTCTAGAGATTGATAACAGAAATAGGGTTTTCCGCTTAATAGACAAAAACGGAGATGGTAAAATTAGCATCGAGGAACTAATGGAAGTAATGGAGGAGCTGGGTGCTCATGGAGATGATGCTCGGGAGATGATGCAACTTCTTGATTCAAATAATGATGGTTTCCTTAGTTCAGATGAATTTGATTTGTTTCAGAAGCAGGTATGTTATCAGTAGCTACCAATAAGAGTTCTAACTGGTGTTGTATATTCATCTAACTCATCCAAACTTGTGTATCACCTTGTTGAAGCCTCACAAGATGAAAGGCGTTAAGTCTGTATAAAATTTGAGCTTTCCAATTTGATGATCAGAAGTATCAGATTGATAAGGTCTCTGTAGTTATGGTTATCAATCTGATTCTTCTGATCAAAAGCAACACACTAAGTATGTTGTCCTTGTGCCACCAGACCAGACAGGATGAATATGCTTCCTTAAAAAGATTACTGATCTTTTTTTCTTTGTTTTAGTGAGACCCACAAATGCGAAAATATCAATTATATATACTTTTATTTCTGCTCTCGTCTACCGGTTATAATTGTTGATATCTATTATTTCTGCTGTAGGTTGAAATCTTGCAAAATTTAGATGACAGATGCTCAATGCAAGACAATGTTGAGCAAGAAGCTTCAAATGGCAATTAACAGTGGTTTGGTTCCCGTGTACAGTAATGAACTCGGTGACAAGCTTATAGTAAACTAGTGTCTTATTTATCTTGTGTGTACACTTGGAGGAATCTATAGTACTTAGTATATTTATGATTCAAATGAAAAGAAGTTAGTATAATATAGGCTAGCATTGTCATTGAATGGGATCTCATGTTGTTAGTTGTCTCACATCGGTTGGATAAAATTCCTGAAATTGTATATATGTGTTTGGACAATCTTTTCCTTTAAACTAGCATTAAGGGTTGAGTTAGGTCCAAATCTCAATCTTAACGCATGTCTTACAAATAAGAATACGACGGTGTCATCGACAAATTAAAAGCGCGCATGGTTTTCAATTGGACACTCTTCCTTTAAATAATCTGTGTGTTGTCTGACAGGTTATTGGGTTTCTTCAGGAAGTCAATAGCTTTAGATTTTGATCATTTTATGATGGAGATTTTTGTATGTAAACGCTAGAGATGGATTTTTCTGTTTGGAGAACTTATATTTTATTCACCAAGAAAAAGAAATCACGAATAATGTATTTGTATATTTAAAAAATCTTAGTTTGAGAAATCAAATGTCTCTATGTGATTATTTATTTTTATTTTTATTTTTTAAAAAGTCTCTTTGTGATAGAAATAAATGCTTTCAGCTTGGTAACAAATGTCTGGAATAAAAAAATACTATTGAAATCTAAATATAAATCAAAAGAAGGCAAAAGTAACTATATATTAATTTCTCATGACAATTTAAAATATAATTTCACCATATTATTTTTTTAGATGGTCATAAATTGTAAATTAGTTAAATAATTATAATATTTATGATAATTGATTTCATAGACGTTGGTGCCACCGAGGCAGTCCACTCAGTTAATTATCAAAAACGTTCTCTAATTGCAACACGTGCCAAAATATCGTTGGCATGTTACGGATGAGGGTCTTTCTTTGTGACCTGTGGTTCGTGGTTCTTTGCAGCCTCTTTTGTGGCAACGTGCGAGTATAGATATTTTCGAGGTACGTATGTCGTTTAGGAGCCCAAGTTGGGATTTTGAGGCTGCAGATCAAATTTAAGAAAGGAAATCAGACGATTGAGGATCAGAATTCAGTTTCTGTTTCGCATACTAACTTCCTCCGCTTGATAATTTGCCGGAGGAACACTGATTTTGGAGGCCATTTCAATCTCCTTGCGTTTCGTTGATCTATTGTTGCAACACTGTGGGATCTGCTGCGATGATTGAAGGGTGCTGCTGATAGTTAACTCTTAAAAGCTAAATAAATCTAAACGAGTTCGTTTGTTTGATCGATTCCTTAGTTCAATTTCAAAGTGGTGAATTGATGGCGCAATTTTCGTCAGTGAAGCGCCTCTTCAGTGGTGATGCTTTGTCGGTTTCGGGGTTCGAATCAAAAAAGGACCCATTTCACCACCACTGTAAAGTTAAAGATTTTGGTGGCTGCGGCGGTGCAGGATTAAGATTCACCACCTACTCACCATCATTCAAACGAGGAAATCACAAGTGCAAGCTCGGCTTCTTCTATAGTTTCACAGTGCATGCTTCCTCTTCAGCAGATCCTCGTAATAACTCCGATGACATTTCGTACGAAATCTTATTGGAGGAGCATGTGGAGCTTGAGAGGGATTATCTTTCCGGTTTTAGAGGCTTGGTCTTGGACATTTCTTACAGGTCTGCCTTCCGTTCTCTTCTTTCCACACACTCACTTTGTGCTGATTTTTATGGGCACTCCAGACTGCATTCGAATTACCTCCAAATGCTGGGCTTAAATAACCCTTCCCGAATTGTACTAAAAAGACAAGAAAAAAAAAGAATCCGATTCTTGTAGCGTTTACATGATGTAGAATTCATATCAGCATACCACGGGACAAGCTAGATTATAAAAACTGGAATGCTGAGTTTTCTTTGTAAAAATGATATACATGAATTGCCCCTGATGCTAGGCCTGTCAATGTTGTCTGCTGGAAGCGTGCAATTTGTTTGGAATTCATGGATAAGGTAAGAGTTTTTGCTTGCGTGCTTCGATTCACGTGTAAGAGTATTTTGTGATATATATAAAGAAAAAGAAAGATTAATAAGTTAACGATCGGACAAATTTTCCTTCTCATCCATGCGTCTTTCCAGTGTGCAGCCCAGAACAATATTTGATCTTTACTTGCCCTTCTCATTTCGTCTGTCTTATGAACCAAATTTGTTCAAATTGCAACCTTGCAATTTCATCTTCTAATTGCAGGCTGATGTTTTAGAATATTATGATCAAACTGTAAATTCTCCCAGCGGTTCCTTCTATATCCCTGCAGTCTTGAGGGTAAGATGTGATCAGGGATTTATTGTAGTTATCTTTTTACCATTAATAATTTTATTTTTCGAATTTCCTGCTGATTAAATTTCTTTAATTTTTGATTATTCCCGATTTTTCATTCAAACTAACCAATGATACTTTGTTGCATTCAAAATAATCAATGATACTTTGTGGCATCCACTCTCCCAGGTTCCTCATTTACTACAAGTTCTAAAGAGGAGGAAAGTCAGAAGAAGCCTTAGTCGTAAAAATATTTTATGCCGTGACTACTTCACGTGTCAGTGAGTTCTTGAACCATAGAATCCAGCTTTGAATATTCGGGCATTGATTACTGTCATTAGCTTGAATCTTTTTCATTGAACTGGAACCTCTTTCCACACACCCAAGGATTAACAAGGAAAGAAAGATTTACAATTTTACACTAATGGCAACATCTTCTTATGCATTCTTTTATCTTACTTTAAGGTCCGGCTACCTAACTTTTCATTAAAATCGGGCTTGGTGTTTTTGCTGAGCCAAAGCCTCTTTCCAAGAAGAGATTTTACGTCTTTTGTTTGCATTCTATCAAGACTCTAAGACCAAGTTACTTGGTACTAGTAAGTGTGCAAGTTTCTTGATTGTGGTTCACCAAATTCCCTTGTGAGTGACTACACAGAATGAAAGAATTTTATAGTTCTTCAGAATATTGGTTACGCAACTATGTCTGTTTAATAACTGATGTTTTGTAATGATAATGCCAATAAGTGTCATTGAACGGCATAGCTGTCAACGGTCTCTTCAGCTAGAGTCAATAATATAAGCACCTAGATGGTCCCACTAAATTTGCTGAAGGCGCAGTAATAGCAATCTATAATCCTTGAGTAATTGCGAGATGGTTTTATTTTCCTCAGCTTTTTCAATATCATTCTCATTTGTATCAGCTTTTCACAGGATGACTCATGACATGAACAAGCCTTTAATCATTCAGTACTTATTTGTTTTTACCGTTGATATATATATATATATATATATATATATATATATATATTTTTTTTTTTTTACTTTCCAGATACTGTGATTCTGCTGAGAATTTAACCATTGATCATGTTCTTCCAATTGCACGGGGAGGAGAGTGGACATGGGAGAATCTGGTAAGCAAAGCCTATATTGGTTCTATTCTTTAGTGTTAGTTGTTCGGCATATTCGAAAATAAAAAATGCGTACTTTCACTGATGTTTTTAACAGGTTACTGCCTGTGTCAAATGCAATTCGAAGAAAGGTCAGAAGACCTTGGAGGAAGCAAATATGAAATTGGTGAAAGTTCCCAAGGTGAGCCCAACATATACATGATATTACCTGGAATCAAGAGGATCAGAGTGAGAAGAAGCAGAGTTTGCCGATGCTTATTGCCTGGATTAGGGGTGTAAATGGGTGGGGCTTACATAAAATCACCGTGCTAACTCGAGCCAACATTCAAATATCTGTTTTTGCTATGTCTTAGTAGACCCTTTAGTAAAATTCGAACCCTGATGAAGTTTCGACCATCTATCCTAAGGAAAAGGACATTCGTTTTAGCAGTACAATGGCCCGCATATCATATTTTGTTACCTGAATGTTAAACATACAATTAATCTATATTTTGTTGCAGGCCCCCAAGGACTATGATATCCTTGCCATACCACTAACAAACAGTGCTATAAAAGTGCTTAATATGCGGAAAGGGATGCCAGAAGAGTGGCGGCAGTACCTCTCGAAGCCATATGCAGCCCCCTGATGGCATCATCGACGATATCAAAGTAAGGTGATTAGTGTAAACTAAGCTTTTATTGACTTTATCAGGCCTTGAAATATAACTAATCAACTCTTTCCAATATAGTAGAATGTGTAATTAAATGGACTGTGGCTGCATGAATTATCCATTTTCATGCCAATCATCATAGGTTGATCGGAGATCCCATCCCACATTGGAATTTGTCCCGCAGCATATGATGTTATCTTTAACATCTAAACCATTACTATCCCAAACTCTATAGAATGAGGCTAGAAGGTTCCCTCAATTGTCGCTGCGAAGGTGTCAGTAGTCATTCCATTTTCCCCATTTCCTTTCACTTCCGACCGAAACATGCAAACCAGAGGAGTAAAATTCAAACATTCAATTTAAATTATAGTAATTGTAAATCTAGAACAATGAAAAACAAACACGCTACAAAATCCAATTTTTAAATAAAAGAAATGCTCATCAAGGCAAAATACAAACAATTAAATACGAGTTCAGTTCAACTAACTAATAGGTTGGTATTCCAGTAAAGAAAACACCAAATACAATGTCATCACTTCAAAATCAAGAAAGAAGAATTAACACAAACTTAAAAAGCAACGTGAAAGAACAACCATTAATTTTATCAGAGGGAAGCTAAAATTAGCAAACGAGTTGAAAAATATTCAACAATACCACAACGTGAAGAAAACAACCATTAGTAAAGAATTCACTCCACACACAACACGAACAATAAATCATGTTTAGGCGCGAAAGGTGACCTGTTCCAGTTGATGTCAGTGTCAGCGAGAGCCAGTTGAGGGGTGGAGGCATCTGCAGTTTCAAGAGCCATGGCTCACCAACTTTTTTACAGCAAAAGACTACGATCGAGGTATAGCAAAAGAACCCAGCTCCTTGTACTGGTGAATTTAGAAACTTCGGGATTGGCTGCAATTGATTATGAAAAAGAAGCATAAAATTCGAGAATGCCCGAGCGGTTGTCTCCAACGGCATGAGCTTTGAACAACGGAGAAAAACATATAAAAAAACAAGGGGTGGTTTGGTTTGGTAAACGCTGAGTGTAGAAAAAATTATTTTATTTTATTTAAAAAAAATGTATACATAATTGTATTTGTAGCTCAAGCCGCCAGAGGAAATATTTTTATTTCTATTTTCATTTTTATATAGGAAATGGTCAAATTATTTACAAAAAATACATGAATAAAATAATTTAAAAAATCACACGAGAAAGCTTGAAGAAATCCATTTCATCTTCTAACATTCGCTCAATTTCTTTTTTCTTAATTATTAATATTAAGATTGATAAATTTGAGACTAAATATTTCAAATCCATGCATTATTTAAATCAGTATTTCATTTCAAAATACTGCTCAAAAATCAATCCAGGCTAACTTGTAGAAGGCTGAGGATTTATAATGCTTAATTGGCGCTGTGGATAAGCTTGTGTGACTGGATTGACTGCACCAAAAAAGGAAGAAATCGGGCTTCGAATATAGCTTGTTTGGTTATGAAAATAAAGAGAGTTGGGATCGATGGAAAAGTCCCTTTTATTTGCACATAAATATATCAAATATGGTAATGTGAATTCCCTTTTTTTGGGTCTTTCCAGTACCCATATTTTTTGAGTCTCGGAAAGCAATGATCAGCCGGGAAATGTCTCGATGGCCTTTAAGTTCTTTGTTCCTATCATAGGCCGTTTTTCGATCGGACAATTGCGAGGCGGCTATAATTGAATAACCCTTTTTTATATATAATTACAAGATAATTGACTCAAAAGAGAAACATTAATAATAATAGGTTCTATATATCTTACTTTTTGATAATACGTACATCATGCGAATTGAGTAGGGTTTACACATGTTATTAAATGGTTGTCTTAATTGGTAAGAGATGACTGCTATAAAATACATGTACTACTGCATCGACACTTCTTCCTTTTGCATGCTTGCATCATTTTTAAACATTTTGGTCTCAGCTGGTGCCAATGATGCCCTGATATATGTCTTTGATTTTCTGTAGAAAGGCTTCCCTGAAATTTTAGCACCACATATATGCATCTTCATTAATCACTTCAAAACCCAGGCCTGGATCGAATTACTTATAAGACTTTCTATTTAAGGAGTGTTTGCATCATCTAAAAAAATGATTATGAATTTTTTCTTTGAGGAAAAATCTATAATTTTTGTTTTAGAAGTTGCAAACACTAACTTAATTATGTTCGATCGAGGAGAATTAAAGATTACCTGTCGGGCTTGAAAGCCAGGTTTTTGTATGCATACCACTGCAGTTAAGTACAAGACAAAATAAAGATCCATCAATTAAATCGATTTTATTGGAAATTTAATTGGATCCATTTAGTATTTCGGTTTCTTATTTTGTTATATTATCGACTTGATAAATTCAATATATGTGTATATTTAGATTTTTAAAGAAGAACCCATTCGAATTTTCCAAATTTTGGTTTTTTTTTTAATAAAAAAATTATAAGTTAATTGATCTTAAAAGGGCTGAGAAGAACTTACACCAGTATATCCGATTCCTACCAGCTCAAGAAGACCTGGTACCACTGGAAGCTTGTCAATAGCCTGCATTCAAGTTTAATTTAAGAAGAGAAAGTGGTTAAATATGAAATTAGAGAATAAGTGAGAACGATGAGTGGAATTATATACAATTAATTATTGCATACGGATATCATTCCAGCAGAAGCCCACAGTCCAACGACTCCAGCCACTCCTAGAGAAGTCACTGCATACTTATCTTCAACTTTGTCCCACTATACCAAATAATTTACCACAATATTAATACAACTTTAAAATGTGTAAAATATTTAAAGTTTGTTTGATTAAATTTGTCGTGAATGTTTGTCCTAGAGGTGATTTTTGTAAGTCATGATCAGATCTTACAGCTTCTTGAATAGTTTTTATAATCTCTGGAGTCTCGGCCAGCATCACGGCATCGGCCGGGGGATCTCCCGTGGCCATGGCAACTACGTTCCTGGCGATCTTTCGACCTGAATCATGCGAAACAAAATTTATGATAATCCTGAACTGGAAGTCACGTATGAGCCATGCATGCGCGTGTGTCGGGTGTGGAGGTACTTACAATAAGCAGTGGTCTTGGCAAGGCGTGTAGGGGAGTGGACAACGGCAGGGAGTGCATGCAGATTGGGCAAATTCACGCATTGCGACGAAGACGCGGCGGTGGCGGATGGATGGCGAGGTGCGTCGATGAGGGTGGATGACGAAGAAATAGAGAGTGGGGTTGCTGTTGTTGAGGCCATTGCTTCACACTAGAGTTCCGAGCCACACTTCCCCTTAATAAAATAAGATAAGTTGGGAATAATATTCAACAGATTTATATCAGTACGCCGTAATTATGTATAATTACTTCATATATTTGTCTCCTTTTTTAACAGCTTATACGTGATGAAATTTAAAGGAAGTGTAGGATTCGGGAAAGCCACTCGTTCCTATCAATCTGGATAATGTGGATCGATGGCCCGAAACTTGGATGACCATTTTATGGTGTCCAATATATTGGATAGAATGCTTGGGAACAAATTAATATATTGTGAAAATACAATATTAATGCTCCCCAATATAAAAATCCATATATAGCAGAGACAAAATAACTTAATTGAGCTCGTCGCAAAGTATCAATGCGACGGACCCAGCAGCAAATTGAGATCTAAAAAGTTTCCAAATTCTCTGTAACCATCACCTTAGACTTAAACCACACAAATGTCACCATGATGCTCTAGCTAGCCTTACTAGATTTTTAAATTTGGAGTATGATTCATCCAAAGAGATTGAATTTGCATTGAATAATAGTTATAATTTATTTATCCTTCGTTTAGAAGATTAACCCGTATGTCGATGACTAATTATATTATTCTCATTTTGATTGAAAGATTTGGATATGAAGAAGCGTCGAGATAAATTTGAAATTCACACTTTGACTCAAAACATTACTAATTAGAATTTGAAATCTTTTGTCAAGAATTATTATTATGAATTTGTAATCCGTAGTTTAAATCCACCCATCCATCCATATGGAATGCAACCTAAATGTTTCTACCCACGCAAAGAAAATCGAACTTCGAAGTCAAAAGGGTTCGATGATATTAATTAATTTGTAGATTCCATACCAAAAATTAAGGGAGTAAAAGATGAGTGCTTCAAACTCACGTCCTCTTAATTTGATTGCAACAGTGACATATCCACTGCTTTTTCTTCCATTTTCTCAAGCAAATAATTAAAGGGTTCGTCACATACAAGATAGCACTTAATTTTGTGGGACTTTTCAACGTCAACACACGATATTGTTCTCTTCCTTGAATTAATTCTTTGCCGAATCCGCAGTTAAAAAATATTGCTTTGAAACATCTCGATCATATTTGGCTTTAATTTAATGGACTTTGTATGATTTATATCTTTAGGTTTATAATATATATATGTGAAGCACGCAAGGAGTGCTTTCCCAAAGCTTCATGCCGAAAAACAGAAAAATATGTATTCAGATTTCATCCATCAACGCTGCAGCCGAGATAATTGGATCCAACAAGAGGTATTGACCCCGAGAATCCTTTCTTCAGTGCCACGAAAAAGTCACACCTCACATAGACTCGATAATGCTATTGATTATTGTTCCAGCCTTTTACTCCAGCTTCCTCGTCAGAACCAGGCTCAGACCCACCACCCCGTAAGCCTCGTCCATCGACAGCCCGCTGACCACCTTCGCCGCCACTTGCACCTGTTGTGCGCCTCCTAGCACGGGGGAAAGAGCCACCGTGCTGTTGGGTTCTTGAAATAATGGTGGCAGGGTTACTTGCGGAGTGGTGGCCTGGTTTTTATAGGAAACAAACGCAGAAAATTGGTTGTAAAAAATGGAGAGCCGCTTGTTGGGGTTTCTGGCGGCCACAGTGAACTGCATGGCGCTGTGGAGATGAAAGCTGGAGAGGTTGCGTTGAGTTCATACACAGCTGCACTAACGACTCTGAACTTGGGTTTTCGGGGTCGATAAACTAGCCAAACCGTGAGAACCGCGATTCCAGCTAGTACTAAAACGATGGCGATGAATTAGCAGATAAGTGGGAGTCTGCTTCGATTTGATGGTAATCCGGCTCTGCCTTCTTTGTGCATAATCTTCTCTTCTTCTTCCATCATTTTTTGCTAGTTTTGGTTCTGATCTCATCAACTTATTATATGAACGCTTATACAAAGTTGGAGAAAAATAAAAGGTGATGGCTTTAGGGATGATTATTGGCTATGTAATTGTAACTCAATTAAAGAAAGATCGGAAGGGGTTTCTAGTTCGTTTGGAGAAGAAGTTTTTCTAATGAAAGTATTCGTTTGCTCAAAAATAATAATGGTTATTTTGATGATAACTCTCCAAATATAAAATTATTGTTGCTTTTTTTTAAAAAAAAACATACATAAGAAATCATAAGCAAAAATAACTTTTTAATTTTTTTTTAAAGAAAAACATTCTATCTAATACGATTGGGATAAACAATGGTGTAAACTTCACTATGAGGTACAAATCAATAATCGTATTGGTGGATACTATTGTATGATTTAAAAATATTTAAGTTGTATCATTATCATCCACTGTAGTTTTTGGTAAAACGACAAGTGTTTGATCTTACAATTGATATCAAAGCCAAAGTCATGTGTTCGATTGTCATTAATTGTAAATAGTACAATTATTGAGAGAGATATTGTTGAATGCAATAATTGTTTATGTTGTATATAATAATTGAAATGTATTATTTGAACGGTTGCACGATTTAAAATATTTGAATTGCATCATTACTATCGGTTATAATTTTTGATAAAACGATAACGCTCGTTTTTGCTCGTTCTATCCCAACAAACAGTCCCCTTGTCTAATCAAAATAAACAAATCCAAATTATATTTTAAAAATAAAGTGGGGGTAATCTTGCAAGCAATTCTCATGTCATTAATGAATTGTGTATATTTTTAATTACAATAGGGATGCATGCTTGGTTTTTTCTCTCCCCTGCTAGGAGAGGTTTATTCATGATGAATAAGGCGAAATGATTAACATGATAAACCAATTCTCAACCAATTTATCTATAGTCCATGTAATTAACCAATTAATTTGTTGTTAATGATTAGGCATCATGCTTCACCAATTGTGTTTTTATTCCGTATACAAGCATGCCTTTTAGATTTAGATATATTGATGCGTGAAAAACATGGAGGCAATGATTTATGACTTTTTTAAATACATGAATTTATTCTATCAAAATTAGAATAAGCATATTACATTATCCGATATATTTTTTTACAAATAATTTATTTAATTTTTTTTCCATCCTAAAAAATTACATATAATTATTATGACAATGTTGGCCAAAATCTTAAAAAAAAAACATGTAAAAAAATTCTCCATCCAAAATCAAGCGTTCAAAAATCATAGGAAAAATTACAATTTTAATATCGTAAGTTGACATATTCTGGATTTTAATCATGTAATTTGACAACGATTGGTTTTCATATAATAACTTAAAGGAAACGATCAACCTATACTAATTTCGTTTAGTCGCTAATCAATGAAAGCTTTTACAAATAATAGATTTTATCAACTAAATTTTACGACGATGTGGTTTATCAAGATAGCTAGCTGCTCTCATAGCTAATCATCCTTTTCTGTTAACAGTTTTAAGACTTTCCAAAAAAGATGGCAAACTTGAAAAGAGGACAATATATGTTCGAAAAAGAGAGAAAAGAAAAAGGGACAGCGTGATTTTCCGATCAATTAATGAAACCTCAAAAAATCAATATCTCCCACCCTATCGTATATCTTGGTTACGATTATGAATTTCGAACTCCAGGGCGGAGCATGTACTTATTCGGAAGGAATTTAACCATCACCTCACTGTTTAGTTGATCTACGAACTTATTCGAACAATTCGATTTTTCTTGAAATTGTTTTTACCATATATATTTCAGTCCATCCAAATAAATTAACGACGTAGGTAACAAGAATGAGACCAAAAATATTAAGAGCACGTATCTATTGCATATGGTACTAGATGATGTTAGTTTGGAACACCAGGGGACCGTGCCCAACGACATCAATGTAATTCACCTTTCTCTATCTTTATTTGCAATTATGGGCTTTAGGTGGCTCGGTGGTTGATTGCATCGTCTTAATCATAGTAAGATATTAATTCACTGCCCCCACCATATATTTTATCACAACTGCCATGAAATAAGACCCACCACCAATTTATATGCACCTATACCCCACTAGTTGCAAGCTTTACTAGATATATATCTAATGCAACATACTTTTAATTTACAGCCTAGGTAGTTAGATATTCTGTTCAAAGAAATAATAAGTACACACCACACATATAGGGACTATATTGTTTTCTACAACTAAATTAAGCTAATGATCGTCTCGGCTGGACAGCATGAGCATAAGTGTTAATGGGCAATCTCAAGTCCCACCAGGCTTCAGATTTCATCCCACAGAAGAGGAGCTGTTACAGTATTACTTGAGGAAGAAGGTCGCGTTAGACAAGATCGATTTGGATGTGATCCAAGAAGTCGATCTTAACAAGCTTGAGCCCTGGGACATACAAGGTTTATCGATTACTATGAACACATTTAGGTTTTTTATTATGAAAAAATATATATCTGTGTATGTATATATTTGTTGGTGTAGAGAAGTGTAAAATCGGATCCACTCCTCAGAATGACTGGTACTTCTTCAGTCACAAGGACAAAAAGTACCCAACAGGCACGCGCACGAATCGTGCCACGGCTGCTGGATTCTGGAAGGCTACTGGCCGTGACAAAGTAATCAATGGCAACTCGAGACGAATTGGGATGAGGAAGACTCTTGTTTTCTACAAGGGCCGTGCCCCCAATGGTCAAAAATCCGATTGGATCATGCATGAATATAGACTCGATGACGGCAGTACCAGTACCTCAATCATTACTGCTTGTGATAAAAATCATTTGGAATATGTAAGTGAAAATCAATTTTATAATCTGCAGGATTCTAAACTAGTGAGTGCTCACAAACGTGTATTCACGATATAAAAAAATGATATTGAAGGTGACCATTGATGACGTACTGAAAGAAGAAGGCTGGGTGATTTGTCGAGTGTTTAAGAAGAAAAATCACTGCCACAAGGCATCAGCTGGGAGCCGTATGCTTAACACTGCAGCAATAAATGATTTATCATGCGACTATGACGATGAAGAAAGTCTAGAGAAAATGCTCCCACCATACTCATTCAACCCAAGAAATCAAGTGGTGCCCAATGATATGATGAATTTAAGCCGACGATTCTTGAAACTACCAAGCCTGAGAGATATTTCCAGTGAAGAAGAAATTGCGGATCAGTCTCAAGGATCCATTAACTATGAAAGTTACTCAGAAATATTAGAAAGCAGTGGGCTTCAAGATTGGGTAGCTCTAGAGAAACAGACACATGATCAGCTATCATGTTTCATAAATCAAGATCATGATCCCGGATTATTATCGACTACGTTTGTTAATAATTATAATTATGGTAATAATAACCATAGTCATTATGCTGATCGATTAATGCCTCAATTAAACGAGCAACAGAGGACCGCACTACCGTACCCTACCGCCAATCCGCTGGATTCTCAGAATGACTGCTATCTGTGGAGAGATCATGGGCTATTTCATTTGTCTTCTTAATTACTACCATAAGTAATTAATACAAACATATTTTAATGCACATGATATAGTCAATAATACTGATGTGCAGGGACTATATATATATTGGAAAATTAATAAATATCTAATGCTCTAGATGTTCTACCGTTGACATAGTAACAGTTTTGATATCCTACATAATACCGACATCCTGGCTATATCAGGATGCCAACAAATAATCTCACACATCCAATTGGAGATTTTTAATCAGAGCGGAATCATGCATACGCAATTTTTTCAAAGTGACAATCTCTTATGTTTCTAGTATTGGCTAAAGGATTTGGTGTGAAGCTTATTTGATCAGCACAAATGACTTGACACCTAATTTGTAATACCATATACAAGTATCTATAATAAAAGTGTAATCTAGGAATTATGTGCTTAGGAATTTCCACTACCATAATTTCGTCGATATATCGTTGATCCCAAGTTTAATGCGTGTGATCTATATAGGATAGGTCCGAACCATCATTCTTTATGCCATACAGCACAGAGTTTAGGTGAAGGAGAAAGAGAAGGTTACTTTGTGAAAATCATGTGATTAAAGGTTTTAAATGTTGAGTACCAAGTCTATGTGGATGTTCGGGGCCCTAAATTTCAGAATGAATTCAACACTCAGATGAATACATGGAAAAACTTTCAAACATGGCAGCAAGAAGTGGAGCAAGGTACTTAAAGAAGAGAAGAGTAACTTTAAATATGATTTCCTTTTTCGAATGCTTACCAATTTACAACTGAATTATCTAAAGCAACAAAAGTTGTATTGACAAAAGTCATCAAGAAGAAAAACAAGAGGAAAAAATCTCATACTCCTGACAATGCTCTTTTGAAGATCTAACCACCTAGCTAATGACAAATTGTGATTCGTGACATAAAAAGATACGTCCATCTTTAACGATTTTTTACAAAAAAGACATCCAGTTAAGATTGGAAAAAGTAAAGCAAATGTCAGAAAATAAAAAATTACCATACTGCCATATTATTTGCATCTGCGGGCATAAATAGAACGTTCAACTTGTCTCTTCTTTATTCGAATCAGAGGTCCAGACAATATCTTTCAACCCAGATGAGAAGGTTTTGTAGAACTGCCTCATGATAAGTAATTGCAAAAAGAATTAAGGTAGTCCATACGCATAAAAAAATAAAAATGATAGCTACTAGTTAGATATTGGCATGCCTTGTGGAACTCCAATGTGTCCCCACCAGTTTTACGGAGCTCAACCATGTGCAATGAAGGAGCCACCTCAAAAACCTGAAGTGAACAGCAGCCAGCTTGATGTTGATGAAAACCAGAATGTAAGATCACATCATGCCGAAAAAAAAAGACTTGTGAAATAGTTTACACTATTGTCCTTACTCCCATAATCAACATCCGTGAGCTCTCTTTAAATTAAGCTTTAAGCAATTATATATTGAGATAATTTAATTAATCACTATCTTTGACATGCCACTTCATTTCAAGAATATGGTTTCTTATTAGAAACATAAATATAGTTTTCTATGAGCCAGGAGCATGCTTGAGACATAAAGTTCCCTTCCCTTTGTGCAAAGTTTCACCTCAATAAACTACGATTTCTTGGACTAGTATCCAATCCGGGGAAGTATCTTGCCTCATTACTCTATTATTTCTAACTATAAGCAAGTCGATCATCGAATCGATACGCAGAATGCAACAAAAAAAAAAATTAATTCACCCAAACCAAGTTAATACCTCTGTAGCTACAGCAAGCTGCCCTTTCCTTCCACTCTTGTCACCTTGTAACTTCATCTGAATATGTTAGGAAAATTTCAGATAACAATTGGGCAAGTTAATATTATCCTTCGGTTTAGGTATGAAAGGATTGTATTATCACCTTATAGTTTCTTTTGTGAACATTAAACCCCAAAGGTTTAGCTGCTTCCTCAATTTTTGACATTATTTCATTTGCTGGACATGTAGATGTAAAGCGAGTTTCTCTCTTCACCAGGCCCTGCTGTTTTTTTTAAACCGACGCAAAAGAGAGAAAGATTAGGAACAAGATAATTTGAATTCAGTTATTCACAGATAATGGTGGAAGTTTTCTCGATAAGTAGAATATAGCTAGAGCCATAAAACGTTGCAACTACAAATAACCTGAATAGGAAATTCGCCTATATCAAAGAAGGAGAAGTGGATGGTATGTTCCCAAACCGACTTTAACAATAAAATACATGTCAACCACCACCACCAAAAGGAGGAAGAAGAAAAGACACTTGAGATAACATACCATCTGCTTATCGAACAAATTTTCGAGGCTGAAACCCTGAGACCTAGATATAAGCTCAAAGGCATTCATGGAGACAGGTTTTTCTTTTCTTTCTGAGACAAGATAGTCCTGCAATTGAATATGGAATCAGACCGAACCAGATGTAGTCATGCAGCGTCAGCAGGTTATTCCAAACCAAAACATCATTTGAGTTTAAAGCTTAAATACGGATCAAAAAAAAATTGTAAAGCTTACTTCAGAGTCATTAAAGACAGCATCAACATCGTCGAGATTGACATCCTCTTCCTGCCTAAAACAGGGTTGCTTGTAATCTTTCTTGAACCAATCATTTTCTAGAATCTCAGGAATGGTAATTCGCTGGAACATAAAATAAATACAAAATTAAGAACTCAAATATCTTTCAATTAAAGCATATGCATATGTTAGGTTGTTAAAATGGTGAAATATTTGCTTTGGTGATAACAAAAAGGTAGTTGTATTGCTAACATATTTTCACTGCTTGATGTGGCATAAAGAGTAAACTACTGATTAAGGTATTTCAGCATATACACTTGAAGCAATATTAAAATACAATAGGAAATGTTACCCAAATAAATGAGAGACTCATCTGACAGAGGCAACCAGATGAAGTATACGGAAAAATTTGTAACATCTAGTTTATGAATGTCAACATTTTTAAGGACTAGTTTTTTGCGCAGGCGGAGGTAAGCAGCCTATCTACACCATTCAAGGTATAATGAGATCCTACCTATGTGGACGTTACCCTCACTTCATTTCAACGAGTAAGATCTCGTCACACATACAATTTCAAAAAAAAAAGTGAGTCCTATATATGCATGGGCAAATCTTGGCCATCCATCCTATCACGGGGGCAAAGCCCACATGGGTAGGATGAAATAGAGACATCGAGCCAAAGAAAACAAAATAGGGTTGAGAGCTTTTCTCTTACGATTAAAGAAAAACCTGCCCAAATTTAAAGCTTCAGAATTCAATTAAGTGAAGAGTCGAATCACTCAACATAACTAATGAGACTAGTACACTAAGGTCGTAGCATGTGAACATTAAACGATATGTAAAACTAGTTTGTACTTAGCCGACAGTGTAAAGCTATTCAATTCTTAAAATTAACGTGTAAAACCATTCAATGATTAACTGAGGGTAGTAGTAGATGTAAAATTGCATGAGAGGTAGTCTTGCCGCTTGTACAAGGGTTTGTCTAGGCAGAATAATTCAGAAATTCTATGATCCACCCGGTGTAAAACACTTGGTGTAGTATCCACCATTCATTTGGTGTGGCACCTTACTACATATATTTAGCATAGATGTGAACTTACTATCTGTATAAAAATAAATCAAATAACTCAATCATATCATCTAAAATATATTTAACTTGACATTTCATCAACTCACCCTCATTCGTATAAAATATATTTTTTTAATTTATCAAATTTTCATTTACAAGAAAAGTAAATATAAATTTACAGCCAATAACTTTGGCAAATAAATAATAAATATTATTCAATCATAATTGCACATCTCAATATTATGATGTGAAACAACATAATATTATCTACTGTAATTAAAGGACAAAACTCTACATAATTGTCTAATCTTAATCCACAGTCGATATTCCACATTCTATCCAATCATTTCAATAATCACAATATATTTATCCATATATAATCTCAATCTCCAATGTAGAAGCAACCATAACAAATAGAAGATCCACAAAAAAAGAATAATTTAACGGTCGAGCAACAGGAAAGTGTCGAACAAATAAGAAGATGATGTTTATAGTTTTGGAGTTTACAGTAAGTGGATTTGGATCCAGAATACGCTTAATCAGCCTTTTAGCATTGGATGAAAACCATGGTGGAAATGAGAAATCAGCCTTGTAAATCTGAAAGAACACAGAGTTGTGAAGACACTCCAACATAACTCAGAACACAAAACAAGACTTACTTAGAAACTTACTTTCCTGTACAGAACCATGAGGTTGGGCTCCTCGAAAGGCAAATATCCAGCCATTAAAACAAAAAGAATAACTCCACAAGACCATACATCTGATGTGGTACCATCATAGCCTTTATCATTGAGCACCTAATGAAAGACATTTTAAATAATAGTAACCAAAATGTGCTTTTGACATCATGGTTCCATAAACCGCAAGTGGTACCTCTGGTGCTACATAATTTGGTGTGCCACAAGCCGTGTGAAGCAGCCCATCTTCCTACAGTAAGAATATGCATCATGAGATTTTCCTTATGGTATCCTCAATACAGGAAAACCAAATACTTCAAATGAATGAAAAAAGAGTTTCGATTCCCAGACTATTTATAAAGTACTCATGCAAATAATAGATACGTGATACAGGGAATTCAGCAAATGATTAAAACCTCCACAGTGATGGATATTTGCAATTTGAGCTACAGAAACCGCATATACCTACCCGGACCTGCTTTGAAAATGCACTCAATCCAAAATCTGAAACTTTAAGAACTCCATGAGAATCCAGCAACAGATTCTCTGGCTGAAAAGATAATAAGACAGATCACTTCTTCATGAAAGAAGACGATAAAAGATTCTGAAATTTTAGCTTAATAAATAGCTTATGAACCACCAGACAGAGAATGGACTTTATTCAACCTTCAAATCTCTGTGGTACACACCTCGACTGTGGCAATAATCCACAGCATTGATGAGTTGTTGAAAGTACATCCTAGCTACGCCTTCTTTAAGTTTCCCTTGTCTAGCCTATAAATCAATGACAGATGTAATCATTCCAATTGTTACTGCCACATCAATCCAGAACAAACTCAAGCATCTAATAACCAGTGAAGCAATGTCACGTTAACATCGTTTTAAATGCCGAATATGGGGCAAATTGATTTTAAAAGCACAATAAATCGAAACTTACTATTTTATCAAATAGTTCTCCTCCACCAACATATTCAAGAACAATGTAGATCTTTGTTTTGCTTGCCATAACCTAGCATAGGTACAAAACAAGGTATAGACAGCAGTTGTATGCACCAATGAGAGTTGGCGAACAGAGACAAAGCTGTGTTTAAAATCTAAACATTCAATCATTGAAACAGGTCACTAGATACCAACTAAAGCAGCTATAGGAAAAGTTGCAAAACAGAAACATGAATATTTTTTGTGGAATATCTTCAGGAGTACATTAAAAATTTTAAGAGTAAATGACAGCATAATCACTCTGTCAACAGGCATTACGCATGGTGAAACAGAAGTACAGCCATACTCCTCCTGTCCTACATTCAGAAATAAGCCCTTCTATAGGTCACTTTTACTAACCATTTGCTGTGTTTACAGGTGCTTAAAAAAGGCATACAAGAAGAAGAAGAGGGAGAGGGCATGAATGAGAAAAATGAAACCTCTAATATATTTAAGACATTGGGATGCTTGATCATCTTCATCGTTGAAATTTCTCTTTTTATCTGCAAAAAACACATGCAATTTGTGGGTGAAAAAAAGAAAGAAATATATACATCATTGGACAAGTAATTGGTTACAACTGCTATTTTGGTATTGTTAGTTTAAAAATTTTAAGGATACATGAAATAATTTCCGTCTGCGTAATTTTTTCAGCCGATTTCTGCAATTTTTATTATTTATCGTATGTTTTCTACATGTAACTGAAATTTCATGTCTTTACACCAGGAAATCCAAAACAAACAATTATATAAACAAACGTGATGAAGATTGGTGTGCGTATTGGATCAATAATATATCAACAGAATACCGTAAGAAGTGTATAACTGAAGAAAAACGTTTATTTTCTTCTAATCATACAGATTTATACATTATACACAGCAAGAAAGCGATACGATACATATATTAAGAACACCTGTTCAACCATATGACTACTGAGCACTCGATGACGATCGATGATTTTGATGGCGACGGCGTATTCCCCAGTGCTTTGAGTGTTTCTGGCGAACTTGACCTTGCCGAAGCTGCCTTCTCCGAGGGTCCTTCCCAGCTCGTACTTTCCCACGAGCGTCCGGCTCCCCATCGCCGCCGACGCTCTGCTCATTTCTCCAGTCGTAAACTAAAATCCAAATAACCAATAATTTTCTATTGATGTTGACGAGAGAGAAGAAGTAGGCGTACGAGATTCATTTTATGATAGAAATGGGAAATAAGGAAGGTACGTAGGAAAGGAGCAGATGAACGCTCATCATTCATAATTACCAGTTTAACGTACGTTCCTTTAATTTTAATTTTTATTTTTAAAAATAAATATAAAACTTTCCTATAATTGCGCTCTATATTCATCAAGTATTCTAATTCCTAAACGTTAAATAACCCGACTCGATTCAATCAACTATCTGAAAGTTGTACGCATGGAGTTAGAAAATTCTTTTCTTGAATGTTGGAGTTAACCTCAAATCCATGAACTTAACGCAGTATAAGAGCTTAGGTTCGCTGTTATATATGTGTTAGACTGTTCTATGAGTCACCTCATAATATAATCTAATGGTTCAGTTGTTTATTACTAGGCGTGATGAATATAATAAATGTGTCACATCGACTAAATTTAATTATTGGAAGTTGTATATATGGATTTGAACAAATCCCCTCTCTTGAGCTAGTGTTTGGGTGGAGTTAACTGATTCTATATCAAGTTCTTAAGATTTGTATATATATGTACTCTGACGAGCATCCCCTTTATCGAGCTAGTTTTTTGGTGGAGTTGATTTGGTGAAGCCATGTTTAACATTACAATTATACCTTAATTATGTAACTTTAGTAATAAAACTATTTTTTTACATCAAAACTTGTATATTTATAGAGAAAAATCATTCGTTACAAGATTTTTTAGTCACGAGGTGAACACTCCATTCACCCACGCAAAAGGTCGAGGGTAGTTAAAAAAAAAAACGAGCAACTTTATGAGCCACATTATTAGTCAATATACACTAGTAATGAATAAAATATGAAACTACCGGCTCTATCACTAGCTCGTTGATTTCTTAAGCACAGAGACTTACATAGTCCAATGTCATCTTTAGAGATCGTGACTACTTGTACCATCAATAAAAAAGACCATCATTTTTGCATTGTGTGCTCTCACTAGTTACTTGGTGATTAAAAGAGTCGTCTTCGTAGTCGATATCCATCTCGCACTAAGTATTTCGCGTGCAATAAAAAGGTTGAAATCGTTATTAATTAAGTTGAGATTCCAATAACCTTCCTTGATCAAGGAGTCCACAGTCGCTTCTCGTAGCCATGATCCGTTCAGAATACTGATTTTCGATGTCAAGCTTAGTACCCAGTTATCCTCAAAAAGTTTAATCGATTTTCCATCCCCAACACGTCGAAGTAACTCCTCTCAAGAATTACCTTGCTCCATATAAATGATCACCAAATAGATAATAGATTATTACCTAGCCTAGCATCCATGACTTTCCCATGCCTAAAGTAAAGGCCCTTGAGAATATGGGCCCCTAGTTTCTTTATTTATTTATATTTTCGAAATTTTAGAAGACTATATTAAATTTATAGCAATGGCTAATTTTTTTCTACTTTTTCTTCTTAATCATTATGCTAGCTCAACTTTTTATGGATCTTCAATTATATAACCTCGCACAAATTCAAAACTTCGTTAAAATGCTATCTTTAGGCTTTTGTCTTTACTCAAAACTTTAGAATTGAGATTAACGATGATCAAAGCTCGAAGATGTTGAAAGTTGATGTCTGAGATGGTTATAATAATTGGCTTAAATAAACTATATGCAATAATCAGGCAGGCTGGTGTTTTGAAAATACAGAACAACGAGAAAAGGCCAATCCATTCACAGGCCATCCAATGGCATGCGGTGATTCAACTAAATTTATTAATTTCTACTGTGAAGCTGATTTTCTTTTTCTGTTTTTTCTGTGGTCTGCACTTGTTTTTTATTTTGTTTTGAGTTTTGCACTGGCTTTTGTCCCACTTGTTGTCCCAGCCTGCTTGTTTGTCCACCCGAAGGGCTAAATTCTAAAAGAAAATAGAAGTAAAAGAAAAAAAAATGGGTTTGCATAATTAGTATGCAATTTCTAGATTGATATCGTATTCCACCGTATTTAGAATTTTAATTTGCAAACTATTTATATAGCTTAACTCTTGCAAGTCACGTCGCATGTGTAACCAGTTCAATATATGCTCTGCTTTCTACTTAAGTTGAGAAATAATAAGATTGATATTTGCCTTAAAAATTAATTCAATTGAAAATTGTATAAGTCTCAATTTTTAACATGATATCAAAGTATTGATTACCGTTATATATGGATTGTCTTACAATACCAAGTTAAATATCATATTAGATAAAAGAATGTCCTCTTTGGAGATCAAATCGTCATTCCTTGAAGTTCATAACAATTTTCTCATAGTTCTAAATAGTTATAAACATTTTCAATCTTTTTGGTGAGTTAAAACGATTTGCTAGTCAAATGGAACATAATCTACACTCACTTCTATACTATAATACAAAGATATTCACCTAAACAATGACTGAACTTTGCCATATTTAAGTTCTTTCTCAAAATATTACTTCCTTACTATATAATAAATCTGTAAAAAAAAAAACAAAATTCGAATTTAAAAAAATGCTCTAACATCGTGTTATTTGATAAAAAAATTCACCACATACAAAATCTTATTTAAAATGTAATCTAAGTCCACAAAATGATTAACTAAATTAATTATATTTATTTATCAAGAATTACTACTCTCTTAGGAGAGTGTAGACAGGCATTGAAAAAGGCCTTTTGGGGATAATAAAACGATATTATCTTAATTATGTTTTATAAATCTATAAATATAAATAAACAAAGTCTTGGTCTTTGCTTCTATGAATTTATCAGTACTGGAGCTGGATGTCGATTTGATCAATGGCGAATAGTTGTATGTATAAATAAGCAAAAATCAATTTGAATCAGTATATATTTTGAATAATTTGGCAAGACTTTGTCTTTCCTAACAATTTGATATGTACGATGTTCACATTTGAGAATATTCTCCTATCTTGTTTATATTTTTCCTACGAATTAAATGGCCTAATTGCATAATATATATGTGAAACAAATTAAATCATGTATTTTAAAATATCAGACATAAACTCCCTGCCAAAAAGATGAAGGGTGGGTCTCATGTGAGACCGTCTCACGGATCTTAATCTGTGAGACGGGTCAACCGTACCCATATTCACAATAAAAAATAAAATATCTTAGCATAAAACGTAATATTTTTTTATGGATGACCCAAATAAGATATCCGTCTCACAAATACGATCCGTGAGACCGTCTCACACAAGTTTTTGTCAAAGATAAATTAGTCTGAGTTTTATAAAATAAATGTGAAATTTATTTTATTTTTAAAAAAATAAAGTATTTAAAATTTTAGAAAGTAGTTTCAACTACAAATTAAAAGTAAAGGAATACAGAGAATTAATTTAAATATCATATATTATTCTTTTTATTTATTATTAAGAAAATAAATTTGAATTTATATTTGAATATTATCTGTTTATATATAAATATATTTTTATTCGATGTATTAGGTTGACACGGGTCTTAGGAACTCAATCAAGCAAAGCTTAAATAGTACAGGTGGTTTGAAATTTATAACCGACCTCGGTCGAACAGGAAAATATCATATATTATTCTCTCGGTAGACTAGCCATAATAACAGGCAATCTAAGGCAGAGCGATATGAAAACTGCGGGTTCGCCGGAGACACCTCCAACAAACCACCGACACCGGACACAACAGAAAAGGTTTTTGAGTCTCGCCTTCCAAAAGGTCGCCACACCCACCAGATTCTGTATCCTCCTCTGCTTATCCTTCATCCTCGGTTATTTATGGCATTCACAGCCACTCTTGTCCCAATCTGCCGCAGATTTACTCGACCACAGCATCTTCCCGCCTGATAAGTGCGGGGACCCAGTGGCGGCGGAAAACATCCGGCAAACAATCATCGACCGAGTTTTCAATCACACCTCTCCCTGGGAAGGGTTCCCCCCCAAGCACGTTAGCTCCGATGGGCTGATCTTGGAAGGGTGGACAAAAGGATGGGGCTCAAACGCGCCGGTTTTCGAGCACTTGATTCAGAAGGTGAAGCCCAAGACCATCATAGAAGTGGGAACGTTTCTCGGAGCATCCGCGATTCACATGGTGGGGCTGACTCGGAAAATGGGCCTGGACACTCAGGTATTGTGCATCGACGATTTCAGGGGGTGGCCCGGATACTACGACGAAGGAAAAGGGATGAAGATGGTGAACGGAGATGTCATGATGTTGTACCAGTTCATGCAGAACGTGGTGCGGGAGAACGCCTCCGATTCAATCATGTTCCTGCCGTTCTCGACGAACACCGCTCTGGGCGGGCTGTGCGACTGGGGCGTGTACGGTGACCTGGTGGAGGTGGATGCGGCGCATGACTTTCACTCGGCGTGGGTGGACATCAACAATGCCTACAAGGTGTTGAAGCCTGGCGGAATTTTATTCGGGCACGACATTGTGTGGGTTGGTGTTCGAAAGGCCGTGAACATATTCGCCCGACTCCACGGTTTCAAAGTTGCAATCGACGGTGAGCATTGGATTCTTTACTGATCATACTATTTACACAATCCATTTTCGATCAGCTAGCTACTCGTCTCTCATCTATTGGGAATTGTTTCTTTTTGTCGAATCAAGCCGTGATTTTGATATATTTATATACTTCTTACAATTGAACTGCGGATCCATCCACAACATTCGTCCATCAACAAAACGATAATTTAACATTCAAGATCCATCTCAGGTGCTTGATCGAATTTTTATTTAGGAAAAGGCAGGTTTGTTCTAATAATGAATTAATTTATTTATATAGAAAAATAAAAGTGATATTCGAAAAAAAATCACATCGATGTTCGTCCATATCCATTCCACTAGGCGGATTACGGGTTTTCCTTTAATTTCATCTAATATTAAATCATAACATAGACAGCTGCAATCTTCAAAAAATATAAAATAATAATAATAATTGAGATGTGTATGGTCCGATTATTTAATATATAATTTATGTCAGCCAACTACATGGTAAGAGAACGGGTCTAGGTCTTCTCATATCTGGGTCTGCGTTTGATTTTTGTGGACCAGAATATTTCAAAACAAATATATTATTTATTTTAACATGTATATTGTGACACTGATTTCATATATTTTTATGTATTAGATTAATAAATAATATTCTTATCATAAAAAATATTTTTTTTTATGAATGATTGAAATAAGGTATATGAATAATAAAATTGATATGTTAGATGTTTTATAAAAAAATTTGTTAATTTATTTTGAGTGGTGGATCCCACATTAAAGGAACATTTTGACAATGTAGTCACTAGCTGTCAATTTATGTGAGGAAAAAATGTGGAGGATAAGTAATCAAATCCCCTTCGCCTCCACCTTATGTTCTTTCGATATAGATGCAATCAATTTTGATTTAAAGTGGAAACATAGTCAAACACATAGTTTACCCCCATTAATCATGTTTAATATATATTCCTTAGAACATAGTTTTTTTAGTTTCAATATTAACATTATGAAAATCTAATATTTTATTTAATAAAATGAAATATTAAAACTGGTAGATTGTCTTTAAATAATTTGAAATTCTTCTTACAAAAAATTTCTGGCTTCATACTTTTTTCTCCAAAGAAGCCCGGTAAAAAATGAATCTATCTGGATAAAATATCAGACGAGTTAGATCGAGAGGATAAGGTTGGATCAAAGTCCAACAAAGAATTAGACAATATTCTAGCTGTGATATATTTGTGGAAAACCGTTAGTTTAGACACTTTTAATTTTTAGAATTAAAGTCATACATTTGTTTTTAGATTTATTATATTTGTATATTATTTCATCTATTATTTTGTTGAATATAATCCAAATTATACTAAGAGTAGGTCTCTTGTGAGACGTTGTCATGAATCTTTATCTGTGAGACGGGTCAACCATACTGATATTCACAATAAAAAGTAATACTATTAGCATAAAAAGTAATATTTTTTCATAGATGACTCAAATAACATATCATCTTTCTCACAAAATACGACATGTGAGACCGTCTCATACAAGTTTTTGTCTTATATTAAAAGTTATAAAAAAATATGTTTATATATTTAATCTCAGATTAATCATATTTAAGCATGTAATGGCTGGTTCTCGATTCTAATGCATTGAAGATAAATAAACTTTGAAATTTTACTTTCTTTATCATTTTCAAAAGCTTATTTTTATTGTTGTTTTTTTAAAAAAATTATGACATTTATTGTTTGGTTTAAGGATCATTAGGTTATTTACAACTTGTTATTTATCTACCTATATAAGGGTATTGATTTTGATAATATGATGTTCTCATTTCTTTCAAAACGCTTTGAAAATTACTTCCCAAAAGACATTTTCGTGTTTTCGCAACTTGATTAAGGATTGGTAATAATCTTTCTGTGGTTGCAAAACAATAAGGTTTTATTTTAGAGTCTCGATCAACCGCTAAAATTTATATGTAGAAGGCAATCATAACTTTAAGATCAACCGCTGTTCTTTTTTTATAATTTTTTTTCTTTTTTTCATTATAATTATATTTTTAAATTTTGGACACATATTAATATGCTATTAATAAAGGCAAAAACTTGTGTGAAACGATCTCACGGGTCGTATTTTGTGAGACGGATATCTTATTTGGGTCATTCATGAAAAAATGTTACTTTTTTTATGCTATGAGTATTATTTTTTATTGTGAATGTAGGTAAGGTTGACCCGTCTCACAGATAAGATTCGTAAAACCGTCTTACAAAAGACCTACTCATTAATAAAATAGGGCTTGAGACTAAACAAAAAATGAGAGTTGCAACTCAAATTTAATAATATAAAAAATAGATCATCTTAAAATTAGTGAGTCACTCAACCAATTTTTTTTAAATCTTTATTTGTAAAATATGAATTAATTTATCTTTAAAAAAATTGTAATTTTTTTGTTTTAGAAAATATTTTTTTTGTATTAATCATAAATCTTATTTTACTAATAAGATATGTGACCAAATTCATAATAATAATAATAATAATAATAATAATGAAACAAATTATAAAATAATAATAATATACAAGACAAATAATATTAATAATATATATAAAAAAGACAACGTACGCACGCCGTTAGTTGCTCATGTTGAATCAGAACATGACAGCTTTGACGTTGCAATTTTTGTAGCATCCACTGCTATTAGTGGTCCAAGCCGCAAAATATATTGGAGTGTCTGTCATTGACATTGATGTTTTGTCATAATTTTGCAAAACTTCACAATCTATCTTATCTTTTAAATTTAATTTTTAAAAAAATTAAATTAAAAGAAAAAGAGGTGATATAGAAATATTGTGTTTATTTTACTGTCGAAGCTTAAATTATGTCTTTGCCATCTCCATACATCATAGGAGATTTGTATATCATTTTTATCCTTCAGTCGAGTTCTTAATAGTTTTGCACATACTTAAATCATCTCGCCACAGGTTTGGTTGAATGTTGCTACTTTTTTTAATCAAACCTGATCCCCCAAACTCATACAAACTTATAAAATGATCAGTACAACGTTGTTTTAATGACAGAATTTCGCCCGACATCTATCTAAATGCTGCTGCCATTTCTTTGACATATATTGGGAAATATGATATAGGCTGGTAGCACATGCAAAAAGTTGAAAAATTATATAAATAATCAAACCTGCTTTGCAACTTTTATCGCGAGATCTAGAAAGTTATTTTGGCAACTCTTAAAACATACTTCCGAAGTCTTGATAAAATACTACCGATTCAAGCAAGATTGGACGAAATTGCAGTACTGTAGTATGGATTTGCTTTTTATCAACGAAAGTGAAAGGTATGACAAATGATCTCCACGCTAATAAAATGAGGCGCATTACCCAAAAGTCCAGGCATGCATGTACATCAAATACCATCCAAATCAATATATTTTAATTACCGCATTGATGAGTTAAGCTCTACGCGCCTGTGTATGAGCAGGCATCGCATCAACACGGTTGACTAAAAGTTTATTTATTTATTTAATTTCAACATAATATTATATAGTGCTTGCGTATGTGAAAGGTCGTGACTATATTTAAGAAAATGAAAGGAAGGAAAATATTTAACACGTGGTCGAGGAAAAAAATAGTTAAGGCCAGGCCGGACCAAAAAAAAAGGTACATCTTTATCGTGGTAGGGGCCATGTAACCTTCTGGCCAGCCATGTGTATTCTAAACTCCATTATTGTTCTTGTACATATGTACAGTATATAATAATATTAAAATAAAAAGAACCTTAATTATTCCAGTACAAGACTTTGTCATCCACATGAATTCGGAGGGAAGCACAAACGTGATTGGATATTTTAGGTGAATCAATTAATATACATGCATGCATGGTTGTAATTAACATACATATGTATTAAAACAAAATTAAAGCTAATGGATTAATTGATAAACGATAATATTACGCCATGGATGGGAAACAAACAACTAGTGATGAAACGAGTAGTCCTGCTCATACATATATGCATTATTATTGTTAATTGAAAGATTAATTAAATAACACAGTAACATTTAATTATGATGGTGATTAATTTGGCCTAATTACTGCTCCAATCTCACAACAAGAGCGTTTTTCAACGCATCTTCGCATCTGAATCCATCGGGAACCCTAACGACGACATCTTGAAGCATTAAATCATTCACACACGACATGCTGGCGTGGTGGACCTGCAGCTCCAGCTCTCTCATGGCGTTCATCAACCTTGTGGCCTGGTAATTGGCGTTGTCGGCCTGAACCCGAATCATCGCATCAACCCCAACAATCTTCACTTCAACTTCCAGTGAAGTAGAATTGATATTGGTGGTGCTGGGCGGGGGCCTGATTTGATCCACCGACGTGGTGCAGGTGCTTTGGTTGTCCATTGTATCCGCTGTTTCGACTTTCACTTTCTTGGTTTCTCGTTCAAGCTCCTCTATCTTGGACTTGAGCTCTTTGATGTAGGAAACGGCATCGAATAGGAGTGAGGCCTTGTCCATCCTCGACACGTTAGGAACCACCGACCGCAGGGCGTAGAAGCGATGGTTCAGCTTCTCCCTCCTCTGCCGCTCCGCTTCCACGTGGTTCAGTGACACGTCGGACCCCATGCTTGGCTTTCTGCCCCTCTTCTTGGCTGGAGTATTGGTACTACCCTTGGTTTCAACGTTAGTGCTAGTCTCTAGTAAGAAATGGCAATCGTAAATTGAATCTGAGCGGTCCGAATCTTGCAGATAAGAAGAAAACGGTAACTCAGGTTTGTTAACCAGTGTCTTGTTCATATTGGCTTCTTGTTTGCTGGGAAATACTGCTGCAGCATCTCCGTCCTCTTGAAAATCAGCCATCTCCCCGACATCTGCAAACGAAATGATTTTTTCTACGAACTGCGCACCCTTTGAGGTGCGATGGTCGGCTGGGTTTGAAGAAGAAGATTCAAAGAGCGATTTCACCTGTTGAACTAAGCTCCAGTTCTCGGCGATGACAGCATCAGATCCCAGCTCAACAACACCATTGGAAGTAGGGATACAGACCATGGTTTGCATCCCATGGATCTGCACTTCTTTTACTCGTTGACAGTTGTAAGACCTGAGCTGATTCTCACCGCTCAACCAAATCAGACACCCAGAATTAAAGGCCTTGCCCACGATGCCGTCACCGAGGGAGAAGGACTGAGCAAGGGACATAACATAAAGCCACTCAACATCCGTGACCTCACCGTCCACTGGACCCGTGGCATCAGCAATGAGAGCCTGAATTTCTATCATGATTTTCTTTCTCTCAGGCTGAGGAGAGACGGATTTGGAAGACCTTTGCTTGGTCCCCTGAAAATGACCTTCTCCCCATGTGAGAAAAATGCGTCCATTATTATCATCTCTGGAGCTCTTCCAGAATATGGCATACGCCCACCCACCGTGCTCGTTCTGTAGTATGTATTGAAGCTTCTTTTGAATCACAGTAGGCTGTTGTTGTTCCAGTATGGGAGAAAATAAAGATTGAGAGGAGATGATAAAGTCATCATCCATGCTTCAGGTAAGCTTGAGCTTGAAAAAAGCGAATTTATTAATTGTTTGGCTAAAAAGAGGAGAGGATGGAGGGGAAGCAGTGGCCTTTTCGTTTCTTTTGTAAGGTGGAAACCAACAGAGTGATCGGAGGTGTTTCTTGGAGCAGCGGACCAACAATAAATAAATAATACTATATAATATATATTTAATTTTTTGAAACCATATAATATATTATTAATAATATTTTGATATAAAAAATATTCATATTTCATCGCATTATTAATATTAGATAATTAAAATAGTTGGCAAGTGGCATAGTACGTACTGTAGCATGTTAAAGTTAAAATAGTTGGCAAGTGGCATAGTACGTACTGTAGCATGTTAAAGGAGACATTTATTAATCGTGCCACATGTGAAAACGAGGAGTTTTTTTTTTTTTAACGAACCCAAAAAAAAAAAAAGAATTTTATTAATGTTGAACTGTTAGGTAGGGCATGCTGCGAATTCATTGTTTGAAATTTGGTTATGATATCTTAAGTCAAATTTTTAACATAAATATATATTTCAGTTTTGATATATTACTAAATTTTTTTGTTATTTTCGTATGCATCGATGATAAAGTGACATTTATTTATAATTTAGATATATTTAATAGAACACTTCTTACTCCATAATTTAATCCATTAAGTATTGATTTTTTTATTATTATTGTTATTATGATTCGATACGAGCTCATTGCGTGCACTGCAATATATAAATATCTAATCATATAATTATTAATGAAGACCCACTTAAATAAATTTTATATAAAGTTTTATATCAATAAAATCATTAGGTATAAATTTTTTTTTCAAGATTATTTATTTTAATTTATTATTTTTTTTAAAAAAATATTACGATAAATAATTATCAACTCAAATATACAACTAATTTTATTTATAATATAGATAAAATATAATAAATAACTATTTGTCATCAAAGCTTAGATATATTGTTTTCGTACAAGTAAAATTTCTTCATTTTACTTTTTCAAAATCTAATATTGATTTGTGGAACGGAACATGAAAGTTATCGATCATGAAAATACAAATTTTAGAGAAAAAAATTGATGGTACGTGGCGACCGAAATACCAATACAACATCTTATGAAAATCTAACTCATTCTCGAATATATATTTATAAATTTTTTGAAAATATATTATATTTGAGTTTATAATTTATCAAAGTTAATATGTATTTGTGTTAACTAATAGTTGTATAATTTTTATACCAAGAGTATGATATTTATTTATTATAATATAATTTTAAATAATTATAAATTTATTTTTACAATTTTAATCAATAAAATAACCTTTAAAAATGAAACGTGTGTCTAGTTGAATTTAGTAAAAATAATGGGACTTGAAAACAATTTCATTTAAGGATAACATTATACTTTTAGTTGGATTATATATCAATTAAGTTGAGATCGGGCATGTAGCCCAGTAGTCTCATCCTCTGCCATATTAGCTGCCATATCAATTTGTATCTCGTATATCAAAATAAATTTTACTCTTTAAAAGAAAGCAATTTATTGTCTTTAAGTATCGATGGAAGCTGGGTAGTCTGGAAAAACCTACTTCTATCGTTCTCAATTAATTATGGAGAACTCAATTGATATTGATTTTATATATATATTCGATGTCTGCAAGGTTTTGTAAGCACTCCCCCACTGGTGCATATCCTTATTATCAACTACTGTACACGACAATTTGATTAAGGTGTTTTTTCAAGCAAAGGACCACAAGAATTTCTTCCTCGCTTTCTTCTATTTGATTCCCTCTTTAAAAAAAAATAAATAACTCGAGGAGACATAATGTTACGTTTATGATATTTTTAAATTTTAAAATTTCCTCTTTTCGATTTTAATTGTGTTTCGTATAAATTAACGCTTGAACAAATTAAAATTTCATGACTCAATTTTTTTTCAGCACATTCAAGAATAACATAAGTGTATTTAAATGTATGAATAAAAGTATACAATCCAACATAATTAGTCATACCAATAAATAACAATCGGCTATTATGGACTTCAAATTGTTTCTAAAATAGTTTAAATTGTTTTTAATATACTCACACAAATACACACACACGCACGTGTACGTGTGTGTGTGTGTGATAATATTCCATCAGTGGTTGCTAAAGTCTAAAGATTCAAGAAATGTGAAAATGGGTTGATGTATTTGTGAATCAACATACATGCCATGTCCCTCTCAACAAGTTGACTATTTAATAGATCTGAAATAATTTCTTTATAATTAAGTTTATAAATAAATAAAACTGATTTGTTAAAAAAAGGAAAGAAGGAAATTAAATTAAAGAATGTGTTGCACATGTCTCAACGTTGGTGCTGAGTTGTTCAAAATTCAAAGCGTGTTCCTTTGATTGCTTGCTATTTAATAAAATAAATTAAATAGACTTTCAAAATCAACCCGACAAATAAAAAGATAAAGATTTGTATGAGACGATCTCACGGTCATATTTTTCGAAATAGATCTCTTATTTGAGTCGTTCATGAAAAAATATTACTTTTTATGATAAAAGTATTACTTTTTATTATGAATATCTGTTGGATTAACTCGTCTCACAGATAAAGATTCGTGAGACCGTCTCACAAAGATCTACTCCATGAAATAGCTTAAAGTAGATCATGTTGTAATTTTCCTTTTAAAAAGAAATTTACATAACTTCCTTCGAATTTATCCTTTATTGAAATATTATTATTATCATTTTAGTTATTAAATATATGAAAAAACTTGTGTGAGACGGTCTCACGGGTCGTATTGTGTGAGACAGATCTCTTATTTGGCTCATTAATGAAAAAGTATGACTTTTTATGCTAAGAATATTATTTTTTATTGTGAATATCCGTTGGGTTGACCCGTAAAAATTTGTGAGACCATCTCACAAGAGACATAATCTAAATATATTATGTAAATGCATATACGTACTTTGCACGCTGGTCATTCATTTTTAATGAACTAATTGTGACATAATGCATATATTACTTTGAATTTATTTTAATTCAAATAAGTTGAAATAAATTTTCAATCCTATTTTTTGTTTCAGTTTTTATATATTGATGAATCGTATTATAGAAAATTAAAATTTGAAAATATGATTCTTAGGAATTCTATTTAATTTTAAAAAAACAATAGTATATTTTATACTAATTAATTGAACATCCTGATGACTCTCCCAAAATTCATGACTAGCCGTAGATTTCATATGCTTGTTAAATAATATATATTTAGGAGGCCTATATTTTTCTGAAAGAAAAGAAAAACCTGAATAAAATTTCTTTTTTGTTCATTTTCTGAAATATACGTTTTATTTTTTTCTAGATTTTTTTTTTCTAGAAATTCTATGAAAATTTACAGAAATTTGATAACATTTCATACAGGGGACATCAATATAATGATAGAATTGCATCATTCACCTAAAAACTTTGCTTATGTATTCATGAGAAACTACACGTACGTATTCATTACGTAATTGTATGAAAATTATAATAAATTCAGTGTATCTATTTAAATTGAAACAGTGAAGTTTTTGTTTTTGTTTTTTGTTTTTTGTTTTTTTTTTTTTGGCGAATCAAATCAAGGAACATCGCATGCATGTATGTGATATCAATGAAAAAAATGCGCAGCTCCCACATCACATCTAATTAATAAGCTTGGTTCCAATGGATTTACTGTCATTTTTCATTTGTTCAAAAAATGCGTACCACGTTTTTAATTTCAATATCATAATTTATACATTTCATGTCCAAATTTTGTTCCCATTCCATTCACTTACATAATTAATAAAAATTATAGTATTTTATTTTAAATTTTAATACATGCACATATCTCTTATATATATGCCTTGGTGAAGCACGTAATTACTTGGAAACGAAGTGAATTAATAATTAATCAGACGATAATTAAACTCATGAATTAAAAGTCCAGAAACCTAGCTACTATTATTTTTCACAAATGGATATAAATTTAAGCTCCAGCAGCCCAATTTATAGCCTCGTACCAACACCTAATGATTTTCTTCGGCGCACAGCCAAATTCGTTGAATGGAGTGCTTCTAGCTACAGATTGCAGGTACATATATATTAATAATTATAATTAAGACTATCGACAGATTTTGGTGGTTGGGATGTTTGGGTTAGAGAGTGGTTGAACTTGCTTTTTAAGAGTTGTTGAAAGAATAAAACTGAAGGAGCACCCAGAGATTATAGTGCAATACAAAACTTACATGGTTTAATGTTTAATTTATTTGTAATCTTCATATTTAATTGATTTTAACATCAAGTATAAGTGATTTTCAATTCTAGTTTTACTAATTGTGTTTTCGAAACAAGCTATAGTATATTAGTAGGTACAAATCAGAATAGGGTAATCAAAAATAAACCTATGGTCGAGTCGAAATAACCTGAAATGCTAACGAAATCATAGTGAATATGCTATGAATAACATTGATTTGCCTTAAACTAGGTAGTCGGGACAGACACACGCGCAAACTAACTGGTCAGCAGAATGAACTAGATGATTTGATTTTGCAAATGAAGATAAAATAACTATATCAAAGATTTGCAGAGAAAACCTCAATTTTTGACATATTTTACAAGCTGTATTAGCTGTCACTCAAATTCAAATGCTCGTTCCCCGATATTTGAATATTCGAAGGTGTTAGAGGTAAAATTTGGACATTCAACAATTCAACGAATCTTCAATATTCGCAAAGCATGCGATAAACTTATCAAAGCCTATTGCATAATATTAGCAGCAATGCCAAAATAAACCACCGGCCATCGAATAACAAGAATATTCGAAATCCCACGTTGACGTTACAATATTCTTACGAATTACTTATCACATGAAAACTTCAGCGTAAATGTATCAAATGTGAATGTACCCCTAGAGGATATAAAATAGAGACGTCTATTAATGTTTCTCTTGTGTTTTCATACTATCTGCACACAATAAAGGCAACTTAATATCCAAAAACATATGCAATAATTCTTGACATGAAATTATCAGCCCAAACACCGTTTCTTTTTCATAAACATAATACCAATATAGAAGTTATAACAAACTAAAATTAGGAATCATCACAACAAGATCTCCCAATCAGTACCATGCATGACGAATGACTCATGATCAACCGATATCATATTCCAATAATTAAATACTTCGTGTTCCTAGCTTGGAATATGCGTCTGGATGAATGAAAACCAGCTAGGCTACAAAATGAAGGTAATCCCGATTGAAAATAAATAAATAATAAATGTAATACTTCAACAAACCAATAAATAAAAAGCCTGCCACCATTAAAACAATTAGGTTTCTTGCCCAACGCAGCAGCATCCCCAGTGCGACTTTTGCCCACGTCTTTCTTCAATAATAATAATTCTCCTCCTCCTCCTCAAATCTCGACAGAGTAGTCATTCAATTCTAACCTTTCTCAAATATTTCCAACACTTTTAACACATAATGGTGCAATTCTTTTTATATCTGGAAATATGAAGAATCGTACGTAATCTTTATGTATAAACTTAGCCAATGTGAGATGTTCTGCACATTTTGTTGCAGCACCTAAATGTTTAAGCTTGATTGTCAAACACGACCACTTTCTTGTGACTTCGGTTGATGGAAATTTTTTTATCGATCTGGTTTCAAAATTAATTTATGTTTTAGAAAACAAGCATCTGTAATGATTAATATAGCCGACATTAATTTCATATTTTATAAACGTGTGTTAATATATATATATATATATATATATATATTATTTTTATGTTTTTTTAAAAAAAAGTTATATACATCGATCTACTTGAACGAGAAAATAATGATAATGAGAATATTTTGTAGTCCCCAACTTCAACCCGTGAGTCGGAAGTCCAATAAAATGTATGCCTAATTAATCGCGATTTTGATTTAGAACTGATAGCTGGAGTACCAAATTCCAATGAAAACTAGAAACTGAATCAAATCACTCGGATACGATTTCGGTTCCGGATCTAGTTTTTGATATGGTCGTGGCTTGAACTTTGAATTAAGATTTCTTTATTTAGATTTTAATGGTAGGGAAAAAAATAATGGTAGAACCTGTAAGATAACCAAATCAATAAAGTTAATTATTTAACAACTATATTACAAAATCTTATGGATATTTAATCTCTATCAAAAAATATGAGTTTAATTACTTCATGTAACTGATTGGAATAAGCGACCAGTGATTAATGATATTGTTTGAAGGATCGTTTGAGCGTTAGTGTACCATTTGATCACCAAAAACAGGGGGTGGGCACAAATTCTTGTAATATTTTGCCCAACTGCCAAACTAAACTACTCTGCCTCTAAATGTCAAATATTGGCACAATCGTGCCGATTTGAATTAGAAAAAAATGGTACTTACAATTCATCCATACATGCTTTAATCTGACAAAATATTTGATAATTAACCAAACAAATTACAAAAAATGGACCCTAATAAATTAATATCTCATTCCTTTCACAAAATATAACAGGGGACACAGCCTAGTATTACCAACTAGTGTAGTATTTACAGCTCCAAGCCACCATTCTTCTTCACTGTCTTGCTCAACTGAAACACGGGATGTCGGCACAGCTTTCGCATACCTCTGCGCAAACTTAGACGATTCAATATGCCCTCCGCTTCCATGTCGTATTCCTCTTTAAAGCTACCGGCCAATGTACGCCTTTTAGTGGCACTCCACGAGGGGTTATTATTATCGGGAGATTGTTTGAGGCTATAATCATCAGCAGATTGCTCCTTCACCACCAGTTGATGATCCCTTTCGTTTGAAGCGGTAGCTGATCGAGAATGATTCTCTCTTTCGTGGAGGGTTTTCACGATCAGCGTCTTAAGAAAGTTCATGACTTGCACGGCATGGATCAATGCCGTCAGGGGATCAGCCATTTGGGTCATATTAGGAGCAAATACCATTGCGATGTTCCTTGAATTCATCTTGTTCTGATGCTCATGATGCGCCACGTCCGCCATCAAATTTATCGCCCAGTCGAGTAATGCTGCTTCGGTATGAGGAAGTAGCTTCACAAGTTGGGTGCACTCTTCTTCAGTGTTGCAGTGCATCACCTGTTCGGGCGTCAGACAGTCGAGAACTCCCGAAGGAAGCTCTCTAAACCATGCCTGTTTCAAGATCACCTCTTCGTCGGTCATGAATATAAGAATGTTTATGTTTATCTAATAATATCTACCTTATTCATACTAACTAGAAATCAAATAACAATTCTGGAACCAGATGTGGTAGAGGTACTACTAAAATCATGTTGCAAAAACACGTACCTTTATCAGTCCGGATAAGCAGTGGACATCAATTCCATGTGGCACAACACCTCTATTGAGTTGCTTCCTAACATTTTCTTCTTGACTATTCTCGGCGTTTATTCGAAAAATTCCTTCTGCCTTCAGTAAGACAGACGCTCAACACATTATTTCATGAAGTCCATATAGATTAACAAGAGTAGAGACATATATATACACATACTTGGAGGCCGCCTTCTGAATACAAACGATTCTGCATCCGAAGAAGTATTACGGGCACACTGTTTCCTCTATGATCATAGGAACACTGCATTGACTGCGGGGAGACTCCAAACACACTTGTACTGTAATCATGATTGGTACAAATCAGAATAGGGTAATCAAAAATCAACACTAAGACGAGCTGTTTAAATGTTGATGTGCAGATAGCGATTCCTAATCAGTGTGTTGAAAGAATGTCATCTTTGCATTTATAAAATAACCCGCCAGCCATGGTTTTTAGAACAGCAAAAGTTGGTCAGACATGTGTATTCTAACAACCTTATCAGGCAAATTAACTTATACTATGTGCACCTGCTGCACAACTTGTTAATGCATACATCGAATCACAGATTTATACATGCTTCACTAAATTGCAGGGCCGAAAAAAATTAATCCCATTTTCAAATCTATATATATATTTGCATTTCATTTTTCGATAATGACTCTTCACTTGTTTTCGTAAAATGATATATTTTTTTATAAAGTAAAATCTATATAATCAAATTGGAATGTAAAAACATATATATAGTTACAAATCTATCCTCAATAGTAAGTAAAAAATGATGTTTTTTTTTTCCTATTTAATAATAATAATAATAAATTCCTTACTTCCTTGTAAAACTTAAATTTGAATGAAAATTAGAATTCGAAAATATATATTCAAAATCTATTTTAAAAAACCATATCTAATTAAACATTTATTTGTAGAAAGTAATCTTGCGTCAGAATTTATCTATTTATTTTGTCTAGCAAAAAAAAAAAAACTAATTTAATTTACGAAATCATTAAATTTTCGACATTTGTATGGTGTGAGTGCGTAGTGAAACCTGGCGCTGGGGGGTTTACGGGGTACTTCCGGCTGGAGCTCGACAGGGATTCCAAGAAATCCATTGAACCGATCGAACGTAACATGGGACACGTGTCGTACGTCGGTGGGCCATCCAATGTCTACGTCCGACTCGACGTCGTCCTCCTCCAAGCTGCAGGTGACCAGCGACCTGCGAAGCGCCGAAGCAACCACCGCGATAACTGAAAACTGCTGCTGCTGATTGAGATTACAAGAATTTTTCATGGGGCTGATAAATGGGGTAGTAGCCGGATTCTCGGAATCGTAGTCGGCTTCATCATCGCTGTTGAAATCCCCGAAATATCCCTCGTCTTCTTCTTCTGGTTCTTCTTCTTCTTCTTCTTCTTCTTCTTCTTCTTCCTGGTGGTACGTATACGCAGAGGGCGGCGTTGGAGAAGAAGAGTTGAATGGCATCGAGAGCGTGCAAGACTTGGATCTGAAAAGCCGCCGCGTCATAACCAACAGCTACAACAGTAGTAAAATTTAGTCTACTAATATTAATAATTGATAGATACGCGGTGCCGGCGTAAGAAGTAAATGAGAGGTAAAAACAAATGCATTAATGATAATGACAACGAGATTGTTGGTATAATAAAAAGGTAAATGAATGAAAGAGTGGTCGTCCTTGAATCTCAAGAGATATGGTTGTGAAAGTGAGATTAATGGCTACATCATCTCTCTCATTTATTAAATTACAGAAAAGATAAAAGATCCTCTCTTTCAATTCCACCATTATTTACTGTAAATACACATTTTAACATGAAACGTCGTCTACTGCAGTTTAGCTGCGCATCAAATCAGCCAAAATCAAATTGCATAATTTAGTGATCCGACAGCATGTTATGGTCATAAGGTAAACTCCAATCAACTCCCAAAATACTATATAATAATGAGCTTCAATAAAATATTAAATATATGCCAAAAAAAAAAGATACGAAGATGGCATTCAACGCAGTCAACCATCGTGTAACCCCAACTATTCCCCAAGTCTGGGAAATCCATCTCTAGGTGGCATGATCACTACTTTCCTCTAATTTAATTTAGGGGACAGTTATATATAATAATGAGAAAAAAATACTAATTAATATATAAGTCTAGCTATTGTGATCTGGAGTAGTTTATTGATTTAGAAATGGGATCTTCGTATTTTTTTCGTTGAAAGTGATGTAAGGAGAAAGCTGTGAGGAGGCAAGCCCCAATTATTGTCTGGAGCTGGAGAGTGACAGACGTTGACGTATGATCTAGGGGGGATAAGAGAGAATTGAAAAATAGTTGCATAATCTCCGTTATTAAACTTACTCTGCGTTTGATGAGATAGATAAGGTGAGTTTATGATTTTTTAACCCACTTAATCTCATGTTTGATAAAATTTTTATTTAATTAAGTTAATCCCTCCGGCCGGCCGCCGACCTCTGATCTCGCCGACCGCCGCCGCCGCCGAAGTGGATGGACAATTTTGTCCGTTTATCAAAAGATTCTTAATTATCTCATTCGTAACAATCATACCAAACATAATATTATTTTATCATTATCTACTTCAATCTTCTTTTTATCATTTATCTCTTAATCATTTCATGATTTTATCCTCCAACCAAACGTAGCCTTATTTGATAATTTCTCCCTGTTTAAGTGATTACTTGAAATATTTAGGCCTTATGTTAATTTGATTATATTGAAAATATTTTGATGTTATGTATTGTTATATTTTATATTATAATATTAGTCTATATATTCCATGTATTTATGTTATTAATTCAGAAATTCGAATGCATTTTATTTTTTGAGTTGGCAACTAATTAATTTTGAAATCGACTCGGGCCAAAGCATGCATGTCCGGTCCGGTACAACGATTCATTATACGGGAACGCACGCCTTAATTACTACATACCGGTCGAAGTAGTTGAAGATCTCAATTCATGAAGAAGGAAAGGGAGGTGTGAATTAATTTCTACTTTATTATAATTGTTTAGGTTTGGTTAATTTGAGTCCATTGGCCACCATCAAACAAAGACAAAAATTTGTGTGAGATGGTCTCACGATCCGTATTTTATGAGATTGATATTTTATTTGGATCATCCATAAAAGAGTATTACTTTTTATGTTAAGAGTATTACTTTTTATGGTGAATATCGGTAGGATTGACCCGTCTCATAGATAAAGATTCGTGAGACCGTCTCACAAAAGACCTACCTTCGAACAAATTAACCTTGCTATGAAAGTATGGTATAACCTAGCTAATACAATACGTGTAAGGATCGAATTCGATTGTTTTTAAGAGAAATCATATAATAATGAAACATTATATTATCTTGATACAAACAGTGTAAATGTTCTGCTTCTGCTTGATCATATTATGCCAACGCAATAGATCGTGTTGGGTAAAGCAATAAATATAGATTGTACTTTGAATTCCTATGTATTTTATAACTTATAATACATAATATTAGGCGTGATGGTTCTGTTGGGGGAGTAGTACCGTCACATTTTGAGCGGATCCTATTTGGGAGTTATTTTTTCGACCCTTTCCTATTTCCTCCCAAAAGATCATATACGAACGAATTATATTCCGTAGAGTTTAGTATCTGGTTGTTCTTCTCAGCGCCATTTCTTCTGAACGTTCGATTAATATCTGGTTTTCTTCTGCTGTATGATTGAGATTTCAATGAGCTCCGGTGATCTTTCGGGTGAACACCACAGTGCTCCAACAAGCTCCGGTGGACTTACGATTAACATTTTTACTCAATACCCATTTTAAAGATAAAATAAAATTCTTTACATCTTATTTTTTAAATCATCCGATACTGATATTTGGTTGGACTGCGTAAGAAAGTCACATGACAGTTAAAATATGGACAACAAACAATAATGAGCATCTCCATTGGTTGTGTTGTGCAGTGATGATACACCCTGGTCACTCGATCCTCTAGGCCAAGTACCAACAAACAAACATGACCTGGCATTGGAATATTATTTTGATTTTAAATTTAAAAAATATTTATTTATTTTTCCAATTTTGTTTTGTTCGAATTTGTTGACGAGGCTTATCATCCAAAATTAGATATATATTCCCCCAAAATATAATACGACGGAGTTTCCAATTGAAAAAATACTATGGTCACATGAATGCACATGGCATGTTCCTTTCCTTCTCCATCAGTCCCACTCAGCTTCTAACATTTCAAATCCATCGCATGAATGTCATCTGTGTGTGTGTATATATATATATATCTGATGAATATTTATATAAATACTTTGTTATCTTTCCAGTAGTTAATTAATTACAAGACCCAAACTAAAAAAGGGTATATTCTAAAAATATTTTAAAAAATATGTCTAAATTAATTTGGATACATGCCTATATATTTGAGACAGATGAAATTGAAAGATGGTCTGTAGTATATCTATTGTCGTGAATAAATTTATATCAAAACATGCCAATTTTGCTTGATATAAATTGAATTTATAAACGCACATTAACAAATAATTCTAAATCGATCGACTTCGACTACATTATACATTATTTTACGTATATATTAAGAGAGATGCCCGTATACCGAATTTTTTGGCCGAAATGTATAAATTGTGGTACCAAAAATATAGATGACCTAATTTTGTAAAATTAATTTGAGAGAGAGAGAGCAAATCGAAAAATGAATACACGCATTTACAGTTGTATATGGCAACTGTTTGGACAGTTGTTGGTCCAGTGGTCATAGAAAGATACTCAAAGAAACCTACTCAAAGAAAGATAGGTAAAATGCAACGGAATAAATTTTAGATAAATAATAATTAAAATTTAGAGGAGTTTTCTCTCTGTAATAAGATCGGCAGGAAAATTTAAAAGAGGAGAGGGGATTTTTGAAAAAAACAGAGCCAGAAGTCCAATGGGCCTGTACTTGGGGTCGAAGATTGTATTGGGCCGTTTTATCAGGCCTTGGATCTTTAAATACCTCGAACTCATTTTGTGACCCGATTTCTTCCCATTAAAATAATAGCAGTAGTAATTAAGTAAAATATACTGAAAATAATTGAAAAGACAGAATTTAAAGTTTCAATCTTCATTTGTTCACGTAAATAAATGATTATGACAAAAATTTGTGTGAGACGTTATCACATATCGTATTTGTGAGACGTATCTTTTATTTGGGTCATGCATGAAAAAATATTACTTTTTATGCTAACAATATTACTTTTTATTGTGAATATCGTTAGAGTTGATCCGTCTCATAGATAAAGATTCGTGAGACCATCTCAAGAGCCATATTCAATAATTATTTATCTATCCGTTTTTAGTAGTTCAAAATTTATTTCTCCACCAATCACAATGCTGAATCTCGTATTGTATTGGATAAACATGCAGCATTCTATTCTACTTGATGGCCGACGGAGACTTCTTGTCTGTGAGTGTATAATTTTATAAATAAGGAGAAAGCAAACAAACGAAAGAAACTGTCTGAGATTTTCATTTCATTCTTTCGTTTTAACGTTTTTACGCCGTAATGTTGTATTAGTTGCCCAAAAATAAAGATCCCCACCGTTGATTGCTTTGACTTTTCTCTCCGATCCAATTACCAGATTTGTCCGTGTGTGTGTGTATATATAATCCTAACAGTTGTGTGTGTGTGTGAGAGAGAGAGAGAGGCGTGTCGAGTTGATGCACTCTGCTGATGGGGCAGTGCTATGGTAAGACGATCCCCACCAGCGATAACCATGGCTGCACAACTACTATTACTGTTACCGACGGAGGGGATCGCCACTCCCAGACGCCCCCTCGGAACGGCACCCCCTCCGTTAAGAACACTCCGTCGAGATCCTCCGCCGCAAGCAGCCCCTGGCCCAGCCCGTATCCCTTTGGTGTCGGTGACGCCACTCCGGCGGGTGTCTCTCCTTCTCCGTCAAGGTCCACACCGAGGAGATTTTTCAAACGGCCGTTTCCTCCACCGTCCCCGGCGAAGCATATCCGGTCTTCTCTGAGGAAGTTGGGGGCCCATGGGAAGAAGCCGCCCAGGGAGGGCACCATTCCCGAGGACGCTGCCACCACTGTGGCGGAAGGGGCGGAACCGATCCACAACGCCCTGGATAAAAATTTTGGCTATAATAAGAATTTTGGAGCCAAGTTTGAGCTGGGGAAAGAGGTGGGGAGAGGCCATTTTGGACATACTTGCTATGCTAAAGCGCGGAGAGGGGAGCTCAAGGACATACCTCTTGCTGTCAAAATCATCTCCAAGGCTAAGGTTTGTTTGTTGCTAATCGATCGTATCCTCCTTGCCTGTGGAAATTCAAATTTAATTAAAATCAAATATATAACAGTAGATTGTGCTCATGTTTTTGTCTGCTCGGGTGCTAACTCAACCACATGCTTTGTGAGGGCGTATATTTGGCTCCTAGAACAGAAATAAAATTGCAAATGTGATATGGAATTGGTGGGGTTCGTCCAATATCGGAGTTCTAGTGTAGTGGCTTGGCATTGCTTTAGAAAATTGATCGTGTAAAATAAATGCTCGAGTCACGTTGATGGTGTGGTTGTCTCTTAGCAGATAGCCACTGTCTTTCATGTGCACTTGTTTAAACAACAGGATAGGCGATCAAATTTTGCAGCTTTTGGTAAAAGCCGTCTGGCTGATTTTGGGAGTTCAATTAGAAGTAGTAGAGGGCAAAAGGATAATTTTGTGTGGATCAGGGAATGTTGAGCCATTGTGCTGCCAAATTGGTTGATCGCAACGCTGAGGTTGGCCAATATATTGTATTCCTGAATATGTGAATGTGAGGGAATGAAAGCTCTTCTGGTTTAGGTGAGATAGGGACATCTAGCAAGAAAGAGAGACTAGTTTGATCTACATGGCATTCCTAATTATATCCATAAATGACTTGTTTTTCGTTTGTGATTGGAATGGAGGAAATATTAATTATGAGATTGGAAATATTAATTATGAGATTTCAACATTAGCTATTTTAATCTTATTCAACATTATTGATGCTTCTATGTCAGAGGTGACATTTGGTCAACTGTTGAATTAGTACCATACTCTATTGGTCAGATTCATTTCCAGTTTTAGTTTTTGTAAATGGAACAGGAGGATTTATTTTCTAGAAAATTCACATTAAAATTTCCTCTGAGCGCTTACAGTTTAAGATTGGAGATCTACAATGTGTTAATGAAAGCATGTGCATTTAAGATTTTATACGTGCAAAAAATGACTGAGTGCCTATCAGGGATTTCATTGAAAATATAACTGTTTTATCTCAGATGAAAGGAGTGCTTAAAAGCTGCCTATTGTTGAACGTTAATTAACTAGTGGCCTGGAGTCACTCTTGTGGATTATATATATAATCATATTACTTGGATGTATGGGTTTGCTGCTTGGGATCCTTTTCTTTCTGAAATGAATGTAGTTTTTGTGAGTAAAAATATCGTTCCAAGTTTTCATATGTATATTGAGATGAACAAAAGTGTAAAGCACCAGACATCTTTTCTTATAGAATGTAAAATGAAATGAAATATTTCTACAATACCAGAAGTCTTTTATTTATGCCAATTGACTATTCAATATTGGTGTAGGCTGGTATCTTGTTTATCCTTGTATCTTTCCTTCCCCATATCAGTTTGACTCACAATTTATGATTGTATGAACTGTATGTATCTCTTAACAAACTTATTTTGGCAGATGACAACTGCAATATCCATTGAAGATGTTCGCAGAGAAGTGAAAATCTTAAAAGCTCTTTCAGGCCACAAGAATTTAGTTAGATATTATGATGCATGTGAAGATGCCAATAACGTGTACATAATAATGGAGTATGTAATTCCTTATGCTCTATGATTCTCTCCTAGACTTGTACATATTTATAATCCTGACCTATGAAGTGCAGCATCGATGGGCCATAGTTTTTAGAAGAAAATCTTTGATAAACAAAATAATTTTAAGAAAAAATCAAATGTATGTAAAAAATTTGTAGCAAAAGCATACCTGAAGCCTTCTAGGAGCATCAAAGATATGTGCTCCAAGCTTCAAGATGTATCCGTTGTTACAGGTTTTGTCTTGGTCCTGTGTGCACCATGTTTGCTTTTAACTACTGTTCACAAGACTGCTTTTAAGTGATGGTTTTGAAGTAGCAAAAGGGCCTCTATTTAGACCAGCCATCAGTGCACACACGATCCATGTGCGTGACACATTACTGATTTTAAACATTAAAAATTAGTGTATTATAACTATAATTTTGAAGAAACGAGTATTTTAAAGAAAATTACCAAAAAACAACTTGAGGAAATTGGTATGGTCGTATGGAATACACCCCATGAGATCAAAGAGGTGTTTGACATGTCTCTCATTGACAATGTTATATTATTTATTCTTGCGTTCTTTTCCTACTTAGGTTTTCGTCTGTACAACCTAAGTTTTTCGCTCTTTTGAAGGATTTACGCTTCTGTAATACCCTTTTCAATGCAATAATGCTCCTTGTTCTTTTGTCAATCAACCTTCTTAATTTTTTTCCCTAGCTCTAGGATTTGAAAGTTTTTCACTTGCACTAAAGAATTGCTATATGTGTGTGTAAGTTACCATCCAAACTTGTTTTGACAGTTGGGTGCATAACTATTATGAAGTAAAACACGCAAAAGAAGTTTATAAAGTCTCTTTCCGTGCAAAACTTTGCGCCTTTCTATATCATTTATCTAATGGATTGTGCTTTTCCAAGTTCTGGAATTTTTGATTCGATAAAATGCAATAAGCCTTATCATAGGTTGATTTTAGTGGGTTTCATTTTTCCTTTTAACTCGTTTTCTGGAGATGATCTGCCACTCTTAGTTCTTGGATTGCTGGTAAATAAATTCCTGCATGACTGAATGCAATTTACCTAATTTTTTCTTTTAAATTAAATATAGAACTCATTTCATGACATTTATTTAAATTTAGAAATGACTCGTGTTTAAAATTGTGGTGGGGAGCTGAGACGATGGTGGGTTCCTTGACCTTTTGTGCTAAGTGGAACTGAGCCTCATTGCATCTTTCTACTCTCTTTTGCCTGTGAACAGATTTTTAATTTTTTCCCTCATCTCCCAGGTTGTGTGAAGGTGGAGAACTACTGGACAGAATATTGTCGAAGTAAGTGAGTTAACATATTTTATATACCCTATCATCTTCCCACGTAAAAGTCCAACTCTCATATCTGGATTTTAATTATGCATGTTAATGTTAGTCAATCCATGTAGGTCATACTCTCTTTTAAATAAGATTATCTATTACTTATCACCTTTATATGGAACCTAAACGGCAAGGTTTTATTGTATTTATAATGCTGGCTTTATCATACTTATTAATTGACAGACTCAAAATTTACACACATCATCACTTTGTCATTTCTGTGGTTGAAGAAAACTCATAGTTGCTGTCCATTTCAGAGGTGGTAGGTATACAGAGGAGGAAGCAAAACTAATTGTTGTTCAAATTCTTAGCGTCGTATCTTTTTGTCACCTTCAAGGTGTTGTTCACCGCGACTTAAAACCCGAGGTATTTTAGCAAGATTTTTTGTTTAAGTCTCTTAAACAGTGATTAAATGTCAAGTCTTAATGCTGGTTTTAACTTGCAATTACTTGCGTCACAGAATTTTCTTTTCACCTCTAGAAATGAAGATGCGGATATGAAGCTTATTGATTTTGGTCTTTCTGATTTCATCAGGCCAGGTAACAGTTAGCTACCTAATTCTTTAACTTTTTTTTGTCCACTGAGTGTGCTGTAAATGATCTAGTGCATATTGATTTTTTATGTAACCTCACCAATCAGCTTCCATCAAGTAGCGGTATTGCAACGGGAACATCCAAGTACTATCAAGTCTGATGGATACTGCTACTGAGACTTGGGTATACTTGAAGGCTCGTAACATAAATACAAGCCAAGTAGATCACAATTTTCTTGTTTCTCATTTGAACCTGAAGCCACACTATTTTTTATAGAGTTTTGCAGTTCGTCACTATAATCCCAAGTTATACTTTAGTTATTTGGTGCTATCTACAGTTCATAATAACTGTCTGTTTGCTTTTCAAGCGGCGGGCACTTGGAATTTTCCCATGTGCACATGCCATCTGAAATCTTTTAGCTGTCCTTTAGGATATTCTTGTTCACTTGATTTATTTATTTCTTTTTGTGCCTACTTGTCATGGGAGTTTTGCTTGATATACTTCCTATTTTTTTTCCCCATCCTTTATTGTACATATCAACTCTCTCCATCTCAAAAGATTTTTACTTGTACCAAAAGGTTGTTTGTTTGACAGAGATGCACAATTTTATAAATCTCCAGACATGGGGAGTTGATGTCACTAGACACTGCTGCTTTTTTTTGTTCCAATTTTGATTAAACTAATCTTGATGTGCCTGAAACTTGTTATCGTCATGGTTTAGAATCTTTTATGGGTGGATTAAATTGTTAGCTTTTGTTCCTACTGAGTATTCTTTGCAGTTTCTAAAGTTTTAGCTCTTCTCCCCTTCTGTGTCTTGGTATCAGCAGATGAAAGGCTAAATGATATTGTTGGAAGTGCCTATTACGTGGCACCAGAAGTTCTCCATAGATCGTACAGCGTGGAAGCTGATATTTGGAGTATTGGTGTCATTACCTACATTTTGCTATGTGGAAGCAGACCTTTTTGGGCACGTACGGAGTCCGGTATATTTCGTTCAGTTTTGAGAGCTGACCCAAATTTTGAGGACATGCCTTGGCCATCTATCTCACCTCATGCCAAGGACTTTGTAAAACGACTTTTGAACAAGGACTATCGGAAAAGAATGACTGCTGCTCAAGCTTTGAGTTAGTTTCTGCTCCATGAGTCAATTATGTGTGTTTCTTGAAAGTGACAACTGTGTGGGTGTAATCGCCATATACTTGACTAGAAATTTACTTTTTCACCTTCTGGCTTTAAAGATAATACTTTTTCCTTGTGAATCCTTCTTCATCTTGTCATATGAATTAAATGAACCTAGTCACAATCCACTCGACATGATCAGAAGAGGTGAACATGAATAGGATCAGGATCTACAGGAAACTCAATCTATTCGTTGAACTTTTCTTTGTTACATTTTTATTTACATCTTTCAAAATTCTTTTCACGTGAAACAGTTCATTTTGTCTTTCTTTATTTTTATTTATTGTTGCTGGAGGTCGGAGATTATATTTCTATTTCGTAGCAATTTCAGAGTCGTAACCGAAATAACTTTAGTTTCTTTTATTTAATCTTCAGACTAAAAATCTTTTCTTGTACAACAACTATGTGTTAACGTGATGCATATACTTAGTTTTTTTTTTTTGCAAATGCAGCTCATCCATGGTTGCGGAGTGAGAGCCATCCTATTCCATTTGACATACTAATCTATAAGTTGGTAAATTCATATGTGCACGCTACTCCTTTCAAGCGTGCAGCCCTGAAGGTAATACTTGTATATCGACTAAAAGTTGACTGCTTGTTCTGTTGTTATCATTGCACGTTCGTCTAACTATTTTGAATGCAATTAGTGTTTGGTTGGCCATTGATTTCTCCATCAACTTCTTTTCTTGATTAATATGTCAACAAAGTTGACATATTATTTATTAATAAGGTTTCAATTAGTCAAACTGTTCCCACATTAATTTTCCGATAAATTATATCAGTATCCTTCGTAAACAATTACCAGCAACGTTGTTGACTCCCTTTATTGTTTCACATCGATATGTTTCCCCATGGACATTGTGTGACATGTTCTGAGAAAACAAAACTAGAAGTGTTTTTCGATAAACAAACTTACAGAAATGTTTCAATTTTCAACCTCTAAAGATTGAATCACGTTTTCTTTTTACCTTGACCTATGAATAATATTTAATTGATTTCATTGGATGCTGGTAGGCTCTTTCAAAAGCACTGACCGAGGATGAGTTATTGTATCTTAGAGCACAATTTATGCTTTTGGAGCCTGGTGACGATGGGCATGTCTCTCTTGACAACTTCAGAAAGGTCGATCTTAATTTCTTCTAGTGTGCTTACTCACACCCCGTGTGAAATTCATTGAAGGACTCTATAATGTACAAATGGTGATGTTAGTGTCGGTTGAATTTTCAGGCTCTTGCATACAATGCTACTGATGCTATGCAGGTGTCTAGGGTCCCAGATATTCTACATATGGTCAGCCCTCAAAGTTTATACCTTAATGAATAAGTTTGATTTCTTTACGTTTGAATAAATTATCTTTACTTTGACATTTAGTTTCCTCGTGTATTCTAAATTTAGGTGTTTTGATGTTGCAGATGTCCCCATTGGCTTACAGAAAATTGGACTTTGACGAGTTCTGTGCAGCGGCAATCAGCACATATCAATTGGAAGCACTTGAAAATTGGGAGCAAATTGCATTCACGGCATTTGAGCATTTTGAACAAGAGGGCAACCGAGTCATATCGGTAGAGGAATTGGCTCGGGTAAAATACTAGCTACTTATCATCGTGTTTGTACAGCTTAATCCTTTTGATCTGTGAAGCGTTAAGTGGCGTGACACATAAAAAGCTTGTTGGTTTGTTGATTTGATGGTGGATAATGTTTGACAAATGCATGCAGGAGCTAAATGTTGGGCAAACTGCGCATTACATGCTCAGAGATTGGATGAGGAGCGATGGGAAACTGAGTTTGCTTGGATATACCAAATTTTTGCACGGTTTGACTCCTCGGAGCTCAAACACTAGACAACGCTAGGATTATACTCTTCTCTTTCTGTTCCTTTTTCTAAAAAAAAATATTATTATTGGTGTTTGATGATCAGTTATAGAAAGTATTCAACAATTTGAACATTTGGAGGAGCCTATTTCATGTAGAGAGGGAGGGAGAATTGGATGTACAAATTAAATTTAACTTGGTGAAAATTGGAGTACATTTTCAATTGAGAATGTTCAACTAGGAGTAGAATTTGTCATCCTCGGGTTTTCTTCAGTTATTTACCGAATCGAAATGGTGACCATATTGCATGCCACCACCAATTTCTCTATTGATTTTTGGATAAGGGTGTTAAAAGGGTAGACATTGATTGGTGAAAAACTTCCTTCTTCTCCCAGAAGATAGAGCTGCCAGTAAAATTAGTGTAGTTTCTGCTCTTCAAATTTTCATTATCTGATTATTGAAATTAGTTATAAAATCATGAAAATGACGCAGCAGATTATGTATTAGCATCAGTGCATGTACGATATTATAATATTAATGATCTATATGGATCATATAATATCATGTGTTTTTTATGAATAATTTTTAAATAAGATAAATAAATTTAAAACTAATTGATCCTCATATATAAAAGTTAGTACATAAAAATGTGGAAAAATATACTGAAATTACTATTAAGAAAATATTATGACATTTACGTATCATATATAATGTTGGGCAAAAAATAGAAAATATTTTGGTGTCTAACGCGACATAAAAAATAGTTTCTTTACTTGATTGTAGTACATGAGTAGGTCTCTTGTGAGACGGTCTCACGAATCTTTATCTGTGAAGCGGGTCAACCCTACCGATATTTACAATAAAAAGTAATATTTTTAGTATAAAAAGTAATACCTTTTCGTGGACGACCCAAATAAAATATCTGTCTCATACAAGTTTTTGTCATAGTTCATATAACGTCAAGATCTCAAGTATTTAGAATTTTGTAGAATGATTTGGCTAGCTGTAAGAACGATCGATTTACATCTAAAGCGCTAGCAAACGTTGTGCCCTGAAGTTTTATGGAGGAAGCCTATGGAAGAGTTCGTCAATTGTAATGTACATGCGGGTCTTGCTACCGGTTAAAGATCCTTTCATGTTGGAAGGTTGTTAGATACTCAAATGAATTCTTTATAATATTGAAAACAAATTATCACCAAGGAGCAAGCGATCTGCTCTGATGCATCAAACCTCACTTAGTTTCGTCTAACTATCTCAGTTTGTTGTTCATTTATCTAGAACAAGAGCTCAGTAAAAAATTGGACATATTAGAAGACGGACAAATAGAGATGTTCATACTTTGGTTAAGACAGCTCTTTACCATGCTTGTTTAGGTATTTTTAATATAATTCTTAATTCTATTAGTAACATCATTATGGATTATTGTATCTCCTCTATTGAAAAGTAATATATTTCATGAAGTTTCGAGTATCAAAAAATAAACTGAAAAAATCTCAAACATTATAACAAAATATAGATAATATGTGTACATAAATTAAACATTCGAATCCATCAACAAGTTCCGTTATTGCCTTAGCTTGAGACTATCTTCTGCAAGAACAAATCAATGTTTTAAGAACTGGACTAGACCGATCTGTTTGATCTGGAATCGATCACATGTTCGATTCGAACTATACCTAAAAACTATTTTAATGGTCAAATTGATTAAGAACCAGTCAGACCAATCATGAATCGGTGAACTGGTTGAATCAGTTCACCTTTTTTATTATTATTTTGGTTCAGAATTTTTTTTATTTTTATGGTAAATTTTTTAGAATTTAATTATTTTTACATGTAAAATCTTAAATTATATATATATATATATTATTTGGATTTGGAATTTATTTAAAAATATTATTTTAATAGTATTAGAGTTTATTTGATTATATATATATATATATATATATATATATATATATATATATATAATTGATATTTTGATTATGTGTAAGTTATTGTTTAGATTTTAAATTTTGATAAATAATATATATTTAATATTTTTAGAATTTACAATATATTATTTATTAGATTATATTATAATTTCATTATATATTATATAATATAACTGTTTTTGAGTCCAATGTGTTGAATTTATATTTTAAGGTTAACAAATTGGATTACGGGTCCGATGAAAACATTAGAACAAATAATGCACCTAGAATACAAAGAGAAACTACTCTGCCTATACAAAACCATCAACGCCATGGCCATCTATCTAAAAAGGTGCTGGTTCCCATTTTTTTTTAAAAAAAAATTTCTGGCTGCTCCAACAATATAAATGGAACTGGACTGATTTATAAGTACGTACATTCACTAAATTAAATTGGAAATGAGAACTGCACCTTTTTAGAATTAGTAATTTTAATGTAGTGCAACTGCAATCTTTCAATATATAAATTAGTACGTTCATTCACTGAAGAAATATGATTAATTTAGAGAAGGTGAAAAATAAGGTTTTATCTTCCTTTTCAACACGATTATACTATTTCGTGTAAATCATTGTCAGATTAATTTTCAATCCCTTGTATCATTCGACAAAGGGTTCAATCCATCATACGGAGCGCTTAACGTCATCCCTTATGAAGCCAACAAATCGGTACAAATCTCCGTGGATGAAACAAGAAGTTCTGGCTTCCAGTCAAAGCTAATGTACATGCATGGATATTTCGAGTCATCCATAAACTTGCCCGACAATTATCAGGAGTCGTGGTCACCTTCTACACTTGCAACGATCCCATGTACCCGTATAGCCACGACGAGATAGATTTCGTGATTTTCAGTACCAATCAGTTGCTCATTGATCAAATTAAGCCCTGGCATGTCCGATGTATTAACATAGAGTGGATCTAAAATATCAATCGTAGAAGAAGCCATTAATATTTTTAAAAAAATATCGATTCTGGAACAGACAAGACGATCAACCATGATCGAACACTCCTCGAATCAAATACAGAAGACGCAACCTGGCGCTATGACACCATGTTGACAAACAAAGAGGTAACAAAGTTGCACAACCCGAATAAGGCGGGGGAAATCTTTTCCCATTTGCTAGAAATGTCTATTAGACACCTCTAGCCTATTTATACTACGAGAAAGAATCGCAAGATACTGGAGACACGCTTTTGCTTTATAACTTATAAATCACAATTTTAAGACTTGGGACACATCCATGGTCAATAATGGCTGGTGCAGACAAATTTCTATGGAAATGGGAGTACTAGTAGAGGGAGAGGAGATGTACGTGTTATGGTTCGACCCTTTGAAGGACTTTCATCATTATGGGATTCTGTGTACTGATGATAGAATCACATATTCCGTGGATGTTGTTCCGATCAGGCGTGTGAGAAGATTGGAAGCCGTGCGGGGTGATTTCCCATCTGAAGAAATGGGATTGTATGGAACGGGTCGGATTGGGCCACAAGTGGTGAACAACACAAATTGGATCTTAGTTATGGACCCTATGTAGCCAAGTACTCCGGTTTCGTCATAAATGGACCTGCATTTAACCCGACCCAAAAACCGTATCGGTGCAAATTTTGGAAAGAATTGACAAACATAGAGACGGCCCGAATGCAGGGTTTTAGAAGAATATAGATGACTTATTCATATTGTCACAATAAAAGACGTTACGCCGTTCCACTGCCGGAACGTGTGGTGGATTTCAAGGAAGTTGAACATCTTCGGAAGTTTGATCGTTTGACTTTCGGGGCATTTTAGATTTGTTTGTGTACTGTGTTTATCATCATGATGAGTTATCCAGAGAAAAGTAAAGCTTAAACTGTGAGCGTCATTTCATCTGTAATTTTCGAGCAACGCCTAAACTCGATCGGATCTCTTCCTACATCGAACTATTTCGGTCAAAATAAAGTGTACCACCACTCATAATTTCTATGTAGAAATTGGTTAGCCAAATCAAAATATCCAACGCCCGATTATATATTAACAGAGAACATCTATAAATAATACACAAGTAAATGTAAGGAAGTGCCAACATGTGGTGGTTCGGAAACTAGCTCCATTACCATATAAAGGTAAGAGTTAATTTCAACCCTAAATGTCTTGGATCCCACACCTAGCTAGCTATTTTGTTTTGAACCACCGCTCTAATTAAGAGTTTTTTTTTTACATTTTTTGTTGGATAATCACGACACATTCTGTATTTAAAAAAGAACATTAATGCAAAAGCAATTATAATGAGCAAATGATTTGGGGACGGCGACTAGTGGACTCATTTATTTTCCAATCAAGAAAGCATGCAGCATTCTATTCTCCCTTTTGCAAAACCAACGCTCTTTCACTCAGATTCATCTACCATGTACAAAAAATTATAGTTCTTGCATGTGCGTGTGAAAATTCAATATGCGTGCATTGTTAGTACAAGTTGTTGAACAAAGTATTCATAGCCATTAAATCGAAGAAGAAGCAGACGAGGATGATGATTAGATTAAGCAAAAGGTATTAATTAATGAGAGAGATTAAATGGGTATAGATCTAGTAATTACAGAAACAGGCAGATAGATCTGAAAATCAAAAGCCAGGCATCATGAACAAATATAACTCACGAGGGAATTAATCGAATCTGACTAAAGTGTGGGAATCATCTGACACAGAAACGCCATCATAACCTGTTGGAAAAAAAAACAACAGAAATCGAAAAGGTCGTAATGATGATGAAACCTTTTTTCCATCGACAAACAAAAGAAATCATTCGAAACCTCAAAGTCAAAATCCTCATCATTACACCAATCAGCAGAGCCCGTCTCTCCTTAATTATTCCCCAAAACGCCAATAAAAATCTGAAAATTTGACCGAATCCGTTACCTTTCCAGAAACGTCGGTGGGGAAGCAATATCTAGGGGGGGAATGAAGCCTGGTCCGATGACAGCAGCCATAGATCTATAAATTTACGTGTTATTACGAAGTCATAAAACATTAAATCCCGATCGAGCAAGAGTCCTCGAGCCAGACAACATTCCCCTCGAAAATAAGCTCCGCTCCATCTTTCTCCGTAAGCTGAAACCTAAACAACTCTTTTTGTTGTATAAGTAGCGATGGAGTCGGGTGTCTCCCTCTCATCCTTTTATCCCCCAAAACTTTCGCCTTCTTTCAAGGGAAGATGGAGACAGAGAGAGAGAGATGAATTGAAGAATGTGACGTGAAATGAATTGAGACAAAAAAAATAAAAAATAAAAACCCTCAACATCACCGCCGTACATTTTCAGTAGGTTTATTTATTGTTATGTAAAAGTAGTGTACATCTTGGACATTTGAATTTTGAGTCATATTCCAAGTCAATGTCTTCAACAACTGTGTAAATATTTATAGGTAAAATTTGAGTTTGTATTTTGTTACACATATCTTTTATTTGGGTCATCCATGAAAAATATTATTTTTAATGCTAAGAGTATTACTTTTTATTATGAATATTGGTAGGATTGACTCGTCTCACATATAAAGATTCGTGAAGAAACTTACTCATATTTATATTATTTGTTGCTTATGTATAATAATATTTTTATTTTAATGCTAATTTTTTGTTTAATAAATTTTATTAAAAAACAATATTCTACATTATAAATCACTCAAAATCTCCTCTCTACTATCTCCATTATCTCAAATTGATTTTTAATGTTTTTTCTCGAATCTTATTTTTTTTAACAGAAATTGATGAAAATAACAGATAATTTTTTAATTATATATATGCAAGTGTGTTTTTTTCCCCTATATTGTACTTCTTGATTTCAAAATTATAATAAAATTTTAATATTAAATAAATTTCACTCATAAAATAAGATGAAATAATAAATAATTTTATGTATAAAAAAATTTAAATATATTATTATTTCTTTAAATAAATAATCATTTAAAATGTGTAAATAAAATTTGAAATGTATTTACTTAATGTAAAGTAGGAATATAAATAGACGAGTAGAGTATAAATAACGAGTGTGAGAGAGAATGATTGTATTGTTAAAATAATGTGTATATGATATGTGGACACCACGTTTTTTGATAGGTTATACTAAAATGGTTACTCTAATAAACTCAAATTTTATAATATAGTGTATATATTTATATATATATATATATATATATATAATATATGATGTTGCTGAAATCTGGGATGACAGTTGGGAGGTCGGATCTTCAGTTGAGGAATTCGGATCAGATCTTCAAAATCTGGTAGCACAAGCAAGAACGTTAAAAAGGGGCCGGAAGGTTGTTCCGGCGTAGCCCCTCCGACGCTCAAAAAGTTAGAAAACTGAGAGAGTAATGTGTGTGCTTAGAGAATATGAATATATGAATAAATAAACAATGAATGAAACATGATATTTATAGGAGAAAGAGAGAGTCCTGATTTGGTAGATTTAGATCATCAGAATCTTGTGTAAGATTTGGTTAGATCTTTAATGATTTAGTTAGATCTTTAATGGGCTTACTCTTTTGGACTTGATTTCTGTAGGCTAACCGGTGAAATCCGAATAGAGGCTCTTTGGGGTATGAGCTCGGCTCGAGAGCTCGGCAATAACACTTCCAATCGACCCAATTCCATGATAAGGGAGGTCGGCTCGGAAACTATTGGGAGGTCGGCCACATCTTCTGATTCGACGAGATTGTGAATAAGGGAGGTCGGCTGGGATGACCTCTCAGGGATTCAGATCAGGATGAGGTGATCTTATGCTGTGTTGTCATGAATCTGATCCCCTGACCTTTCTGAATACTAGGCCACTAACTATCTGGGCTACCGAGAGTGGGTCAGAACCATCATCGGTCCGGGGTATCAATATATTAAAGATTTTGTGTGATTTAGTGTATTTTTTCTCCCCTATGTAACAAATTATTATCTCATTTTTACATCTCAACTTGGAGGATTCAAAGTTAACACCCCCTCATTTATTTAAAAAATAAAGGGCAGTAACGAAGGAGTATTTATTAACGGGGAAATAATAGAACATTTAAAATCATAATATTTTAGATAATAATCAAGAATATCTCCCCATCTCTTATTTACATATGAACAGTCGCTAACAATGGCACGGGTTTTTGTGTTTGTAAATGCTAGGGCGACATTACATTCCATTCCATATAAGTCGTCATTGATAAAGGTGGAGACCACTTGGTTTCACAATTTAATGCTTTGCAATTGTAGGAATCTGTGCATATATATATATATATATATATATAAAAGGTTGGAACAAGTAAATGTCAAATCCCTCAACCCTACCATCTTTTTCCTAGCTAGTTTCCTCGTTTTTCCTTGCCACAGACCTACAACTTTAAAGTGTGTGCATATATTCAAAAAATAAAAATAAAAAAATTTAAAAAAAGTCTTCACTTTTAGGTTGAATCAATGATAATTATATATAGTTACGTCACTGTGACGTGCGGAACTAATCATTAAAACTTTGAATATGTTATCAAATATTTGTTGGCCTAACTAATTATTTCATCAATCTGGCCAACTCTTTAAATTAGATTACCAAATAAAGATTTTGGGTACTTGAGGCATAATTTTCTTTTAACAATACGGAAGTTTGACACACGTTACATACTTGTAAAATATTTTTTACGATAAATTTGATTTATATTTAAACAATGATCATATAATAATTTAAAAAATATCAAGAGAATAAAATGTAATTTTAAAATAATGAATTAAAAAAAGAAAAAACAAAAACAAATGTTGTTTCCTAGGAGAGAACCAAATTTCAGTGTCTTAACAAATACTCTGTTCACTAAGCTATCAATATATTCAATTTTAAAAACAGACAATCAAATCGAATTTTTTGGCGAAAAAATTTAATAGATACTAATAGATTATATAAGCTTGAACCTTAATTTATTGTTTGGGTGTGATAGCATACTTGTAAATTGTTTTATTAGTGAATTTAATTTTACTGAGAAAAACATTAATTTTAATTTCAAAAAAAGCATTACCAATTGGCCTAGTTACGTTATAACCCCACCGAGACCCAGATTTTTTTTTATAAAAAAAAGGTAGTTTGGGTTCGCATAATGAGAGGCCCAGCCCAGCCCATATAAAAGTCAGTGTGCCACATACCCATTATGTCAGAGAAGGAAACTAAGGAGGCCCATAGTTGGAGAGTTTTGTACATTCAGGCCCATTAATACATATTATCCGTCCCGAAATTAATGAATGATCGAATTATATGTAAAAAAATTAATTATCAAATAATGTTATCAAAGAGAACCCATAATCTTTTCATTTGGTAGGAAATTAACCTCAGTAAAGGGTAGTTTTAGAAAAACCATCTTCAAATTTATAATACAAAAATGGAAATGAATATTTCTTTATATTTTGCTTTTGAAATATAATAATTTTTTTCGACAATTTAATATGGTAGTTGATTCAGAAGCTATCGTTATCGAATAGAAGTTTTTCATACTTTGTTTGGTATGATATGGTTCGGCAAAAAGAGTGTCGATATCTGTCTGTCTATTTGCATAATACACTTTGTCCAAAACCTCTCTACATTCTTATCATGTGTTATTTTCCGACCTTCAAATAATCATCCACAGAAATCACAGGAAATCCAAAGTGAAAAACTAAAACACAAAAATAGTCTTTGTCATATTTGTCTTACTACAAAAAATATTAAAAATCATAGGATATATATATATATATTATTTTAATTTGTTTCTATTTCAATAGGTTTTTATAGAACGGGGATCGATTTGAATAATTTCGAACGGACTAATAAAACTCCATGCTTTCACGAGTAAAACGAGTTTTTGAAGGTGAAAACATAGTGACGTGCAGATCGAGAACACCATATACAAATAGAGAAAGTGACACTAAGCCGCGACATTTGACTTTACATTACAAAGAAAAGTTTGTGTTTCCATCACTTGATTTGTACATCGTAATAATAAATACAATATGTAAATTACCCTTCCAACCTTGATTTTTTCTTGTAAAATATGTCAATATTCCTTTAAGCATGAATATTTTTAAATATATTTTCCTAGTTTTAAATAAATAAAATTATAAATTTAAAGATGAATTTTAAATTCACCTAATAATAGAGACTTTTAAAATCCATTATACTTTGTGTAACTAACGTGTAAACAAGTGAGATATGAATTTAAGATTTCATCTATTGTTTCAATTTAACAATAAAAATTCAAATCAACGGATTTCAAAATCATCATGATCCATGGTCATGTTTCTTACACTGATCATGGTCATGTTAATTTCCCGACTATCGTTTCTCGCACTGACCATAATCATATTTTGAAAAAAACACAGTTAATATAAGACCACATCTTGCAAAAGTATTTTATAGTGAGCATGAAGAAGATGTAATATGTTCTTAGTGTTATATAATGGAACTCGCATATATTTTCAGTGTTGAATTTTGAAGTGTAAATTGCTTTAATTCACCTACTTTTTTCCACACGTATATGATTAGATTAAGCATCATTTGTAGTATGTACATGATTAATGTGATCCACGTTGTCAAATTACTGAACGACGAAGGAGACAGAGACCGGTCTTTGCATTAATTTCATTATATAAATAGTAACAGATCACTAGATTCAGCAGCTTATATTATATGGCTAACTGGAACTCATCAGTCAAGAATCCCAAAACCGAAAACCCACAGATACAATTTCTAAAACATTCTATATATAT